>NC_091058.1:18958905-19599530 GCF_000393655.2 Nicotiana sylvestris
AGCAGTTCATCCAACGATAAACTTAATCCGAATTATAGAGCTACGACACAATCAAACCCGAACGAACAAAATGTTGAATTGAATCGTACCAGTCTCTACTGGGGGTTATTACTCATTTTTGTACTTGCTTTTTTATTTTCCAATAATTTCTTCAATTAACAAAACGAAAGAGAATAAATAAGATTCTCTTAGCTCATTCGGAAGGATCTCATAATTTCATTATCCATGACTGTTTATGTCTCTAGCATGACCACTTGATGAAATCTGGAGGGAAGTGGGGTAAATGGCCGATACTACTGGAAGGATTCCTCTTTGGATAATAGGTACTGTAACTGGTATTCTTGTAATCGGTTTAATAGGTATTTTCTTTTATGGTTCATATTCCGGATTGGGTTCATCCCTGTAGTAATCGAATGAATTGAGTTGTCAACATGAAAGCGTAAGAACTCAACGGGATTCCCAGCATCTCGTAGAAAAAGAGTATGTAATGTAGATTTTTCAGAAGGGTCTAAATAAGACAAAGGAGTTTTCATAATTTCATTTTTTTGATCATAAATAATCGCTAACAAGAATTTGGTTCTTTTGAGAGATACGATCGGGAGGAGCTAATTCAAACCCCTCCGGTAAAATAAGAACAGCCCCCACGTTCAACCCCTTTTTTACCATTAGCAAGAACTTCTTTCAGTTGCATATCATAAGGAATTCGAACAACTGCCTCAAATACAGTATCCAGAAGTACCGCTTGTAGAACCTCAATCTCCACGGGCTTATTAGCTAAATGGCAATTGGCACATACAATACACCCAGTCGCTTTTCGTGGATTTTCATAACCCTGCTGTGCAAAAGTGGGATATGCACTTGCAATGGATGTCCGAGTGTTGATATATATCATGAGCGATACGGAAATAGATCGAGTAATCTCTTTCTTTAGCCAAGAAAAAGTATTTCTAGTTTGCATGGTCCAATCATTGATCGCGAAAATTTCTACAATTGGGTAGGTTACTAGTATAGTTCCCTAGCCACAATTCTGCTATTTGCTGGAATAATCTAGGATGAATCTCCCTGATGGTTAGAAATAGAAAGAGTAAATACGATTTTCAATACTTTGCTTATGTACAACTACAAAGTACCAAGCATTCTAATTGGATTAGATTAATATTAATGGATCCTTTATCAGTCATTCATTGAATGATAAATAACTACAAGTGATGGAGACAGACGATTTAAATAACGGAAAATCCAATATTTAAAAATTATATCGAGAATGACTGGAAAGGTGGAAACAAGACCAGATATAATTTGATCATTATGAACAAATCCAAAATCTTTATAGATAGAGCCAATCATTAATTCCCAACCTGTCTACCTTAATGGAAGAGATATAGGAACGAAGTCCGCGTATATAACATAAAAAAATGGGTGAACCATAAACTGCTGAGCTTGATGCTTTCAGTCTCAATTCAAAGTTGTCCGCTACTACGTCAGACTCTGTATATGACAACCTCTCTGACAGACCCTCTTGTTGTCCCGTACTCTCCTTTCCATAAGTTGCCATGAGGAAAGCATCATCAGGAGTAGTTTCGCTTCCTATGATAGGTAGATAAGTACTTATGCTTTCAGCTCTGTGAAAGATGATGATACTGGTCAGGGAATAGTATACCGAAGGCTAAGCAAAAGAGCAGAATTCTTTTTCTGCTCATCCCCCTCGCCACTTTGGGAAAGCCAGAATAAGAGGTTTCGGAGTATTGGCTTAGGAGTGTAAGCAGGAACAAAAACAAGCTAGAATTGGTAGTAGTTGGGGATATAATATAGGCATCGGCACCGAAAGGAACAAGCAAGAGTCACTTCAATAACTACAAGCAAGAGGAAGAGGCAGGAATGGATAGTTCTTTAGAAAAAGTACACAAGCAATCGCCACAGGAACCGGTATATATGAGTAATCGTAATGCACGCAATCAAAGGAACCGTAAACTGGATCTCCTTCACTTCGTCCCCTCCACCGAAATGGCAGGAACCGTACAAGAACGAGTCAACTGAATAAGCGCAACTGGAAACAGTCAGTCTGACTTGCTCCATTAGTAGGTCTAGTCTATATGGAACTCATCTATTGCTTTTAGTAAACAATAAAAAAAAGAGGTCTATTGGTTGGCTGTATTCCTCACCTGTCAACTCGCAAGCAAGCATTCGTTGTCTTTTGTCACTCAAGTTAGCTATCCATACCGTAACCGTAGTATGAAAGGTTTTCTTTATTGACCATGCACTCACCTCTAGCTGTAATCACTCCCTCAAGCAAGCGTACCAGCACGCCTACCAACTAGAATGAGGACAGCCAGACTAACCCGCCACAACCAATCACTATCACTCGACAGGGCATACTACCCTAGCTACCTACACGCATAACAGGTAAGAACATACGAAGAAGAGAAAAGGACCTACCTTAGCACATTCACCTGAGGAAGGAAGGGAAGCTACCTAGCCCCGTTAGCTCCTACTAAAGTAAAGGAAGGGAAGAATTGGTCTGAACCTCTTTCTTCTCTTCTTATGATTGTTCCGTGATGGGTTTTCTCCTTTTAGGATTAGGTTTCTATCCCCGTGTTGTGCTAAGCTCATTTCTCTTATTAGGTCTTGCCTTTTTTACACTGTGGACATTCAAATTGCATACCATACAAGTCATTCATTATCCACACATGTCATACATCTTTCATATAGGATGATTTTAGAAAGCACCTAAGTGTTGGACATTTGCATGATACAGGTAAACCATAGCCTAGAAAGAAGCAGGCAAATCGCTCTAGGTTAAAATAGAACCTACCTCGAAAAATGACTTTAGAAAACGATTACTGCAGATCGACATCGGAGGTGGCCCAAACCTAGGCTGTGACGCTTCCTGTTGAGTACATAATGTTGACTTGAAGTTCGTTTACACAGTACGAAAAAAACGATTCTAAAGAATGGGACTCAGTCTTAAGCAACTTCTTTATTCAAAACAAAACAAAAATACATGAAATGAACCCACCTATCAAAGTGGGCTGGTCTGCTCATTATTTATTTTGTTTTCGTCATTTTTTTCATTATTGCAATACAAAGTAAAACCTCCACTATACTAGTTATGGAGGGGATTGGCGCCGGATGGAACAAGGCGCTTCGAAGCCAGTACTGTAGCTGGATTGAAAAGCAGCCCCTTACCCTTTCGGTCGAGCACAACCTCCTGAGCGTTAGGTTCAAGCAACTTCATACTTCAAAAATCCCGGACTGCGAAGCCGCCGCCCAGAGACGACGTGACAAGAAAAATGAAAAGCAACATTGTTGCCCCGCGTATTCTTGCGCCGTCTATCACTGCAAAACAGATTGAGTTATGGACATCAAGGGACCGAGATTATATGCTGCTGCAGAAGTGGAATGGAAGGAGTTGGTTGAAAGTTAAGGATAGCGTGATTGGCCGATTGGTTGGAAGGTAAGGATAGCATGATTGACTGCTTTCGGGTCCTATGGATCATGGGCCACAGCTACTTGAGTAGAGACCGCTGAACATCATTTGGACAGGCCGAGGCTATATGGGCTTAGGCCTTTTGATGGCTGTTTCTGGGCTATTTGGATAGATTAAGATCCTTTCCTGTAGGAGAGTCTTTGATGGACTTGGATCCTTTGCATGATTTCATGTGAGGAGCCACCTTTGACGGGCTTTGAATTTGGATAGATCCAGCGGGCCTTCTTGCATGGACTTGGGCTTGCTTTGATGATGGGTAGAAAAAATTCCTGATTTTCTTTCCTCGGCGAATGAAGTTTCTGCCCTTGTTGAGTGAGTAAGGCCCGATCGAGCTTATGTGCTTGCCAGGTTTTTCACCATCTGCTTTTCCTCGAGAATGTGAGACTGCTCACCCTCAGTAATCGTATTGTCCGCTCTTTTCATTGATTGTACAGCTTTCTCTAAACAAGGAATTTCTAGGGATTCCTCCCAGTTGGCTAAAGGCGCAATGACTTTTGGTTTTGAATCCGGCTAAGGTGTGAGCAAGGGTGTCTTCTTTGGGGTCTATCACCATAGCCTTTTCCTTTAGCTATTACGCTATCCTTCTAATCGGCTAAGATTGAATTTGCTTTTGCTTTAGTTGTTGTCACAGAGTGACCTTCTGTTCTTTTAGTTGTGTAAGCCTTCCACCTCTCTCTTAGCTTTGCATCTTTTCCATTCGGTCCAAGAACTAAGAGCGGTCGAAGTCCTGTCTCAGGGAATGGGCTTGAAGGCTAGTGGTCATATTAGTTGTCTAAGGGGAAATGCCTTTTCCGAGCCTATCCCCACTCGCCTATCACTTTCTTGAGTTTATGTTTAACTTGCACCTAGAGGATTCAATCTTCCTTGAGGTTTTAGTGGGAGTTCCTTTTTGATGTCCATTCGCGAGTGGCTAAAGGGAAATTTGCTTGTTCCGATAGTTAGTCTAACCCCTTTCCCGCAGCATTCCATTCGAAGTAGTCGAAAAAGTCTAAGACGGAGAAAGTGGTGATGCTCTTTGATTGCATCCACTTGCTTGATCTTTGATCGTTTAGCTGCCCCCTAAGCTAAGCCTCTTTCTTTAGCCTATGTTGTCTCAGTCTTGGATAGAGTCTGTTACCTATCTTTCTTTGTTTGAATGAGACTATATGATGTCCTTTCATCTCAAACTGAATCGAATGTAATAAGAGTGAAAAATTAGGAAATTTCGTACGAAAATGAGGCTATGTAGTATGGCCCTTATCCCTTCTTTTTACGCCAGTTGCTCTGCTCCTTATCCCTTTGTGGCTAGACCTCAGCTCAGATCATCCTTGGATGCTAGCGATCCTTTCGCCGAAGAACTCTTCAAAGAGGACACTGGCTTTCTATCTTTGAAGGGTTTACCCACAGACCAGAGGGTTAAGGCTCTCACCTTCTTTTCAAATCAAAGAAAGAAGAGCCCTTCGATTCGGGCCCTTTCCCACCTCCTTAGTATGAATTTTTTTTCTCCTTTTTCTTTGTTGCGTACTTAACCTGAACTCTGTCTATGAGTATAGTAATCCTTTGAATCTTTCCTAATCCGCTTTCTCTTTTTCTTATGCCTTGGGAACCCAGTCTTTAGGAGAAGCAGTTGCTCACTCGTGACAATGGATGCCTGCTTATGTCAAACTATCCTCAATCTCTTTCCCCTAAAGCTAGGATTTTTTTCTTTCCTTCTCCTTCGACCCAAGCAAAAGGATTTCTATTCAGTTTATCAACTTTACCAGGCATGGAAGCACTCAAGCTAAAGCAAATGCACCTAAAGAATGGCTACTGGCCAGTGATCCTGCAAGACCCTAGACTCGCTCTGAGTCCCTCCCTCTGATGCCCTGACTCTCAGTCTCAATCAAGTAAGAAAGGGAACCCTTTTAGCTATGGCAATGGGTATAGACCTCTTCCCTTCGCTGCTTACCCAATGGACCACTTAGAATAGACCGAATCGAAGTCGGTAAGCATTCTGTAATCATTCCAAGTTTTCCAGGCTGCCCATTCTCTTTGTATGAAATGTAGGAGTAGTAAATGTCGTAGGTAAAGCCGTCCAGTACTACATCCGTAAGCCTTCCATGTATTGCATTCGTTCGTCGGGGAATCCCTATGTTCACTCCTATCAGGGGAATTTGCCTTGATTTCTATTTTATTACGTACAAGTGGGCCAGCCAGTCCGTCTGGTAATTGATTTTGTATTCAAGGTAGGCTATTTCGTCCTAGCTTTCCAATTTATCTGTCCTAACAGCGTTCGAAGCCTAACATCCTTGCAAGCTTTTGATTCTTTCCTATCTCTGACCAGGAAAGAGGTTAGCAAGCAAGTGAAACTGAAGTGAAACTGTACTCGCCTCTTCTCCTTCTTGTCCTTTTGTACTTCCGTTCTTCTTATTCTCGTATCCGGAACCGGAACAAGCTCTTCTTTAGCAGCCTCGCTTTGTTAGCTTCTTGTTAGCAGTACTAGTTTGTAGTCTTTATTGACATGGAACAAAAGCTTTACCAGCCAAGCCAACCCGATCTGACCTTCGAAACTCTCTTCTCATACTCCTCGTTCGTCGTTCCAGACGTACTCCAGTTAGCTCTTCTCTTACAGAGCCTTGTCTGTTCGATTGCTTTCCTAGTCTTCTTCTTGCTTCATTAGATAAAGCATCTTCATTAATAGATAGAGTTGGAGTACGTAGTGAGAGTTAAGGTCAAGTTTGATTGATGAGTTTAGTGGACAGAACGATCGATGTGAGGCCTAGTTCAAGGCAAGAAGTTAAAGTGTGACTTCCCCCGTAGTTGGGGGCGGGGGTTAAGCGTCCGATTCGACAATGAACACTAAATGAAAGAGGCAAATCAATTTTCTCACCCGCCTACGATTGATTGGAGACTTATTCAGTAGGTCCTCCTTCCCTACAGAATGGAATTCCAGGGCGTCTTGCTTAGATCGCATTTGCTTTCCCTTACTCCTGAATAGTGAAAGATTGAGCCTTTTTTGTTCAACCCAAGTGTTGGAGTTCCAGAGCACACTCTACCTTTGCTTCCTCATTCTTCTGTGCCAAGAATGATCCAATTGAATCTTCTGAAGCTGATATGTAAAATCTCAAGGGCTCAGAAGAGGCTCATTTATGCTAATCAAATTAGTACTCGTGCGGAAGTATTTCCCCTATCATAGAAGGTGTGAAGCAGGCAGGGTCTTTAAAGAAAAAAAGCAAAGCAAGTTCTAGGGATGCGGGTAGAGGGGGGTTTCTCGATAGTCCAAAACTAGTGATCTAGGCTTCTCCAGCAAAGAATCAACGCATGTCGAGTAGACTACAATTTGTGGCACCATATCCTACCTATCCCGAAGGGAAGTCTCCAAAGTGGGATTGTATATTAACTCAGTCTCCGACGAAGAAGGTTCAGGCATGCTTCGACTTAGCCCTATGATCCGCTAATTCATCTCTTTTTCTGGTATTCCGCAAAGGAGGTGGATAGGGTCAGCGAAAGAAGTGGTGAGGGCAGAAGAAAGGGTTTTCAATTCAAGGTTCCCGCTCCTGAAAATGGGTATTAAACAAAGGACATAGTGGGTTAGGTAAAACCTCTTTTGAGAGGAAAGATCTATCAAAGCAGAAAGTCCAAAGCCAAAGGTATTTTTCAATGCGTATGCTTTAAAAGTCAGACTTGGAATATATTATTTATCTGTACTTTATTAATGGGATAGGAATTCGTAGTGGGACTTTCATAGATCCTTCGAGCGAGAAAGGTGATGCGTCGGGGCCTCCTCAAGGTCATTCGGAACCACTTGTTGGCTGTTTATTGACCATAGCAACGCAATGTTCAGTGGTGGGGCAAAGCACTAGCGAGAAGTTTCCCTTGGGATTGTTTTCACAGGCAATTTTCCTTTTTTGCGCTTATACGCTTTTCTCTGTCTTTGATGTCAAGCCCAGTCCCAGTGACCCATTAGATTGGATTTATCCCTTGGGCGGACTCCATATGGGAATAACTTGTTCCAAGTAAAGTCCAGGAATGAATGCTTATTAAGGAATCGGTAAGCTGATGTGCCATTACTGGGTTCCATCCTCTGGAAATTATCGACTCGGGAATGAACGAAGTCGCTTCACTTCAAAGTAGAGGTTTGTGGTAACGGTGGACTGACAGATCAGCTCCAAGGCCTGAGTGCCTAGGTTGCAGTGGTAAGAGTCGCTGCCGATGAGTTCCAGCTGCCAGAGTCTTCGATAAGAAAGAGGCGTCTGAGTAAACAGAAGTGAGATCTTTCTAGTTCTTGAACTAGCCTTCCCCAGTTTGAAGTCAAGTGAGGAACTCTTTCTCTTATATAGGCTATTTTGCCTTGAAATCCCATTCTATCCATCTTATTCTTCTGTGTAAGTAAATACTAGCATGGCATTCTCTTGCATCAATTCCTCTCTCACTCACGATGAAAGTTAAGAGCTTGCTCGAAGACAGCCTTTACTTTCTAGTTGTAATCTTTCCTATCCTTTAGGCGGGGATAGGTTCATAGGAGAACTTGGTTACATAGGAAGGAAAGGCTTAAACTAGAAGGGATAAGAAAGGGAATTTGCAACACTCTTAGTAGAAGGCCGAGTTGAAACTCCCTCTATCCTCAGTTATTGCGTACAGGACAAGCAAGTTATTGAGGGCTCTTTATGCCAAATACTTTTACACTAAAGAGGATAAAACAATAAATATCCTAAGCAATAAAGATCTTCCTATTGATACTAGCACTAGTGGGACTGGCTCCCGGGGAAAAGGAATTACACTAGATCTTGGCAATGGCACTCCAACAAGCTCGGCAGGGAGAGAAAGAAGATAAGGAGAAGAGGAAGTACGACGAAAAGGGTATGAAATAGGTTGCTTGTAGCGATTGTGATTGCTTATTTGGTTGGGATTACCAGCCTGACCAAAGAATAAGATAAAAAGAAGAGTTCCTGCCTACGGCTACATGCCCATTAAGAGCTATACCTGGAGTCGAGCTAACTGCATAGGCAGAGGGGAACTTTCCTAAAAATCCTAATAGCAATTAACCGCATTGGAAACGACAAATCACACTCTGAAAGGAGGTTCCCTCCCAATAGATGTCAGGAGGGAGCAAGGCGTGATTGCTATGTCATCCTCCGACCGCCCCCCTTTCCACCTCTAAGTAGTGGTGTTGGTGTGTCTCGTTGCAATCATTCCGGTCAATCCCTTTCCTGAACCATAGGTAAGGGATGATAGGAGATGGCCCCTATAGCAAAATAAACCAGCCCCTCATTTGAGAGAGTAAATAGAATAGTGTCGGGCTTACGACAGTCTGACTTTGGAATGACTAAGCAACTACTAAGCTCCCGCCCACCCCCAACCAATTAGGGTAAAGTGTTCATTCATACCTTCAACAACACCGAGATATTGGCCCATGACCATGTTTACTTCATCTTCAAGAGCAAGCATCCTGGCTCTCAGGGCCTCAAGCAACCCTGGATCCTTTCCTACTTCCTTAGTGATTCCAAGAAGATGCTTCAACCCTGTTAAGTTTTAGTTGGCTATCACGGTCCAATAAAGATTTCCAATTTCGATTTGGAATTGTTGAGCAGTAGGTTAAAGATAACCTCCTTTGAAGTACCCTGTGTGGAACCGGGGGCTGCTTCTGGGCTTTGCTAGCTTGTATGACGGGCTGTAAGACGCTCAATAAATCGGGCGTTATCCCACCTTTCTTCCTTGATCTACACATTCACGCCCTTTAGAGTTAAGGGATGATGGTTAAGAGTTCTTACTTTTGAGTTCCCACTCTGACTATTTAGAAGGCTATAATAATACCTTAATGAATTGAAGCGGATAAAGCTCCGCATTTCTCTAATTTGAATCAAAAGTTGCTTTTTACTCCTCCGCCTTTGAAGGCTGGTTATATCCAATGTCTCCTACGAGGCTGTCTTAAAGTCCTCTTTGTCTAGGCAGAGGTATAGCCCTTTTTGAATACATTTGACTTGGTGCTCACTTGTAGGAAGATTCCCCGCTCTGAAGTCAAGTCTTTTTTGGAGCTCCTTCCAAAGAGGTTGGGATTAGACTTTCAATTGGATGTGTCCCGGTCAAATCGTTAACGACAGATCCCTGCAGACGTACTACTTTCAATCAAACCTTCTCTCCTTTACCTTCTTGATTGATAGATAGTGAGGCCTAGGACTTGCTTCCTTAGATTTGTTGAATTTACTCTGTCTTCACGAATTGGATTTGAACAAATATCTCTGGGCGACTTTCCTTTTAATCGATCGAGGGTTTCAAGTTGAGCAAGATTAAGACTGGATACTTCAGCGTCAAGTCGAGGGAAGCGGGCATGGACATGAGGCTTGGATCACAGGTCATCCCCAAGTAGCGGCGGAGGCAGGGCTTTTGGTAAAGGGATTCAAAAAAGGAATACATTAAAAAAATTAATGAGATTGTAGCTAGTGGGAATTGAACCAATGACCCCATAATAATTTTGAACCCCCTTGACCACTAAGCCATATTTTTGGAATGTGTGAAGGGGATTCAAAACATAATATATAGAGATAAAAAACAGATTTTGTCTCTTATGTACGGTGTAATTTTTCGGCGAAGGGGGTTCGGGTGAACACCCTTGCGCCCCTCTAAATCTGCCACTGTCCCCAAGAGAGGCAATTTCAAATATCTGGGGTCGGTTATCCAGGAGCACGAGGAGATTGACAAGGACGTCACACACCATATAGGGGTGGGGTGGATGAAATGGAGGTTAGCATTTGGAGTCCTGTATGACAAGAAAGTGTCATTGATACTCAAGATAAGTTTTATAGAGCTGTGGTTAGATCGGTCATATTGTATGGGGTAAAGTGTTGGCCAGCTAAGAACTCACATATGCAGAAGATGAAAGTAGCAAAAATGAGGATGTTGAGGTGGATGAAAGTAAGTCCAAACAAGTCATACCAATAGGGATAAAATGTGGATGTTAAAATAAAATAGCTTTCAAGTTAAGAAATGTCTCATTCTTGGAATATACTAAAAAATAAAAAATGTTGCAACAAATAGGATATAAGGTATTTATTGGTCATGAAATTTTAAAAAGATTTTTTTTTTTTTAGAAATTTATAGTCTAAAACAAGTGTACTATGCATTTGAGTGACTACAACTTATTAGGAGCAACCTGATACATTTAAAGTTAGATCGTTTTGAAAATATAAATTTATTATTTATTTTAAAACGGAACAAAAAAAATATGACACATAAAATGAGAGACGAAGAAATACCTCTTACATATTGGCTAGGTGTGTCACACCTCCTTTTTCCGCACCCGAGGGGGCGCAGGGGAGTTTTTTCCAATTAAAGGACAATCGAAACGGGATTGGTTTATTTATTTCAGAGTCGCCACTTGGGAGATTTAGGGTGTCCCAAGTCACCAATTTTAATCCCGAATCGAGGAAATGAATGACTCTATATTACAGTCTGCGTACCAGAAATCTAGATAAGGAATTCTGTTAACCCGGGAGAAGGTGTTAGGCATTCCCGAGTTCCGTGGTTCTAGCACGGTCGCTCAACTGTTATATTCGGCTTATTTATCTGATTTTAAATACAAGTATGAACTTATGTGCAAATTTTAACTTTTAACCGCTTTATTATTATTGTTTTTACAAGAATGTGAACATCGCTTAAAACACGTCTTTGGACTGCGTCACATGAAATGCACCCACAATCCGGAACGCATTTTATTTGATGTTTTGAGATTTGGATTTGGGTCGCATGAAATGCACACCCGAGCTTAAGAAAGTAAATTATTAAACACGCGCCTAAAGAGACTATCGCGTTATTATTTTGCGGAGGCCGCGAAATTCGCTAAACGACCCTCCTGAATTCTAAGTAATTTTAAACAAGTATTTACTGAGGGCCCCGCAATTTGTATTTTTATTCGGCGAGGCTCATCTCATTCTTATTTTTTAAAGAATTTGCAACGTCCATGGAAATGCATCTCGGGCCACGCCACAATCAATGCGCCCGTGACTAGAGACATATTTCGACTCCGTTGAGATTTGGATTTGGGTCACATAAATGTGCACCCGAGTTTAGGGAGATAACATTATTAAAGGCGCGCCTAAAGCAACTAGCGCATTATTATTTTGGGGTAGGGCCGTGAAATTTGCTAAACGACCCATCCCGGAATCTAAGTATTTAATACATATATTTTGTGAGGGCCCCGCAATTTGTCCCTTTTATTCGGCGAGGCTCGTCTCATTTTATTTTTATTATTATTATTATTTATTTATTTTTATTTTTATTTTATATTTTTAAAGGGATGCCATTTTTACGCTTTTAACCATACTAAACCTTACAGCTTCTTTACAACTAAAATCTCATAACTTGTTAGAAGTTTAATAAAAGAGTTTTAGCGAATGAGTATTTCGGGATTAGTAATAACATGTACTAATAATAAAATTTTTGAATGAACTAAGCGAAGTAAAGGACGAACAAATTAACGTCACACTTGTGTCATAGAACAACTAGTCAAACTTAATTACATGACATCAAATAAACAAGAATCACATAACGCAAAATGAGCAAAAATGCATACGATGAAAACATAAGCATAAAATTATCATACCAATTTCTATATTGCATCTTCGAACATTTAACGTAACATTTCCTTATCTAATACATCTGAGGCTTACTAACCTGAATAAACAGAAATGCATAGAGCCATGGACCGAACCTCAACATCGACTTCAACGAACAAACTCGACGCGCCGAACCTCGACGAACAAAACAACCTCACCGGACTGAAGCAACGACTGAGCTACTCAGCAATGCAGCGACGCAGCAACAGCTGCTGTATTTTTCGACGCAGCAACTGTTGCGTGAAGCTGCAACATAAAGGGGTCGTTGGAGGTGAGGAAAGGAGCAGCTATGGAAGGTCGTTCGTGTAGTGACGACGCAGCAGCAATAGCTGTGGTCGTCGGATTCAATGGAGGGAGTCCGGACAGCTTTTATGGAGCTAGGAGGAGTGGACGTGGGCTGATGGTTTTTGACAGTAGGGTTGAGGGTTATGGAGGGATGTTAATGGTGGTCGTGAGTAGGAGAGGACGGGTGAACAGTGACGACGGTGAAAGGAGGTGGTTGTTTTGGGTGGTTCTGCTGGTTTTTTGGTCGTTCGGACAGCAGGGGGTGTGGGCAGTGGTGTTGAGGCGTTGGGGAAGGGAGGTCCTACTGGTTGGGGTGATGGTTATGGCGTGGAGGTGACGGGGATGCGACGGGCCTGTTTGGTCACGACAAGGGGTCGACGGAGGGAAGGGATCGTTTGTGGTGGTTTTGGGCAGTAGGGGTGTTGGTCCGGTGCTGGTCTCAAGGTGGATTCGGACGTGGTGGTTCCGGCGTCGTTGGGTCGTGACTGGTTTTTGACAAGCGAAGCAGCGAGGGTTATGGGGTCGTTTGGGCAGCTGGGAGGTTGACGATGGTTTGGGGTCTGTTTGGTTGGTGTTTGGACGTGGAGATCGGTGGGGGAAGGTGATGGGTTGAGGAGGGGGGGTGGTCCGTTGATGGAGGTGGCCGTGATGGAGGGAATAGGGTTTTTCTCTTCTTCCTTTTGAAGAAGATGATGAAACAGTACTCTTTTTCTTTTTCGTTTTTTTTTCCTTTTTTTTCCTGACCAAAAGTCCAAAATTTCCCCTTTGTCAAATGTGTAGTCCGTGTATTTGACATGGTTTGCCCAGAAAAATGAGCCCACGCGTGGTGGGGTTCAAGGCATATGTTTCCCACGCGTGGTGGGGTTCCCCACGTGTCCTGGACACGGTTATTATGGGCTAGGTCCGAAAATTAGGCCTAAAACCGGGTAGTTTGAACCCGAATATGATTCTTTTGCCCGGACCCGAGAAATAGAAACACGTTGCTTAACTAGTCCTATGTAAGCAAAATAACTACCGAAAATAAGACTAGTATTTAGCAAAACTATATCTTTTTTTTTAAATATTTTTTAAGGTTTTAAAATAGCTACAAAATATTAATAAAACTATTTTTGTAATTTTCGTAAATATTAAGATAAAATATGAAGTAATATTTTTTGTATTTTTCAAAGTTAAAATAACTATAAAATATTAATAAAACTATTTTTTTTGTAATTTTCGTTTTTTAATAAAGACAAAAATATGAAATAATATTTTTTGTATTAAAATGACTTCAAAACATTAATAGAATTATATATATATTTTTGTTAATTTTCGAATTTATATAAAGTACCAAAATAAAGTGCAATTTTTTATTTTTTCAAGTTTATGAGGGATACATAAACTAAAATTTATATATATACTTTTTTTGTAATTTTTCTTTTTGAAACGAAATAAAGTAAAAATAGTTAAAATAGCTATACTAGACCCAATTTCACATATTCACACTAAAATGTGAAAATTCTCGGGGAGGGTCAAAAATCACGTGCTTACAGCTGCCCCTCTTTGACTGGAAACACGAAGAGTTTTCCGACAAAGAACGACTAGCCGTGTTTTTGACCCGACCATTACTTGGACGGACTACACTTCAGGAAAGGGAGGGAATGTGACCGAGCCCTGGTATCCGAGCTGCCTACATATCCTTGGTTATACAGGAATCAGGCCACGTGTAGTTCGGGTATGAGAGAGATGGTAGAGTGTACCGAGGTGAAGAGCCGATCGAGGTGCCGTTCCGTTGAGGTTCCGGTCCGCGGTCCTGTCATTACAACAAAAATGAAAACTGAAAAAGACTAACTGAGCCTATCAGCTACTAGTTACAAGGATTCCTATCTCTTAAGTCTTCTGAAACTTGGTCTTGAGTCTTGAATGGTGCTTCATACAGACTTTGGATCTGAACCTTGATACTTGCTAGTTGTAGGTGTTAGTTCTTGAGCAGACCACATCTGTTCTCCACTTCCGTAATTTGGGTTCTTTTTCTTTTTTTCTTTTTTTTCTCTCTCTTTTTTTCTTCTTGTTTTTTTTTTGTTTTTTGGTGACCAGCTTCTGTTGATCATCCCAGACTGTGGACTTGCATTCTTGGGGCGAGCTTCTTGTTGCTTCTATCTTGGATTGAGTGCTGGGGGATTTTTGTTGTAACCTTCTGCTTTCCAGTGGGTCACTGCTTGATCTTGAAAAATGTTTCTCCGTTCTACAGGTGGACTCCTGACTTCTTCTATCTTCGACACGCAACAACCTCCGTTCTACAGGCGGGTCCCTGACAATCAAAACAAACAAAACAAACAAAATTTCCTAACCCAGTTTGTACTGGGAAGATTTGTGAGTCGTTAGCAAAGTTGTAACTCACTTACACCACTGATGCAATGATGAGAGTAAACTAAAGGCTAGGATGTGCATCTCCTATGAGTAAAACCAAAACTCTTGCTAGCAAATGTGTCTGCTAAAACCTCCATGACTCAAACTAGAAAGTGCTTCTTCTATGGTTGAATCGGAATGAGCTAAAACTAGGAAGTGCATCTCCTAAGGGTGAAAACTTCGGTGACTGGAACCAGGAAGTGCGTCTCCTATGAATAAAATCTCGATTAGGAAGTGCGTCTCCTAAGGCAAAAGTATAACCTGAGTGAACCAGACTAGGAAGTGTGTCTCCTATGAGTAAAATAGTCTTAGGAAGTGCGTCTCCTATGGGTGAAACCTTAATAATTTTAAACTAGGAAGTGCGTCTCCTACGAATGAAAATATTTTTAGGAAGTGCGTCTCCTCTGGGGTAAAAGTAAACTTAGGAAGTGTTTCTCCTATGGGCAAAACTAAACTTTAAGGAAGTGCGTCTCCTATTGGGAAAAACTGTTCTTAGGAAGTGCGTCTCCTACTGGGTGAAACTTGCTTAGGATGTGCGTCTCCTTAGGAAGTGCGTCTCCTATGGTAAAACTGAATTTAGGAAGTGCGTCTCCTATTGGTACAACTATTCTTAGGAAGTGCGTCTCCCATTGGTGAAACTTCTTAGGAAGTGCGTCTCCTGTTGTAAAACTGAACTTAGGAAGTGCGTCTCCTCTGATAAACTGAACTTAGGAAGTGCGTCTCCTATTGGTGAAACTCAACTTAGGAAGTGCGTCTCCTATTGGTGAAACTTCTTTAGGAAGTGCGTCTCCTATTGGGTAAAACTGAACTTAGGAAGTGCGTCTCCTACTGGTGAAACCATTCTTAGGAAGTGCGTCTCCTATTGATGAAATAAGCTTAGGAAGTGCATCTCCTATTGGTACAATGGATCTAGGAAGTGCGTCTCCTATTGGTAGAACTGAACTTAGGAAGTGCGTCTCCTACTGGTGAAACTTTTTAGGAAGTGCGTCTCCTACTTGTGAAACTTAGGTTAGGAAGTGCGTCTCCTATTGGTACAATGGACTTAGGAAGCGCGTCTCCTATTGGTGAAACTGAACTTTAGGAAGTGCGTCTCCTATGGTGAAACATATCTTAGGAAGTGCGTCTCCTATTGGTGAAACTGAAACTTAGGAAGTGCGTCTCCTGTGGGTACAATAAACTTAGGAAGTGCGTCTCCTATTGGTGAAACTGAAACTTAGGATGTGCGTCTCCTGCTGGTGAAACTACTTAGGATGTGCGTCTCCTACTGGTAAAACTTGCTTAGGAAGTGCGTCTCCTATTGGTGAAACTTTTCTTAGGATGTGCGTCTCCTCTTGGTGAAACTATTTTTAGGAAGTGCGTCTCCTTAGGACGTGCGTCTCCTATTGGTGAAACTTTTCTTAGGATGTGCGTCTCCTCTTGGTAGAACTTACTTAGGATGTGCGTCTCCTTAGGAAGTGCGTCTCCTATTGGTGAAACTAAACTTAGGAAGTGCGTCTCCTATTGGTACAATGGATCTAGGAAGTGCGTCTCCTATTGGTAAAAATAAACTTTAGGAGGAAATACATCTCCTATGGGTAAAGACGTGGAAGGTATGCCTCTGTTATCTGGGCGGGCTCCCAACTTCAATACTTGAAACGTAAAGACTGAATGTATGCCTCTGTTATCTGGGCGGGCTCCCAACTTCAACACTAAAAAAAATAAAAAGACTGAATGTATGCCTCTGTTATCTGGGCGGGCTCCCAACTTCAACACTTAAAATAAAAAGACTGAATGTATGCCTCTATTATCTGGGCGGGCTCCCAACTTTAACACTTAAAAGTAAAGACTGAATGTATGCCTCTGTTATCTGGGCGGGCTCCCAACTTCAACACTTAAAAGTAAAAAGACTAAATGTATGCCTCTATTATCTGGGCGGGCTCCCAACTACAACACTTAAAAGTAAAGACTGAATGTATTCCTCTCGTTATTCAGGTGGGTGCATGTCTTCAAAACTTGAAATAAAAAGACTGAAACCAACATATCCTATTTGAGGGCGTATGAACCCGACATATCCCGTTTGAGGGCGGATGAACCCGACATATCCTATTTGAGGGCGGATGAACCCAACATATCCTATTTGAGGGCGGATGAACCCGACATATCCTATTTGAGGGCGGATAAACCCGACATATCCTGTTTGAGGGCGGATGAACCCGACATATCCTATTTGAGGGCGGATGAACCCGACAGATCCTATTTGAGGGCGGATGAACCCGACATATCCTATTTGAGGGCGGATGAACCCGACAGATCCTATTTGAGGGCGGATGAACCCAACATATCCTATTTGAGGGCGGATGAACCCGACAGATCCTATTTGAGGGCGGATGAACCCAACATATCCTATTTGAGGGCGGATGAACCCAACATATCCTATTTGAGGGCGGATGAACCCGACAGATCCTATTTGAGGGCGGATGAACCCGACATATCCTATTTGAGGGCGGATGAACCCGACATATCCTATTTGGGATTGGGATGAATTTTCCTTTTCTACCTTCCCCATTTTTTATTATTATTCTTTTTTTTCTTTATTTTTTTTTTTTTTTTTGCATAGATTCTTCCTTCAAAGACTACCTCCCTTGATTTACTTACCTGTTGGGGGGTAAAATGTTATCAGCTGGGGGTACCTGACTTCCAGAAAATTTTCTAAATGGAAGGAAAATTTTCTGCCCCAGTTTGATAATATCCCTTGTGGCATGCGTTTCTGCATCAATGCCATTTCCTTTACCTGTTTCAAATCAAACAAAATTTGTTAGTTTAAAACATGGTGGTTGGCTGTGATACTCCTATTGGGATTGCTTTCCCTTTCTCCTTCATTGCGCTGTGCTCCACGACTTGTTGGGGATGATATTATGTGCTGGGGATAATCCCTTCCTGCTGGGGGATATCCCTCTTCTTTTGTGGCATAGCTTGGAAACTGGCATTTCCCCGACCTTTTAGTCTAGTATGGATTTCGCCAAATCATGCTCACTGCTCTCCTTGCTTTGTTTTCGGGCCTTGTCTTTGAGGTTTATAACCTTGGTTTTGGCAAGGATATCCCTCTTGACGCTCGTCAATCCTTTTGTCAATTCCCTTTTGCTGGGGATATCTTTATTAACACTGGCCTCGCGCTTGTTCCTTGCTGACTATACCATTTGGATGTACTAGTCAGATCTCATCTTGAAAAGCTGATGGCATATTTGTAGTCATTTCATACTTGTTCTGACTAGACAGACTCTATTGGGGATTTTTCTATGAAAGGAAAAAGATAAAAGGGAACAGAATAAAAAGACAAAGGAAAAAAAACATGACTCTTTAACAAAAGAAACTATAAATAAAAACCCTATCAAATGCAGATACCGACTCTAATAGTCATGACATGCATATGTGGCTTATCCTCCGCCGTTAATCATCTTTCCAGACCTTCAATTGGCAATTCCCCATCTGATTCTTAATCCTATTCGACTTGTAGTGCCCAAAGGGTTTTCACTATCAAGCCTCTCTCATTTCTGGTTTTTCTCTCAGCTTTCATCGCCTTATGGTGCCTGTGAAGGTTTTCACCGATAAGACTCTCTCATTTGTATCACTTTCCAGCTGGGGATTTGGAGTGTCGCCGGTACGACTCTTTCTGCTGGAGATTAGAGTCCTTTCTGCTGTGGAACAGAATGTTATGTTCGCCGGTAAGACTCTTCATTTGTCTGACTTGGCATCTTTTGAAGACTGATCGGAAGGTTCTTTCTTTGGACCGTAATGTGGGTTTTTGGATTGGGCTAGAAAGAAAGGGTATTAAAGGCTCAAAAATGCATTCATTTTGGGTTATTAATTACAACCTTCGGAATTAGATTTATTTACATCAAACGCAACATCTGCCCCAGTTTCTTGCTTGGGGATATTTTAATTGTTTTTTTTTTCATTTTTCAAAACTATGACCGAGCCGTGAAGCGCCTACGTATCCTCTTTGAGGAATCAGGTCAAACGTAGTTCCCAATTCCTCTTTTTCATTTGATTCCTTTTTTCTTTGTTATCAATTTTCTTTTCTTTTCTCTTTTCTTTTCTCATTTCTCCTTTCTTTTTGTCGTTTTTTCTTTCTCTCTTTTTCTTTTATTCTTCTTTTTCCATTTTGTTGTTTTCTTTTCTTTCTTTTCTCTTACCCGCCATGCTTGCGTATTTTATTCGTTGCTGCTAATTCCGAACGAGGGGTATGAAAGAAAATAAATAAGGCTCAAAAGGGGTAACGAAGGATAAAGTGTTTGGGTAGCAGAACAAAATGCCTTCGTCATTCCAGTCTTCAAAACATGCCAAATGCAAACAACACGATTTAAATTTGTAGTCTCTTCTGATGGTGCTGGACTTGACAATTATATTCAACATCTGTTTGTTCATTTGTCACTTCTAAAGCACCGTTGGCGACACTCCCATTCTCATTATTATGAACGACCCTCATGCCAATTCGGCGAATCTTTGCCTTTTAACGGTTTCCTTTGTGTTTAACTTGCCCCAGTTCCACATGACTCGAGCTCTGTATGATCTCAACCGTTCTTATTTTTCTTTAACTGTTCTGATCACCTCTCCAGGGTTTTATGATTAACTTTAAAGACTAGGCCCAAAGTGTGTGCGCATGTCATGTCCCTAGAATCGGCATTGAATGAAATGATAAAAGGACTAAACAAAAGACGACTGGAACTAACAAAAGACCGACTTTGTATTAGACTACCGGCGAAATGGTTTGAATAATAAAACAAAACAAACCAGAACAAAATCCTAAAACAAACTGGACAAAATTTAAACAAACCGCTATGACAAAAATGGAAAGATAAGCGGAAAGATATTGACACAAAACAATATCCAAAGATCCTCTCCGGTTGACCCAAAATGGAGTGTCTTTCCAACTATCCAAGCACGGCATCTCCGGCTGACCCAAAATGGAGTATCTTCCAACTGCAAAGCATGACATTTTAGCCATTGAGCTCTATATCAACATTGCCAAGACCATCCCCAACTTCAGTATTATCAACATCAATCAACAAGTTCTCAAGATGATTCGCCTGCTCCCTGTCACTGTCGTCGATCACAATTGCCCCTTCCTGAATCATTCTTTCGATTTCCTTTTTCAAAGAACGACAGTCTTCAATGCTATGTCCTTGGACATTAGAGTGGTACATGCATCGTACAGCAGGATTGAACCCTTTTGCATATGGATCTGGAGTATAGCCAAGGAGCGGCTCAATTAGTCCTGAAAGCTTTAGCTTTTCAAACAAACTTGCGTAGGACTCCCCAATTGGCGTGAAATTGTTTCCTTGCCTTTGTTTTCCCCCATGCCCCTGTTTTCTAGGGTCGTTGGGTGCTTGGAAACGATGTGAAGGCAAGAATGCATTACGTGGTGTTGGCTCTCGCCAGCGGGGGTGACCTGATGGTTGACCCTGCGACCGGACCTTGTTCGAAGGATAATACTGAGGCTGATTATGTGGAGCTCGGGGGCAGGCTTGGGCATGATGGTCTGAAAAGAGTGGCTCTGATGGTGGGTAGTAGGGTTGTGGAAAGTTGTATGGAGTGTGTGGATAATTTGTATGACTGGGCCTAGGCTGGTAGTGAGGGGAAGGACCTCTGAATTTGGACCCAGTACCTGCTTCGCCTGATGCGACCTCGAGCACACCTCCCGCGCCGCTCTGAATAGCTTGGGTCGTTGCCTTGAGCGCTAAGTAATTTAGGATTTTGTCAGACCTTAGGCCCTCCTCTATCATGACCTCTATCTTTACCACTTCATTGAAGGATTTCCCAACCGTTGTCACCAAGTGACCAAAGTAAGTTGGATCAAGTGTTTGCAAGAAGTAGTCCACCATTTCTCCCTCTTTCATGGGAGGATCAACTCTGGCCGCTTGTTCTCTCCAGCGGAAACCAAACTCACGAAAACTTTCCCCAGGCTTCTTTCCAGTCCTCAGCAATGTGAGACGGTCAGGGACTATCTCGAGATTGTACTGGAAATGACCTGCGAAAGCCTGCGCCAGATCATCCCAAGTATACCATCTGCTGGAATCCTGCCTGGTATACCATTCTAGTGCCGATCCACTCAGACTTTGGCCGAAATAAGCTATCAGCAGCTCATCTTTGCCACCTGCCCCTCTCATTTTGCTACAGAATCCCCGCAAATGCGCCATGGGATCACCGTGCCCTTCATATAAATCAAATTTAGGCATCTTGAACCCGGCCGGGAGTTGGACGTCCGGGAAAGGGCATAGATCCTTGTAGGCCACGCTGACCTGGTTGCCCAAACCGTGCAGGTTCCTGAAGGACTGCTCCAGGCTTTTGAACTTTCTCAACACCTCATCCTGTTCAGGGGCTTTAACCGGTTTTTCGATTTCTGTCGGTACCTCCAAGTGTGGATTGTAAGCATGTGGTTCGGGGGCATGGAATGTAGGCTCAGGGGGATAGTATTGCGTATCGTGAGCCTGAAACAATGGCTCGCTGGTCGTTCTGTGCAAGGGGGCTGATGTGGGTCCCACAAAAGTGGGAATATCGGGTGTGGGGAGAGGTTGATGGGGTGGTGGAGCCTGGGAATCATGAGGGCTTCTTTCTTGATGGTAACGGGGATTTGGGAGGCTTGTTGAAGGGCCGGAGTGAGGGTATTCCGGCATGTGCCCCAATGGCTCAGGGCTCTTTTGTGCTTTGGCTAGAGCTAGCTGCATTGCATTCATATCTAGTCCCATCCTTTCTATCTTTCCCATCGCTTCCTTTAACAACTGGCTCATCGGCCTTTCTTCCTCGGTACTATTCTCTGAAGTAGTCATGCTTGTTGTTATCGGTCCTTTGGATCTAGTTTGGTAAGGGTGTGTTGCCAGAATTCTTTAACAACTAACTGTTTGAGATTCGGAAAACAACAAACTTGTTAGCGTTTAGAGTGTAACAGATTTGATAACAACACATTAAGGATGCAATGCCCCTAGGCAGTTAACCGTTTCTAACATGCTTTGCCTCAAACAACATGCGTCACCCCGGCTTGCTTATTTGCCCCTTTGTAGTACTTTGGGAACCCCTGTATTTATTCTATTTTGTATTTTCTCTTTCTTTATTAATGGTGGTCGAATCTTATGTGGATTGCCTACGTATCATGACCCCGCATGAATCAGACCTTGCGTAGTTCGGACCAATAAAATAAACAATAATGAACATTTTTTCTTTTCACTTTCCTATTAAAACAAACTGGGTTTCAAAAGTTTAAAGATGACCTACCAACTTGAAAATCAAACAAACCGCCTATTTTAATCAAAAGGTTTACAAACTTCAAAAACAAATGGCCAACTTCCTTCTTCCATTTGCTAATTTTAACCAAATGGTTGTTTTTGCAAACGTGGCCCTTTCCAACTCTCACATGAATTTTGAGGCCGAGGAGGATTATTTTATGACGCTTTACAAACTTGTCCATTCTTTTACGAAAATAACCTTTCGACAACTGAAAGATACTCTAAGGCTATTTCGGCAAGAACGGTTTAAGACGCGGCCGAAGCTGGCTCGGCTTATTATGACAAAATTGAACGGTATTCACCTGACCGTTGACTAGTTGTTTTTCTTCTTCTTTTCAAACTACAAAAGAAACTGGTGTTGCAAACACGGCCCTTCAGCGCCTCGGGGACGAAGATTTTTAAGGCTGTGTGGGTCCATGTCTTAAAAATGACCCAAAGGTGGCTGCTTATGCAAAGTCAGCCTTCCGGCGTCCCTTTCGGGAACATTTGGCTATTTATGACAAAACAGCATCACCTGACTTATTTATAACTCTTTTTTATCGTTTTTCAAATTAGAAAACTCAATATTGCAAACACGGCCTTTCAACGTCTCGGGGACGAAGATTTTTAAGGCTGTGTGGGTCAACTGGACCAAATCTTAAACATGACCCAAAAGTGGCCGTTTTATGCAAAGTCAGCCTTCCGGCGTCCCTTTCGGGAACATTCGGCTATTTTTGACAAAACAGCACCACCCGACTTACTTATGACAAAATTAAAATTTTGACATATTTTTATTTATTTGTTATTTTAGCAAAAGGTGGGGTTGGACATCACCCGACTTATTTATGACATTTTTTATTTATTTATTTATTTATTTGTTTTTGGCTTTTTAGCAAAATGGGGGTTGGACCCGATGAGAGTTGCCTACGTATCTCACATCCGGTGAGAATCAGACCCGCGTAGTTCGGGCAAAAGAACTACTTTAAAAGAAGAAAGGAAGCATTTTTTGATTGATTTTCTTTTTACAAGAAACACTTCTAAGATATATTTTTGAATTTTCATTTGCTCTTTTTTTTATTCTAAAGAAGAAGAAGAAAATATTTTTCGGAATTTTTCTTTTAATAAAAGAGATGCTTCTCAAAATGTTTTTTTTTGAATTTTGAATTTTCTTTTCAATTTTGAAAAAAGAATCAAAATATTTTCGGATCTGTTTATTATTTTTTTATATATATTATATTATTTTTGAAAACAATTAGAAAGACTTCCTAAAGAAGTCAATAATGGAGAAAATATTTTTGGATTATTTTAATTTTGTCATTTTCATAAACAAATAAATAACACAAATTTTAAAAACAAGACTCTTTTTTTCATTTTTATGGCAAGACAAACTATTTTCTTTTCTATTAATGTTTTTTTTAAAAAAAAATAAGACAAAACAATGATTATTTTTTCTACTTTTCCTTTGCTTTAATAAAACAAACTAATAAGACATATATATATATATATATTTTATTTTATATCCTCAAAATTTCGTCAGAGTTTCGACACTACTTGGACATTTTTTTTTCCTAACAATAAGTAGTTATATCTCTACACTGTTATTTTCTCCTATTTTTCACTATTTTCTAATTTGTGGATGACGATGAAAACATACACAATCTCTCTTTTTTCGAATTTTCAATGTTTTTTATTTTATTTTATATATATACATATATATTTTATTTTTTATATTTATTATATTTTCAAAAATGTGGCATGAGGGACATAGGGAATTTCAAGACTTCTTGGATTCCGCAAATGTTCCCCATGTGCTTTTCCCATAAATGAAGCGTGGGGGACATAGGGAATTCCAAGACTTCTTGGATTCCACAAATGTTCCCTAGGTGCTTTTCCCAAAAATGAAGCGTGGGGGACATAGGGAATTCCAAGGCTCCTTGGATTCCACAAATGTTCCCCATGCTTTGATTAAAATAACACCATGCTGGAAATGACCAAATGACCCATTCGCCCTTGACTAAATACAACATGTAGCACATAGGATGCCAAAAGCTGGTCTATTATTTTCAGGTTGCTTGTCCTAGACGGACCCAACCCCTGTGTTGAGTCCCCTAAGTCAAATGCACATGATGCAAATAAACGTTCCTACTAGGGATCCGGCATGTGGCTTTGTTATACTAGGTTCAGAACCTGGGTGTTTGTTCTAGACCTGGCTTACCCGAGCGGACAGCTCGAGCCGAGGGGGGGCAGCGTACCGGGAATACAGAAGCTTCACCGGCTTAGCAACTTATCCGAACCTCGTTCTAAATTGGGATTTGACACTATACAGAAAAGAAGTCATACGAAGTACGCCCTTCTTCATGATTTAGAAG
Organism: Nicotiana sylvestris; assembly: GCF_000393655.2. Classification (NCBI taxonomy): domain Eukaryota; kingdom Viridiplantae; phylum Streptophyta; class Magnoliopsida; order Solanales; family Solanaceae; genus Nicotiana; species Nicotiana sylvestris. The sequence continues at coordinate 18,983,243 of NC_091058.1, forward strand.
ACTCAGAGAGAAGATGGGTTTCGGCACAATTTATATACAGTTCACATAATATCAAAGCGGTAAAAGCAACATTTAGCACATTAGGCTCAAAACATGTAAAAAATCAGATAAAGCCAAATATAACAATTTATCTAAGCTCGAATTTCTAACCCTGAACCAGTGGTTCTGGGTTACTAGTCCCCAGCAGAGTCGCCAGAGCTGTCACACCTCCTTTTTCCGCACCCGAGGGGCGCAGGGGAGTTTTTTCCAATTAAAGGACAATCGAAACGGGATTGGTTTATTTATTTCAGAGTCGCCACTTGGGAGATTTAGGGTGTCCCAAGTCACCAATTTTAATCCCGAATCGAGGAAATGAATGACTCTATATTACAGTCTGCGTACCAGAAATCTAGATAAGGAATTCTATTAACCCGGGAGAAGGTGTTAGGCATTCCCGAGTTCCGTGGTTCTAGCACGGTCGCTCAACTGTTATATTTGGCTTATTTATCTGATTTTTAATACAATATGAACTTATGTGCAAATTTTAACTTTTAACCGCTTTATTATTATTGTTTTTACAAGAATGTGAACATCGCTTAAAACACGTCTTTGGACTGCGTCACATGAAATGCACCCACAATCCGGAACGCATTTTATTTGATGTTTTGAGATTTGGATTTGGGTCGCATGAAATGCACACCCGAGCTTAAGAAAGTAAATTATTAAACACGCGCCTAAAGAGACTATCGCGTTATTATTTTGCGGAGGCCGCGAAATTCGCTAAACGACCCTCCTGAATTCTAAGTAATTTTAAACAAGTATTTACTGAGGGCCCCGCAATTTGTATTTTTATTCGGCGAGGCTCATCTCATTCTTATTTTTTAAAGAATTTGCAACGTCCATGGAAATGCATCTCGGGCCACGCCACAATCAATGCGCCCGTGACTAGAGACATATTTCGACTCCGTTGAGATTTGGATTTGGGTCACATAAATGTGCACCCGAGTTTAGGGAGATAACATTATTAAAGGCGCGCCTAAAGCAACTAGCGCATTATTATTTTGGGGTAGGGCCGTGAAATTTGCTAAACGACCCATCCCGGAATCTAAGTATTTAATACATATATTTTGTGAGGGCCCCGCAATTTGTCCCTTTTATTCGGCGAGGCTCGTCTCATTTTATTTTTATTATTATTATTATTATTTATTTATTTTTATTTTTATTTTATATTTTTAAAGGGATGCCATTTTTACGCTTTTAACCATACTAAACCTTACAGCTTCTTTACAACTAAAATCTCATAACTTGTTAGAAGTTTAATAAAAGAGTTTTAGCGAATGAGTATTTCGGGATTAGTAATAACATGTACTAATAATAAAATTTTTGAATGAACTAAGCGAAGTAAAGGACGAACAAATTAACGTCACACTTGTGTCATAGAACAACTAGTCAAACTTAATTACATGACATCAAATAAACAAGAATCACATAACGCAAAATGAGCAAAAATGCATACGATGAAAACATAAGCAGAAAATTATCATACCAATTTCTATATTGCATCTTCGAACATTTAACGTAACATTTCCTTATCTAATACATCTGAGGCTTACTAACCTGAATAAACAGAAATGCATAGATCCATGGACCGAACCTCAACATCGACTTCAACGAACAAACTCGACGCGCCGAACCTCGACGAACAAAACAACCTCACCGGACTGAAGCAACGACTGAGCTACTCAGCAATGCAGCGACGCAGCAACAACTGCTGTATTTTTCGACGCAGCAACTGTTGCGTGAAGCTGCAACATAAAGGGGTCATTGGAGGTGAGGAAAGGAGCAGCTATGGAAGGTCGTTCGTGTAGTGACGACGCAGCAGCAACAGCTGTGGTCGTCGGATTCAATGGAGGGAGTCCGGACAGCTTTTATGGAGCTAGGAGGAGTGGACGTGGGCTGATGGTTTTTGACAGTAGGGTTGAGGGTTATGGAGGGATGTTAATGGTGGTCGTGAGTAGGAGAGGACGGGTGAACAGTGACGACGGTGAAAGGAGGTGGTTGTTTTGGGTGGTTCTGCTGGTTTTTTGGTCGTTCGGACAGCAGGGGGTGTGGGCAGTGGTGTTGAGGCGTTGGGGAAGAGAGGTCCTACTGGTTGGGGTGATGGTTATGGCGTGGAGGTGACGGGGATGCGACGGGCCTGTTTGGTCACGACAAGGGGTCGACGGAGGGAAGGGATCGTTTGTGGTGGTTTTGGGCAGTAGGGGTGTTGGTCCGATGCTGGTCTCAAGGTGGGTTCGGACGTGGTGGTTCCGGCGTCGTTGGGTCGTGACTGGTTTTTGACGAGCGAAGCAGCGAGGGTTATGGGGTCGTTTGGGCAGCTGGGAGGTTGACGATGGTTTGGGGTCTGTTTGGTTGGTGTTTGGACGTGGAGATCGGTGGGGGAAGGTGATGGGTTGAGGAGGGGGTGGTCCGTTGATGGAGGTGGTCGTGACGGAGGGAATAGGGTTTTTCTCTTCTTCCTTTTGAAGAAGATGATGAAACAGTACTCTTTTTCTTTTTCGTTTTTTTTTCCTTTTTTTTCCTGACCAAAAGTCCAAAATTTCCCCTTTGTCAAATGTGTAGTCCGTGTATTTGACATGGTTTGCCCAGAAAAATGAGCCCACGCGTGGTGGGGTTCAAGGCATATGTTCCCCACGCGTGGTGGGGTTCAAGGCATATGTTCCCCACGTGTCCTGGACACGGTTATTATGGGCTAGGTCCGAAAATTAGGCCTAAAACCGGGTAGTTTGAACCCGAATATGATTCTTTTGCCCGGACCCGAGAAATAGGAACACGTTGCTTAACTTGTCCTATGTAAGCAAAATAACTACCGAAAATAAGACTAGTATTTAACAAAACTATATCCTTTTTTAAATATTTTTAAGGTTTTAAAATAGCTACAAAATATTAATAAAACTATTTTTGTAATTTTCGTAAATATTAAGATAAAATATGAAGTAATATTTTTTGTATTTTTCAAAGTTAAAATAACTATAAAATATTAATAAAACTATTTTTTTTGTAATTTTCGTTTTTTAATAAAGACAAAAATATGAAATAATATTTTTTGTATTAAAATGACTTCAAAACATTAATAGAATTATATATATATTTTTGTTAATTTTCGAATTTATATAAAGTACCAAAATAAAGTGCAATTTTTTATTTTTTCAAGTTTATGAGGGATACATAAACTAAAATTTATATATATACTTTTTTTGTAATTTTTCTTTTTGCAACGAAATAAAGTAAAAATAGTTAAAATAGCTATACTAGACCCAATTTCACATATTCACACTAAAATGTGAAAATTCTCGGGGAGGGTCAAAAATCACGTGCTTACAAGGTGTTCCAGCTCAAGACATGTGATAGCTTGGAGACGGAAGCCGAATTCAAGAAAAGTTGGACCATGATACCAAGCCAAGTACCGAACAACCGTAGGGCCCCTCTGTTCAAGGACACGAGTTACCTTTTAAAAAGTGCTTCTAAATATATTTTTCTCAAAAGTATTTTTTCAATAAAGTATTTTTGGGAAGAAAATACTTTTTTTGCTTTCTCAAAATTGCTTCTCCTTCTACTCAAATTATATTTTTTTCTTCTAAAAGCTTTGTCAAATATCTTAGCTTAAAAAAAGTACTTTTAACAACAACAAAACTATGTTTAGCCAAAAAAAACTTGGCCAAGCAGACAATTAGTTTAATTACACTGCGACAAGTCTTAATATGTAAAGCAGGATATAAGATTTATGTTACTCTGGTAAGACATCATTATCGTCATCATCTCCATAAGGGTGTACAAATCGAACCGGAAGACCACACCAAACCAAAAAGTCAAATCAAACCGATTAAAAAATCCGACTAGGTTTGATTTGGTTTGGTATTGAGTGAAAAAACCTGTTCTTAACCGACATATAAATATATAATTTTTATATATACTTTTAAGATTTTATATAAAATTTTCTTTAAAAAATATCTAGAAATATTTGGAATTCTCTTGCGGGATATAATATTTAATAAAATATGAAGTGTTCCATATTTATTAACCTTAAATAATGGGTTATATGATCACTTTCTCATCAAGTATTCAAGTGTTACTGAAATGCGATATCTTTGTTCGTCCATATTCATATCATATGTTAAGATCTATTAAATTCTTATATCTTTTTCGAATGTGAAGTTATTATTATTATTATTATTATTATTATTATTATTTAAATATCATATTGGTTTTTTATGTTTAATTACTAATTCGGTTAATCTTGAAGGTGTATATCAACGAAACATTATTGTCAAACGACTAAAAAAATAACTATTATGTGTTACTAAGAAAATTCTCCCATAAAAATATTTAATAGATAATATGTTTGTCAAATTTTTATATTTTTATTAAACATATATTTACTTATCAAAAATTTAACAAAGTAAGATTGAAATAATAGTTAATTAACAAAAAGCCCGAAAAATAGAAAAACCCAACAAAACCGAACCAATTCAAACCGATATAGTTGCTTTGGTTTGATTTTGATAAAAACCAAATCAACCCGGCTCATGTACACCCCTAAATTCACCACTATTACTAGCCTCTATCGCACTATAACACTATCAGCCACCTTCAACACTAATCACATTACCACGAATCACTTTTCGTTCCTCAACTCCCACCGCACAAATTCTCATTGTTGACCATTATTCAATCACTATTGTTAGCATTTGAAATGAGTAATTAATGCTAAGAACAAAATAAGAAAAATAAATTATTTTTAAAATATTTGACAATTAAAAGAAAACGAAGGGAGTTCTACAATATCACACCTAAGATTTGAACTAATGGTCTAAAGTAAATTTTGAAACCCTTTTGTCTTATTTGCTCGGTGTAGGGGTGTTCGTCGGTCGGTATAGTACGGTACGTTATTTAAATATTTCGGTTTGGTATTTTCGATATTCGAATTTTTAAAATGCTATACCAATACAATACCTAATTATATTCGATATGGTTCTTCTCCTTTCGGTTTTGGTTTATTCGGTGCGATAACTTCGATTTGTTCGACTTCAATGTTAACTAGTGCATAAAGCCATAAATTGAAATATATTTAATTAAAATACTCACAAATATAAAAATAAAAACCTTCTAAGCTTACATGACAATTGACAATATTTTGTTCAAAACCATTAAGTATCAACCTATAGAGAGAAAAAAAGTACATAACGGAATAAATTATATTTGAAAATGTCTTGTTACTTACTTAGAGCTAATTACTGAAGTTAGGGAGCACAACAAGGACTAATCCAACAGATGCAATTCATTACACGAGAAGAACCACACTAAAACTGTAAAAGTATTAGGTTAAGATGCTTGACATCCGAGAGAATCAGCATCGAAATCTGCAGCCTACCTTGTTCCCTTCATTTTTCTAAAGAAGTACATGGGTTTTACTGCCAACCTCAACATGCATACCAAAGAAAAGTATTATGTAACTTAGTATATTATAATCAATAATATGTATATTTTGTAACTTATTATATATTTAAGTACGGTATCAATATTTCGGTATTATTTTTCTAAACACCAAATATCATAACCTAATACCAATTTTTTTTTAAAAACTTAAATCAAATACCAAAATATCGAATATCAAATGCCAAAATTTTTGGTTTTGATACAGTAATTCGTTAGTTGCCAAATGATGCACAACCCTAGCTTAGTGTAATTTTTCATGAAGGGGATTCAATTGAACCTCCTTGCCTAAATCTAAATATGGCCCTCATACCAGAAGAGGTGTCAGGCATAGGCGGAGCAAGAGTATCTGGTACGAGTTCAGACGAATCCGTAATTTTTGCTTATAACATGTATTGGTTTTAGAGGATTCATAAAAAATATCTAAATATTTAATTGTGAAACCAGTTACTAAGATGATTTATTCTATGAGTTTGATGCAAAGTTCATAACCCATAAATTTTAAAATTCTGACTTCAGATCTAGTGTTGAATAACTCTGCCTATCAAAATTTAGACATAGAGAAGGGGGAAAAAAATATAAAAACATGTAAAATACTTGTAAATAGTTTCTAATCCAAATCCAAAGTCAAACAACACAAATATTTAAAAAATAATTTTACAAAAACTAAACCCATTATAGCACAAGTGCTTTTTGAAAACAAAACCTATAGCCAATTCTTTAACAAACAATTTCAAAACTAAATACAAACCTTGGAAGAGCAAGTCAACTTAGAAAAGATAAAGATGTACTCATACAAAACAACATAAGCATGCCAGTTCCTTCAAACACAAGTTTGTTGTTGTTGAATCAATTGACTATTAATTTTAGATTCATATTCTTCCACTATCACTTCAACAACAACAACAACAACCCAGTATAATCCCACTTAGTGGGGTCTGGGGAGGGTAGTGTGTACGCAGACCTTACCCCTACCCTGAGGTAGAGAGGCTGTTTCCAAATAGACCCCCGGCATCCTTCCCTCCAAGAACTTCCCACCTTGCTCTTGGGGAGACTCGAATTCACAACCTCTTGGTTGGAATTGGAGGTTGCTTACCACTATCACTTCAACACCTATTACAATTCTCTCTTCTCCATAGTGACAATGGCAAACCACACCCTTTTTATAGGGGGAAAAGGTAGGTAGATGTATTAGGGTTGGCAAATACTGTAAATGACTGGTTGCCCTTTTCGGCTTTGGTAACCAACTATAACTCCCACAGAATATTTGAATTTTTTATATCAAAAATTAAAAATATAAGGAAAGTGTAAAACAGTTAACTATTTTGTACTCTTGTTGTTTAATTACGAGAAAATGGAGAAAATATTTTATGGAAATTTTTTCCTTCCAAATTAAATCTTGCATTTCTTTTTAGATTTATTTTACTTTCAAACAATCAAATTTAGACCTTTTTTTCTTTACTTTGTTAATTGTGATTTTCAGCATGCTAACAATAACGATACATATTTTAAAGTGGGTGGCCTTTCATTGTTCGTAGTGGCTGAAAAGATTAGCAAATTGCTACAATTAATTATTTGAATTCACTATATCATGAGTTTAAAAGTGACATAAGTTTTTTAAATTCATTATAAGTTATAACGATATACCTCACTAAATTATCCAATAAATCATGATTTCATGTTTTTATTATATACTAATACCCCATAAATTTTTATAAATTGTTCTTTGAATTTTTTTTTATTCCTATAAGCAGTAGTCTTTCTTTCTTGTGATGATGCATGAACAAGTGTAAGTGATGTGTAATTATGCAAAAGAATATAGAATCGCGAGAAAAGACAAGTATAAGTCTTCAACTTATTCACTGTAAAAAAGAGAGTCTTATTTGTTAAAGGAAAGTGTTCTTAGTGGTTGAGCTTTGGACTCAACAGTTACTTCAATATTCTTTTGAGTTATAGTATCTTAGACGAGACAAATAAGAATATTACCACTAAATGAACTTAAATTTACTTAAAGAGGGTGAGATAGTTGCATTTCAGTTCGAACAACTTTTGTTTTTTCTTCATTTTTTTAAAATTGTAATTATATTTTCACTAACATAATGTTATTAGCTTGAATGGATCGATAGGAGTACTGAAATTCAAATAGTCGGTTCTAACTCAAATGAAATTGAAACGTAACTAGTGTTATTGTTAGTTGTCTTTGTATTCGTGAACTCAATATCAATAGTGATACACATATAAAAGAGGAATTTTTGAGAAACCACTATTGTTTAGTGGCTATTAACTTCCTATAACTATCATATACATAATTACTTCCTATAGCTATTATTTAGTTGTTACGCAACTGTATTCGCACTACTTTATTAGTGAATACAATGGCAGAATTCGCCTAAAAAATAGGGGAGTCCAGTTGTGCAACTGTATTTGTTGTATTCGCGGTACTGTATTAGTGAATACAGTGGTAGAATTCGCCCTAAAAATAGGGGAGTCCAGTTGTGCGACTGTATTCGCTGTATTCGTGCTACTGTATTCATGAATACAATAGTGGAATTCGCCTAAAAATAAGGGAGTCCGGCTGTTTAATAACGGAACGAGGATCAATTAGCATGTATCGCTCCTAAATTTTCTCAACAAAATTAATTCTACATATATTTTGTTGCTACTGTGTTGTATTCTATGTATTCGCATGACTGTATTTATAAATACAGTGAGGTAATCAAGAAATAATGTGTATATCGTTCTATTAAATTCGACTGTACACATTGTATTCAATTCCATATATTCATTATTCACTATTATACATTGTATTCAATTCGACTTTATTCAAACAACAAAAATCGAAATACATAAATCCAGGCGAAAATAATATATTTATACAAAAATATAATGTATTTGATTGTATTTGTGCAGAGGACAATATATTTGTATCATTTTATATGCCTAAAATAGTAAAGAAGAGAAGAAAGTTCGCTGAAGACGCGGTTTCCGGCTGGATTGCACCGAATGAACCCAAAAAACGTAAAACTATTAATAGTTCAACTCTAAAAGCAATCCAGGGACGGTCACAGAAAAACAAGACCAAATTTCCAGATTAGGATGCTGAGCTTTCCACCTGCAATAGCAATGAAAAGTAAGAACGATCACTCTGGGAATTCTAGTAGGGCAATTCTGAAGAATGGGCGCTAGCACGTGGCGGGCAGTCCTTTTGAATCATTTATCACAAATCTTTTTCTATCTTCTTGTGTATCTTAAACTTCCTCTATTATTAGCCATGGGCAGATCTGTTCGCCTAAGAACGTTTCTGCCGATGACTGACGATTCTGCTGATTTGATGGAGAAGAGAGAGGATTAAGAATCTTGGTGGTAGAGAGAAAAGAAGAGAGGTGGATAAAGAATATAATTGGCTTTTTGAAGAAGAAAAGGAACTGAAGAAGCAGTTAGAGAAATGAGCTACCATAGAGGAGAGCATTTATAAGCAAAAGTCTAGAAATCAGTGACTGAAACTGGGTGATTCTAATTCTGCATTCTTCTTTGCCAGTATGAAGAATAGAATAAGTCACAACAAGATTAGAAGCTTTAAGACTAACGATGGAGAAATAATTCAATCAAGGGAAGCAATAGAAGAGGAAGTGGTGGGATTTTATAAAGGATTACTAGGGTCTTCAGCTGATACTATTCCAGCCATACATCTAGATATTATGAAGGAGGAAAATGTGCTAGATAGGAGACAACAGTTGAAGCTAACTGAACCTGTTACTGTAGAGGAGATTCATAATGCACTAAAGGGGATTGAGGATTTAAAGGCTCCAGGGTGTGATGGTTTCAACATAAAGTTCTTTAAGAAGTCATGGGGTATCACAGGGCAAGAAATCACCAAGCAGTGCTTCAGTTCTTCAATACAACTGAAATGTTTCTTCCTATTAATGTAACAACTATTATATTGATATCTAAGGTTCAAAATCCTTCAACTATCAAGGAATTCAGGTCTATTTCATGTTGCACAGTATTATATAAGCTTATTTCTAAGGTTCTAACTAACAGATTACAAAGGGTGATGAACCATTTAGTAGATAAAAGCCTTGTTCCGGGGAGATATCACAGATAACATAATTTTAAGTTGTGAATTCATGAAAGGGTATGTGAGGAAAGGTATTTCACCTGGGTGTATGATGAAACTAAACTTGCAGAAGGCTTATGATTCCATTGAGTGGAATTTTCTAGAGCAAGTTCTGAATAGTTTGAATATTCCAGAGAGGTTCATTAGATGGATAATGGTCTGTGTAAGAACAGTGTCTTACTCAATTCTTATTAATGGGAAACCTGTGGAACCATTTCAAGCTAGGAGAGGCCTAAGGCAAGGTGATCCACTGGCGCCATACCTGTTTGTTCTTGGAATGGAATACCTTACAAGGATATTCAAGACCTTGAAGTATAATCCAGACTTCAACTTCCATCACAGATGTGATAAGCTAGATATCATACAGTTGGGGTTTGCATATTGCTTGCTGCTATTCTATAGAGGCGATGCTCTTTCTATTCAAATGGTATACAACAACTTCATGGAAATCTCTAAAACATCTAGGCTAAAAGCAAATGCAACAAAGAGTTCTATATACTTTGGGGGTGTACCATAAGATATACAGCAGGGCATAATACAAATAATTGGTTTTAGCAGGGGATAGTTGCCTTTCAAATACTTTGGAGTCCCACTAAGTACTAAGAGAATCTCTATGATACAATGTCAGTCATTACCGGAGAAAATAATAGGAATGATCACCTCCTGGACTTCAAAATACCTATCCTATGCAGGAAGGTTGTAGCTGATCAAAATAGTATTGTTCTCAATCCAAATATACTGGTCACAGATATTTGTAATTCCTAAAAAGATGAAGAAAAAGATAAAAAGAGTCTGTAGGACCTTTTTATGGACATGAGGGATAGATGCATCAAAAAAACCTCTGCTATCTTGGGAGAAAGTATGCTCTCCAAAGACTGCTGGTAGATATAATTTACATACATGGAATAGAGCTGTAATTTGCAAACTGCAATGGAACATGTGTAAGAAGAAAGATAAGCTGTGGGTCCAGTGGATTCACTTGTATTATGGGAAGAAGAAAGAAGTGTGAGAAAGCAATCCAAGCAATACATCATGGATAGTTCAGAAGATCATTAAAGCAAAAAAGAAATGTAGAAGCAGTAGGGATCAATATGAAGGAAATGACAAATTGGAATTATTTTTCTGTCAAGAAATTTAATAAAGGCATGAGAGGACAATTTCAAAAAGTAACTTGGAAAAAATTTAACGTGCAACAATTTAGGGGCTCCAAAATAGATCTTTGTGCTGAATCTGGCTCTGCAAAACAAACTTTTTACAAGGAGTAGACTCCATGCGTGGGGGATTGCAGATGAAATAACCTGCCCTTTGTGTAATGATACAGATGAGACCATAAATCATTTGATGTTTCAATGTGGAATAGCTGGAAGTATATTGAGTGAGCTACTCTATTGGCAAGGCATAACAAGACCTTCGATGGAGTGGAAAATGGAGATACAATGGGCTGAAGATATGGCAACAGGAAACAATGTAACTGCTCAAATTTATAGACTGACTCTGGCATGTGCTGTATACCATATATGGAATGAAAAAAATAGGAGAATATTTCAAGAGCAGCATAAGACACCAGGAATGATAGTTAGACAAATTGTACAAGAGGTTGTAAATAGAGGATCAAGAGGCAGTAGGCTAGAGAAGAAAATAGCAGAAATGAACTTCTATCCTTAGTTTGAATATAGAAGATCTGTAGTTGAAGTTGTATGAGATTGGGGTTGTCCAGTCTCAGTTTTGACATTGTACATATTGATACTGGTAAATAAAATTATTTAATTACTAAAAAAAAAGAATATAATTGGCTTATTTCATGCTTTAATGATAGATATAAATAAATACCTATTTTATTATAAAATAGAAAAGGTAGTTATAAGTAATAATATTTTGAAATTATTTTGGTTTATAATAAATAGTGTAGTAGTAGTAGTTAATAGGAGGTAAAATTGGGCGAACGACACAAATAGCCACTAAAAGTTGTGGCTTTTATTTTAAAGCCACTGTTTTCAATGTATTTAGACTTTAGCCACTCCTTTTAAAAAACTTATACCTGACTGGACGAAAATACCCTTCTGGTATAACTTATACCTACGCTATCAACACAAGCAGCAGTTACACAAAGAGAAGAAGCGAGCAACAGCAGCAGCGGCGATCAACTGAGGACGAACCACCATTTCTCTTCCCGATTTCAAAAATTCAGCAATCTAATCCAAAAAAACAACATAGATAAACAGTAAGTTGTAATTTCATGTGTTTCTATCAATTTTTATTTCGCTATAGTTATACTTTTTTAGATCTGTATTGATTTAATTATATATTAGATAAGAATTTGATTTTTTTTGAATTTCTGGATTGATAACTTTATAGACACCGCCTCCTATGATAATTCTGTATTCCGGACATAGTGTCTTTATTTTGGAAATTGAATTCAAAAAAATAAGAACACTATGTCCTTAACTTTGATTCTACTGGCCTCATTTTGTAAATTGAATAAAAAAACTTAAGGACAAAATGTCCTTCACTTTGTTGTTGTTCTTCTGTATATAAAGTCATGTAGCTTAAGTTTCAAATTGTATGTTTTAATTTCTGGTTCAAATGTTAAGGACTGACAGTCCTTAACTCTTAAATACATGTTTAAATGTTAAGGACTAGCATTCCTTAACTTTTAATTCCATGTTTAAAACTTAAGGACTGACAATCCTTAACTTTTAATTTTAATTCCATGTTTAAATGTTAAAGGACAGACAGTCCTTAACTTTTAATTTCTGGTTCAAAAGTTAAAGACTAGCAATCCTTAAGTTTTAATTCCATGTTTAAATGTTAAGGACTGACAGTCCTTAACTTTTAATTCCATGTTTAAATGTTAAAGGACAGACAGTCCTTAGCTTTTAATTTCTGGTTCAAAAGTTAAGGACTGACAATCCTTAAGTTTTAATTCCATGTTTAAATGTTAAGGACTGACAGTCCTTAACTTTTAATTCCATGTTTAAATGTTAAAGGACAGACAGTCCTTAGCTTTTAATTTCTGGTTCAAAAGTTAAGGACTGACAGTCCTTAACTTTTAATTCCATCTTTAAAAGTTAAGGACTGGCAGTCCTTGACTTTTAATTCCATGTTTAAATGTTAAGGACTGACAGTCCTTAGCTTTTAATTTCTTGTTCAAAAGTTAAGGACTAACAGTCCTTAACTTTTAATTCCATGTTTAAAACTTAAGGACTGACAGTCCTTAACTTTTAATTCCATGTTTAAAACTTAAGGACTGGCAGTTCTTAACTTTAATTACATGTTTAAATGTTAAAGGATTGACAGTTCTTAACTTTAATTACATGTTTAAATGTTAAGGACTGGCAGTCCTTAACTTTAATTACATGTTTAAATGTTAAGGACAGACAGTTCTTATCTTGGTCTTGCACTTACAGTACACCTGTTCTTAATTCTACAAGGATTGCTTTATAACGTATGTCCTTTGTTTCCCATTCTCTTGACTTGTAGGATGGAAACAATATGCATAATAGTTGCTTTTAATGGTAGATGGACTGAAGACTATAAATATCTTGATCATCAAACAAAGCTTTTCCTAGCACCTGAGTCAATTCAGTTTGAAGATTTCGTTAAACAGATTTTTGAGCTTATTGAATTGGATAGTGAAAAGTTTGAAATAGTGATATGGTTTGATATCAACCTTGGAACAAGCAAAGGAATGCTTGTATCCAAAGATTTAGATCTTCACACATGTATAGAGTTGCTAAAAACTCATTCACTCTTCAAGAGCTGTCGTTTCATAGTTGATATTTCGGAAAGAGTTTTTGCATCAACAAGCAATGAACATGCCAACACAAAAACTCAACATGACAATCAAGAGCGATGCCAACAGATAGTTGAAGTAGATATGGTTGAAGCTCAACCATTAAATGAAGAGGTGCATCAAACATTTGATTCTATTCAAGTAGAAGGACAAAGCATTATAGAGATTGACAACGAACAAGCTTTGGGTATTCAAGTCTTAGAGAGTGCACCGGTAATCGAAGTAGTTGCTGACAAAACCTGCACTCAAATAACTAAACGAAGATCAAATTTGAAACAAAAAGAATTTCCAACTACGATATTAAGAGAAAAAGCTTTTTTGGATCAAATAAAAGTCGGATCAGTATTTGACAAGAAGAAGAGCATAATTAATTATTTTTCTAATGTAGCAATCAAAGGACATTTTGAATTCAAAGTTGTTAGATCAAGCTCAACAAGATATTCGTTGACATGCAATGATGATAGGTGTCGTTGGTGTGTGCGTGCTTTCAGAATTAAAGACTCAACATTATTCAAGATAGTAAAGCTTGAGAAAAAGCATGACTGCTCTGTTAACACTAGGAAAGCAGATCAAAGGCATGCTACTTCAAAGTTGATTAGTGGTTACATTATCGATAATCTTCGGGACCCAAGATTTGAAGTTACACCAGCTTTTGTCATGGCAGAGATGCAAAAATTGCATGGACTAGACATTGGATATCACAAGGCGTGGCGTGCTATTCAACATGCTTCCGCTTTAATAAGAGGAAGTCCCGAAGAAAATTATGAATTATTGTGTTCATACTTGTATATGATGACAAGTAAAAACCCGGGAACTTATACTAACATAAAGATGTGAAATTTTAAAGTACTTATTCATTTTTAATTGGAATATCAGGTTGGAACTCCAGAAATAAAGTCACAAGCATTTAACTTTCCAAAGTGAAATTTTCTAAAATTCAAAATAGTTATATCCAAAGACGGATATTAATACCAAGTGAAAATCTAAAAGAAAAGATTTTATATCAATAATATACTCCCTCAGTTCACTTTTACTTGTCCAGTATTCTAAAAATAGATTTTCACTTTTACTTGTCACTTTTAGCATATCAGGAGTGTTGGAATATATACCACAGCGGAAGCAATAACAGAATCTTATTCACGTGTAATCTAAACAACTAGCACGTATGGAGATTTTAGGATTACCTCTTGAAGCGTAAACACAACAAATCTATGTCGTTCTCCAGTTCCTCAGTTGAAAACACACTAGCAGATATTTTCAGTTTCATCATCTAGATGTGCATCTCTAAATTCTCTTTCATACTGACCCTCTGCATGCACATCCATATAATCACGTTCAACACCACCTGCATCTTGGTTGAATATGCCAGTACGCTCAGTAGCACGACAATGATCATCAACTCCATATTTTCTAATTGGAACACTAGATTCTCTATCTGTGTTCATCTGATCAGCTTTCCCAAACATGTTCATCAAAGTATCAAGCTTTGATCCTAGAGTTTTCTTTAAATCCTAAGAAAGCAACTAAGTTACAAAGAGAAGGACATGTTTAAAACTTAAGGACATGATTTAAGGACACAAAATCCTAAAGTTGGACTAACTGAAATTACCTTGATTTCGTTCTCAATCTTTTTTTCTGATACAACAATTTTCTGATTAACTCTGGTAACTTCTGCTTGCAAATCCTTCTTAAAACTCTCTGATAATCTCTGAATCAAAAAACATAATATAAAAAAAGGTGTTCGTAAGCAAGAAATAATCAAATAAAAAACTAATACTATTCAAAGGCAGAAACACATACTCTAACAATTTCCTTAAGTACGCCTTCGTCAAATTGTGTGGAAGAAGACCTTGAGCCTTGATCTTGTGAAACTGGCTCCTCCACACAAAGAGGTTGTGTATCTTCTTCTTCCACGGGAATAAAGGGTGACACCTCAATCAACTTAAACACCTATTATATAAGAAAAACTAAACATAAGTATACATAACTAAAACAAATAAACAAAAAAAGAGATAGTAATTACATTAACTTACTTTTTTATTATGGAAATATTTTCTACAAAGAGCATCAAATTGTGGAGACTTCATTTCAGAATAACATAACATTCGAGGATAACCAACTTCTTTGAAGTTCACAAATTGTTTCTCTTGGAAAATAGGAAGTACTTCCATAATCCAGACACAAAACGCAAAAGGAAAGCCAACTAAAGTGTAGCTATCAATATCTTTTTCTTTCTCTTTCTCCTTCTGAACATCATTCTCATTTGATTTCAAGCAACTCTTCAATGATTTTAATAGCGTCTCATAAGCAAGAGAGCCCCAGTTGAAGGAAGCGCAAAGTGCATCATCGTCAACAATTTTCATTATTTGCTCCGACACATTCCTATTTTTCCTCTTGCCCATCAAAACCGACTCAACAAAATAGAGTGTTGCCAACTTCAAAGCATCATCATCACTGCCAGCAAATGATGAAGTTGTACCATGTGGGCGACTAGAAATAAAACTATACAAATCAGCCAACTCAATTTTGTCCTTTCCAGGGAAATAGACTCTTAAAAGCCTATTCTCTTTCTCATTTAAACCTTTCATGTCAAGCGACGAATAAGACTTCAAACCAGTAATAATATGGAATGCATCACGAGTAAACTTAATATCGCGGTCAAATACCTTGAAGGTCATCGAATCAGGTTCATTACTAACAATTTCAGAAAGCAATACACAGTGCATAAGTTTACCCGAGAACTTCACACTTTGTAATCTGAAGAAGTTGCCAAAAATATTTTCCCTCAATTTCTTCCATTGGCTATTCGACAGAAAACTTTTAATTGTTTCCTTATATTGAAAATCTCCTTTCCAATATACTAGAAAATTACGCCAATCGTCAAAATCAAAAAAATGACCGCCTTCCATTATAACACTAGAAAAGAAGGAAAAACAAACAAAGATTAGGACTTAACTTAAAATTTCAAGTTTAAAAGTTAAGCAAATACAATCCTTAACTTTAAATTTTAAGTGCAAACGTTAAAGAAATACAGTCCTTAACTTATACTTTCAACTTCCAAAGTTAAGGACACTTAGTCCTTAACTTCAAGTTTCATGTGCAAAAGTTAAGGACAATAAGTCCTTAACTTTAAATTGTAAATGCAAAGGTTAAGGAAATACAGTCCTTAACTTATACTTTCAACATCCAAAGTTAAGGACACTTAGTCCTTAACTTCAAGTTTCATGTGCAAAAGTTAAGGACAATCAGTCCTTAACTTTAAATTGTAAGTGCATAGGTTAAGGAAATACAGTCCTTAACATATACTTTCAACATCCAAAGTTAAGGACACTTTGTCCTTAACTTCAAGTTTCATGTGCAAAAGTTAAGGACAATCAGTCCTTAACTTTGAATTCCAACTACAAAATTTAATGTCGTTTCTTCTTTACATTTAATGAACACAGTTAACTGAAAATTCATAATCAGTAAGCTTATGAATTTCTACGACTATTTTTATGAAATATACCTACATAATCAAATATATTGAATCAACCACAAACACATTTCAAATTTCACACACTAAAAATTTATCAAAAACAGAATCACACAAAATATACTACACTGAATCAACATATAATGCTAATTTTTGAAATTTCACACATACTTCACACGGCATTGAACCAACTTACAAATAAAGAAAAACGAAGATGACGGAGAAGATGACGGAGAAGATGAAGGACAGAAGATGACGAAGAAGATGAAGATGAAGATGGCGGAAGATGACGGAGAAGATAAAGGAGCAGAAGTTTAACTGAGATTGCAGTTTGCATACGAGGAAGATGAAGAAGCGCAGAACTCTGAACGAATGAAATAAGGGTTTTCGTCGATTTTGGGATTATACAAGAAATAGAGAAAGGGTAATTGTGTCTTTTCCCCCTTAGTAGTGGCTATTTTTTATAAGCATTTTAAATAGTGGATAAAAATTAAATACACCCTTATTTAGTGGCTACTACACGCCATTTTCACGGTAAAATTTGCTTAAACCCAATCATTAGAGCTTCCACGAATGCATGTGGGCCGAGACTTTCCGACGAATACGATCCAGTCACTATGAAGACTGAAGTAATCCCATTCCAGTATCTAGCCCAAGCCCATGACTACATTATCCAATCTTCATCTTCTCACCAAATTGCCACCTTCAAAATTTCTCAAACCCACTGCAACTCCAGAACTCCTTCACTTCCCTCCCCCTAGCAATGCTCCAAACTTCCACGCACCACCACTTTCCTCCTCAGCTCCTCCCTCGTCATCCTCTATGCCTCCGTATATCACTTATAATCTCCGCCCACCGCCGCCCTTTACTCCGCCACCAATCTTATACCCATATACGCCTCCGAGTCTCCAGCTGTACAAAGAGTTCTAGCAAAAATACAGTCACTGAGCTAGTAAAAGCAGTTGATGGTCAAAAAGCTAATGACCAACAGCAACAGCAGGTTAAAAGGCCTTACCCATTTCACGAAATTGAACCAAAATGGCAACACTATTGGGAAGAGAATAAGACATTTCGAACCCCTGATGAGATTGATACTTCAAAGCCCAAATTCTATGTTCTTGATATGTTTCCTTATCCAAGGTTCATACTTTTATCCCACTCTTTCAACTTCAGTTTGCTATGTGCCAAGGATTGACTATAGACTAGCATTTTTTTAATACTCTCTCTATCAGTTTTGCAAAGTCGAACCTACAAAGTTATCTTGAATTTGGACATTGATCATCTTTGTTCGATTCTGTACAATTAGACAGAAATTTAAATAAAAGTTAGTGTCTTTACATATCTCCATGTCCGGAATCCTAGAAGTAATACTTTTAGACCAACTTCAAAATTTGAATCCTAACACACTAAAATTGTAATATGTTTGAGTTATAAAATAGAAATACAAAGTTCTCAAAAAGTTAGTGTTACCTTTCTTGTTTTCATACTTGTAACTTATAGCATTAATATTCCTTACAAGACAAAGACAATAACTTAACAGAGGACATCAAGCAACATTTAATTATAATGGAACGAGTTATTTCAAGTTAGTAAAATGTTAGCGATGTGTTTAGAATTCTGTACCTTGTTATGGTTGTAACTAATCTTATCAACAAATATGATGTCGGGATCAACTTCCGCGCGCCTCGTCCATTACTCTTCAAAATTCCTGCCGCACCCGTGTCCACCGTGTTGGGTTTATGTCATATATATATATATTTTCTATTACGCGAGATATCTTATGAATAAAATATTGGTATTTGTAAAGAATACAATTTTGTTAGTTTTAGTTCAATAAATTTAACTAATCGAAATACACTTTATATGGCGTAATATACATTTATTGGCTGTATCCCAGCACCCGTACCTGCACTCGGATCCATACCCCCTAACCCTAATATACAATTAACGCTAGTGGTTATCAATGGTGGTGGTAGGTGGTGGTTGACAGTGATGGTGGTGGTAGCTGGCGGTGGTCGTGGATAGAATTGAGGTGAAATGTCATTTTCGGAAAAATCTTTAACTGTATAGCCTCTTAATTATTTTAAGACTCTATTCAAGATTTGGATGATTCTGGTCTATTCAGACCCATCAAGTGGTTAAATCTTAAAAACAACATTTGCACTTAATGGTTTGAGGTTCGAACCATTCAGATTCAGACCTCGATCAAGTGCAAACGAGGCTTAATCAACTTTAGGTATATGCATTACCAATTGCTTGACTTGGCTTAGATGAACTGCTAACAACTTCGGTTATACCCTTTCCAAGTTCAAATGAAGTATAAAGTTGCTGCTGCTGCAGTGCAGCTAATCTCTTATTTTTCTTATAGTATGACTCCCCTGCTTAATGTCAACACAGTCGTTTCCACTATGTTGATAATACCAACATTCATAGCATTTAATTTCCTTGAATCTGTTCATAAATTTATTAATACAGAAGCCACAGAATAATCCATGGTCCACGATTGTCCAGATTAGATATAGTATGAGACCTGCCAATGATGATCACACTCATTGAATACAACCATATACTGACTGAATGCTCTAGTTCTCCTAGATCCAAGTGCACTTTCTGCACAAGTGCAAAATTTCCACAGTCAGTTACTGAAAGGAATATGTTGGTGTAGATAGTTGACAAGCAATTGTGAACTTGCCAATTGACCTTCTGTTCTTAGGACTTACAATTTTCAGTCATTGAGGTTGGCACTTGTAACTTTTGGCCATTGAGATTGGACAAACTTTTCCTTTTGCATGAGGATCTGTAGTCGCGGTCTATTAATGTTTAGTTTGATGCTATTTCTTATCCTTGCAGTGGAGCTGGTTTGCATGTTGGACATCCACTTGGATATACTGCAACAGATATCCTTGCTAGATTTAAACGCATGCAAGGTTTCAACGTATTGCATCCAATGGGATGGGATGCATTTGGTTTACCTGCTGAACAATACGCTATTGAGGTAAGTTTTCAAAAGTCACTGTTTTCAGTTTAATATTTGCAGGTATCTAACTTTCTCCTTCCCTTTGACAGACAGGCACACATCCAAAAATCACAACTTTGAGGAATATTAGTCGTTTCCGCTCGCAGGTACCTGCTGCTTTCTTTTGTTTGGAATTCTATGTTCGGTGTTTACTTTAAGGTTGTAAATCATATCTAAGAGCTCCGAATTTCTACCCATGAAATCAAAACACTATTTTTTTTTTTGCATTCCTAGTTCAAGAATCAAGTTCACTGTCGATGGCCATAACTTTGTGCTATTTTCGTGTACGTATGTGTGATATTCCAGTTTAAATGAGACTGGAAAATCCACAACTTATCTGTATTTAATTTGGAAGAGCACCACTGGGATGATGCTTTTTCATGATAGTGTTTAGGAGGTGCATGCTTTAAAAGAAGACGGTCAGAAACAGTTAAAAGTCCTTTGTCCAATTAGCTATGTGGGTGAACCATGATACATGAATTCAGGTCTTTGCCACTTGGCTGATTGCTACAATTATCTCGTACCCATCCATCCATGAGCCTGCTGTTATGCCCCACCATCTGTTAGTCCCGTTACTTTTCCTCCAATTCCTCATATTAGCTGGTTCGATTCAGCTGATATTTATATGGCCATCTGCCCTAAGTGCCTGTAAGAAAAGGACCGGACGCTTTCCCTGCAAAATTCAGAGCATTTAAATTGTCATAGTTGGAGTTTATTTGCTAATTTATGCGACAAGAATGTTTCATTTTTCAGTTATTTAATGAGATTTTGATCTCTTGCTATCTTTTGTTGTATAGGATGGTGCTTGAGAAATGTCACTTTGCTAATATCTATATTGATTTCTAGCTTAAATCTCTAGGCTTCTCTTATGATTGGGATCGTGAAATTTCTACGACAGAACCTGATTACTACAAATGGACTCAGTGGATATTTCTTCAACTTATGAAGAGGGGACTAGCTTATCAGGTGAAGTTTTCTGAACTTCATTTTTATAACTCTCAGTAGTAAGCTGAAGTAACCTTCGTCAACTTATCAAAGTTCTTTGAATCCAATATTTAGGCTGAAGTGCCTGTCAATTGGTGTCCGGCACTTGGCACTGTCTTGGCAAATGAAGAAGTGGTTGATGGTGTAAGTGAAAGAGGGGGGCATCCAGTCATCAGAAAGGTAGGCGTTCATATACTCTGTTACATTTTGAGCTAGGAATTTCTCTGAAGAACCGCACTTTTGTTAATTCAATGTCTAGTCCTTATTTTCATGGTCTGGATGGTTTCATGATTTTACAGTACATTGTTTATTGCCAAGCAGCCTATGCGGCAGTGGATGTTGAGGATTACTGCTTATGCTGACCGTCTTCTTGAGGATTTGGATGATCTAGACTGGCCTGAAAGTATAAAGGAAATGCAGAGGAATTGGATTGGGAGGTCAGAAGGAGCAGAATTGGATTTTGTTGTCATAAATGGTAACGGTCAGGAAGAAGAGAAAAGGATAACAGTTTATACAACAAGGCCGGACACTATTTTTGGTGCAACGTATGCATTTTGCTTTTGACATCTTATCATCAACTCTCTTTTTTTCAGACTACATTTCACATGTCTCTAATCCATCTTTTTGCTGTGCAGATATTTAGTCCTTGCACCTGAGCATCCGATTCTGTCATCAGTTTTATCTGAAGCACAGAGTAAACATGTATGCTCTTCTGACCCTTGATCTTATTAATCTCAAAATGCTGTTTGTTCTAGTTCTTTAAGCGACGGCGGATGTGAGACAGGTAGAGGAATACAGAGAACTTGCCATTAGAAAGAGTGACCTTGAGAGGACTGAGCTTCAAAAGGAAAAAACAGGTGTCTTTACCGGGTGTTATGCAAGAAATCCAGCCAATGGACAAGCTATTCCTATTTGGGTTGCTGATTATGTCTTGGGAAGGTTGTCTGCCTTCTTTTTTTCTCTTCTCCTAAATTTAACTAGCAAGATATGTCCTATGAGTCTATGACTACATTAATGCTCTTGTACTGAATGAGCACCTAATACCACACGTGACATAGTTTTTGGGGTTTTAAAGTAGTTTACCAATTCTGATGCAGCTACGGCACAGGAGCAATAATGGCCGTGCCTGCCCATGACACACGCGACTATGAATTTGCTGTGAAGTACAGTATCCCAATTTCTTGGGTTGTAAAACCAGATGATGGCGATGGTGGCAATTTTGAGAGACCATATTCAGGTGAAGGAACTATGATAAATGCATCAAGTTCAGAGTCAGGGCTTGACATTAATGGTTTGCCTAGCAAGGACGCTGCTTCAAGAGTCATTCAATGGCTTGAGAAAAGTGGAAACGGGAAGCAAAAGGTAACTTCCTCTGATTTATGAAGGATACCTCTTTAGCTTGTATATCTCAGTTTTTTAGAGATGATCTTAAACAGAATTCTGAGGTCAAGTAAGAAGGAAGCAATTCTCATTTCTACTTCTTATAAGATTTACTTATTGCCAGATTTATCTTGCTTCAGGTAAATTACAAGTTAAGGGACTGGCTTTTTGCTCGGCAACGCTATTGGGGGGAGCCTATTCCAGTTATCTTTTTGGATGACACAGGAGAAGGTATTCCAGTTTCAGAAACTGAGCTGCCCCTTACCCTTCCTGAGTTGGATGATTTCACTCCCACAGGGACAGGGGAGCCACCTCTTTCCAAAGCAGATTCTTGGGTATGTCTTGCCTAATGTGTGATGATCAACTGGATAATCATTGTTTCCTTGTCATATGCTACTTTTCTTTTGCTTTTGGTTCTTCCCTATTAGGCTTACCATGCTTCATGTAATAACATTCACTATTTTGGCTGAACAATTTGTCAGGTTATAACCAAAGATCCTTTATCTGGAAAAGCTGCTAGACGAGAAACAAATACCATGCCCCAGTGGGCTGGTTCTTGCTGGTAATTAACTATGTTTTTTCTTCAATACTGGGAGTTCAATTCTTTTGAAGGGGAGCCTTGAAGCAACGGTAAAGTTGCCTCCGTGTGACCTATAGGTCACGGGTTCGAGCAGTGGAATCAACCACTAATGCTTGCACCTGGGTAGGTTGCCTACATCACACCCTCTTGGGGTGCGACCCTTCCCTGACCTTCCGTAAATGCGGGATGCTTTGTGCACCGGGCTGCCCTTTTTTACAGGGAGTTTAATTCTTTTCACGATTTCTCCACCTAAAGAGACTTTGTACTTTACTGTCTTTTTGTTCTTTTATTTGTGTTTTGTACTTTTGTTGTCATTTGTCAAAAGGGAGTAAACTATAGTTTTTTTTGTGTGGCTGTTTTGGGGCAAGAGCATGATAATATGAACAAGAGCATGGAAGATTATATCAAGGCAAAGCAGATGGGGAGGAACTTCACTCTGAACTTAAACAACTTATCACCCAAAAAAAGATAGGAAGGAACTTTACTCTGAACTTATCACCAAAGAAGAAAAGAAGATAGGAAGTACTTTACTCTGACTTTCTTGTTCATTATCCATTGGTGGTTGGCTGGGTGCATAATTTGTCACCAGTGGTTATGGAAGTAAAAAAGCATATGCTTATCTACTCCATTTCGAAGAGGAGAGTACCCGGTATTCAGTCTCAAAATCTGCCTTTTTACTACTGGATGGAAAGTAAAAATAAGGGAAGCAAAGAATCAATTAGTTATTTATTATGATGTGTAATTAAACTGATCTTAGATTCTATGCAAATTCCACCCTTCTAGGACCTGTGTTCTAAGGATGAAACCTTCTTTACTTTTAAGTTTCCTATGGATATGTCTGATATATATCTTGCTGCGTCTCGTTGAACCATGTCCCCCATTGATATCCAGGTACTATCTAAGATTTATGGACCCAAAGAACTCCAGTGCATTGGTTGACAAGGCAAAAGAACAGTGAGTTTGCACTTTCTCTACGTACAGTCAGTAGTTCCATTTTTTTCCTGGCATTGATTTTGTTATACATAATATTGTGGAAAGTTAGAATTTGGTGTTTCAAAGTTCTAAGCATCCGTTGGCTTCTTTTTTCCTATAGGTACTGGAGCCCAGTTGATGTGTATGTTGGTGGTGCTGAGCATGCTGTTCTTCATTTACTTTATGCCAGGTTCTGGCACAAGGTTAGAGCTTCAAATACACTTGTTACAAATAAAAGGAATTCTCCCAGTTTCAAGCTTTGGTTACCCTTCTTTAGCTACTGCAGATGGTGTCACTATTCCAGTTAATACATGTGAGCCAAAAATTTCTTTTTCTTCCCTTTGTCACCTATTTATGGGTGGTGAATCCCTTCGCTAACCTAAGTTGGACTTCAATAAATTGTTAGACAAGCCAAGTGAAAAGAATCTTCTTCTAGTCTGAGTATACATGTGGAAAAATAGATGAGGTAGGACAGAGAAACCAAAAAAGGCAAGTTACCTTCTCAAAAAAAAAAAGGCTTAACAAGCAAGAGGAATGCCCTCTTTTTTGGTCCTTCAGAAGAGCAAATCAATTCACAAGAGCATGTTATATTTCTTCTCTAATGTTTCTATTAAAAATCCTGACTAGGTTCATTATTGCAGGTTCTCTATGACATAGGTGTTGTGTCAACAAAGGAACCATTTAAGTGTGTCATAAATCAAGGCATCATCCTTGGTGAAGTAAGTTGATTTGCTTGGTCTTGAAAGTCCATTTTTTGATTGCCTGTCTTTAATTATCAAGGTGGCAGGTTCAATATACAGCATGCAAAGATGACAAAGGAAACTTGATATCAGCAGACTCTGTCGCTGAGCTGGCTGAGTACAACCAAGAGAAAATACCTGAGGAAAAGGTTTATTTATATACTGATTATGCGCAATTACTTAAATCTTTTAGCATCATTTTATGTTAGTTTTAGCTTTCAGAATGTAATTCATCGGTTTGAAACTGTATTTTGATGGTGAACAGGTCATGAAATCTGGCGACTTCTTTGTATTGAAAGATAACCCCAATGTTCGCTTGATTGCCCGAGCTCACAAGATGAGTAAAAGTAGGGGAAATGTCATCAATCCTGATGATGTTGTTTTGGAGTATGGTGCAGATTCTCTGCGCTTATATGAAATGTTTATGGGTCCATTAAGGTAGCGTCTCCTGTCCTTCCTTATCTTTTCTTTTGCTTTTCAAATTTTTTGTTTATTGTAATATATGTACACAACCATTTCAAAGTTGTATCCGCACGGTTTTTCTTCTAGTGCATAATGTACGTCTTTATTATGTCCGATAGAGACTCGAAAACATGGAATACAAGTGGTATTGAAGGCGTTCACCGTTTCCTTGCAAGATCTTGGAGATTGATTGTTGGTTCACCCTCGCCCGCTGGTTCATATCCGGATGGAACTTCCACAGTTGATGAGAAACCTTCAATTGAACAACTTCGTTCTTTACACAGATGCATTGATAAGGTAGTACTGCTTATTGGTCATGGCTGGCATGTATTCTTTAGGATTGAATATTGTTGGAATGTTAATGCCCTTCCTATTATTACACGGCAATCATTAATTTGCGAGTTGGTTTCACATAACAGGTAACTGAAGAAATTGAAGGAACTCGGTTCAACACTGGAATTTCTGCAATGATGGAGTTTATTAACGCAGCATATAAGGTTTCTTGTTCTCCTTTTACACTTTCCTCATTTCTCCCTCACTGCTCAAAGAATAGGTAAAAAAGGAAAAAAGAGGGGATATCCACACTTTGATCCTTTTTTTTTCTAAACTTTTGTCAGTCTGTTGGAGCAGTTTTTAAGGAAGTAAAGGGAAAAGTCATATCACTTCAATCTTAATTGTCAAAATTTTCAAAATTGTCAAACTTGGGCAGGTTGAGAGAGCAGCTTAGTCCAAATATCTAATGTCCTTGTAAGAGTTAATTGCATAAGGGAAGAGATTGCAGTCTCCTCTTCTAGGCAAAAAATACAAAATTGATGAACTACTCCCAAGAAACTTCTCTAGCTCATCTCTTTCCCTGTTAAATTACAATTTCCAATTGATTGATTGTAGACTTCACTGACAAAAAAGAGCAGCCTGGTGCACTGAGCTCCTGCTATTCACGCGCATTTCTGCAAGAGGTTATTTAGTAGATTCAGTGAAATGAGATCAAATTAGACACTTGGTTCTTCTTCCACAGAAAAAATAACGAAAATGATAAAAAAGGAAACAGAGAGTGATGTAGCTAAATGAAACTCCTTGCAAGTTACTAGTTTCTTATAGCATTTTAATGAATCCTTTTGATCGCATGTTTTTAGTGGGACAAACTTCCGAGATCAATTATTGAAGCATTTGTTTTGCTGCTCTCACCGTATGCACCTCACATGGCGGAGGAGCTCTGGTCTCGTCTGGGACACTCAAATTCCTTGGCATATGAGCCCTTCCCTAAGGTGAGCTTTTCCTTGATCCTAGATTTTTACTTACTTTATTCCTTTCTCCCCCATTCTACCTGTTTGACAGACGATGGATCACTTGTCTTTTTCTAGTCTCTTTACTGTTGCTAAAGAAAAGGGAGCTAAGTTACAAACATCCTGCCGGAGAGCTGCTCGTTATGTACATATTTAGTCGTCCAGTTTTCTTGAAAAACTGCAGGAGTCCATTTTCAGCAAATATTCCACATAAGCAGGCTAAAACATATTTATTTTTGAAAGTTATGAATGCCTACTGTTGTCTATAGTGGCTCGAGAGACTAATTAAATTTATGGGATTACTGAAAACTCATGAACATCTTACTTTATCAAAAAGAAAAAAGGCTCATGAACATCTTGAATCATTGAATTGGGTGAAACGTTAAAACTGATTTACGGTTATAATGACAGGCTGATGCTGCCTATTTAAAAGAGAGCACTGTAGTCCTTCCAGTCCAAATAAATGGAAAGACTAGAGGTACCATACAGGTCGAAGAAACATGCACAGAAGAGGAGGCCTTTAGATTAGCTTCACTTGATACAAAACTATCCAAGTTTTTGGATGGAAAATCTATTAGGAAGAGAATTTACGTCCAAGGAAAAATTCTGAACATCGTGATAGATGCACAGAAAAAGGTTAAGGTAGCTCAATAGTAGCTGATACAATGCCTGGAATCCCTATACATTGTGTTACTTCATAACAGTTGATGGATTAACAACACCGTGGAATAGCAGCTATGGCTTCTGTACCATACTTCATTTATTGTACAATAGTTAAGAGAACAATAAGCTTGCGAGCAGTGGAAGTGGAATAGGCTTTGTTGTATAGTAGAAAGAGAGGGAAGGGTACACAACATTGGTTAATCTATTAGTTGTGTGTAGCATATGTTCGTTATATGTACCATTGTACTCAAATAAGCTGTTCTTGTATTTATATATGAAGATTTCTTCACAGAAATCTCACAAGTCACAACTTCAATGAACAAATAATATGGGGAATAGATGCATGATTCGCACGGTTAACTTAAAAATTTGGATGTGTCTGTTGGAAATTGGAATAAGGAGGTGTTGTCCTATGTGATAACTTAAATTCTTAAAACTCATCTAATTTTATATCGTTGTGACTTGTGAGGATTTGTGCATGTGCATCCATTCAACTCTTGACAAATTTCAGAATTTCTCCTAATTCCATGAAGGAAAAGTACCTACTCTTATATACTTACTCCTTACTGTTTGGAATATCTTCAATTTGATATTTCTGATTCAGGATTTTATAAAAACTACACTACTATTTATGCATATGGAATATATTATTGTACTGTTATAAATAAAGACTGTAAAGTAAATAAATCAAAGACAAGTATAGGGAGAGAGATTGATATATTATTGAACTTTCAAACTGATGTACATAATAAACTGAAAACTCCTCTATTTATAGAAGAAATGAAGCAGCTGCAAGGATTTTCAGGAAGCAGCTGCGAGGCTTTTCTTCAGCTGCTTGTCAGTTGTCTGCATGAGCTGCTTGCAACCTGCCTGTTTAATAAGAAGCTGCTGCAAATCATTTCATTGAGTTGCTTGCAACCTGCCTGCATCAGCTGCTTGTAGATAAATTTCAACAGAGTACTAAATGGATAATCTTCTTCCGGAAGATTATATATAGCGGTGTAATAAATGGACATCCACAATATAATAATTTCATAACACTCCCCCTTGGATGTTCATTAAAAACCTTATTGAAAAAAAAACTTAGTAAAGGAAAAAGAGTGCAACCCGTATTTCACTCCCCCTGATAAAAACTTTGTTTCAAATATTTGAGTCTCTACATTCCAATATTGCATAACATCTTCTCAAAAGTTGAAGTTGGCAAAGATTTAGTGAACAAATCTGCCAGATTGTCACTTGAACAGATTTGTTGCATATCAATGACACCATTTTTCTGAAGATCATGTGTGTAGAATAATTTTGGTGAAATGTGCTTCGTTCTATCTCATTTTATAAATCCTCCCTTCA
Organism: Nicotiana sylvestris; assembly: GCF_000393655.2. Lineage (NCBI taxonomy): Eukaryota > Viridiplantae > Streptophyta > Magnoliopsida > Solanales > Solanaceae > Nicotiana > Nicotiana sylvestris. The sequence continues at coordinate 19,011,524 of NC_091058.1, forward strand.
ATTGGGCTATGCATGCAACATTGTCTTTGTAGAAAATTGTGGATCTTTTGTCACATTCCAAACCATATTTTTCTCGAATGAAATGAAGCTGCTACTGCAAGCTGTTGTGTAAGCTGCTACTGGAAGCTGCTGTGTAAGCTACTTGTAAGCTGCTACTGTAAGCTGATGTCTAAGATGCTTGTAAGCTACTACTGGAAGCTGCTATGTAAGCTTCTTGTAAGTTGCTTGTAAGCTGCTACCGTACCAGATATAGATAATCTTCTGCCGGAGGTAATATTTATCCACGGACTACCGAAATAATAAGCTTCTTCAGGAAGCTTATTTCCAATAGAGTACTAAATAGATAACCATATTTACGTCGGAGTCCCATACGTCGGAGTATAACTAATTTATTATGATAACAAGCAGCACAAGAGAATTCTTGAAGAATCTTCTGGTTCTTCAGTATATGCTTATCAGAATTGTCAAATAGCTCATTTAAAAATAGTAAATGAAAGCTTCAAGTTTTTCATGGCATGTGCTATCTCTTAGTAAACTTCTAGTTTACTATGGCATAAACTTTTGCATTAGTAAACTTCTGGTTTACTATGATACATGATGTAGTATAAATTAAAGAATAAGGCGGGTAACTTCTCATATACATATTATTTTACCCCCTATGATTGTGGAAACATGAAGATTTTCAATCATTCAGTCATATGTAGTCTCAATATGATAGTCATTTGTATTAGTAAACTTCAAGTTTACTACAACATATGTTTTGACCATAATCATATAATATGAATGACATGTTTGTATATAAGCTCTTCAAGAGCCTTCATTCATTATCCATAATCTAATATTTATCAGATACTAGTGGTGTCGTATGTCTTCTAGACAAACAATTAGCTCTTCAGGAGTTGTTAATATATTTTGTACTATCAAATATTACTCAGACACTTCTGGTATCATGAGAGAAAATCATAATCAAATGAATATTATAAAGACAATTCTAAATTTATGAATGTAAGAAATTAAGAATTTCAGTATTTCTATCACCAACTTTGTGACAAATATCTCCTTCAGAGAGAAGCGCCATTAACATCTGAATATTTTATATCAAAGCGGTAACCACATAGTCATTACATCCTTCAGGGAAAGATACACGAGTTGTTATTTTCTTCGGGGAACTCGATAACTAACCATAACATATTAATGTGGTTGTAGTAGAAAGCATTCTACAAGAATACTTTTGCCTTGGAATGATATTTAATAAAATTATCCAAGATATTTTACGTACAACGGGTACGTGCGACAATAGTCTTTATGGCACAAAAATAAGATTTATATCCTTTGTTATTCTACCTCTTCAGGAGGTGAGTTGTGTTGTTTTTTCATTCACTCCAGGGAATGGAAATGTGCTTCAGAAATAATTTTGAATAGCTTATTATTTTATTTAAGCACAGTAAGACACAGTTTCATAATATTTTTCTGATTCAGGAGAAAATTTCAATTGTGTTACTTCTTCAGGAGCAAATTTAAAATATGAAAAATTGAGTATATATATTCTCTCAATCATATTACCTCTTCTGGAGGTGAGCGGTAATATATTTACATCAATAGCGCGCTTATATTTATGACTTTATTAATATTGTCACATTCACTTCAGGGAATGGACTAATATTTATAAAAAATTCTCATCCTTCAGGAAATCGAACATAATTATCTAAACGCGCATTAATCACATCAAATTGTGATGCTTCAATCTCTTTTAAAATATTTACTACTTCAGGAGCAAATCGAGGCGAACATGCAATATAGAGAATATTTATGAGCTTATCTTTAATTGTAACCATAGAAAGTCTAAATTATTATTTCTGGTGGTCATAAGCAATATATCACTTCAAGTGGTTAACCAATTTAGTTACAATTAGACTATATAAAATATATAATCACTTCTAGTGATCTTACGTTTCTCATGAACTCTACTAGAGTTCAAGCAATGCTCTGCAGGAGCAAATTTGGTGCCTCCCAATATATTTATCACTCCTAGTGATAATAGGAAGATTGGATGGATTTAAGAAAAATCACCTTTTGGATGTGACAAATCCCTTTCAATTGTTAGCTATATGCATGCACTGACGCAATATTTCTCGCTTACATGTTATACACGTTTGCTCTTTAGAATACTTTTAATAGCTAAGATAAGTAAGTAATTAAACAAATAATACATGATACCTCCAAGCAATAGATGCTTCGGCATCGAACAATCATAATAGTTGAAAATACACAAGCTAAGCCTTTGATTTCTCCAACGAAATGATATATTGTTAATAAGGAAGCTGTTGTGTAAGCTGCTACTGTAAGCTGCTGTGTAAGCTGATATTGCAAGCTATGGATAGTCTTCTACTGAGAGTAATGTTTATCCATAACGAAGTACTGAAAGGATAAGCTCATTATACCCGGTATGGATAATCTTCTACCAGGGTAATGTTTATCCATAATCGAGTATCGAAAGGATAAGCTTATTATATCCAGTATGGATAATCTTCTACCGGGGTAATGTTTATCCATAACCGAGTACCGAAGTGATAAGCTTCTTCAGGAGGCTTATTTCCAATAGAGTACTAAATAGATAAACATATTTACGGTGGAATCCCATTTGGATAAGCTTCTTCAGGAAACTTATTTACAACGGAGTACTAAATGAACATCCATAATATAAGATATTTATAACAATTTTTACCATTTTCTATACAATGATGTTTGTGGATTTAGAAACATTTCAATTATAGTAGTGTTGACAAATGGGAGAATTGGTGGAGGTCTCCAGCGCAGGTTGTTGCGACTCTATTATTGGATCAATGTTGCGTGTAAGGGTGTCAATCCAAATCAAAACCCCAACTCTTATTTTCAGAGAAATATACAGAGAGAAGTTTGCCTCGTCCATGTTTCCTTTGTTTTTAAGTTTCAAATATGACACTTTTGAAAAGAGTTTATAACTTATAGTATATATAAAAGTAACTTCTACCAATCTCAAAAGTTAGTTACTGTAATGAAAATGAGCCAAAACCATATAAACAAACCAAACACCTCACCCATATAAGTTAAACTCTTGAAAAATAGGATTGCAAAATAGTTAATAAGGTAAACTTTCATGGGTCTTGTTTCGAGCAGTAATTTTCTTTCGTAATATTACTGAAAGTAAATAATCTCCTATAATCATATATACTTAGGTACTCAATACTACCAAGCAAATAATTTGGCTATCAGTAGAGTTGTCAAAAAGGGTTGGTTTTCCTAGCCTAGACCAACATGCGTGAGCTATATATTTCAAACAGTTGGACTCAACCCAACCTATGATTTGAAGGTCTTCAAAATGTTAGCCCAATCTAACCTTTTAAGTTAACCCTTCAATATTTCTTGGTCTAGTTGTAGTACAATAATCTGTAACGTATAAACTAATCATACTTTCATACGTGTAATTTGCACATGATAGTTCGCAGAAGTATTCTAAATGAGCATTGTGTCTCCATCGCATTGACTTTCATGTATATTTACTGTCAAGCATGTCAGCTTCCCATTAATACAAATTCCTTTATTTGACTTCAAGTAATTAAAACAAAAAGCAGTTCCTCTATAATTCAACTAACACGCCTTTTTCTATTTTGTATAAGAGATAGAGGAAGAAAAAAGGTAAAATACAAAATAAAGTTTAGGATTCTTTTATTTGTTTTGTTTATTTAATTAGAATAATTGATAGCTTCTTATGATTCTTAATTATCTCATGAAATACAATTGTAAAGGGTGTGGAGACTAGTGGTACATTTCTTCTTTACCATTTTTTTTTTTGGGACAAGTAAATAGTCATTGTCTAGGTTCTATTTGGAACATGTCTGTGAGTTGTAACAAATAGTATTAATATTAATCTCGTATTTTCTTATTCTTAAATTTTTATTACTATTTTTTGTTTCTTTTGCTTCGAATACTTTATTATTTTGATGTTGTCACTGTTTCTTTTTTCATGACTTCTCCACAAATGTATTTCTTTTTCAAAACTATTGTGATTATACTTTCCTTGAGCCAAAGGTTTATCGGAAACAAACTCTCTATTCACAAGGTAGGATAAGACCTGCATGCTTACACACTATCCTTCTCAGACTTCATTTGTGAAATTATACTGGATATATTGTTACGTTGTTGTTGTTGTTGAAATACTTGACGTAATTGCATTGCCTATAAATTACTTCACAATTGGTTCATTCACGGCAGATTTCTTCTAATTTCTCTTCTTTCTATTTTCTCTAAAAGCTCTCTTGAAAGTCCCAAGTTCTAAAGAGAGATTTTCAGAAATTGCTGTCTTCAAGTCTCTGGGCTTTGTTGTATCCCGAGGGTATATTGCCATAAACCAGCAGCAAACTAGTGGGACAATTAATACCTAAAAGATAGCGATTTTATCACGATCAAAGCCTAATTCATTCATACCCACTGTTGTAACAGCAACAACTTCCTCACTATTACAAATCATTGCCTCATTGGTCTCTCAGTTTCTATTTTCATTGGCGTTATATAATTCAACACAAAAGCCTACCAGCCGTACGAAGCCAATGTCAAGATTGACAAAATTAGCCAAAACAGGGAAGTGGATATGGGAACGAATGAGAGAAATCAGCATTCAGACCTTCCGTAAGAAGCATTTATAACTAAAGCTCAAGCCAACTAGTAATTTCAGTACTTGTAAGACTAGAACATCATATCTACGTAAACTAGTATCTGCAGTGCTTTCGCGAAGAAACAAAAAACTTTTCCCGGAAGGTTTCTTGTATGACCTACATAGTCTATTCGGCAACCTCTATCTTTTTCACCATCTGGAGCTTCTGTTTCGTCTGCAGCAGTTCCTTGTTCAGACTGCATTTGGTTTGGAGGTGGTGGCAACAGCGGCACAGTTTCCACAAACTCTTCCATTGTTTCTGTAGCTTCCCCAAAACGGTTGTCATATTCCTCTATTATCTGCATATGTTAAGAGAAGCAAATATATATCAGAACCTCAAGCAAAATCAATATAACATGTAAATGAAAGGTGACCTTAGTGACATGATTTGGTTCGAAAAGCATGCTAGAGTTTTGTATAAATTGTGAAGTTGTACGTTCATACAATTAACCAGCACGTCTTCAACAAGTGGAGTTATCCAAATGCAACACATCAACACCATGCACTCAATTGTACACCAACACCAACCACGAAAGCTCATGAGGATACATGATCTCATCCTTATCCTTCAAATCTAATCAAGAAAACCAGTTTCCTTTAACGCACCCAAGGATCCCAGCAATAACCTCAATAACAAGGTCACACTCTTGGGGCTTACCATTGTAAACGACTAAACCATGACAAACACACCATTTTTTAGTTGCCAAAATTAGATGAGTGCACCAAGGAGGTAAACTATATGTTCTTTCCTGCTTCCTCTCCATTGGGGAAAGGTCATTTATCAATATTTTCCCTTGGTTACAAGTATTAAAAACCTGTAGTGTGCAACAATAATACCCCAGCTCACAGATATCTAACAAGTTGCAATGCTGCAAGTTTAAATAGTCAACATATCAAGAGCATCATCTTTTCGAACATTACCAGGTAAAGTTCAACGAGCGAAGATGGCCTAATATTGATGATGTTAAGGATCTCAGCTTTCGCGAGCTTGATACTTTTACATTTTCCCAAAAATTCACCAATTGCCTGTCTTGTCTGATTGCAAGCAGCAGTTTGCTCTAATTAATCATACACCTAGAAGATCACAACCATCAGCCATTGCCAGGGCAGCCAGGCCAAATGACATACTCTCAAACAAGAAGTTGGATAATGTAAGTTCCAACCTTGAACTCTGACGGCGCAACAGGAACTATGACCCGTGTAGGATCTCTTCCTGCACCTCTCGAGCGTAGAAAGTCAAGCACTTCAAAGTTTGTGAGAGCACCTGCATTTGCTTCAAGTCTGCAAAAGATATTGTATGAGAATTGACCCAACAACAAAGACAACTTAAAAGCTCATTGAAGCAATGGGCTTTAATCAGAAAATAAAGTGTTCATACATCTTCATCACCAGAATCCAGAACTCTTCACCGTTCAAACTACTACTCTACAATTCACCAACAAGCAGTCTCTATCAATGGGATGTATCTGTAATTTCAAAAAACCAAGCATAGGCTTTGCTTTTCCTTTTTTTTCCTTGTGAAAAAAGTGCTTTATTAGTTTTGTCTCTTCCTGAGTGCATTATTGTTAGTCAACACTTTAGGCAAGTCTAATTAGTTGTAAGCTAACACAGCTTCAGAGCTTCGGCTCGGGCTTCTAGAGATGAGCTTTGGTTTAGCCAGAGTACTTGAAAAAGAGAACACAAAGTTTTCCATGTTTGCCCTACTCTCCCTCTTTTCTTCTTTTGCAATGGGCGCGGGTGGGAGGGAGAACATTTGTAATGAAAAGTAATACTGTAGCATATCAAATTGATTTTTAAGGAACATTCACGATTAAGGCAATATTTTTTCAAATTTCCAGCACGTGATCTTAGTTTTTACTGCTAAATAGAAAACCAAAATATTTTCATATGCTACGAATTGTCCAAATCTCTTTTGAAGTGAAAAAATAGCCTTGTCCATTATGTATAAAAGTAATCAATTCTAAAAGACTCTTTGAAAGATTTTGAGATTTCATTATCAATATTTGTATCAAATTGTTACTTCCTATATATCACATGTTTCTTATGAAATTCGGGTTTGATATTCATTTGAAGTACAATTTTCTTGGTAGAAAGAAATCAAACCTTTTCACTGTATAAAACTCTTTTTTAATCTTATAAATAGTCTATTGGGTGTAACAAAAAAAGGCCCTCCCACAAATATGGGGCATAAAGCAGTTGCTTTATTTGTTTTATGGAAGGCCGCCCCTGTTCTCTTAGATATCACTGCTTCCTTCCATTATTACATGTTGCCAAAAATTAAATATCACTGCTTCCTCCCATCTCTACATGGTGCCAAAATTTAACCCCAAATAAAACTAATAATTATTGAAACGAAATTAATCACCGGAAGTTAAAATCGAGATGATATCTACAGAAAAAAGCACTTTAATGCGATGAACAAAAAACAAAAGAAACACAGGATAAATGAATCTGGAGAAGACAGAAAACCAATTTGTTTAAATCTCATGGGAATTTGAAGTTACTAATTTAGAAACTTTCTATCTCATGGGAAGTTAAAGTTATTCATTAGGAAGCTTTCCATCAGCTTTAAGTTTGAAGAATGGAAGTGGAATAAATTCAGTAATGAAACAGTAACTAAAACTCCCAAACTATATTAATAGGGACTTAGCTCAAAATTACAATTGCTGATAATCCAATTGCTATTGAAAAGCAGAAAAATTACAATAGAAGTACTGGAAATAGATAACTAGAGAAGGAGATGGGGAACTAGAGGAAAAGAGGGAGAAAACAGAGAACACTCATCAATATTTGATTGACCCTTAATGCCCTTTTGCCTGTTGCTTTCTACTCTTTTTGCCTAACCAACTTTGTCCTTATTCACGTGACCATCACCTTTCCAAACGTAATCTCCAAGTCTTTTGGAGGAATAATTCTTCTAAAACTCCTACGTGTCTTATCCATGTGACCATCCTTTGTGGCAGCTTTGTTGGCTTCCAAGTCAGCTATTTCAGTCACAATATTACTCCCTCCCTGTAAATCAACCTTGTCCTCAAGGTTGAGGTTGGCCTGCTCTTCAGATGCTACAGCATCAGTCAGCTGCAAAGGGGTTACCTGCTGGTCCGGAGTTCCAATGCATCGCTTCAACATAGAGACATGAAAAACTGAGTGTATCTTAGCAGCTTCAGGCAATTCAGGGCGATATGCAACAACCCCGATACACTTTAACACCTTGTAAGGTCCAAAATATCTCCTACCCAATTTGTGATCGCGCTGTAAACGCAGAGTGGACTGCCTGTAAGGCTTCAAGTTGACATACACCCAATCTCCTACCTCAAAAGATGTCACTGCGTGATTTATCAGCTAAAGTTTTCATGCGATTTTGGGCTTTAAACAAATTATTCTTGAGTATTAGCAGCACCTCATCTCGTTGCAGTAAGTAACTTTCCACCAGTTCACTCGCAGTGCTACCCAAAATATATCGAGCAATGGTAGGTGGCTCACGACCATACAAAGCTTGAAAGGGGGTCATACCTGCAGAAGTCTGGTAGGAAGTGTTATCCCAGAATTCAACCCAAGGTAGCATAGTGACCCAGAGAGAAGGTACCTCAGCCACATAGCAACGTAAATATTGTTCCACACATTTGTTAAGGGCTTCCGACTGACCATCTGTTTGGGGATGATAAGCAGTGCTCATGGCCAAAGTTGAATCTTGCAATCGATTTATCTCTTGCCAAAAAGAATGGAGGAACCTCGGATCCCGATTAGTCACAATGGTGCGAGGAGGCCCATGGAGCCTGATTATACCTACCACAAAAGCTTCAGACACTGTATGAGACGAAAGTCGAAGGTAGGGGTATGAAGTGGCCGTACTTGGTGAGACGGTCGACCACAGTCATAACAGTGGTCTTCCCTTTGGAACTAGGCAGGCAAGTGATAAAGTCCATAGCAATATCTTCAAAGACCTGATCCGGGATAGGCAGGGGTTGCAATAGACCTGCAGGGTGTAGATGCGAATCCTTCATCTGTTGGCATATGTGACACGCAGCGACAAACGCGTGTATATCCTTGCGCATTTGCCTCCAAAAGCAATTAGAAGCCAGACGATGATAAGTGTGCGCGATCCCAACATGACCACCAATAGATGTAGATGTTGCGGAAGCCAAATGTATATAGTGTGAATAAGTCACAACTACTATACCAAAAATTATGACAGCCACCAAATAATAAATAAGACAATAAAACAACAATAAAAGGAACACCAGAATTTATGAGGTTCGGCTAATTTTGCCTACTCCTCGGACACAACCAATATTTTATTTCACTCCAAAAATACAAGTGAAATAATACTAAAGAGAGAAGATACAAATGCCTTAAACAGATGAGAAGGCAAATGAGAGGTGTGTTTAAATCCTAAACATTAAGCCTTCTTTTATAGGGGGAAAATCCCCCCAACTCTTCTTTTCCCACCGATGTGGGACAAACATTTCTGCCAAACTTAACAAATCTCCACCTTGGCAAAATTCCACATCTTCAATTTTCTCTCAATAACAAATTTTGATTGTGTCTTCATCTTCAATCTTCAGTTTTCAACAATGTTGATCAAATCCAAACAATGTTGAAACTTGACCGCAGTCACCACCTTTGTCAGCATATCAGCAGGATTCTCCGTAGTATGAATTTTCTTCACCGTGACTCCACCTTCTTCTATGATTTCTCGTACGAAATGATACCGAACATCAATGTGCTTCGTCCTTGCATGATAAACTTGGTTCTTCGCTAATTGAATAGCACTTTGACTATCACAAAAAATTGTGATACCTTTTTGTTCAACACCAAGCTCCTTTAGCAATCCTTGAAGCCAAATTGCCTCTTTCACAGCATCTGTAATAGCCATGTACTCTGCCTCTGTTGTAGACAAAGCAACTGTTGACTGCAAAGTAGACTTCCAACTAACTGGTGCCTTTGCAAAAGTAAACACATAACCAGTAGTTGATCTTCGTTTGTCCATATCACCCGCAAAATCTGAGTCACAATATCCAACTACAAACTGATTGTCTTCCTGCTCAAAAACTAACCCGACATCTACAGTATTATGAATATACCGTAGAATCCACTTCACAGCTTGCCAATGCTCCTTCCCTGGATTGTGCATATATCTGCTAATAACTCCAACAACTTGTGAAATGTCAGGCCTTGTGCAAACCATTGCATACATCAAGCTACCAACAACATTTGCGTATGGTACCTTTGACATATACTCTCGTTCAGCTTCATCCATTGGCGACATAGTAGTACTTAGCTTAAAATGGGAAGCAAGTGGAGTACTAACTGGCTTAGTCTTGTCATCTATGCCAAAACGTTGAAGTACTCTCTTCAAATATTCCTTTTGAGATAAACAGAGTTTCTTTGAACGTCTATCTCTAATTATCTCCATGCCAAGAATTTTCTTTGCCTCACCCAAATCCTTCATCTCGAACTCCTTCTTCAGTTGAATCTTCAACTTATCAATTTCTTCCGAATTCTTGGAAGCTATCAACATATCATCAACATATAGGAGAAGATATACAAAGGAACCATCTTTAAGCTTGTGCAAATACACACAATGATCGTATTTGCTTCTCTTGTACCCTTGCCGCAACATAAACTCGTCAAATCGCTTGTACCATTGTCTAGAAGATTGTTTCAATCCGTACAACGATTTTTCAAGTTTGCACACCATATTTTCTTTTCCAGCAACTTTGAATCCTTCTGGCTGAGTCATGTAGATTTCCTCCTCCAAGTTTCCATGTAAAAACGCAGTTTTTACATCCATCTGAACTAGTTCCAAATCCAATTGTGCTACCAAAGCCAACATAATTCTAATGGAGGAATGTTTTACAACTGGAGAAAACACTTCATTGTAATCAATTCCCTCCTTTTGAGCATATCCTTTGGCCACCAATCTTGCTTTGTAGCGAACATCTACTTGGTTAGGAAATCCTTCCTTCTTTGCAAATACCCATTTGCACCCAATTGCTTTCTTTCCCTTCGGGAGATTGGCCAATCTCCATGTATGATTCTGATGAAGGGACTGTATTTCATCATTCATGGCAATCCTCCACTTATCTTCTTCTGAACTTTGGACTGCATCTTTATAAGTGGTAGGAACATCATCAGCTACAATTGAGGTTGCACAAGCAACCGTCTCTATGAGACGAACAGGTTTCGTTATTGTTCTTTTTGGCCTGCTGGTTGCTATTGATTCAAGTTGTTGTTGAGGTTCCTGAGTTGGAATCTCCTCTACTGGCTCTCCTTCCAGAGGGTAATCTTCATTTGTTTCCTCCTCTGCTTCTTGTGTAGGAAAAATAAATTTTCCCTCAAACTCCACCTGCTTAGAAGCACCTTCATTTTGTTTGGTATCTTCTGTTACCTTATTTACCATAGCAAATTCATCAAAGGTAACATCTCTGCTGAATATTACTTTCTTTGTCATAGGACACCATAAGCGATATCCTTTGACTCCAGAAGTAATTCCCATAAAAATAGCCTTCTTTGCCCTTGGATCCAATTTTGACTCTGTCACATGATAATATGTAGTTGAGCCAAACACGTGCAAAGAGTCATAATCTACAGCAGGCTTTCCATACCATTTTTCAAATGGTGTCTTGCCATCAATAGCAGCAGATGGTAGATGATTAATGAGGTGGCATGCATATGTAATTGCCTCAGCCCAAAATTCTTTGCCCAAGCCAGCATTGGACAACATACACCGTACCTTCTCCAGCAAGGTCCGGTTCATACGTTCTACCACTCCATTCTGTTGTGGTGTATATCTAACAGTGAAATGTCGGACGATGCCATCATTTTCACAGACCTTATTGAAATGATCATTTTTGTATTCACCTCCATTGTCTGTGCGAATACACTTGATTCTCCTGCCTGTCTGATTCTCCACCATCGTCTTCCATTTGAGAAAAATTCCCAACACTTCATCTTTGCTCTTCATTGTATACACCCATACTCTTCGGGAAAAATCATCAACAAAGGTTACAAAATAGTGCTTCCCACCCAATGAAGGTGTTTTGGAAGGACCCCAAACATCAGAGTGTACATAATCCAAAATGCCTTTAGTATTATGGATCGCTGTACCAAATTTAACCCTTGTCTGTTTCCCTTTGACACAATGCTCACAAAACTCCAAGTTGCAAGCCTTTACTCCTTTTAACAATCCTTGATCTGATAGAGTTTTCAAGGATTTTCCTCCAGCATGTCCCAAGCGCATGTGCCATAGCTTGGTTGCTTCTGCCTCTTTGTCGTCACTGGATGTCACTGTCGCTGTCCCAATAACTGTACTGCCACGATAGCGGTACATATTATTATTCTTCCGATTAGCCTTCATTACCACTAGTGCACCGGAGCATACTCTCATCACTCCATTTTCTGCAATGATTTTGAACCCTTTTGATTCTAGGGCTCCCACAGAGATGAGATTCTTCTTCAAATCCGGTACATATCGAACATCTATCAATGTTCTGATCATTCCATCATGGTTCCTTAATCGTATTGAACCAATGCCATATGAGGTAAGAGGGCTGTGTTTGGCCTTATTCTTCAACTTCGGACAGTCTTTCTTCCAGTGCCCTTTTTCTCGACAAAAGGCACATTCATCTTTGCTGGGTCTGGATCTTGACTTGGATCTTCCCTTCTTTGTCCTCGTTTGATTTTGAGGACGACCCCTCACAAATAGTGCTTCTCCTTCTCCGCCCTTCTGTTTTTCTCGCTTTCTTTGTTCATAGCTGTACAAAGCCGAACAAACTTCTCTGAGAGAAACTTCGTCATTTCCATGGAGTAGAGTAGTTTCAAGGTGCTCGTACTCATCAGGAAGTGACGCCAACAACATCAAGGCCAAGTCACCATCATCATAAGTTGTATCCATATTTTGCAAATCTGTGACCAACTTATTGAAACTGGTGATATGTTCATTCATCGTGGTACCAAGAACATAGGTGAAGTGAAACAGTCTCTTCTTCATGTACAATTTATTTTGACTATTTTTCTTCAAAAATTTATCCTCCAATGTTTTCCATAATTTACTTGCAGAAGTTTCCTTTGTGTATGGATATTTCTGCTCTCTAGCAAGGAAGGATCGAATGGTACCGCAAGCAACACGGTTGATAATTTTCCAATCTTCTTCTCCAATAACATCTGGTCTCTTTTCTTCAATGGCCAGATCTAGCCCTTGTTGAAAAAGGACATCTAGAACCTCGCCTTGCCACATCCCAAAATGCCCGGACCCGTCAAAAATTTCTACCGCAAATTTCGCATTTGACACAATTCTTGTCATAAGCGAAGATGCCAATGATGACGTATTGTTGACACTTGATGTAGATTCTTCTTGTTTATTGTCTCCCATATTTGACACAAATATTATTTAATAGCTGACGACACAAATCAAGATTATTTCCTTTCTGATGTAGAAGATCAGACTAAGCTGCAACCACAGAGCATACTCAGACAGAACCTTGACTCAGTTACCAAGATAAATCTTTTCTGATGTGGAAGATCAGACTATGCTGCAACCACAGAGCATACTTAGACAGTATCTTGGCTCTGATACCAATTATTGCGGAAGCCAAATGTATATAGTGTGAATAAGTCACAACTACTATACCAAAAATTATGACAGCCGCCAAATAATAAATAAGACAATAAAGCAACAATAAAAGGAACACCAGAATTTACGAGGTTCGGCTAATTTTGCCTACTCCTCAGACACAACCAATATTTTATTTCACTCCAAAAATACAAGTGAAATAATACTAAAGAGAGAAGATACAAATGCATTAAACAGATGAGAAGACAACTGAGAGGTGTGTTTAAATCCTAAACATTAAGCCTTCTTTTATAGGGGGAAAATCCCCCCAACTCTTCTTTTTCCACCGATGTGGGACAAAAATATTTGCCAAACTTAACAGTAGAATGGAACTCATAGATTAATTTTTGGCGTAGAGCAGCATTTGAGAGAAGCACCAGTCGACCCTTGTAGAACAGCAGGCCTTCCTTGAACTGGTAGTCGACATATGCCAAATCTCCTTGGTTTACTGCTTGTTGAATCGCAATTAATTCAGGGTGGGTTTGATTTAATTGCTTCAGATCTTGTTCAAGGCTAAAAGTTTGGACTAAAAGAGCCATTAAAGCAGCCTCTGAATGGCGAGACAAGGCATCAGCTGCAGAGTTCTGTTTGCCAGGCCTGTACAAAATTTGAAAGTCATAGCTGACCAGCTTAGTGAGCCATTTTTGTTGTTCAGGTGTTTGGATTGTTTGAGTGGTCAAGTTCCTTAAAGATTGCTGATCTGTAAGGATGGTAAATTTGCATCCCAGAAGATATTGTCTCCATTTACTTACTGCTTGAGTAATAGCATACATTTCCTGGTGGTAAGTTGAAGTGGCTTGCATTCGGGGGCTTAATTTTTTACTGAAGTACGCAATGGGATGACCCCGTTGGGAAAGAATAGCATCAATTCCTTGCCCCAATGCATCAGTTTCGACTTGGAACTCTTGGCTAAAATCTGGTAAAGTTAGAACAGGTGTAGATCCCAACTTATCCTTAAGAGTATCAAAGGCTTGTTGTTCCTTTTCTCTCCATCGGAAGGAATCCTTGTGCAACAAATCTGATAAGGGTCCAGCTAATGCAACATAATGATGAATGAAACGTCTGTAGTAGCCCGCTGGCCCCAAAAAGCTACGAATTTCCTTAATTGAACGGGGTGGAGGCCATTGTTGAATAGCATGAATCTTGGCGGGATCAACAGACAATCCTTGGGCTGAGATAATGTGCCCCAAATAATCAACATAAGTTTGCCCAAACAAGCACTTAGAGCGCTTGGCCACTAGATGGTACTGGCGCAATAAATGTAATACTACAGCTAGGTATTCCAAGTGAGCAACCCAGGAAGGACTATAAACTAGGATGTCGTCAAAGAATACCAGCGCAAAACGGCGCAAGTGGGGTCTAAATACCTCATTCATAGTGGCTTGGAACGTTGACGGGGCATTAGTTAGTCCAAACGCCATTACCAAAAATTCATAATGTCCATCATGGGTCCGAAAAGCTGTCTTAGCCACATCCTCGGGCCTGACTCTGATTTGATGGTATCCGGATAATAAATCCAACTTAGAGAAATAATGAGCTCCATGTAGTTCGTCAAATAATTCGTCAATGGTTGGAATTGGGAAGCGATCACGGACTGTAATGGCATTCAAGGCCCGATAGTCTACACAAAACCTCCATGTTCCATCCTCCTTTCGTACCAGCAGTACTGGAGAAGAGAAAGGGCTCGTGCTAGGTTGTATCAGCCCCTCTTGAAGCATATCCGCAACAAGCTGCTCCCTTACCTGCTTTTAAAAATAGGGATATCTATGTGGCTTTACATTCACAGGTTGAGCCCCGAGTGTAAGATGGATTTGACGATCCTGGTCACGCATGGGAGGAAGGCCTGTGGGTCTCTAGAATACATCTTCAAACTTACTCAAGAGAGCAACCAATTCCACAACTGCTTCCCTTGTATCAGGTACCTCTTCTGTAACCATCTCTAACCTAAAGAACGAAGATATGACATCAGTGGCGGCCATTCTTCATAGGCCATGCAACTGAATCGCCAGGGTATCCGTCGGACAATCTCCCTGCCAAGTTGTTCGCGATCCATTCAATGTAAACCCGAATTCCCTGGTTGCATAATTTGTAATTACCGGCCCCAAGGTGGCCAACCATTCCACTCCCAGCACTATGTCGGATCCATGGAATGGCAAGATATATAAATCTTCCACTAGTGTATGCCCTTGGATTACCAGATTGGTTTGCCTCGCCACTGCATTACTTGGAACGCGTTGTCCACTACCAACCATAACCGAGAAAATAGGAACCGACTCAATAGGAAGCTGGAGGTGCTTAGCGGCTCGAGGCTGGATAAAGTTATGTGTGCTTCCTTCGTCTACCAAGACCTGAACCGGCGTACCATTGAATTGGCCTGTAAATCTCAGAGTCGATGGCGAAATACCTCCAGTTAAAGCATGATAAGAAATTGACGAATGTTCTTGTAGTTCCAAACATTGCAGCTCCTCCGCAATAAAATCAGCAGAGGCAAAAGGTTCAAACAATTTAGGGTCAATATCAGGTTCATCAGTGAGCAAGAGAAGCTGAGATGGAGTCTTACACTTATGTCCCGGTACAAATTTTTCCTCACAATAGAAACACAACCCACGCTTACGACGACTCTGGACCTCTGCATGAGATAGCCGCTTAATAGGAGGACGAGTTGATGTTTGGGAGGCAGTAGCATTAGTGATGAGGGAGGTGGAGGGATTTTGATTGAGGGGCGCCAAGCTAGGGGTTGGTAATAAGGGAGTTGTTCGAGCAAAGGCGGGTCGTGCAAGTCCCTTTTCAGCTTGGATTCGACGCTCATGGATATGGGCCAAATCAAGGGTCTCTTCGTAAGTTTTGGGCCTATGGACCAATACAGAATTCTTAATATCCTCACGAAGCCCAGAAATAAAAATACGTACCATACGAACATCAGTCATGTCATCTATTTCATTTGCAAGGGTTTCAAACCGCTTCTGGAACTCCGATACGGTGGTGGTTTGACGGAGCTTCGCCAGTCGTCCCTCTGCCGATTCCAATCCTTTTTGTCGAAAACGACTTCGGACCTTCGCTGCAAAGTGGTCCTAGTCTACCAATTGTTTATTTCGAAAGGGCCACCGGTACCATTCCAGCGCCTCTCCATCGAGGTAAAAGGATGCGATGGTTAGCTGCTTCAATTCTGGTGTTTTGTAAAATTCAAAGTAGCGCTCCACCTGAAAAGTCCATGCCTCTGGATTCTCACCGCAAAACCGACCAATCTCTGGCCTGTGTCGGTGAACCGTCACTGGAGTGACCTCCATAGTGGATCTGTGTTTTTCAAAGCGGGCGTAGCCGTTCTCCCCATAACCTCCATCAACATCGAACGTATATCAGCAATGTCTTTAGCGAACGAATTCGATGCTACCTGAGCAGATTCTTCAATGAGAGACTTGAGTTTTTGGTCATCCATGGAAGACCTCTAGATGAAAGCACCAATGGAACAAATTCAGTAATGAAACAGTAACCAAAACTCCCAAACTATATTTTTTTGATAAGGTAAATTGTATTAATCAAAAAGGGGAAACTTCCTTTTACAAGAGTTATACAAAGGATTAGAGAATTTACAACAGAACATGATTCTCTACAAAAGACGCCCAATCATCCACACAATTTGGCGATACATGAGTGCACCAAAAAGCAATCAAAGAAAAAAGACTATTCTTAAGATTTGAAAAAGTTTACTCAATCCCTTCAAAAACTCTCCTATTTCGCTCCCCCCAAACTATCCACATGAGAGCTAGTGGTGCGAACTTCCACGCCTTTTGTTTTCTTCGCCTACGTAGGCCGGCCCAGCTATATAGCATTTCCTTTACAGTACTTGGCATCACCCATTGAACACCAAAAAGATGCAGTATTACTCTCCACAAAGCCGCGGAGACATGGCAGTGTAGCAGAAGATGATCAGCTTCTTCCCCTGAGCC
The DNA here is from genome assembly GCF_000393655.2 of Nicotiana sylvestris. Lineage (NCBI taxonomy): Eukaryota > Viridiplantae > Streptophyta > Magnoliopsida > Solanales > Solanaceae > Nicotiana > Nicotiana sylvestris. The sequence goes on from NC_091058.1 coordinate 19,028,775, forward strand.
TTTGCACATGTAGCACCAACTAACAAGTGTGATTCCTCGCCTGCATAGATTTTCCGCAGTCAAGATCACACCCCTCGCTGCTAACCATACAAAAAAACACACCTTCGTGGATGCTTTAGGGATCCATATTGATGAGTGAGGAACAATGACCTCCCATCTCACAAGCATACTCTGGTAGAAGGACTTTACGGTGAACAAACCATCGACATGCAACCCCCATCTCCAAGAATCACTAGAATAGTGGTGTATACCTTGCCCGTATAGTAGTGCCAACAGGTCTTGGAGTTCCTCGATCTCCCAATCTTGCATGTTCCTTCTAAAAGATAGGTCCCATACTACTACCCCTTCATGCTCCTTACGAATCTGTTGAACCATCATTTTCTTTTGGTTTGAAACTCTGAAGACGTGGGGGAAAGATGCCCTAAGAGTATTCTCTCCGCACCACTTCTGATTCCAGAAGCTTATTCTCCTTCCATCGCCCACTCTGTAGGTTATGTTGCCATTGAATGCATCCCAATTCTTCATGATACTCCTCCACATGCCACATCCGAAAGGTGCTGTGGTAGCCTTGGTCCTCCAGCTCCCTGGTGCGTAGTCGTACTTTTCTGCTATGACCTCTCTCCATAGAGCGTGTTCTTCTACCCCGAATCTCCACAACCACTTCCCTAGCAAAGCTCTATTGAATACCCTGAGATCTTTTATTCCAAGTCCCCCCACTTCTTTGGGGTGGTGACTGTCTGCCAATTTACTAGATGAAACTTTCTAGTGCCATCCGCCGCGTCCCAAAGGAAATTCCTTTGAAGTCACTCCAATTTATCTGTGATGCTTGCTGGGGCTTGCAACAGCGACAAGTAGTAAGTGGGAATACTCGATAAAGTGCTTTTAATAAGCACTTCCTTACCGCCTTTTGACAAGTACCTTTTCTGCCATCCTGCTAATTTTTTCTCGACCCTTTCGATCACCGGATTCCAAACTACAATTTCTTTATGCGAAGATCCCAAAGGAAGTCCCAGGTAAGTAGTTGGAAGAGAGCCCATCTTGAAACCGAGAACATCGGACAGAGCATCGATGTTAGCAACCTCACCCACCGGGAAAATCTCACACTTGCCGAGTTTGATTTTGAATCCTGATACAATCTGGAACCACTGTAATATCTGCTTCAAGTTTGTAAGCTAATCCATATTGGCATCACAGAAAACCAGTGTGTCATCAGCAAAAAGCAAATGAGAGACTCTTCGGTCACTGGTAGCTCCGATTGGAGCTAAGAATCCTCTCAAAAAGCCACCTACCGCCGCACGATCCATCATTTTGCTTAGAGCATCCATCACTAGAATGAATAGCAATCGGGATAGGGGGTCGCCTTGCCTGAGCCCCCTGGAGCTGGCAAAGAAACCACACGGGCTACCATTTACCAAGACCGAGAATCTGACTGAGGAAATGCAGAACTTGATCTATCTCCTCCATCTTGCCCCAAACCCCATCCACGTCATAATGAAATCGGTGAACTCCCAATTGACATGGTCAAATGCCTTCTCAAGGTCCAATTTGCAAAGTAATCCAGGTTCTCTATTTTTCCTTCTGGAGTCCACAAGTTCATTCGCCACCAGAGCTGCGTCCAGGATCTGCCTACCTTCCACGAACGCGTTCTGGGATGATGAAACAATTACATCAAGAACATTCTTTAGTTTGTTGGATAACACTTTAGATATTATCTTGTAAATGCTCCCTACAAGACTAATAGGCCTGTAGTCTCTGATGGAAGATGCGCCTTCTTTCTTAGGCACAATGGTAATAAAGGAAGCATTGATACTTCGCTCGAAAACACCATTCTCGTGGAAGTATTCAATGGATTCCAACAACTCCCCCTTAATGGTGTCCCAAAACAGCTGGAAAAAGGCCAAAGAGAAACCATCAAGCTCGGGGGCCTTATCACTAGCACAACTCGATACAGCCTCGTGAACCTCCTCCTCGTCGAAACCCCTCTCTAGCCATTCCCTGTCTCCCTCCCCTATGTGACTGAAATCTAGTCCCCCTAGAGTAGGCCTCCAACTTTCTTCTTCTTTGTATAAGTTCTCATAAAACCCCACTATCGCCTCTTTTACCTCCTCATCTCCCTCAATCCTCACCCCATTCACATCTATGGAGTCCATGTAATTTCTCCTTCGATTTGCGGCTACAACCCTATGGAAAAACTTAGTGTTTGAATCCTCCTCCTTTAACTAGAGCGTCCTCGATTTTTACCGCCAACTAGTCTCCTGGGCTATTGCTAAATCAACTATTTCCCTCTTGACTTCCCCCAATCTCACTTTCTCGGAATCATCTAACTCCCTCGCCCCTTCCCTTCTCTCTAATTCCCCCAATTCATGCATGAGCTCCCTCATTCTAACCTCTACCCTCCCAAAAACCTCTTTATTCTACCTAATGATATCTCCCTTGAGCAGCTTAAGTTTCTTTGAAAGATGGACTGAATGTGTTCCTGATACCCTGTAGCTTGTCCACCACTCTTTCACTTTGTCACAAAAACCTGGCACTTTCAACCACATATTCTCGAATCGGAAAGGAGCACGCACCACCCTACCTCTACATCCATCTAGCAAAATCGGCAAATGATCTGAAGTCAGCCTAGGTAAAGGAATCTGTAGCGCATGCGGCACCAGCTCATCCCAGGAGGTCAATATTAGAAATCTATCAAGTCTAGACCTTGAGTTTGATTCCTCCCCCAGGCCAAGTAAACCTTTCCCCTTATAAAGGAATATCAATGAGAAGATAATCATTAATGAAATCAGAAAACTCCTCCATGGCCCTCGAGATCAAATTACACCTTAATCGCTCCTCCGGAAATCTGATAGTGTTAAAGTCTCCCCCTAGGACCCATGGAATGTCCCAATCCCCCATAACGTTCGCCAACTCCTCCCAAAAAGGCGCCTTGGACCCTTCTCCCACCGGTCTGTACACCCCCCCAAATCCCCACTCCACCCCACAAACCCTATCTTTAACAAGGGTTGATAGAGAAAAAACCCCCTTCTTGACCTCTTTTACCTCCAAACTTCTATCATCCCACATAAGAATAATGCCCCCTGCACTTTCCACTACTAGGATCCAGTCATATTTTACCCAACTACCTCCCCAGACACTTCTCACAATCGCATCTGACAGAACTTCCATTTTCGTCTCCTAGAAACAAACTAGATTGGCACTCCACTCTCTAACTCCCACTTTGAGGATGACCCTTTTGTTTGGGTCATTCATCCCCCTCATATTCCATGAAAGGATCTTAACTTCCATATGCAACGATAGCCCCCTTTCCCCCGGCCCCCCTCACCGAGCTCCCTTCCTTCCTGTCGCTTACCTGGCCCCTTCTCTAGTACACCACTACATCCCCTAAATTTTATTGCTTGACCCCTTGACTCGACTCCCTCCCTTTACCATGAAACAAAGATTGTTGCTCAATCTCCCTCAACAGTTCTAACACCCGATCCTCATTTCCTTCAAAAGAAACACCCAAAAATTTCCCGAAGTTTAAAAATTTATCCTCCATCTAGAACGACAAGCCCCCTCCACTTCGTGACAAAAGTGGATATGCATCTTCGATAAGTACCCCTTCCTTGCTCCCACCTGAGGAATACAAGACCATAGCATTGCCGCTAGAATAGTCCTTAAGTGCCGGAAGAGTTTCATTAGTTCCTTGAGAGCCATCAACCTCTGAAATTAACACCCCTCTGTTACATGAATTTCCCGCAATGGCACTATGATGATGTAATGGAAGGGAGCATGGAATATTTGGTGCCTCATTAACTTTAATTGCAACTTCGACACTATCAACAGATGGGGCATTCACAGCAATCTTTCCAGATGATTTAGGAGCTTGCATTGTTGCCGCATCACTGCTTAGTGCATGAGTAGATGTAGGGGTGGTGATGCTGGGTCTAGCAGAGGCGTTCGACCGAGGAGTAGTGCTGTCCCTGATGCATCCACCTTCGTGGAAGGGCGTTTATCACTAGAGCTTGGTGAAGAAATACCAATGTGAGGACCAACATTGGCAACAGAAGAAGGAACAGTTGCTCACATATTCTTAGGAGCCTTATCAGCCGCAACATTAGATGATCTGGGCTCCTGAGGATAGATTCTGATAGAATTGGGAAAAGTTGCAGGTCCCATTAGTGAAGGCCCGTGTATATGCCTGTTGAATAGTTGCCCGGCCCTATGATGCTTAGGAAAAGACCAGCCCATTCTGCCATTCCAGCCGTCGTGTCTGATCCATGGGCGTTCCCGTCTATTACTCCTGTTTAAATTCTGTCTTCTTCTCCCAAATTCAAACCCCCCATTTGTTCGCGATCTCAGTTCTGATTCTGTCGTTGCCCAATGATCTGGTGAGCTTTCCCCTCCCTTCAGAGATTGATTTCCCCTCCCCTCATTTCTATTTGGCCTTCTCTTTTCTTATGCCACTACCACAGGCATAAAGATAGGGCGAAATTCAGGGCTCAACCAAATCCTATAACTCAAGCAGCCATCTTCCACCACAATGGAGACAGGGATTCGCCCCCCATTTCTTACCACAATCCGCACTCGCGATAGATCGTGTAGGCTGCAAGTTACATCAATGAAGCCCCACAAATTTCCTCAACCTTCTTGAATAGATCAAGACACCAAAGATGTACCGGAAGACCCACCATGTTGACCACCAATGTTTTGCTGGCGAAGCGAGGATCAAGACACCCATCGTGCTCCACCCATCTGTCTAACTTTAAGAAGTTCCCATCGAACCATTTGTTTCCTCTGACAAGAATTTCTGTAGCTTGAGACTCGTTGACGAAATGGAAGAGGTATTGTGTGTACCCCAGTTGCAATATTTTCAGCCCATCCTTGACATTCCAAGCCTCTGCTGCCAAGTTCCTAACAGCCTCTAGAGAACCAACCCATTTGGAGAAAGACTCGATTAGACAAGAATCCAAGAAGCCCTTGCACTTGAGAGTGTGGTCCTGAGACAACGATAAGTGTGGCTCCTGCCCCACGTCGAGCTTTCGGTGACATCTGCCCTCTAATTCTAATGCTGGCCAGGAGGCAGCTTTAATGAATGTCATTTTCCAATTTTCTAGATTCTAGAGAGAAATAGGAGTTGCTCTCCGTGTAGTCCATTATATCTAGTTGCTTTTACCCCAAGGCCTCACAAGAAGGCTAAATGAAGAAAGATCTCTTTAAACAGAGATTCTTACACAATCCATTTTCAATCACTGCACAAATTTTGTAATCTGAATTGAGATGGCTTGGGAAAAAGATAAAAAGGATGATAAAGACATAGAAACCTTTTCTGTTTCAATAAAGAAACTCTTGCTTTATTATTATATACGCTTATCAATTTTTGAACAACATAAGGCACTAAGTAATAAATGTGATGAAAGTGGCTCTAAGTAAAAAAACCGTAAAAGATTAAGTCCTCATCAATATAAATAACAATTGAATATTAGACATGACAATTGACATCATAGCCTATTGATTGGGTTCGGATGGTTCATTTTCTCTGAAAATCATGTTAGATGACTTCATGCTCGTGCATAAATATAATTTTGTTGTTTTACTCTTGCAGTCTACAGAGTATGAATTTTACAATCCAAAAGCTCCCTTTTTTGATATCTCCTAGGTTAGTTCTACAACCCAAAAAAAGAAGAAGAGAAAGAGTACAACTTAGTTTTTTCTTTTCTAAGCTACTACCGCCATATTACCTGATGATGCCAATTGTCGTTCATACATCTCCTTAAAACTTTCTATCGCTCTCTGAGTCTCTGTAATTTGTATTTTGTCCCAAGGTAACATTGATAAATTTATTAATGGGTCGCAGCCTTCATCAATCTTCGAATACTAATTAAACAGAATGTCCAGCCTAATTTGCTAATGTGTCACTCTTAGGAAGTTAAACAGTTAACAAAGCCACTATAGTCGTGGTTCACCTACATAATCTGGGGATCTGCTACGTTATAGAACTATATGCTATGATAGATTGTACTTTGAGAATTGCTTAAGTTACAGGAAAACCATGAAACTTGGATAATAAAATCTTTTTTGTCCCAAAGGTTTTTCCTTCAACTTGTTGTTCACAAGTTGAAATAAATAGTACTAATAGCCAAGAAATAACTAATCCTTCACTCAGCTTATCATCAAAGTAACTTTAAAAATAACTTAATGAATATGCCACAACTAGTTAAACTATACAAAATGTTTTTACACGGGCAATATATCTGTCATGGGCGGCTTTTCAACCGTGCCCCATGACCCCTTGGGCGCGCCCCGTGGCGTCCTAGCAAGCCTTCCAATGCCTAGCGCCACGGACGGCCCCGTGGTCTTGGCCGCGCCAAGTGACAAGCGCCCAACCGCAGGCAGATGCCAACAGCGCCGCGCGCGTAGACCCGGATGCCAAAGACTATGCTGCTGTCAACGGAACTGTTTCTGCCTTATAGCAAACTAAGTCTTTTTCATTGTAAATATAGAGTAGTTTTATTCCATGTACTTCCATTATGTTTCTCTAGCTTAATCAAGTCTAGTCTTGTAGCTTTGGATTATTTTTTTTAAGCATTATTAGGGGGGATCAAGCAATCAAACTTTCTAGCAAGCAAACAATTCTCTGTACTGGTGTCTCTCCCCCTCGACACCGCGTTGCCTTTCTGTAATAGCTTTCATTAATGCAATCAAGCTTTCTTTCATTCTCAATTCTCATTCTTGTTCTCTCAATTGCTCTTGGCATTAGTTTTCCCGTACGACACTGACAATCTAGTCTAGCGTACGGAGGGGACCTCAGTTGGCGGACAACAACTGCACTGACATCAGTTGCTTAGCCTTACGTCGCCCTTCCAAGGAATCTCAGGAAGGCGCCGCGTAACATATCTACTGTGATGCTATAGCGTATTCCTTTATCAGGTCTCAAGTTTGATTAATTTTAGACTTACACCTTTTTATTTGATTTTATTTTCAAAATAAAACATATTTACTTTTTGATTGATTGATCAACTGTGCCGTTTAATTTATAGTGACAAAATTGAGCAGTCAAATCAAGCTGAACCTTAAAAATGAAAGAACGCGAATAATCTTGAATGTTATCTGTTAAATTCTACTAAAATTTGTACAAATTTTATGCCTCACTTGACTTCAACTTAGCTTTAACAAAATAAACTTTAGAAGATGAAGAGAGTACATGGTCTAATCTGTTAAAACTTATAGTTTAGCATGTAAGATATGTTATTTTTTATTGAACTATATATTCGTCAAATCTTCTGCAACCCTATACACAAGCAACAAAGTAAATGAAATCAAACAAACAAAGAAGCCAAAAATTTGCCAAATAAGCTGACATAACAAATTCAACACACCTGTGGAAGAAGTAGCTGAGAAAATGTGGAGTAGATCGAAAAAAATGCACCAAAGAGAGAAGGAAACCAGAGGATAAGATAGAGAGACGTAGGGCAGAGCAAAATAAAGCGGTAGCAGTAGAGTGCAAAATTACGTAAATAGTCTTTCCCTGAAAAACACAAACCAGCTAGTGTAGGGACACACCAGTAATTTTACCTAAGCAGGGATGTCGACGGAGAGCTGCTTCTGCGCTCTTCTATATAAGTAGACTAGTCTTAGGGTGCACCCTTAAAGAATCATATTAACTATTGAGTTATAAAATAAAAATTAGTAAAATATATAAGTTCATGAAATGATGAGTTATTTTTAGTCGTAATCATCATTTTGCATTTGTGGCATTTAGTGAGTCGCATATTTTAATTTTTCACTCTAATCGTAGTACTATGTTTATTATAAATTAGATGAGGCTGGTCCGTGCAAGCCCGGGCCCAACACTTTGGACAAATAATAATGTGAAAATGTGTATGACATATTTCTGTTATACTTGTATAAAGCAGATATTAATGTATAAAGTGAGACCAAGCAAACAACAACAATGATAGGAAGGCAAACAATAAGTATCAATTCGAAGAAAAATAAGCAATAAATTTTCTTTACTCTCTCTTTCTGTTTCTAAATTGAGCAAAAACCATAGCCTTTTCCTTCTCATCACTTTTAGCTTTTGCTTTTGCAGATTCATGAAATCCATCAAAGAAGTTGGGGAGGGAGGATGACTGGAATTGTCTAGATAAAATGAGATCAATAGGCACCTCATACGAACAACTTATGCAGTAGAACAACATGGACGGAGGGAGACCTTTGTAGACAGAGTTAACCAGTATGTAAAAATTGAAGTACAACTTAAGAATGTTTTTCACACAATCGAAGTGCAAGAAGAACTCTAGTGAAAAAAAATTCCATGAAATGGATGATTAAGTGTATTACTTTGATACAAATATTCTTTATAATCAAGTAAAAATATCATATTAAGTGTATTACTTTGATACAAATACTTTTTATAATCAAATAAAAGTATCAGATTAAGTGTTTTTGGCTTAATGGTTTCATGAAAGGTAGGAATGTTGTTGGTTACTTGAATTTGCTTCCAATAAAAGCTTGTTCAACCAAAACCATAAACAGTGAAGGAAAGGAATGCATGATTTTTTAAAAACTGAATTTGCCTAATTTGACCAAGGAATGTACCTTTGAGAGGCTTCCCCACCAACTGGTCTTTGCAGTAAGGCTGTAGTTTGCAGTTCTTTGAGAGAAACAATACTTCCCTCTTGGAGATTTATTTAGGAAGTTTTCAGAAACTAAGCAGCTCTTATCTAACTATTAAAAAAGAAATGAAAGTGACAGCGAAGTTAGAGTTCTTCTACAATGAGGAAGTATCTTTATAGCTCGATATATCCAAGACGTTTTCAGCTCTTTTGTATAAATGCGTTGGACTAATGTTGCAGGTATCCAGCACATGGGAGGCAAATAACACAGAAAAACATAGATATATTTATAGCTCAATTTGATTAATTTTAAAGATATATTGGTTGTTGTATAAAGTGATGCATTTAGCATTTGATTTTCTTTTCAAATGAAAAAGGATTACTTTAATTTAATGAGTAGTTATTTCGTTTAACTTCAAGTGGCAAAATTGAACAATCAAATCAAGTGAACCTTAAATAAGAAAAGAATATGAATGATCTTGAATATCACCTCTTAAATTCTACTAAAATCTGTAGATGTTTTATGCCTAACTTGAATTAAACTTAGGTTTAACGGAATAAAACTTATAACATGAAGGGAGTATGGTGGTTTGATATGTTAAAACTAACAGTTTAGCATGTACGTGAAAGTTAGCTTCTATTAAACTACAAATGTTCGTCTAATCTTTTGTAAGCCTATACAGAGACAGCAACTGGAATGGCAAACGACGAAACCAAAAAGTTGCCAAATAAATTGACAGAGAAAAGTGGATAACAAAGGCAACACACCTGGTAGAAGAAGCAGAGTGAAGATATGGTGTAGATTGAAAAATGAAGCCAACAGAGAATAGGGAGAATACGACGAAGAGAGAAGGAAACCAGAGAATTAGATACAGACCCAGGCGGCTACTTCTTTGTTGTAACTGGCAACTTGACGCATTCTAGTCGTGAGAAGTCCATCAATGATACATGTGTAGAAGACCCGGTCTGTAGGTAGATCTCTACCCAATGCTCTTCTCAACAGAAGAGTCACAACAACCAGTTTATCATGACTACAGAAGTCAGCCAGGAAACTGGGGAGGTATGAGTGACTATCAGGGAGCACATTATCCGGAAAAAGAAAAGATATTAGTAAGTTGCATATGAGAGTTTCAAGACTATGCCCTGTTTTGTGCATCGTATATACTTTCATTGTTTTTGTCAACTGTTGTAGTTAGTATTTCATGATATCAAAATATATACCACTTTCATATATAAATCTTCTTCACCACATTGCTGTAATAAACTAATTGAGCACCACATTGTGATATGCACAGTAGAGAACTGACATATATATTTTTTAATTTTAAGTTAAATGGAGAAATGGACAATTACATCCAAGGATGATCAGACATAGGAACCATTAGCTCTTCATCATCCGCAAAAATGATCTCCTACTTATTTCGGGTGTGAAACTCTTCCTGAATTTCAAAAATCTCCTTAAGTTATTTTATGAGCTAATTATATCCGGTCAGTACAGTTAAATCCACTGCATGACCCATAGCTACCCCTTGTATTTGAACCTTCTTAAGGGATGAAAAATGTTTTGATTTTTATTGATATCTTTGAAGGCAGCGATAAGCACATAAATAGGTATTTACTTTGTCATTTAATTTTAATACCTTAGTGTGACTTTTGGTAGAACAAATCTGCTTACTGAAAACCTCATTTTATGATGAATGCAACTACCCTCGAATTGTTAATTTCTTTGAAATCCATGAGTTATGCAAGTTCAAATTCATTTTTCACCCGTAGATATTTGCATCCAAGTTCTTCGTGAAATATTTAAAAAAGACATAAACTGTTTTGTATGTTCAAAAGACTTGACGAAAATACAAAGTTATATTTTATGTTCAATCCTCATGCACAATATCAATTGTTTAATGTCTAAGTTAATATGAACTCAATCACTATCTGCCATTTCAAAAATCCAATGTAATTGCTTCAAAATAATGTGCCTTTGTAATTTTGTAACATTTATGATTAGTAATGTATATCAACAATTATACTACTTCAGTGCACGTAAAAATAACAAGCTCAAGCTATCACCAAATATTCAGTTTACCAAAAAAGACGGGGAAAAAACAAACAACACGCTCAAGAAATCCATCATTAGCTTCATTTACTTGATCTAAACACATCTCCCGGCGAAGGAAAATGGTAAAAAACTACTATTCATCCAAAAACAGAATTTCCATACACAAATTGTTCTTTAAGTAATGGATATAATTTACTCATTGCAATATACTTTCACTAACTGATTTTCTTCTATTCATGTACGGACATATTGAGTTAAGGCTCTATACAATATGAGCTTCTTCTACTAAAAGTAACCTATATTCCGTTGATCAACTATCCCCTGCATAATAGAAATTTGTTCCATATTTTTGTACACTGTAAAGAGTGTGAAAAGAGGAAGCTTGGTAGATTTAGAGTGTCTAATGAGGCTTAAAGTTCATTCCTTCAATTATTTTTCTTTACATTTAAATGCTTTTTTGCACGTTAAGGTGTACGATTGTGTTCTACTGCTAAGATTTAAGGTAACATTTACTACAAAATATGTGCGCTATCACATTATGAGATGCTCACTGAATGCTAGTCACCTTGTGTTATTTATTCATGAAGTAAAGCCACTTTAGTTTTTCTTGCACCACAGCTTTTTATCATTAATTTTCTCAATCATTGCTAAAGTTACATTAGTATGTATATCCATTTAATGCTTTAGCTTATATTTCCATTAGGTTACCTAAGATGTTGGTATTAAGCACTTGATTTTCCTCTGCAGATTTCTCCTGAAAGCAACATTACTGTGCCTGATTCACAAGATTCCTAGGCCCAAAAGCAGTAGGTTTTGGGTGGCAATTCAGGTTATAGAAAGCTTCAATATGTTGTCGTCCATTGTGGTATTTACTCATACTCGAAGCTAATTTTGGTCAGCCAAAGTCAACTGGGTGTAAGAGCTCCCTAACAGAGTCCACAAAGTTGGTAGTTTCTTTCGGGCAATTTCTCAAACACGTCTAATGCAAGTCCGGATGTAGTATCTAAAATACAAACGCGAATCCGATCTTATTGCACTTTTAAAAGAGTTAAAACATATGAATATTAAGATTAAACCATGGAAAGAGCAAAGCGGAACAGGCAAAGCGGAGGTGTAGCAGTATATCACCAATTAGCTTAAAATTTAAGACAGAAGCTTCCTAAATCTTATATGCCAGATTCAAAACAGCATAAGGAGACATTCTTCAAATTAAAAACCAATACAATCTTAAATCTAAATAACACTTATAATAAGAAAAGGTGGGGGAAACAAAGAATTTTTTTTTTGGAAAAAGTCAGTTAAAATTGTAGAGGCAACTGACCTGGAGAGGGAAGAGCTAGAGACGAAGCAAAACGGTAGTAGAGCGAGTGCTCATCAGTTGCAAGTGTTAGCACGTGGCTTAGGCCAAAATATTTACAGTTTTACCAAAATGCCCTACGACCCTAAGCTGCTCAAACTGTCTCAGGAATTTTGCCCTTTTATGTTAAAAGACCAAAGTACCTCAAATTTAAAAGAGAGAAAGTGAGATTGGCCAATATTATCCCTTATCTTTGAGGGTAGGTCTATTTTGGTCCCTCAAATATTACATTGAGCATATTTAGTCTCTTAAGTTTGCTAAAGTGGAGCACCTTTATCTCACTGACACAATATGTTCAAAAACTAACGGAGTTACCCAACTCCGATTTATGAAGCAAATCTTCTGCTCTGAAGGAAAACGTTTCCTCTCCTTTTATTGGATAACACAAATTATCACTTTAATTCCTCATTTTTAGATAATGTCTTTTAAAATTTTGACCTTGAAAATATTCCCCTTTTGTGCCAGTTTTTAATGAGAAAATGACACTGTATAGCCGCTATAAAAATAATAACCGAAAAAATATATAAAAATTATATATACAAATTTTATATACTTTTTCCGCTACTAGATGTAACTAGTTTCTGACACGGGCTAAAAGTAATAATACCTCGGTTATTCGTTTGCTTCAATAATATGCCTAGAAGTGATCGTGACAGCTCTATTTTTTTTTAAATTTTAACTTTTCTTTTTGGAAAAATCAATCGAAATTTTTAAATATATATATACAAAAAGTATATAAATTTTATTCATTTTTCGGCTATTAGTTTTACAGCAGCCATACAATGTCATTTTCTCGTTAAAAACTGGCATAGAAGGGGATATTTCAAGGTCAAAATTTCAGAAGACATTATCTGAAAAATGAGGAATTAAAGTGATAATTTGCATTATCCAATAAAAGGAGAGGAAACGTTTTGCTTCAGAGTAGAAGATTTGCTCCATGAATCAGAGTTAGGTAACACCTTTAGTTTTTGAACATATTGCGTCAGTGAGACTAAATGTGCTCCACTTTAGCATACTTAAGGGACTAAATATGCTCAAAATTATATTTAAAGTACCAAAATAGACCTATACAGTATTGGTCAAAAACTCGAGAGAAAGTAGTAACAGAGACTATTTATGTCCTTGCATCTTTTGCAGGGTTTAAGGAGCCAGGTGAGAAGAGATAATCAAGAGGGCAGCTGAAAACAGAGGCTCAATTTGGGGCGGAATGAATAAAGATTTCAACCACGGTTAGCTTACTTCTTCTTCATCTTTTTCTCTAACCCAAAGCTCGAGTTTCTCATCTCTTCAAATTTCTATCACGACTCTAATTTAGATTCCAGTTTTTCTCGATTTTTGATTCTATTTAATCACCTTTATCTTCTTCTTTTTTAAATCTTCGCGTTGCTTTGGTGCCCCCAGCATTTAATTGTTTATCAAAAGAAAAACTTTATTTCATGTTTGTGATTGCAGCTGCTCACGTTGCGGTATTGAAAATTATAATTTAAGATGTTGTAATCGAGGCCTGTAAAACGCTTCCCACTCTCGTCCCCTCTTTTTCTTTCTTTCCTTATTTTTTCTATCGTTTGATTTTTTTTTTCTTGTTGTTGTCTTTTCCCATAATTTTACTATTGAAAACGTGCCATTTGTGAATTCAATCTACCTACATTGCTGGCAGTTAATTTTGTCCTCACTTGATGAATTCAGATAGAGGAAAACCTCGAACTGCATCAGGTCCGCCTCGCACCATTAATGTGCACAAATTTGCTGAGTCTCGAGCTTCTGAACTTGAGTCTCTTCACTCAATTGTAAAAGAACGATTAAGTAATGATTTTAAATCTCAAAGAAGCAAGAGAAGACGAACAACTGGACATGACAATAGACTGGCAAAGAGTAGAGATAGAAAGAAGCAGAAAGCAGGAGAGGATAATGTAACTACCCCAGACCATTTGGAGAACGATAAGAAGAAACTTCCACGCCATGTTCGTAGGAAACTTGAACTTACAAAGAATTCTCTTGATGGCTTCTCAACTTCAGGAGATGGGACAAAGAGACTCAGAACTCACTTATGGCATGCTAAGCGTTTCACAATGACAAAACTTTGGGGATTCTACCTTCCCCTTGGTGTGCAGGGCAGGTAATAAGCTCTTAGCAATATGTCCAAAGCGCAGCGACAAAGTTTTAACTTAATCGTAGTGCATTGAAAAGAACCATTTGTTATCTTGTGGTTAAATAACGATTCACTCTCCACAACAGAGAGAGAGAGAGAGGAGCACATTTGTTCAGTTTACATGGTTAAAAAATTTCCTATTGTATGCTTTCTATTGTGGGGGAGAAGGTCGTTGAATCTTAATATTTCATTAATTATGAATATATGATGCAGCGGGAGGGGCTCAAGAGCTCTTTTGAAGAAACTAAAGGGAGGAGTACTAGTCCATGATGCAAGTTATTGCAGTGCTGTGCAGTTGAAGGGTCCAGAGGCAGGCATTTACCTACTCTTTCTTGCCAAGCTTTACTTGATATTTGTTCTAACTTATTTCCGTTTGGTGACTGGCTTACTTTGAGACCCGTGGCATCTGATTAAATGAACATTTGTGTTACTTATCAAAAAAGAAAATAGATATTTGTGTTTATTTCTATCAATTATCTACCCAAACCTTGCAATTATGAGCCCAGAAAAAAGAAACAGTAGCAAGGAAATAGCGGTCTTCTCTTGCTAGAGATTGTGCTTATAATGTGGCCATTCACATATTCTTCCAGGATTTGTTGCTGTCAATCCTAGAAACTGTGCTTGTGCCTTCTCCATGTTCACATTGTGAAGATGCTCGTTCTGACATACTCTCTGGTGCTATCAACGGTAGTGCTGAGGTGGGTGGTCCATCTTAGTATTTCATTTAGAGTGGTATTGCCTCCAAAATTTGCTTACTTGATATTTCTGTTTCTTTGGCAGCTCCATCATGCAGGAGCTGTTTTTTCTCAGACAATTGCTCCTGTAACCTATATGTGGCAACCACAACAGTGTAGGAATGCCGATACAAAGGTTGATCATTCCAATATATGTGGTGAACAACAGAAAATTGATGGCTGTTCTTCTTTAAGGCGGCTGTGGGTTTGGATACATGCTGCTGCCTTTAAAGAAGGATATAATGCTTTGCAAAATGCGTGTGAAAGGCAGGTTGAGTAAAGAATCATATGGTGTCCATTTCTAATAGCTCATATGTACTAGTCTCCTTATTAATTTCTCCGGTTTTAGATGTTACAGTGACATGATGATGGCTTTACACATATTCTTTTCTTGATTATAAATGCACATACTGTTCACAGAACATGTAGTTTACTTGCCTTTTCATGTTGCTGTTGTGTAGATCAGAAATATTGCTTCTTGATTTTCAGGTAGATGTAGCTGGCACTAGAGTTAGTTGCATTTCCCTTGAGAACCACCTTGGGAAGCTGGAAGTGATGGGATCAAGGGCATCTCAGCTTCTTCAAAAGATGTTACATCCTTCGACCTGGTGATACTATTGAAGACACAACCTTTCTATTTTAACTGAATTATGAGCATGTTAACTGAATATCGTTGTTGCGATGCAGTTCTTCAGTAAATTCTTCCCTAGTAAAGTATGCATCCTACATTGAGAATGATGATCAAATCCCATCTTCAGCAATCTTCTCTCTCTCTGTCCATGATCCTCGGTTTTTGGATAAAGATATTACTAATGCTTCGGAAGCAAAGGTTCAAGATACACTATCTTATAAGAAAGACGAGCGCGGAGGAAATGGAACTCCAAAAAGAGATATGAAGTTACTCCCGTGTTCGTTCTTAGAACCTGAAGGGAGTCATGGCTTATCTGAGTGTATTGATCTGTGGGATACTAAAAAGGACATAGATCCTCCAATAGAAGAAAACATCCTTTGCATGGAGAAACACCGTCAGCGTATGGAGTTGTTTCGCATTGGTGATATGAGCACATGCAGACAACAACCTTCTAGTGCGAGGCGATTTTCTAGATTCTGCCCTATACTGCTTCTCAGAAGTGATAGCCAGAAAACTTCCATTATAAGGTGAATTTCCCAGCATAACATTTGGAAATGAAAAATAAGTCTGATTTATATTTAGACATAGTTGCTCAATATACTTTCATGACTAAAACACATTGTGTGTGCTGAAACTCGAACTCTCGTGCCACAAACACCTCTTATGTGTCCAAACTTTCTTTTAACTTCACTTCAGTAAAGTTTGCTTTTCTTTCTTAAAAAGCTATTTGTTGGTCGTACTGCAACAATCTTGTCATATCTCCTTTGCTGGTCTAACCTCTTGGGAGAATGGACATTCATAGTTCACTCACCATTGAGTCTCGTAAATCCGTTTATATAAGAAAATGAGGCAATTGCACTTCATGTTTTGATATGGATTCCCTTGATTTGTAACAATCAAGCAATTGTGTTCTTATATGGTGAATACCTCATAACTGTTCTTTTAAATCTCTCTTCAGATGGTCTATTATTCTTCCACTGTCTTGGATCAAGGTCTTTTGGATGGCTATTGTGACCAATGGTGCTCAACCGATTGGCTTGAGAGAGCAGCACTGGATATCTTGTGAAGTCAGTATGGATGTTCTGCTTTCGCTATGAATTTGAGTCTGACATCGCTTTAAATCCCAATTTATGTTTTTCCTATTTGCAGCTTGGGTTGCCATGCTTTCCAAGGGAATTCCCTGATTGCAGTGCATATGCTTGTTTTATGGCCTTGGAGGAAGCTGCTTATGATAAAAAGTCGGAGCTCCGTTCTCCTCATACAAGGACTTGGAAAGTTCCAGTTCCATCTCCATGGGACAGTCTCCGCCTTGCTCTAGAAGGACTCAATGGGGCAGCTCATAGCCGGGTACAACATGAACAACTTTTACCAAATGATATGATCAGAAACATAGCAATGAATAATCCATACCTGAGAAGTTGCAAATCAGAAACAGAGAGTAGTTGTAGTGCTCCATTCGAGGGATTTGTGGCTAGGACATGTAATGTGCTGGCTCAGTTTTTGGATGAGATTAAAGCTAGCCATCTACTTTTATTTCCGAAAGTGCTTCACAGTAAGAAGTGCATCGGCAAATTTATGAAGGACGAAAAGATTCTCAATGAGGATGCAGATGGGGTCATTTACCAAATAAATCAGGACCAAAAATTGTGTTTGGTCAGAGTTCTTTTGCATGCCTACAGAGAAGGTTCTTTCGAAGAAGGAGCAGTTGTTTGTGCACCTCACATCGATGATGTAATGTTGTGGACAACCAGGTGACATTTGTTATCCATGTTGTATTCAGTTATTTGCTTTCCCTGTCCATTTACTTGTACTTATTTGTTGCTGATAGAGCTTGTATCCAGCAGTTTGAGAATTTCATATGATACACAAAGAAAATGCAGGACTAAGCCCACTGCTAAATGGCAATGTTTTGAGAACAAACATTTTGGCAGATTACTCTTGACCTCATATGTGATGACTCCGTGAACTTCACCCTAACACTGTCCACTATACTAGAGCCTACTTTTGAGAGAGAGTATTTAAAATCATTTCAACAATTGTGCCATAGTTATGCAGGAATTAATTATGCAGATAAGTAATGCAGGAATTAGTTATGCAGTGATTAGTTATGCAGGGATTATTTCTTTGGATCAATGGTTTTTTTTTTTTTGGTTGGGAAATTAATATAGTACATTATATAACCAGCTAAAAATATAACAAATTAGTGTTAGCAAGCAGAGTTTATATAGCACTGCAATAAGCTGGGCATAGCTAGGAATTGAACTTGTATTTCTTCATGTCCTTTTAAGTCTTTGTACTAGAAATAGAACTGGTTTATGCAACTTCTTTTAATAAATATTAATATTGTACCAAATCTCCAAAGAGTTGGGTACAGATGAATCTATCGAAAAGGAAAGCATGTGTGGAATGATAGAGGGTAATTTAATCATTTCAGTATTTTATCCATGTATTACGAATACATGTATTAGTTATCCATCTTCTACCCCGCATAAAATAATACGTAAATTGACTCATAACTTATACATGTTTTATTTATGTGGAATTGTAAAATGCCAACCAAACATTGTATTTGTTGTGCTAATTTTATACTAAGTAACTAAAGGCTACCAAACATGGTATTAATTATGCTACTTCTAATACATGAATAAATTACTCCCTAGTGTGTATGTGTCTGTGTACGTACTACTAGATAATATATGGTTAAGTAGATTGTATGATCTCTTCCTGTTATTTTGGTCTGCTCTTCTCCCTTCAACTAAAGTCTGGAAAAAATAGCAATCTTGAAAAGTCTTTGAAAAATCTGTTCAAGATTTCTATCAATGTTTTCATCTGTAGCCATTATGTGTTAGTAATTATATGGATAAGATGTAATTGCAGGTTCTTTTGTGACGTTTCTGGTATATGATCTAACTGAACAATCTTATTGATGCTTGCTGAATCTTCTGTTAAATAAAAGTAAAAGAAGTATTACTTGATCCCCAAAAATAAAAAGAAATGTAAAGGGAGCTTAAGTTTCTTATTCTCAGATGCACCTATTTTAAGTTATCAATTCTGCAGATCAGAGATCTCCAAAGGAGAACTTCAAGTACCTGAGTCCTTTGCGAGATCGTGCTTCTCCCAGCAAGCAACTGGTAAATGGGAATTTCAAGTACCTGAAGAACCTGCTGCTAAAGAATCTTGTAGATTACCGATTGGCTTTATTACAACAGGATTTGTTCGAGGAAGGTTAGTAACTTAAATGGTAATGCTGTATTGCATTGTAACTGTAGTATAATCTCAGATAAAGAAAATTTTAAATTGGAGGAAAAGTTAGTTTTTCGAAAGTTATGATCTGTTCTTTCATTTTGGCACTGATGAATTTATCCTGCAGCAAGAAGCCTGTCGCAGTGGCTCTTTGCGAGGCTGTCTGTCTTGCTCGCCTGAGAGAGGAACAGTGGAAGGCTGTAGATGTTAGGAAAAGAAGGAAGGAGATCTATGTCCTGGTTAGAAATTTAAGGTCCACCGCATATAGACTTGCTCTTGCTTCTATCGTCCTAGAACAATGGGAAGATGATTTGGAGTGCATGTGATTAGACGAGGGTTAATTAAGATTAGTAACAGGATTTATGCAGAAAACTCTCTCCCCCCACCCCCCACCCCCACCCAAAAAGAAAAAAAGGGGAGAGAAGTTGCAGTCTCATGTGTGAACTCTGATATGTATTTACCTTAAGATTGCACAATATTTATCCAAATGTTCAATGTCAACAAATTGAAGAGAGGAATTAGTCTAGTAGAAATTCTTGGGGAAATTTTATTACATTCTTTTGCTATTTTCTTCCTGTGCAACCCAAGCATTGATTTCGTCAGCTTATTTTTTTTATCTTTTGTGTTATTAATAAACGGGAACAGAGCAGGATTTATTGTTGAAATGTTATTTGCTTCTTCATTTGAGATGGAACAGTGCTAATCAAAGAACAACCGAGAATAGCAATTATCTCCTGTTTAAACTCATAAATCCAATCACAATCACTATATCTGGTAGTCTGGTACTTCAAAGGAGAGAGGTTCACTAAGAAGCAATTTTTTTTTGTTCGTGGCCCCTTTTACGTTCAGTTTCATCTGTTGGATATTTGTTGTCATTTTGTTTTTTTCCCTCTCTTTTGCTTTCTTTCTTTCACAAAATTTTCAACCAGTAGCAATGTTATCGTCCAATCAAAATATTTAATGTATTCGTAACCATAGTTCACTACTGGAAGATTCTGTCCAATCTGAAATATCAAGTTCTTAACGAGCCAGCTGACACCACATTAATGCAGAATAACTCTGCTTGGATGCTAACTTGTTTCATTATCTTCTATTTTCTAAATCATATAACTTACACAAGAAAATCAATATCTTGTAGCTCTACAGGTAGTGTAACATTCCCATCTCTAATAGCCATCAACTCACTTGATTTCCCTTCCAAATAAGCTTCCAAAAATGCAACCAGAACCCCTCCAACAAATCTCCTCATTGGTTCTCTAGATTTCCCTTTCTTGCACAAACAATAAGTAGCCTTGCCTCTAATTCCTTTCGTTTCATCATCTAACATATCATTGTGTCCATAATCCTTTGCCACAAAGTAACAAGCTGGCTTGCAACATTCACGGTAGAAATTGCGATGGTTTACCCCATTGGGAGCACAAGCAGGGAATAGAGGGTTCTTTTTAACTTCTCCCAAACCCGAGCCAATTACCATCACTGCCATATCAAGATTGAAGGAATAAGGAGTATAGGTGAGAACTGATGGTGGAGTTTGTTTTCCTTTGTCCATGCCGTCAACAAGATCAACACCGATCAATGCTGAAAATTTCAGGTTAGTAGAAATATTAGCAATTTTTCCAAGAGCTAGCGCGAATGCAACTTTTCCTCCACGACTATGGCCTGCTAGTCCTAGTTTTTTTCAAGTTTGGCTCAACATCGGATGGAAGGTAATGGTCACACATCCAAAAATCACAACTTTGAGGAATATTAGTCGTTTCCACTCGCAGGTAACTGCTGCTTTCTTTTGTTTGGAATTCTATGTTCAGTGTTTACTTTGAGGCTGTAAATCATATCTAAGAGCTCCGAATTTCTACCTCATGTGCCTTGAGTTTGCACTCTTTACATACAGTCAGTAGTTCCATTTTTTCCTGGCTTTGATTTTGTTATCAATAATATTATGGAAAGTTAGAATTTGGTGTTTCAAAGTTTTAGCCATCCATTGGCTTCTTTTTTCTTTTAGGTACTGGAGCCCTGTTGATGTGTATGTTGGTGGTGCTGAGCATGCTGTTCTTCATTTACTTTATGCCAGGTTCTGGCACAAGGTTAGAGCTCCGAATACACTTATTACAAATAAAAGGAATTCTCCCAGTTTCAAGCTTTGGTTGCCCCTCTTTAGCTACTGCAGATGTTGTCACTATTCCAGTTAATTCAAGTGAGCCATACATTTCTTCTTCTTCCCTTTGTCACTTGTTTATGGGTGATGAATCCCTTCGCTAACCTAAATTGGACTTCAATTAATTGTTAGACAAGCCAAAATGAAAAGAATCTTCTTCTAGTCTGAGTATACATGTGGAAAAATAGACGAGGTAGGACAGAGAAACCAAAAAAAGGTAAGTTACCTTCTCAAAAACCAAAAAAGGCTTAACAAGCAAGAGGAATGGCCACTTTTTTTTCTCCTTCAGAAGAGCAATTCAATTCACAAGAGCATGTTATATTTCTTCTCTAACATTTCTATTAAAAATCATGACTAGGTTCATTGTTGCAGGTTCTCTATGACATAGGTGTTGTGTCAACAAAGGAACCATTTAAGAGTGTCATAAATCAGGGCATCATCCTTGGTGAAGTAAGTTGATTTGCTTGGTCTTGAAAGTCCATGATTTCATTGCCTATCTTTAATGATCAAGTTGGCAGGTTCAATATACATCATCCAAAGATGACAAAGGAAACTTGATATCAGCAGACTCTGCCTATGAGCAGCCTGAGTACAACCAAGAGAAAATACCTGAGGAAAAGGTTTATTTATATACTGATTATGTGCAATTACTTAAATCTTTTAGCATCTTTTTATGTTAGTTTTAGCTTTCAGAATGTAATTCATCAGTTTGAAACTGTATTTTTGATGGTGAATAGGTCATGAAATCTGGTGATTTCTTTGTATTGAAAGATAACCCCAATATTCGCTTGATTGCCCGAGCTCACAAGATGAGTAAAAGTAGGGGAAATGTCATCAATCCTGATGATGTTGTTTTGGAGTATGGTGCAGATTCTCTACGCTTATATGAAATGTTTATGGGTCCATTAAGGTGTGTCTCCTTATCTTTTGCTTTTCAAATTTTTTGTTTATTGTAATTAATATATGTACACAACCATTTCAAAGTTGTATCCGCACGGCATATCTTCTACTGCATAATGCACATCTTTATTATGTCCGATAGAGACTCGAAAACATGGAATACAAGTAGTATTGAAGGCGTGCACCGTTTCCTAGCAAGATCTTGGAGATTGGTTGTTGGTTCACCCTTGCCCACTGGTTCATATCCGGATGGAACTTCCATAGTTGATGCGAAACCTTCAATTGAACAACTTCGTTCTTTACACAGATGCATTGATAAGGTAGTACTACTTGTCATTGGTTATGGCTGGCATGTATTCTTTAGGATTGAATATTGTTGGAGCGTTAATGCTTTCCTGTTATTACACAGCAATCATTGATTTGCGAGTTGTTTTAACGTAACAGGTAACTGGAGAAATTGAAGGAACTCGGTTCAACACTGGAATTTCTGCAATGATGGAATTTATTAACGTGAATCTTCTCCTTTTACACTATCCTCATTTCTCCCTCACTGCTCAAAGAATAGGAAAAAAAAGGAAAAGAATAGGGATATAAATTATTTTTTGTCTAAACTTTTGTCAGTCTGTTGGAGCATTTCTCAAGGAAAAGGGAAAAGTCATATCACTTCTATCTTGTCAAATTTTCAAAATTGTCAAGCTTGGCAGGTTGAAAGAGCAGCTTAATCCAAAACTCTGATGTGCTTGCAAGAGTTAATTGCATAAGGGAAGAGATTTCAGTCTCCTCTTCTAGGTAAAGAAATACAAAATTGATGAACTACTCCCAAGAGGACTTCTCTAGCTCTTCTCATTCCCTGTTAAATTGAAATTTCCAATTGAATGCTTGTAGACTTCACTGACAAAAAAGGCTAGCTCGGTGCATTGGGCTCCCACTATGCACGGGTCCGGGGAAGGGCTGGACCACATTGGGTCTATTTTATGCCATCTTACCCGTATTTCCGCAAGAAGCTATTTAGCATATTCCTTGAAATGAGATCAAATTAGACGCTTGAATTTCCTCCACGGAAAAATAAGGAAAATTAAGAAGGGAAACAGAGAGTGATGCTATATTAAACTCCTTGCAAGTTACCTGTTTCTGATAGCATTTGGACTAATCCTTTGGATCTCATGTTTTTAGTGGGACAAACTTCCGAGATCAATTATTGAAGCATTTGTTTTGCTGCTCTCACCATATGCACCTCACATGGCAGAGGAGCTCTGGTCTCGTCTTGGACACTCAAATTCCTTGGCATGTGAGCCCTTCCCTAAGGTGAGCTTTTCCTTGATCCTAGATTTTTACTCTGTATTCCTCTTTCCCCCATCCTGCCGTTCGGACAGACGACGGATCACTCGTCTTTTCTAGTCTTATTCTGTTGCTAAAGAAAAGGGAACTAAGTTACAAACATCCTACTAGAGAGCTTCTGTAAATACTTAGTCGTCCAGTTTTCTTGTAAAACTGCAGGAGTCCATTTTCAGCAAATATTCCACACAAGCAGGCTAAAATACATGTATTTTTGAAAGTTATGAATACTTACTGTTGTCTATAGTGGCCTCGAGAAACTAATTAAATTTATGGGATTACTAAAAGCTCATGAACTTCTTACTTTATCAAAAAGAAATAGAAGAAGCTCATGAACATCTTAAATCATTGGATTAAGTGAAGCGCTTGCTGATTACCGTTATAATGACAGGTTGATGCTGCATATTTAAAAGAGAGCACTGTAG
This sequence comes from Nicotiana sylvestris, assembly GCF_000393655.2. NCBI lineage: Eukaryota > Viridiplantae > Streptophyta > Magnoliopsida > Solanales > Solanaceae > Nicotiana > Nicotiana sylvestris. The sequence goes on from NC_091058.1 coordinate 19,052,354, forward strand.
TCCTTCCAGTCCAAATAAATGGAAAGACGAGAGGTACCATACTGGTTGAAGAAACATGCACAGAAGAGGAGGCCTTTAGATTAGCTTCACTTGATACAAAACTATCCAAGTTTTTGGATGGGAAATCTATTAGGAAGAGAATTTACGTCCAAGGAAAAATTCTGAACATTGTCATAGATGTACAGAAAAAGGTTAAGGTAGCTCAAGAAAAGCTGATACAATGCCTGGAATCCCTATAAGTTATGTTGTTTCATAAGTGTTGATGGATTAACAACTGTGGAGTTGCAAGCAGCGATGGTTTCTGTACCATAATTCATTTGTTGTACATTATTGTTAGAGGACAATAAGCTCCCGGGCTGTGGAAGTGGAATAGGCTCTGTTGTATAGTAGAAGAGAGAAAGAGGGGTCTGCGGAATTGCTTAATCTATTAGTTTGTGTAACTTATGTTCGTTGTTGTACCATTGTATTTGAATACGCTGTTCTTGTATTTATATATTAAGGTTTCTTCACAGAAACATCATAAGTCACAGCTTCAGTGAACATTGTTTCATTTTGCAAGGATTGTTAGTTACTTTTCCAAATGTTTTCAAGTGGCTTTGTACCCCTCCGCTCACCCACGGTTCATTTTCATTTATAGCAGGACAATGGCGGATGTAGCAGCCGATAGCAGATGCACTACTGTTGCCTTCTAGATGAACTATACATTTATATAAGAAACATTTATTTATTTTTTCTAGATACTCATATAATTTTTTGCCTTTTGTTTTGGTTTCCCATTTGGTGTTCGATAATCGCTTTGGGGCTTGACTAATCCAGATTCAGACTAAGAAGTCCCACTTTATAGGTAAAAATTAACTCATCACGTCTCCATTACCCAAGACTTGAACTCGAGACCTCTGACAAAAAGACTTTAGCTACAACTCTACTAGGGAAGAAGCCTCCATGTTCTCACGTCTTAATTTCCCCATTTTAAATAATGGAATCGTCTCGTTTACTTCAGTGGTCGGTTCCAAACTCATCCAATTTTACTTGTGGTGACGATTTGTGCATGTGCTTCCATTGAACTCTTGACAGATTTCAGAATTTCTCCTAATTCCATGAGGGGGAAAGTATCTAGTCTTAGATGTTTACTGTTGGAATATCTTCAATTTGATATTTCTGATTCAGGATTTTATAAAACTACTCTAGTATTTATGCATGTGCGTTTGCATAAGGTAGTAACAATATGGAGTACATTGTTTTTACCATTTTCTATACAATGATGTTTGTTGATTTAGAAACATTTCAATTATAAAGTGTTGACAAATCGAAAAATACCATTGTTATGCACCTTCTTACAAAATTTATGTTCAGTTAGAAAATTGATATTGTCTAATTATAAAAAAAAAAATTAAAAATTACGATTGCTTGGAAATAACTCCACCTATATATGCTTCTCGAAAGTGAACATAAAAGTAGTCTAATTAGGAATCTTTGAAGTAATTATGTTAAGGAATTTTGTTTGATTGAGATATTAGCTCAATATTTTTTTTTAAAATAATACTTTTTATTCTCCAATTTTTAATCATCGAAATCACAATTGTGTGACAGATGGGAGAATTGTAGGCCAAGGACCATATTGTTGTTGTATTGATGAATACTTACGACTTTAATTAGGCAGCGAATGAGGATTGAGGAATACGATCATTGCATAGCCTGCGGGGGGAACGACGTCGTGAGTATCACCCCGTTGTTTGTTTGTGAGACAGCTGTGCAACAAAGGAACAAAACAAAAAGGCAAAGCAAGATACTCGTAATTTGGTTGTGGAAAAAGAAAGAAGGAAAGAGCAATTGGTGTCGTCTCTCAACTGCTTCTCTCCCTTCAACCGCCACCTCTTCAATGTACAGTTGTACACGCACATAAATATACTTATTCAGATACACAAAGTACATTTCTGATGCAAATTTGAATTGTTTCAATTTCAGGAGGAGAAGGAAGAAGAGGAGGAAAGAGTATTCAAACCTATGAAGAAGAATTCGGCGGCGGCGACCGCCGGAATGTCAGTGCGAAACGTCTTGTGGTTGTGGTGGAAACTGGTGGTTATAGTTTCTCTTACTCTTTGCGTCTTAGCTTTTTTGAAGCTCCAAAGCTACTCTCTTTCCGATTCGGAACTTTCTTCTTCTATTTCTACTACTTCTTCAATTTCTCGTAGATCCCGAGCTGTTGAATATAGCGGCAATCCTAAAGTTGCTTTCCTTTTTCTAGTCCGTCGCAATTTGCCTCTCGATTTCCTTTGGGGAAGTTTCTTCGAGGTCAGCTGATTTTTCAATTTTTCATAATTCATTAAGCTCCTTAAGTGAAAATTCATCTGTTTTTTAATTTACTTGTGCGTAATGGTTGTTTCAGAATCTGAATCAACTATTTTTCCATAATCTCTTTGGTGTATGCAGAATGCAGATACCGGTAATTTCTCGATATATATACATTCGGAGCCAGGTTTTGTGTTTGATGAGTCTACTACAAGATCGCCTTTCTTCTATAATCGCCAATTGACTAATAGCACCAAGGTACGCGGTGTTACTTGCTAACTCTGTTGCTACATTTGTAATAGAAAAAGAAATTTTTATCTTCATTGTGTTATTTTTTAGTATTTTCTTGTAATCCAAGTGATTTCATTTCTTAGTGACATGAGCTTTTCATGCCAGTTCATTAATTCCTCTAATTTGTTGGTTTTTTAGATTCAAGACCTTAAGTTCTTTTAGATTATTCTTGCACCAACCTAGAAACTATTTTTGGTTTTTGGTAATCCATCCACTCCGATTTATATGGCACTCTTTCTCTTTTTCAACGTACCAAATTGTGTGACAATATTCCCATATTCTATTTCTATTTTGTACAACTTTCATGACTCTTAAAAATTCTGTATCATTTGACTTATTAAATTTAATCTTTGATGTGATGTTTCCTGTATCAGATAATTCTCATCTGACAGTGTAGTATTATTAATTCACTTCCCTTTGCTCTTTCTATCACTTTCATACCTTTACCAGATTGATATTAAGATTGACCTGTAGGTAGCCTGGGGAGAATCAAGTATGATCCAAGCTGAGAAATTATTACTTGGGGCAGCGCTTGATGATGCAGCCAATCAAAGATTCGTTCTCCTGTCGGACAGGTCCTTTTTTTTTTTACTTAACAAAGACTGGATGTATGACATCTCTCAGATAAGTCTGTGTAGGTGGCTTCTTAGTGTTCATGCATGTGCACTGTTGATGCATGACATGATCAGCAATTGCTTCAGATATTGGTTACCATCTGCCCTCCAACTGGTTTTTTATACTTCCCCTTTCTCGTGCACCCCAATTTACTTGATTCTTTCCCTTAAATGGAAAAATCTGCTGTCTTTTTAAACATCCTTCCTATTATTTTGAAGTTTCTTTGTCGATCAATGTCTATACATGCATTCTTTTTGAGTATATATTTAACTAAGAGGAATTCTTATATTGGTCATCTCAAACTCATTTACCTATTCATACCTTCTGTTTTGTTAACTCACTGCTCAAAACCGGGTCATCTGAATTGCATTGGAGGCAATATTAATACTTGTGTTAGATATCAAGACTCCAGTAGAGCTATATGAATTTGGGTTCCAATTGAACAAGAAACAGTTATATAACTTTTCTAGACATGCGTAGCACAGATGCTTATCATCATTACTATGTTGCTTAGACATGGATATCGTTGGATAAGAACAAGACACGTAGGGCAAATCGTCCAGTATGCAGTTGCACTTGAGACTAAGTGTCTATGCAACCTATCTTCTCGGCTTCTCGTCAGTGAATCATGAGAGCGCATATATCAACATGTAGTGTCTTTCAATTTTTTATCCTGCATTTTCCTTCTGTTTGTTTCGCCCAATTATTGAGTTATGGGTGTGCCCTGTTGTTAAGATTCTTTTTTATTTAATTGTGTAATGGTTGATGTTGCAGCTGTGTTCCACTGTACAACTTTAGCTACATATACAACTACTTGATGGCTTCTCCAAGGAGCTTTGTTGACAGGTAGATTGGATATAGATTTTTCTTGTTCTTTTCTTTCCTTCTGCAGTGAATCACCCCCTTAATTGGGTTCAGGATTTGAGGAACTGGTTTGATTACCAATCAGTTATTTCACATTCTCATATTAGTAGCATTAACTGTAAATGATGAGGTTCTGCTTGTCTTCCAGTTTTCTTGATAAAAAGGAAGCCCGCTACAACCCAAGGATGTCACCCTATATACCAATGAGCAAATGGCGAAAAGGGTCACAGGTAATTGCCCCTCCATCTCAGTTAAATGGGGATTTACATACTGATAGGGCCTTGTCAAATTATTGTACAAGAACATCATTGTTGCACTAACCTTAACTGTGAAATTCATTAACCTATTTAGCTGCGCTAGTGGCTAGGAATATAATAGAGTATAGGCGTGTAGACAAGCTGGGTGTGGCAACTTGGTTCTCCTCTTGAAGGTAACAAGAGAAACATTCTTAGCCTTCAGCCTAGATCTTTTTCTTTATTAACTTTTTGGTGCAACTTGGCCTTTGTGGAGGACACAGATGCCTTGTTAGATATGATTATGGAATTTCACAACTTGTAACTTTGTTTTGTCGCACTAGCTTAGTGCTGATCCTTTTCTAATAAAATTCCTTATTACTTATTAACAAAAAGAAGGCAAAGACGAGAAGCACTTACCGATTCCTACAAAATGGAAAAGGATGTACAGAAGTGAAAAGAATCAAGAATCAAAGAGGTCTGTGAAAAAACTTGTGCATATACAAACAACAACAACAACAACTATGCCTTAGTCCCAAATCCCGACTTCTCCATTTAAGCTCAACTAAAAGCACCTATAAATTTGAAATATGTCAACCTATATACTTAACTATTACAAGTTTAAAGATCTTTCTCAGAAGGGAATACCCACCAGCTTGACAGTCTTTGTTGAAATCGCGCCTGTGGATAAAAGAATTAGTTAGCCTCTACGTGAACATACACCCCATAAAATTTCTTCTTAACTTATAGCATGACTGTCTATCAATGTGAGGGGCATTGATTATTTTATCCAAAAAAAAAAAGTTAGAGGGATTGATTGGTTTTGCCTGATAAAATGTTTTCATCACCTATTAATTGTAAATGTCGTTCTCAAATTTCAATGAGAAGAAATATTCTTTTTATTGCTGATATTTATGTGCGCCCAAGTTATTGTTACTCTTTAAAAGTCATCTTTAGTTTCTGATTAAAAAAAAGGCACCTTTAGTTTCATTCAGCAGTTCTTTCTCCTTTTAAAGTTCCAAGTAGTTTTTATACCTTTAACCAATCTATTCTTAAATTGTCGAAGCTCGGGTGTTTTCATAAGATTATATTATCTCAAATCAATACAATATGCTGTCTGCTTTGCATGAGTGGTGACATGACAGTGTGATTCATTATTATATGCTTCTATGAGTTTTGACTTAACATTTTAGTCCAGTGGATCACTTTAATCAGGAAGCATGCGGAAGTGGTTGCAGATGATGATGCTGTCCTTCGAGTCTTCAAGATGTTCTGCAAGGTTCATATCATGTGCTCTTCCCTCTTTAAACTTCCAAGTATATATTTGGTCAATAGATGCTGCAAAATTTGCAATCATAGTGATTAGTGCTATAAGGTTTAAGATATGCATGCTTAATAAAGCATTGGTGCTTCAGGGTTATAAAAAGCACTGCTTAGCCTCAACAGCCTAAAAGCCCATTTGTACTAATGTCCCACGATGATTCAACATGCTTTGCGATTAATGCCTTCCTTAGTTGATTATTACTGCCAGTTACATTCTCTAAGTGGAACTGTTAATGTGGATTTACGTTGATACACTATATGTCGATATCCAATATGCTTCATTTATCTGATAACTAATAGCTTCAGGATCTTAATCTTGCAGAGACGTCCACCGCTGGAAGCCAGTAAGGGGAAAAAGAATATGGTAAGTTAGTGTGCCTTCTGCAAAGTAGATGCATTTGGCATTATTAATATTTGAGGCAAGGAGATCCACTGTACACATTTCTAGTGCTCTTTTGTCCACTTCCGTGGTTGCCTTGTCTTGTGCGTGCTCCTTTGCAGCGCCATCCTCTTGTGCCAACACTACCACACACCAGCATGGCTCCATGCTAATGCTTCCTCGGTCACCTCAGCTTAGCCACATCCTTGACCACTTCATGGCCCTCATGACGTGTGAAGTTGCGGATGCCATTAGGCTGTGTTGCTTTTGTCATTACTATATTTTATATGTATATATATATATATATATATATATATATATATATATATTGCGGCAAGTTAAAAAAAAAGTCCACACTGAAAACATCTTGTGCGGACATACAGGATTATGACTTTGCCTCTACTCATTATATTTTTTAAATTCATGCTAGCTCATTCTTTTGTTTCCTCAAGCATTCATTTTTTAAATTACATTTGTTTCTTCTAACCTTGCAATGAACCTTGCAGAAACTTCAAAAGCAGCACAACTGCATTCCAGATGAACACTATGTGCAGACATTATTGGCGGTAAGTAATAGACTTGTCCATCTAGGCTACTCTCCATCTTTATTCTTCTTGCGTGTTCGCAGGATTCTGCGACGCATCTTTTTTTCCTGGAACTCCATTCTTTTAGATAACACACACAAAGTAGTCATGTTCAATTGATATTCCAAGGAGTTCTCTTCGTGAATTGCTTGTGAGATTAAAGGTTCTAGTTTTTAATTGTTTTACAGATGCATGGTTTTGAAGGAGAACTTGAACGTAGAACGATAACCTATACAGAGTGGAATGAATCTGTGACAAATATGGAGAAGAAGGGTTGGCATCCTATTACATTTAGCTATTCGGATGCTGGGCCTGTACAGATCAAGAGAATAAAGGTAGTATAGGATGTGTATAATATTCTGTTTTCTCTTGCTTGGGCATTTGGCATTTTGGATTAGTTTCAACTTCTCTTTCTTCAACTTTCCTTTTTGGTTTTCCTTGTTGACTTTCACGTTGGTTTTCTTTTATCAGCTTTGCCTTTTGGTTCTTCTTTGACCTTCTCAGTTGGTTTTCTTGCTTCGACTTTGCTTTTCTTTTTTTTCCCTTCCCTGACTTCCTTAGTTGTTTTCTTTCTTAAAATTTTTTGTTAGTCATTTCTTCAACTTCACTAATTGTTTTTGTTTCTTTAACTCTAGTTATTATTGCATCAAGATATCTTGCCTACTAAACTGATTGCTTTCTTCCTTCCAATTTTTACAGGATATCAGCAATGTTTACTATGAAACTGAATACAGAACAGAGTGGTGTCGGGTTAATTCTACTCTGATCCCCTGTTTTTTGTTTGCGAGGAAATTCTCACGAGGGGCTGCAATGCGCCTCTTGAGTGAAGGAGTAGTTTCTCAGTTTGATGCCTCCTCCATAATGAACTCAACACCGTGATTTCATGAGCCTTTTTTTGGTAGTTTTTGACCTTCGCAGTATACTCGGTGAGGGGATTAGTTGCCCTTGATAGAATTACAACCTACGTGTGTTACAACACCTCTAGCTTACTGATATAGGAAATATACAGGTGGAAGCTGATTGTATTATGGTTCATGTAAGACTTAGTACTGTAGATAAAAACACATTACTTGGTATCTGCCTAATATGCTAGGAATTCTTTTCTTTCTTTTTCATTCGGCTCATACTGCATTATATTTCGAATGGGAAAAGCAAGGGTTCATTTTTGTATGATTGTCTTGAGATAGAAAATACCTCCAGTTTCTTCCCAAAGATGCTTATAAGAAGTTTGTCCATTCTTTGTCAATTTCAACCGAGAGAACTGCTCTCATTGGTTAGATTGTAGTGTGCTCTAAGCTAAAAGGGACATGATCTCATCACTTAGGGCTGTCGATCATTTAAAATTCAGGCGCGATAACTATTGATTTTTTTTAATGATGGGCATCGGATTAGTTTGTCCAAACTTCTACTATTTACTTGGTACCTACTGCTGTCTGCTCTCTGTCAGTACAGGTTGATAAAATGAATGTTTTATCTTAATCGTAAAAGACTTTGTGTACAGTTTCAACCCGTTTTTGCTACAGAATGAATGAACGTATAGAGAAAGATATATTTCCTGAAGTGAATCCAAACCGATAAACCATGAACAGAAGGAGATGTTTCAGTTTCTTGCTTCTCCATAATTACTACTCATATAACAATGACTGCCTTTAACAAAGTGACTTCTATTGTTAGGGAAATTAAGACCAATACATTTGGATGAATATTATCAATAAGAAAGTGGTGAAATGCCACTACACTTGCTTTATATCTAGACACTAATAAGACTTAAACAAGGTCTTGTTTCCATCCTTGATGGCGTGCTCTGAGTTCCCACATAGCAGTAATTTGTCTCTGTGCTTCTAAAGCAATTTCAGCCTTTTCTCTAGCCTCTTCACAAGTTCCCATCCCTGAAGTGCATTTATCTGCCTCCTTTTGATATTGAGACACCATCTTTTTTGCCTCCAGCAGTGCCATGTCTGCTCTTCTCTGATTTTCCGTTGTTTCATTCTCCATTTGCTTTAATTCCTCTGTCAACGACGCCGTGAAGTTTCTTTCCTCATCCTCGCTCACCCCCAGATCATGTTCCATGCAATCTATGAAACAATGGAGAAAAAGAAAAGCTATCATTCAGGAAAAGGTGGTTATAATAATAAGTAGCAAAGGTTGAGAAAACTGACCTGTAAAAGAAGTCACATTCACACCTGAGAAAGAAATAAAGAGTGATCCTTATCAAACATACTATTGAAACATCTCAACACCAAGGGAGTAACTGCGAGCTATTTATATTTACTTAATGATTCCGTAGCTTATGAATAATAGGTCAATTCCAAGACAAATGTTTTGTCTCATATGTGAATCAAACTTTTTGAAGTCAGTGGATTTACATTGCATGCGGTACTTTACCATAAATTAACATACATACATACTATCACAATGAAATTACGACTTTACTAGCCTAATCATTCCACTTTTTGTTCTCAAATATCCTAAGATCAAAAATTTAAATTCGGTGAGTTCGAAAATTTATTATAAACATGCATGTGATTTATTAGAGGATGTTTACAAGATGAGAGGAAATTGGGTAGTTACCTTGTTGAAAAGAGAGAAGGGGCCAAGTAGCACAATCACAAGGACAAGAGGGGCAAGAATAATGGGCAGAGGAAGAAATAGTTTCAGAGAGATGCCAATAGAGTGGTGGACCTGCTACATAACCAGTAATGCACAATCCCATAATTAACACCACAAACATCACCATCTTCCCATTCCACCTGCTTCTTCCATGTTTATGTTGTGGATTCATTTCCCTCTTAATTATCTCTTTTCTTCTCTTTCTTGAACTGTTATGTCTATGTTAAAGAGCTTTTTAAGGATCTATAATGTAACTGTGACTGAGCTACTCTTGAAGTTTTCTTTTTTGATATCTAATCTTTAGGACTTGGTTGTTTTTTGTTATCTATGCGAGACTTGGTGCATGGATTTTGGGAGATGTTAAAACTGGACAACTCTATACGTGGTAAATGTTAGAATTAGGAAAATTAAAAGTGTTGTTTTTTCTAGATTTTAGATGACATTACCATCGTATAATTAGGCGTACAAAAAAACACTTACAATTATGTAAACAATATAGTACGTTCTACGTACAAACCTTTTTATATTAACCTGATTTTTTAAAATAAAAATTGCCTGTGTTATGTTGTAGGAGCGAAACATCCCATAGTTTAATAGCTTTTGATTGACAAAATTATGAATCTAATCGGATTAAACATTTGCATCAAAGGTTAAGAAAAGTGAGGAAATGAGAGTAAAAAGGAAGAAAAACGTGAAAACAAAAAGATTTTGTAATATATACACCCAAACCCCCACCCCAAAAATGGTCTCGTATAAATGCAAAGGAATATATGCCTATGTTGACCGTTACTCTCGTTTCTAGACGTGGATCAATTTGTTTGCAGGGTAAAAGTGATTTTGTGTGTGTATATAACATGATTTTATGTTTGTCTGCAAATGAAATATCTTTTTTCGAAATTGTTGGGTGTGCGAACAAAGTCCACATTGATAGCCGAAAAGATTGAAAATCTACATATAAGGTGTAAAGATCCCTTAATGGTGTGGGGCCTTTTGGGGAAAACCGTGCGGGCATGGCCCAAAGCGGACAATATCACACTATGTTAAAAGTGTCTTTGTAGCCCAGCAGAAATATTATATAGGTCCCGCGCATCTCTAATAGAAGACAATATCACACTATGTTGTGTCTTTATACTTTGTAGCCCAACAGAAATATAATATAGGTCCCGCGCGTCTCTCATGGAAGCAAGCAACTATGGTTTATCTACAATATTACAACGTGATATTAGATCTTAAACAAAACCTCAGTACCAAGAATCAAAGGAGTAAAAGCAAAAAGGAAACATTATCAAATTCACTAATTCAGTTCATTAGACCTTGCAAGTACGTTTTTGCATCCATTGCCGTACATATAGATACTCCCAGTTTCAGTTTATTTGAAACTATTTCCTTTTTGGTCTGTTCCAAAAAGAATGTCCCCTTTCTAAATTTGGTAATAATTTAGCTTAAACTTACAATTCTACCCTTAATGAGAAACTTTAATAACCACACAAATATTTTGGCCCCCTTTTTGACTTGTTTAGGACTACAAATTCTAAAAATCTTTATTTTTTCTTAAACTACGTGTCCAATCAAACATGTTCACATAAATTGGAACGGAGGGATATTAGCTGTCATGAAATATATCATATAACAAACTAATATTAGCTGTCATGAAATCAGAATTATTTGCGAAATTATTCATTCTTGTAGTATCTGCACGACTAAAAATAGATAATATTGATGTCATCGAATGAAATTTTCTATGGAAAATAATCAGGGAAGTTCCTCAAATTTATGCAGACCTTGCAATTCATAATATTGAATAAATTCAAGGTGATATGCCAGTTGGTGCTTTGAAGTTTCCCAAGTGGTCCTTCGTACAGAGTAAATAAGAACTTTCCTGTTGTAAAGAAAAAAATTTGTGCCTAATTTAACTTCAAAAGCTCGTTCATGAGGTAATGATTGCCCAAGACCTGTCCACTGTCACATGTTTGATCAGTTCTCAACTTCATGGACACATATTGCGGTCTATAGTTGACTGTGAACAACTGAATGATTGATTTGCAGTTGGCAGTTGTAAACACTTTCTGGAATTCTGGCTCGCACTCAAATTAAACTGATATTCCTTGTTCAATTCCTAATAATACAATAGTATTCTGAGCAAACTGACATTTATAGTACAATAGTATCCTGAGCAAATTGACATTTACTCTCAGATATCTCCTCATGATTTCCTCTCTGGGTTTCACGAAGCCTTTGACATCAGTGATCCCCATTGGGAAAAACAGCACGGAGAAGATGCCGTACATAAGCGCCTACGGCATATTCTCTATGTTTGACATGATTACCCTTTCACTAATCTCCTCACTCAGATTCTTGAGGACCAACATTATCTCCTCCTGCTGAGGATGAGAGGTTTGGCCCATGAAAAAGGTTGTTATTACTCCATGTAAGTCGATAAAACTCCAACCAGGAAGTTTTTTGAGCCCAAGATCCCTCATTTGGACCCATGCCTTACCAACGCCCTCCCACTGGGCCATTGAAGCGTAACTATGAGCCAATTGCACATACCTTCCAGCATCACCATGATCTAACATTGAGATTTCTTTGCAAACAATATCCCTAAGTTCTACAAGGGCTTTCTTTTTGCAAGCATCAAGAATTATACCAAGTGCGTCAGCCATTGGTTCCGGAAATTTTGTCTTATAGAAGTTGTATGCATCTTTTACCCTACCAGCTCGACAAAGTAGATCAACTATGCAAGCACAGTGTTCGAGTTCAGGTGCAATCTTAAAATCCCTTTCCATGGAATCAAACAAGCTCATACCCTGGTCGACAAGTCCATTATGACTACAGGCAGAGAGAACAGATAAGAAAATAACACTATTTGGTGTAAGACCACTTTGCACAAGCTCCGAATACAACTCCAGGGCAGTTTCCCCTTTGCCATGATTGCCATATCCGGCAATAATTGTGCTCCATGAAATGAGATCATGTTCTACGATCCTGTCAAAACACTTCCTCGCACTGTCCAAGTCACCACATTTGCAGTACATATCAACCAAACCCGTGCCTATCTTGACGCAAGGTTCAAAATAGCCCCTTACAACAAGATTATGAATCCACTTCCCTTGCTGATATGCTCCTACAGAGGCACAAATTTGAAGAAGAGAAACCACTGTAATTGAGTCAGGTCTTTGATGGGCTATCCTCATTTCATTAAACAGATGCAAGGCCATTGCTAAATGCCCATTCTGAGCATTCCCTGCAACAATTGCATTCCAGGAAACCACATCTCTGCCTTTTATCATATCGAAAACAGCAAGCGCTTGCTTCAAATAGCCACACTTTGAATACATGGTGACAAGTGAATTTTGGGCAGGAGTCTCTATGGCAATTCTTTGCCTCAACATGTAGCCATGTATAGAAGTTCCTACTTTCAATGAACCTAATTGAGCACAAGCTGCAAGGGCACTTGCTATAGTAGTTGTAGACGGTTCAATTCTACTACACAACATGCCTTGAAACACTTGAAGTGCTCTATCTGCACGTTCATTCTGAACAAGTCCTGAGATAATAGTCGTCCACAAAACTACATCTTTCTCCTTTGCTCGCTCAAAAATCTTAAACGTGTAATCCATGTTCCTACACTTTAAATACATAAACATAAGTGATGTCTCAAGATGCACATCTAGTTCAAATCCAGCAGCAACTATCTGTCCATGCACCACTTTTCCCAATTCGGCACAACCCTCTTTTGCAATTGCAGAAACCAAGGACCCATATGTTTGATAATCAGGCCATGTATTTTCCAATCTCATTCTATACGTTAGCCTCAATAATTCTTCTGTATCCCCCACTAAAGAATACCCTGAAGCCAAAGAATTCCAGGAAACAATATCTTTTTCATCCATCCACTCAAATAACTTCCTAGCATACTCAATTCTTCCACATTTGCCATACACATTCAACATAGAATTCAACAAAACAGTGTTACCCATAAATCCATACTTTACTACAGAAGCATGCAAACACTCCACATGAATGCTCTCTGATATCCCAGAAAGCATAGTCAACATGGTAACAGAAGTGGGCTTTACTCCATCATGTACCATAGAATTGTACATAACAAAAGCATGCTCAAAATCACCACTCCGTACATAACACCCTATAACAGCCGTCCAAGGGACAATGTTCCTGTCAGGCATTATATCAAACGCTTTGTGTGCACGCTCTGTAAGCCCAAAAGAGGAGTAAAAACTGATCAAAGAAGACCCAATATAAGGATCAGACGAGAATCCATTAACGACTACGTGTTGGTGTAGCAAAAGGCCGTGAGGGAAGAGGTTGAGGGAAATGCAGGCTTTGAGGAGAGTGGGAAAAGTGAAAGGGTCTGGAGGAACAGAGGATTTGAGCATGGAGTTGTATGTGAGTAAAGCATGATGGTGGGCACCTTCCGAGGAAAGGCGGTGGAGGGTGGCATTGAAGGACTTGGTGGTGGTGGTGGTGGCAGCGGCGGAGGAGCGCCGACATGGCGCCTGTGTTAAAGCGCGGAAGAGGATGTTGAGTTTCAGCTTGTGCATTATTCATGGTCACTTTTTTCCTGGATGAGTACGCTCAATGTCACGGACAGCTCTGCGCAGCTAAAATCCTGTTCATTCACCTTCCAACAAATGTTGCTCTACTTCCCAACTCTTTTGGAAGGTTTTTCAATTTTCAATTACGATAAAAATCATTGCCACCAAAGTTTGACACATATATCAAAATGGTTCCAATTAGTATTCTCGTACATAGTACTGATATTCCTACAGCTGATAATGCAAGAAATTGTATAACGGCTGTACTAACACTCATTATAATTGCAAGAAAGCATCTTTACCTTTACATCAACGTTTAGTATTATGCAAGTAAATGATGTCTGCTAGCATGAAAATTGATGTCGTAAGACCAAACGATATAGTCTAGCATTTGTCTGCACAAGTTATGACTGTTAGCTGCCATACGTAGTTTAGCTGTTTTTTTCCAACAAGAAGATCCAAGGGCAAGGCCATGAGAATGTATTCTACAAAGATATCATCAATCAGTACTTTTGGACTAGAATATATCAAGTTCCATCACATTATTAAGAACATCTAGATCACAGCACAAGACAATGCCAGCGGCCATAATAAATATTACAAAGATGCTATGGGCCACATAGCCAATGAGGTTCATCGTTGCATGGTGCAGAATACAAGCTGCTCAGATGACGTAGTGTAAACGCTCCAGATTTCGCCATAAAGCAGCAACAGTTTAAGGTACAAGTTTGCCTCGGTTTCTTTCACTAAAATGGATTCATCAACCTAGTTTGTTTGCTTCTTTGGATACTCTCTTGCTCCAAATATTGTAGATCCAACTCGAACATTTGTACTGCCCATCTCGACCTGTAGCAATAAACTAAGCATTATCAGTATGGTGTGCTCAAACATATCTTAACATGAGGTCAGAATGGAGCATATGTATAATTCAACACCAATGCCGGCTAATTAATAATGTTAACAACAATCTAACTACTATTAGCCCCCAAAAAAATAGCAGAGGAAACCAATAAAGAATAGAGAAATATCAAAAGAAAAATTCAGACTAAACTTGAGTTGCAGCAAACGGTGAAGGGGTGAAACTACTATGCTAGTCTGCAAAAGAGCCTTAATCGCATGGGTGTGCCCGGGAGATGGGCGAGTTGATGGCCCAGATATTGGGATTTACAAATCAGACTCAAAAGCCTTCTAATAACAGAGACCATTAACGAAAACTGAGTCAGATGTCTAATTAATCATACTTGGTTTACTTTATAAAGAGAATATTGTATTCATGGTCCAATCAGACTACCACATTGATCCCTAGAAAGAGGAGAATTGTGGTATTCAAGTTCTTTCTAAGCCTACTTATTGTTTTGATATGCTTAGTGACAAGTCAGGTGACTCACAGCTAGTTCAAAGTCGCCCGACATGCCCATTGACAGCTCACATTGATCTTCAGATATTTCAAGAGCCTTGCAAACCTCACTTCTACATCTTGCTAAAGTCTGAAACCAAAGCACGATGAATATCAGGATATTAGAGTTGAGGATATAATAATAGCAACCAGGACAAGAAGAAACAACTATAAAACGCCAACCTTAAAGTTCTCAGGAGTTGACGTATAATCTGGCATCCCAATAGTCATCAGCCCACAAAATTCAAGATTAGGGCAGTTTGAAGTAACATGTTTGACGAGTTCCAAGCACCCATCTGGTTCGACACCAGATTTAGCTGCAACAGAACCAAATCACAGTTACTTTTTCCTTCTTGAATATGAGCAGAACCTTCACAAAATTGGAGGAACCAAATGACTTTAATAAACCAGAGACATACTCCAGTTACCCACTTTCTTCCCCACTCGTATTAACTTGGATAAAAACTTTCAACGGCTTTCTTCCAATGTTCCCAGCCACACGGTTGAGCTGATTTGCAATCTGTAGAATGCAGAAAAAAAATATAAACTATGTCAGCCAAAGGAAGTTTGTCCTAGCTCACAATATTGAATGTCCGCCAATGTGTTCATAGGCACAGTTATATTGCTACTGGAGTTGAAACTGGTCCAAATGGAGTGAAATGAATATGGAAGATCATATAGTTAATCCAACTAGTTTGGGTTTGAGGCGTAATTGTTATCGCTGACATTGTGTTATAAAAGAATATAAGTTTATACTAGTTTGAATTGTTGGAAGGAGAATAGTTTTTCATTTTATGAGGTGAAATTTCTACAGAAGGACCAAAACGGAAAGAAGATCATTTTATGGCCACAAGAAGGGTATTCTACAAAAGTTGTTCTACCTTCTTTTTTTTGAATAAGGTAAAATTAATTTTAAAAAAATTGTTCTATCATGCCTTTGGTCTAACATAATCTGATTTTTTTAATATGGAGCTACTTTTGTAACTAGCACAAATCTCGAGCAGGGGTGTCAATGATTCGGCTCGACCGGTTATTTTATAAAATTTGTACCATACCAATTTTTCGGTTACTTGTATAACCAAAATTAGACGTTTCGAAACCATGCCAATCATATCGGTTTTTCTTCGGTATCGATACGATTCTGTTAATTTTCGGTATTCTTCTTAAAATGTCAAGTAAGAGTCGCTAATAGAAGTTAGAACGCGCACTTGCTTAGGACTTCGACAAAATTCTCTGGCTATTTTATTATTTAAAAGACATGAATCAAGAGATTATGAAAGATAGCCATAACAGAAATTCATCCCACTATTCTACTACATTATAAGAGATTAAGCAAAGATAAAAGAAATATAGATCACACGAGTGGGAATATATTAGTCAAGATGGGACTCAATAATAGAGTCTATTAGAAGATTAAGTATCCAGTAAGAAAAATCTAAATCATACAAGAGGAAAGATATTCAATACCTTATGGCTTGCTACTCAAAATCGTTGGAATACCTTGCGACTTGCTGCTCAAGATGCTAGCTAGAACTAATTTATTTTTAGTAGGAGTAGCATAATAGGTTTGGAAGTTGAGACTTTGGGTTTTAGTTACTCATTGGCTTGTAAATGTTTTCATAATCACAAGGCCCGAGCAAAAAATCAATATTTTGTAATTTTTAAACTTAATGTATAAATTATTTTTTCTTATATAAAATTATTCGGTATGGTTTGGTATTTTTCCAGTTTATTTTTGTGAAATTAAAAATCTACCCTAATTATCGGTACTGTTATAGATTATATAAAAACCTGCGATTTTATTTAAAAAAGCCTAATAATCGGTTCGATACGGTTAAGTTTAGTCGATTTTTAAAGATCCATTGACATCCTTAGTCTCGAGTATAGCTTTATAGCATCTAATTGGTTAACATACGCAAAGGTTTAAAGGCAGGATACTACATTCTCAAGTCATCAATCGACATTACATCCTTCAGAATTACTCACTAATTCATGAATTGGAAGACTTTCACATCTTACAAAATCAAAATTTTCATATAACAAGTCCTAGTATCCTAATTC
Organism: Nicotiana sylvestris; assembly: GCF_000393655.2. Taxonomy (NCBI): domain Eukaryota; kingdom Viridiplantae; phylum Streptophyta; class Magnoliopsida; order Solanales; family Solanaceae; genus Nicotiana; species Nicotiana sylvestris. Next base: position 19,069,555 of record NC_091058.1, read on the forward strand.
AAGAACATCAAAGGAGTCCATCAGTGGCATGTTTAAGAAAGCAATTATGAAGAGACGAATCAAAGGATTAAAAATTTTCCAATATTAATTGGGACAGTCCAGAAGGAAGTATGCCAGCCATCAGAGCTTTGCAACCATTACAATCTCATATTCAATAAGCATTGAGGTTAAAACGCATTCTTTGTAAAGTTGGTTATATTACATCAAGATAATTTGGTGAACCCTGGACCCAAAACTCCTCCCACCTTTGGCAACAAGCATTGTTCACATGCAGATTACACATATTTGTAGGGCATCTCCTTGTCCATCAAGGAGTGCGGATAAAATGTTTATCGAGATGAAAAATGTAGGAGATAAAACGAAGAAAGAATCAACCTAGTCCTTCACCGATGCGGAAAGAAAGAATAGACGGGAACATAGGCTGGGCTTCTTATCATCGAAATTTTTTTCACTTTTTTTCGGAATTAATGTTTGGCCACGAAAGTTCCAATTTCCCTTGAAGTTAAATTTCGGAAATTTTTCAGAATTTGAAAAAACTCCAAAAAGTTATTTTTCAAAATTTTCACTTCAAAGCACTCACAAAAATTCAAAAATAGCTCCAAATTGTATTCATGTCCAAACACAACTCTAATTTTGAAATACCATTTTCAACTTGAAAACAAATTTCACTTTCTTTCGGAATTTCACAATTCTTATGTCCAAACGCCCACTTAGTATTTTCAAAGGCGAAATGCGCAAAAAATGACAAGGTTCGTAGGGCTTGCAGCGAAAAGCGAGAAATGAACGTGCAATTGACAAGAAATTAAAAATATCAAATATCTAAGAAATTAGTACAATAAAATTAACTCCAATTAAAATAGCTAATTTTTACGTCTAATATACAATAATGTAGATATTAAACCAACTCCACAAAGTTGAGATTCAAAGAAGCAATCAATTCTCCTTAAATTCACTTTTCGTACCACTCTTTGAAGTGAACACTTCTCTAAAGCGCATAGCTTCACTGTGAATTGATAACACCTTGCTTTGGCATTGCTTCATCGCTTTAAAAAGCAAAGCGATGGCTTTTAATAACACTGGTTAATTATATTTTTTCCTCTGCTAGCTCATACTAGATGTGAACAACTTTAGATAGCTTTTCAGGCATGGACAGAGAACTTTGGAATCCATACATATTTAATAACAACTCCACAAGTTCCCGTAATTTAAATTCACTTAAAATCCCAATTTTCATCTTGCTAAAACTGGTTTTATTTCCTTCTTACTAGCACTGGTATAATATGAGTAAGATAGCTTCTAGCTCTTATGTTCAATCAAACTGCATAACATAATTTTTCGAGCTGGGAGTACTAGTTAGCCTGTAGACTATTTAGAGGAGATAAACTACTAGTGGAGTATGTGTGAAAAGTTAATTACCTTTTCATCATCTACAGTCTCCACCATAGCAAGATTTGGTACTCCGGCTGAAAAAAACAAAGATGAGGAGATTGATTATAAGCTCTATACCAGTTGCACAAAAGAATGGCTCAAACTCTTCATTACCGTTACTATGTCACGCATGCTAAATCAGAAAGGAGATAGAAACTTATTGTCCACTTGTCTGACTGACATAAGTGAAGGCAAAATGTTCACTTGTCTAACTGAAGCAAGTGTAGGCAAAATGTTTCACGACCTCTAATGTTTTGAAATATTTGCAGTACTTAACGTAACCAAAATTTGATGAAGCAAGCATGTTACTATTCACCGAGATAAAGTTTACAACTCTTGAAGCAACCCTGCCCTCCAACAGCATGCCAAAAGAAAGGATATCTTACCCTTATTTCTCTTACAAAACTTGTCCAGTAATCACAATTTTGTATGATTTCCTCCTTCATCCTCAACATATTTTCATAGAAATGTACATTTCACCTTACGGGTCCGTAAGGAAAAGGATAGGAGAAGGAATAGTGAAGGAAGAAAAGAGAACATACTTAATAGTGGCTTGACTTTATTGCTCTGCAAATTCCCTATGAAATGCCACTCTATATCATCTGGAAGCTGCAATTTTGCCAAACGAAAGCAGTATAAACACCTCATCTGAAACACAATACTTCACATTGTTCCCCACAGAAAATTACAATGGCCCACATTACAAATACAACCAACTTATGAAAAAAATACTCTCTCGGATGAATAAAAGATGTTCACATTATATACTTAATACACTATTTAAATAAGGAATTTATATAATATATCAAGAGGGGTTGCTCTGATGGTAAGCAACCCCCACTTCCAACCGAGAGGTTGTGAGTTCGAGTCTCCCCAAGAGCAAGGTGGGAAGTTCTTGGAGGGAAGGATGCCGGGGGTCTATTTGGAAACAGTCTCTCTACCCTAGGGTAGGGGTAAGGTCTGCGTACACACTACCCTCCCCAGACCCCACTAAGTGGGATTATACTGGGTTATTGTTGTATTGTTGTATATAATATATCAATTCCCTGTACAATTCTAACAATGTTTTGCAGGAAAAAAAATACCATGAATAAAGCAAATAAAGGGGAAAAAACAAGATGGTTGCGACACGTCATGCTCTTCTTCACGACGAATAGTGACCACTTCACGACACATCACAGTTGCGGCGTGTCATGCTCCTTTTCACGACGGCATCAGGCCCCCAAAGTTTTGTGACACATCATGACCCCAAAGTCCTGTGATGCATCATCTTCACGATGCATCGCGACATTTAATGTGGGCATGCACTTCTATAAATAAAGGCCACTCTTTGTGTTGCAGACCATCCTGAGAAAGAACCAAATAGCCACTTTTCTCTCTAGCTTTGGCAATACAGGCAGTATTCTAAAAGTCATTTCTTCGTTAGATTCAAGTACCGCTTTAATGGAGTAATATCTTTTTGTTGGGATAGTTGGCGGATTTATGAGCTAGCAAGCTTTTGAAGGAGTGTATATGACACCTTAGGCGAACCCACACTGGAGCAGCAGGTCACTTACTCAAGGGACAAATCAGTAAGGTCCACTGGACAAAGCGGACAATATGCATGAGCAAGATCGAGCAATTACAAAAATATCAAAGCAAACATATCTCCTCTTGGCGACATTCAGAAAGAAAATCAAAGCTACTGGTCAAAAGCTTCATGATCCTATACACACAGAGTATCCCAACCAACAAAAAGACAAAGATTCAAATTTTAGTTTTAAACACTTTCCTAGACTAAAAAGACCTAAAACCATATGAAGGGCAGTTGTTCCAAAAGATCTAAAATGTCTTAAAATTTATCCATACTTAGCTAAAAGGAACACAATGGAAGCGAATTATTCCCATAAGAGATACCAATTAATTGAGATAAAACTAGTTAACCGTGTAGGATTAGATTTAACCCCTAATTTTCGTAAATTATTAGTATTGGACTGAAATAAACCTTAATAGGGTGATTCCTATAGTCAAACTAGAACAATTAAATCAGGGAAACCAATCAATCATATAAACACATGCTTAAATTATGTAGAGGCAATCACACACGAGCATAGAACCTTTACCTGAGGAGCCTTATCAACGAGCTCTTGGACATAATTTTCACCGAAGGAACGGTGACCGGCGTCATAGACTTGTTTGACAAGAGATACCGGCTTCGTCTTGCTTACAGCCACCAGCCGTACTTGGTCCGATCTACGGCCAGAACGTTCGGCGGCGTGTTGAATCCGATGAAGTACCGACCGTAGTGCCGTCGCAGCGACGCCGTCGGTGGCGGAAGCAGCAGCCATTCCTGAATCTAACGGGCCCGTCGCCTGCACTGCACTTGATAAATCTTCTTCCTCGATTTTCCTCGTTTCCTCTTCCACAGATTTTTTGTTCATCTTGTTCGAAATTTATTAGTGGCTTTTAATACGCAATTCTCCGAAATATACATTTAAACCATATATGTCCTTTTACATATTTTTTAATGGAAAAAATGTCAAATTTGTACTTGCACTATTTGAAATTGCTCAATTTTACTACTCGTATTATATTTTTAAGTCCATTCAATCTTGATGTTAATCATGATTCGTGTCCAATATGCTCGTCACTGATGAATTGACATAGATGGACTCCACATCTCTATTTTTTTTTTTAAAAGTTTAAATTTATTCCTCCAATTTTAATTATAATTTAAATTCCCAAATTAAATTGGAGCCCCGTTCTACGGGAAAATATAAAGAAAATTCTAGTATACCAAAAGTTTAATATGACAAAAAATCTCAATTCAAATTGTATATGGGCAACTTTAACACCTTCATCCATTCGATTTGGTATGTTTAAGCTTTAAAATGAAAAAAACAAAAGGAAGAATAATGTTGTTCTTGTCTTACGAGTGTCAATTTTGATCCATGAATTTCTTTATTTATTTTTTACCTTGCATCAAATATGAATTTTTTCGAAAAGAGTTTAGACATTTAAAAGTTAACTTTAGAGAACTATGAATAACAACAACCAGATTATCAAGGGATTTAAATAGTTCAAGTAAATTGTCAGTATGTCACAATCAAATCAGTTGAAAAATAAAGATAAATTTTGGTATCATCCAAATATAGCCGAGCAAATTGACAAGTATTTCAGCACAAGGGCCCGAAGGCAAAGATGAACGTGTTACTCTAAAAGTCTGCATACTATTAGTGCACATGCAACTGATAAATTGGAGAAGAAAAACTCGATTTTTTGTTGGACGAAATAAGGTGCAAATTCTGGATAAGGGAATTTGACTACTCATTTCATATATTCATCTAATATCCCTACAATTCTAAATATCACGATCATTGTCTTAGAATTCCTATTAGTGGTGGTTTCAATTAGGCATATTGTAAAATACTATTGTATTATACTAATCACGACCACAATAGAAATTATACAGGAAAAGGCAATAAACATAAATATATAAATAAATAAAAAAGAAAGAAACCAACTCTTTCTCCTTATGTTTTTCCATTTCATATGGATTGAATGTCTTAATTATGTCAAAGAGAATTTGAGTATCAAACTCAATTTTATTAGAGATATAAATGGTAGGGTACGACTTCAAACCTTTATAAGTTCTTAGAAAGCATTTATACAACTCATGCGGGACAACCATATAACTCAACACCAAGAACGAGATTTCCAAATATTACACTTACTCGTTATCATGTCGAGAAAGTAGATTTTGTATGCGACTCAACTTTAAAAGCTTAATCAATAATGAAGATAGAATCATATTAAGAGAATACAACTCATATTTAACAGATGCGGCCGAATTGGAACATATTGCACCGGGCTCAATGTTACGATATCATTACCGTTGCTTCAACCAAGCAACATCACTTTCCCAATTGTCGTATCAGCATGGAGCTCATTCGTGAACCTTATTTAAAGTTTTAAACTACCATGCATCAACCAGTTTATTTGAAGGTTTGACATTTGGACAGGAATAATTACTATATGTAGCGACCTATTAAGAAAAGGCTCACTGTTAATAGCTTATCAATATACTTGCACAAGTCTATTTAAGCATCCTTGTCCAGAAAAAATAGCGACAGCCAAATTTTATAGTTAAACAGAAAAATTTATCGCTAATCTTATTTAGCGATAGATTATAGCTATCAGTGATTTAACAACAGATTAACGACGAAGTTCGTAACTAATTCCAGTTTTTTTATATGATATATCATAAGATATATAGTCATCCTAGTCATATAGCTGCCGTACCACAATTTTAAGGTTCATCTCCTTATTCCTTTTTCTTGGAAAATATGTCAAGTTTTGCACACAATTTCTTTCCTTCTTTAGCCAAACTTGCCTGACTTAAATTTCCTGTAACGACTATGATAGAGACCACCATTTACAAATTTGTACATAATCCTCTCTATAAATACCACATTATTATATTATTCCTCCATCTTCACATAGAGCTAGCTAGTCACAAAAATCTACAAAAATTAAACCCCTAGGCTCAAAAAATGAAGTCGTTCAGGTTCCTACTTGTTCTCCTACTCTCAATTGCCATGACCATTACTCTCTTTCCTTCACTATCTAGCCAAGAATCAGTTCTTGAAAGATTTGATGCAACATATCAAAGAGGAAAGAGCTCTTCTCCTCGTCATAACATGTACACATGTGACAAATACCCTAGAGTTTGTTCTGCCAAGAGCAGTCCTGGACCAGATTGCTGCAGAAAAAAATGTGTGAATGTTATGACTGATAGATTTAACTGTGGCAGATGTGGTAAGAAGTGTAGATATTCAGAGATTTGCTGCGAAGGATGGTGTGTGAATACATATTTCAGTAAGAGGCACTGTGGAAAGTGTAACAATGCATGCAAGAAAGGAAGCTCCTGTTCTTATGGAATGTGCAACTATGCTTAGAGCTAATTATGTTCCAATTGCTGGCTAGTTAGAAAAATTTGTGTGTGTATGGTAAAAATATATTTTAAGTTGTATTACGTGGTGTAGCCACATATAAATTTAGTTCTCATATAGATGAAGTCATATGCTTCCTTGAAATAAATTGTTACTAGACGAAAGATAATTGTTTGTGCTTTGAGTTCATAATATACAGCAGAGTTAGTATACACTACAGTATATGTTCTTGTCTGAAACTGATAATAATGTTCATTTTTTATTCCCAAAAAAACAAATTAAGTTTTAATGGATCTTTAATATGGAGTAACAACTCAAAAAGAACAGCTTTTTTTATTTATTTATTTATTTATAAAACCTCTTTATGTGCGGAGGATTGGACATATCACTTTTTAAAATATATAAAATCGCCATATATACCGTACATGATAGGTTAGACAGATCGTCTCTACTCGTATTATGTGTGTATATGTGTGTACCCAATCCAACATTTTTCTACTGAAAATATTTATGCATCCTCATCTATGTTACGATTTCAAGTAATTATATTAAGTCTGAAAGAAGGACATGATATATCCTGTCTAATCTAGAAAAGCCTCCACTGACAATGGGTAGATTATAGTACTAAAATTTATAAAGAACTGAGGGGCCTGTATCTCTCTTTGCGAATTGCTTAAATTTAAATTTCTGTCAATGTTACTTTGTTGTTACAATATTACACACACAAAATAAAAAAAATGCAGAACACTGAATAAAACCAAGTAATCACATGATATATGTTTACTACTAATGATCACAGAAGATCGTTTTAACTATTTTGAGATGTACTTCTGGTGAATTATAGTTAACTTTGTAGTTAAAATAGTGACATTTTTATATGGAAAACCAACATATTGTCTATCAATCACTTCTGCGCTACTTTCTACATTTCTACCAGTTTTGCTTTTTTTGGTGAGTCACAATCTTTCCATCCAAAGAATGTTGGTCGTGCTTTTTTCATAATTAATCAAGAACCTTAATACAGCTCCATGCAAAAGTTTATCTATAAATACAATTCATCTTCTTCTTCACAACCCATCCAATCTTCTCATACTTCCCTAATTACTAATTAAGGTATACGTTAAAAAGTTTCAGTTCCCATAATGAAGAACTTGGCTATCTTCGTTTTTCTTGCCATTTTCATGGCATTTGCTGCCACCCTTTCAGCATCAATTCAAGAGCAAACAATGCTAATGAAAGAAGAAGCAGACAATAACGATATGGCTGAAGCAGTGAAAGCTGATCCAATTAGCTTCGGTAAAAAAGATACACATAAAACAACAATTCGAGGAACAGCAGGTAATTCTGTTGCTAAGGAAAACTTTCATTTCTGGAGAATTCATGAGAGAATATTTGGCAGCAAATTTACATGCAGCAAGAACCCTAAAATATGCCTTGCCAAGGGTAGTCCAGGCCCCTTCTGTTGCAAGAATAAGTGCATGAACTTTTTAATGGACAAAGAAAACTGTGGTTTTTGTGGGAAGAAGTGCAACTTCAATGAGATTTGCTGCAGAGGCTTCTGTGTTAAGACTTTGTTTGGAAAAAAATACGCAGGGCATTGTGGGATTTGAAAGCATAATAATTACTTAGCTATCTATGTCATTAGTACAATTATATTTTCATATATTAAGAGAACAATAATAATTTGTCTGAACAAATAAATGCCTATTATATTAGGCATATAAGGTTATAGTTATGTTTTATTGTGGTTCTCATATCCTACTGGATGTACTGACATGATTGATTTAATGAAAGAATTTTTATTTTGAAGAGAATGCTATAGCTTACTTTTTACCAAAATTGAGACTACTACAAACTTTCCTGCGAAATTCTTACTCAAAAACGACTCACGGTTAAAGACATTTCCAATGAGTGAAATTAATTTCAAATTCAGTATAAGGATTAAAAAATAATACTTCTGAGGAAACGTATAATTGTTATTGATATGCAAATTTATCTTTTGTCTAATTACTAAAGTACTCACAACTCACAAGAAAGCAACTAATGCAACACGGATATGATTAATGGTAGTTTTTTCTTTTCAAATTTACCGTAAGTAATTTTCGATCTTCAGAATTTTTAACTGAATGACTTTGCGTCAAAACTTGTGAAAGTTGGAGACATAAATAAGGAGTTTAACTTTTTTAAATATGACAGAGTACAAAAAAAATATACACTATCAAATCATTTACAAGAGAAATATAAAGTAATTGTGATCATGATAAGTAAATTAGTAACGTAAACACACAAGTAACATGCTTGAACAGTTAATTAATTCTTCTAAGCTAGGTAGTGTTAACTTGGGGATCAGGCAAGTTCTCGAGTGGTAGAATTGTGTATTTTTTGCCAGCCCATAAATTTATGGAAACAATGGTAATTTTTTTATTTTTTTTTGGTTTAATAATATTAAGTCAATCTATGTGCTCCGATGACATTTATAGAAGTTCAAACAACTGGATACATTAATGGGTCAACTCCTAAGTTCCAATATTAGTACAATATTTCAAGTCAAATAGAATACGCTTGGTAGTTTAGTGCTTCTGTACCTGTTATAAGGAGTATAGTATATAAAAGTCAACACACGTCAAAACCTTGCCTAAATAATACTGCTAAAACGCTTCGGGCATTCACATAGATTTAACAAAACTAAGTCATGATTACTTAATTAAATACGATAGGAAATCGTAATGTTATTTGCATATCTTATACGGTAGATTATTTTCACATTGTCAACTAAATGCGGAGGCTTTTATAAAATATAGCAGCTAATTATATAGAAATATTACTGAAATCTAATACATTGTATTATATGGAAGTGCCTAATTTTGGTTAGCTATTTAATTTGACTTTATGTATTGTACATAGCCGTGAACAAGGACCACTCCACTAACAGGAGTCAAATAGTTCATCCATGCAAATCTTTTCTTCTATATATACTCTTTCCTTCTTCTCCAATTTCCATATCCAAACGTCATTTCACAATATTTGATATTTGCATTCTTTTCATCCCATCATAAGAAGCCATGAGCACGTATTTGAAAAATTTCTTTTTGTTAGCCATGATAATGGCATCAACCAGTATACTTTCAGTAGCATCATCTGTCGATAAAGAAGAAGAAATAGCCTTAAAAGATGACAATGAAGCGGAAATGGCTGAATTATTTGATATCCCCTTAAATGAAACTGATGAAAGTTCATCATCCATTCGAGGGGCTAGTCGTTTTCTATCACAAAAATCACCTTATTACAAGTCAAAAACAATACAAAAAAGAATGACTTGTAACAAGAACCCTAGAATATGTCGTGCCAAAGGCAGCCCGGGGCCATTCTGCTGCAAGAAGAAATGTGTAAATGTGTTCACAGACAAACAAAATTGTGGATTTTGTGGGAAGAAATGCAGGTATAATGAGACTTGTTGTAAAGGGCAGTGTGTTAACACTTTGTTTCACAAGAGGCATTGTGGGGGTTGCAATAACAAGTGTCAGAAAGGCAATGCTTGTGTCTATGGAATGTGCAGCTATGCAAATTAGATTATACTCAGAGTATTAATTAGGACGATCAAATCATTTATTTGGTTCCAGAATTTACTATTTTATCTGTATCTGATTAATTGTAGGTAGTCATTCCTTTTATTGTGTATCAAATAATTAAGACTATGTCACATTAGTTGTTTGTTTCATTCTTGTATTTCTCATTTCTCTTTTCGATTGTAATACTGCATGGAAAGTTTCATATCTTAAAAGTTTATACTGCATTATAAATTAAGGAGTTGATTTCTTTGATTTATTTTTTCTTGTTTCCAGGAAATAACAATTTAGAACAATTAGTTGATAAATAATTATCGATGAGGTTAAATATGAAGAAATAATTAAGCTACTATGTGAAGAATATTAATGCTACAAGCTGCTTTATGGCCTAAAGTACTTATACGTACGATGACAAAGAAGTCTTCCATTAGCCTACTGGTGAAAATATGATCACATATGTTCTCATAAAATAACATCCCTAAGATATAGCATCATAGAAACTGGAGGATCATTAAAGATCATTATAAGAATTTAATCAACGTCTGGTTAAACATAGTTTAAAAATGGACTGACTAGGAAGTTTCAAAACACCGCCTCCAATTACTAGGTCCAAGAAAATATCACAAGTACGTTGGGTTGGTCACTCAAGAACCTTATTTGAAGCGTTGAAGGAGTTAAAATAGGAAGCGACATTGAGCTCGTTTGGATTAGCTGATTGTAAATAACTGATAAGCTTAAAGTACCGAAAAGCATTTTTAAGTACTGAATCTGATTTTTCAATTAAGCATTTACGTGTTTGGATAAATATGCTGAAACTGATAATAAACAGTTGATGTATTTGGTAGAAAAGTGATGATAAATTATTCTTTTATTAAAATGACTAAAATATCCTTAGAAACTTTATAAAAGATTATAAATTAAAGAGTTTCTTTGTAAAGAAAAAGATCAACAACGAATATGGAATGAAAAGAAAATTAGAAAATTTATTTTGGGAAAAATATTTTGTGAATTAGAAAATATTATTAAGGATAAACTAGTAAAAACCTTGGTCAAACTAAAAGTGCTTATAAGCTAAAATGCCATAAGTTGGGGGTAACTAACTTATGACTTATGGCTGATTTTAGCTTATAAACACTTGGCTTATAAGTACTTTGGATATTTACCAAATGCGTAGATAAGCCAAAATGTGCTTATAAGCTAGTTTGACAAGCTTATAAGCTTAGCCAAACACCCTCACTATCACCCATACCCAATGTTTACATCAACTCAATAAATATATGCCACATATTTTCATAAACATGTTTATCACTAAACCATAGTTAATTAATACACATTATCACTTAAATTTATCACTTAACCGTGATAAATTAGTATAGTTTGGTGTAAACGTCGGATGTGTGTAGGTTTATTTTACCTTCTTTTTCTATCATTTTTCCTCTTAGAAAAATTCCTATTTACATGCCAATTAGCTTTGACACGATCTTTCAAAGAGAGTAATTGAGGGAAGCCAAAAGAAAAAAAAGGAGAGAGAGAGCGTTGAACTCCTATGATTATGTTCCTAAAGTCCAATAAACTCCTAGTGTTAGCCCCTCGGCTTGATTGATCGAACATGGCATGAGTTTGACGAGGGATTTACATGATGGACCTCGGCACGACCCTATGATGACTGTGGCATCATGTTGACAAGACTGTCCGACATCGGCATGTGTTGATGGGCATTGACTATGATACGATGGCATGTGGCTTAGGTTCCAAGGCATGACAAGACCATGGCAAGACAAAGACAACGGGTGGCAAAAGCATCGCAAGGGCTGGAAAAACTTAGGCAAGCTAAGACAGGGCATGACAAGGCAGATGGGCGCGAGCAAGGCAGTGTCATGGGCAAGTTGGGCATGCAGATTGGCAGACAAGCGCGCAAGGCATGCTGCACAATGGCATGGCGCGAAGACATGACAAGAGTTGACCTGATTGGCGCCAAAATTCAAAGGTTGCGCCCATGTGCCACGTGCATGCAAGGCAGTTGGGTAGTTTCCTATTTTTCAGCAAGAGTGGCTATGTGGGGCTTGGGTAGTTGTCTGTTTGAAAGTCAAATTTTGAAATCCTTTGCAGTTGAGAATATCAACTACTAGGTTAGGATAAGGTTGTGAGTCAAAAATATTTGCCTTTAGCATAGGCTAGGCAGACTTGTCAACGTAGAAAGTTGGCTGTCTTTGGCTTCTTTTTGTAAAGCTATTTGTATGTGTTCTTTATAGCATGAGTTTAATACAAAGTTGGAAAGAGATTCCGTAAATTGTGTGCCTTGTCTGATTTCTATATGCTGTCATATTCTAAGTGTTAAACCAAAATGTGAGAGAAAAAGGAAGAGGGCTTAGTCATTGTTGTATGACTGTTGTGCAATGTCAAAACAAAAAAATTAACCCTGTAACAACTGGTATCAGAGCAACATCGGTAAGATCTTGGAATTATCATGGCTGGAAATGCAGAACTTCGTAAAAGACTTAAGAACCTGGATGCGCTGGTGGGAATAATTGATGACGATGTGGATGTGGTGGATATTTTGGTGCAGATCCATGGTGTAAACACAGAACTTCAACACGTTCGTGAGAATATTGATACTCAACTAGTGGAATTGCAGGCTTTCCATGAATCTACTGCAGAGTAGTTGGAAAAGTTACAGATGGACAACGGGGATCTTAAAACAGAAATTCATATCCTTCGGCGGGCTGTTGCAAATGTGCACCAAGGAGGTGAAGAACACACCAAAATTAAGATTCTAGAGCCAAAGGCATTTGATAGTGTGAGAGGAGCCAAGGAACTGGAAAAATTCTTATGGGACTTGGAGCATTACTTCTCTACTGCTAACGTCCTAGAGAAGGACAAACTGACCATAGTGGTGCGTTATTTTAGAGGAGATGCAGTGCTTTGGTGGCGTACGAAAAATGTAGACGATGAAAGTGCTGGAAGACCCAAAGTTGATACTTAGGAAAAACTGCATGACACACTGAGGGATAAATCTTGCCTAGCAACTCATCTTGGATTGCAAGGGATCGCTTGAAGCGGTTGAGACGGACTGGTTCTATGCAAGACTATGTGAAGGATTTTTCATCCATGTTGTTGGACATCCAAAACATGTCGGATGAGGATAAGCTGCATTATTTCATTTCTGGAATGCAAGGCTGGGCATAAAACGAAATTCGTAGGCAGAAAGTTAAAGATCTTCGTAATGCAATTGTGGTTGCAGAGGGATTGATAATTTTTTGCTCAACGGGTCTAACTTCTGATCCTGCCTCTTCTTCTAAGTCAAATAAAAATGAAAAGAGTAAGGACGGGAAGAACGATAATCAGAAGCATGATGGAAATGACAAAGGCAAAGGGAAGATAACTGCTTCTTCATAAAAAACAAACAGCTAACGGGTGGTGAAAAGGTTCGCTGGACATGTCAAAAACCAGGACATCATGTATGAAACTGTCCAAATCATGGAAAGATAAATACTTTTCTTGCTAGAGAGGAGAAACAAGGAAAGGGACAGGAAGTTTTTGCTTATGTAAATCCATTGCGGCTGTTGAACATTTTGGCTTGTGCAACTATGGCGGATGATAAAGAAAATGCTCCCAAGGAAGAAGTTGCATACGTGAATGCTACATCAGATGATTTGACTGATGCTTATTCCACACTAATGTATGTGAATTTAAAATCGAAAACAAGAGTGTCGTGACTATGGTTGATACCGGAGCCACGCACACCTTTGTTGCCTCCAAAATTGTTCAAGAGTATGGGCTGCAAGTGATAAAATGTCCGATCTTAATGATCAATTTTGGCCCTCCTTTTCCTTAATCAATTTCTCTATGCTTCCAAATTCTTAATAATTTACTAAATATATTTGACTTTGTTTTATCCAAAATATTTATTGATTTTTATAATCGCGAGATTTTTTAAAGTGAAGAAATGTAAATATTAGTCTTATTATAATATTATCATTATTTTAGTTATTTAATCAATCACCATCATTTTATTATGCAAACAAGAATTATTTGTTAATAATGATTTATTATATAAATATATGCATTAATTTTATAACTATAAAAAATAATATGTTATTATAAATTATTAGAATTATGGAAGTATAGTGAAATTTAAAGTGAAAAAGGACTAAGTAAAATTGGCCCATCTTGTTAAAGCAATGTTATTCAAAAGGGGCAATTCTTAGAATATATTTTCAGATTTCTAGTTCCCCTAAGTCAACCAACTTGGCCCAAAAAATAGTTCAAATCAGAGGCCCATACCCACCAGCCCTCTACTCTATTCTCACTTCCATGTAGACACCATATAAGCATCGTGTCAGTGCCACATAGGCACCAACGATCACATACACACAATTAGCACACGCCCCTACATACCAAAGCACACGCCAAACACATCCCTCACGCACATCTCCACTCTTCCATCCACGTGTCGCCATCCAAAGCCAAGGCTATTTAAATATATGGCTGGGATTAAACCGTTAAGACCTTTCTAGAAATCATATAATTTTAATATTGGTATTCCTTCTCTTTTCCTTTTTGTATAACTTTTTAGAATAATCTGAACCGTCAATCTTTAATCCTAAGGCTAAGATGATTTTAACTGAGAAACCCTAGTCATTTCCTTGTCTCTCTCTTCCTCTCTTTCTCTGCGATGGTAGAGCCAAGATTTGACTCTATCTCTATTTTTAACCAAGTTTTGACATCCACAACCCAAGACTAGAACCTTGCGTGCCTATTTCGAACAAAGGAGATCTCTTTTCGCCTTTATTTTTGCTTGTTTGTAGATGCATTGCTATTTTTTCACCCCAAAACAAATCGAATCCTCACATAGCAGTCGGTAATATCACTGTTTTGGGCATTTCTATGGCGTATCTCTGCCATATTAAAAGGTATACGCTAATTTGGTTATTTTTTTTATTTTAGTTCTCTCAATTTCCCTATTATCTCTCTTTCTTTTTCCTTGAAATGGACATACCATGGAAGACCACCCAACGTTCAAAATTCAAACGTCCTTTGACCCGATTTCAAACCTTAAAATTCTGCCCAAACTAACCCTAGAAGAGTCCTAATTCATCTCCTATAAATATCAGTCATGGTGGAGATTTTCAGCACCTTATTTACTTGCCACTTTTAGACTCTTGTCCTTGCCATTCTTCTCTCATTTTACTCATTAGAACTACATTTTAAGGGCTCATTTTGGTCAGCCTCTACTGGTTTTGTTTAACTAGGTGTTGGGCTCGTTTCAGGGTTTGACGATCGTTCGAGATTGCGGAGTAGAGGCCGGAGATATCAGACCTTGATGCGACCCTAGTTCCTGCACCACAAAATGTTAGTAATTTTGAAATATTTATTTAAAGATCTGGAATGTTTGTCTATTTATTCGAAAATGTAAATCATACTTAACTGCTATAGAAATCACGATCAAGATTTTTTATATGTATCTGTTTGCATAAAGCTTGAAATAAAATAAGAAGTCAAACTAATTGGTTATATGAATAAATAAGCTTACTGATATTATGTCTTTGCTTTAATGACTGTAAATTTACTCTTTCCTAGTTCGAATATCGTAGAAAACATGATGGTTGGAAAAAGTAATTAAATGTATGTCTAGATTAATTGACCATGTTACTTAATAAGGAACTTTAAAGGGGCATTCTTTCAACATTTAGTTACGATGACTATAAGAATTTACCATGTCAAAGTGTTAATTTTGTTTCACCTCTTAGAATTCACGCCTATTAAAATTTTAAGCCTTGACTCCTTTATATCACGACCCAAATCTCAACTTGTCGTGATGACATCTATCACAATACTAGGCAAGCCGACAATCACAAAATAACCACGCATTTAAAATTAAAAGCATGATTTAATAAGTTTAACAGTAAAAAATCTCATAAATAATCGATAAGAACAACTGCGACTCAACTATAAAATCTCATCAAAATCCGGGTGTCATGGAGTACATGAGCTACTAAGTGTCAACATCGTCTAAATTTTCAATACAACTATCTGAAAAATAGAACAGTACAGAATAACACTGAAAGGAAGGAGAGTCAAGGTCAGCGGGCGTCATAGCGGTTACCTCAATAGTCTCCTGGCAGATACTGCTCCGAGTCTAGCAACCACTGGGTCCAGATGTACCTGGATCTGCACACGAAATACAGAGTATAGTATGAGTACAACCGACCCAATGTATCCAATAAATAATAGGACTAACCTTGGGATAAAAATAGTGATGAGCTTATAAAGGTACAGTTCAAATCAAGATAATAGTAGTACTGATACAACAGGAAAATGATAGTAATAACTCAGAGAAATGCTATAACCAATTCGTACACAGTACAGAAATGAAGACATGATTTCAAGTTCAAAAATTTAAGCTCAATATTGATAACATATGTCAGGTATAGCTTGTATGAGGAATCTTACAGCTCTACGTGTACATGTCAAATGTGTATATCACATGTAGTGCATCAAAGTAATAAACTCATGTGCTCACACTCTCAGAGTGCTCAATCTCACTGTCTCATACTCCCACTCATCACTCTCAATCACTCAGAATACTCAATGAATCAACATTTTATGGTATATGCACTCAGTGCTAGTATGTCAGATTCCGGAGGGGCAGATATCGTCCAAGCGCTAATATAAAGCCAATATGGCTTGCTGCGGCGTATAGCCCGATTCCATAATAATAGATAAATCCTATAAAGCCTGTTGTAGAATGCAGCCTGATCCATAATAATAATATATATAAAGCTAATAAGCCTTGCTGCGGCATGCAACTCGATCCACAACATCACTCACAACACGACTCTCAGGCTCCAACTCAGTCATCAATCTCTCCAGTCTCACGGGCTCACATATCTCGTACCACTTAGCCCAAACGATGATAATGGGATGTAACAGTAAATAATAACTGAAACTGAGATATGATATGCAAATAAATGAATATAACTAAATATATAGTTGTAATTTAAGCAAATAACTCAACAACAGAAATGACCTTAGTGGGCCCCAACGGATTAAGTATATAGCCTAAACATGATTTCTAACATGGATCACAGCTCAATTACTCTAAAATGTAAAAAATTCATGGATAGAAACAAGATTAGATGATTATACAGTACCACAGAATCAACCGAGTCATAATTATCACGGTACACGCCCACACGCCCGTCACCTAGTATATGTGTAACGATCCGACTGGTCGTTTTAATTTTTAGAACTCTATTCCCCTAAATAAAACTTCTCGCGCTTGCTTTAAGTAATTTATGAGCTGCGGGGATGGTTGATTCAGTAATTGGAAGAATTTGGGTTGAAATATGCTTATTTGATTCCTTAAGATTTTCTTAAAAGGCTAAGTTTGACTTTGGTCAACATTTTAAGCAAACAAACCAGAATTTGTGTTTTGACGGTCCCAGAAGGTCCGTAGTAAAATATGGGACCTAGGCGTATGCCCGGAATCGAATTCCGAGGTCCTTAGGCCGAGTAAAGAATTTTTATTAGAAAATGTTAACCTGAAATTCTAAGGATTTAAAGAAACTAAATAATGATTGATCACATGGGTATCAGACTTGTATGTTGGTTCCGGAGCCCGGTACAAGTCCAATATAACATTTAAGACTTGCCCGCAAATTTTGGTGTCAATTCGAGTAGTTTAAGGGCGTTTCGGCTTATTAGAGGAAAATTAAGAACTTGAAGTTCATAAGTTTGATTCAATTGGTTTTAGGGAGTGATTCTTTGATTTAGCGTTGTTTTGGGCGTTCCGAAGGTTCGAGTAGGTCCGTTTCATGATTTCAGACTTTTCGCTATGTTCGGGCAGGGCCCGGGAGCCTCGAGCGTCAATCGGACGAGGCTCGAGTGAAGTTGGAAATGTTGAGAAGTGTTGAAGCATCTGCTTCTGTCATAACCGCACCTGCGGTTGGTCGACCGCAGGTGCGGACCGCCTATCGCAGATACGGCCAAGGTAGGCTAGGCCCAAAACTGTAGAAGCGGCTTCAATATCGCAGAAGCGGTCGCAGCCCGCTTGGCCGGTTCCACAGATGCGCCCAATTTCTTGTAGAAGCGGAAACGCAAATGCGGAAATCGTTGAAGCAGTGAGCTTCATTTAATACGGGTTCTAAGTCATTTTTGCCACTTTTCACTCCTTCATTGGCAATTTTGGGAGCTTTTGAGAGAAGACTTCCACCTAGCATCTTGATGTAAGTTTATCCCACCTATTCTTAGTTTAATACTTGTGTCTTAGATAAATTAAACACTAGGATTTAGGTAAAATCATGAGGTTAGAGCAAAACCTAGGATTTTGATAAAACTTAGATTTTTCCATGTGATCGGGTATGGAGCGAAGTAGAAATAATATATTATTGATCCTTAGGTTACAAAGAACAACTTTCTTCGAAAAATTTCGGAATCCGGGCACGTGGGCTTGGGGTCGGATTTTAGAAAACTTGTGTTTAAAGCTGGAAAATTGCTTTAATAGTTAGGATGTGATCTTATGAGCTTTCATTGACTAGTTCTTACCCCATTTAACTAGTTTTGGATCGTTCGGGCTCGTTCTTGGTATTGGAAGTGCACTTTGGAGCGAGGTGAGTCTCCTTTCTAACCTTGTATGAGAGAATTATCCCCATAGGAGTAATAATTGTATGATTTAATACTAAATGCGGGGGCTATATACGCACTAGGTGACAAGAGTCTGTGCGTAGCTACTATCATGTTAATTGTCCGGGTAGTTTAGGACCCGTGTCATGCTATATTTGCAAATGTTATATATCTTCTTGCTAATGTGATCATTAGGATATGCTAGGGAATTGGAAATGAACATAAGTGAACATATGCTGTGTTGAACACTGGGTGACGAGAGTCCGTGCGTAGCTACTATCTTGTTAATTGTTCGGGTAGTTTAGGACCCGTGTCATGCTATATTTGCAAATGTTATATATCTTCTTGTTAATGTGATCATTAGGATATGCTAGGGAATTGGAAATGAACATAAGTGAACATATGGTGTGTTGAATACTGGTATGAGTTTATTTGAATATAAATGCACCTTCTTGTATTTTTCTGTTGAAAATTGATATTTCGGGATCGGGCCGATCGCCTCGGTAGAAATAGATGCATCTATGGTTCGCGCCATTCGACCCTCTGGCAGTGCACAGTTTCTTTTATGTTGGATCAGACCATTGACCTCGGAATAACGTGCGCATGATATTTATGTGAATTTATTATTGATGACCTGCCTAATACATGGCTTACATTGTAAAGGATTAGCTGGGGTATTAAAATGACATGACTTAGAAATACTTATTTCAACTGTTATATATTGTGACCATCATGCCTGCATAAATATCATATTATATTATTTGGCCCTAGTAGGTATCAAGTCGACCTCTCGTCTCTACTTCTTCGAGATTAGACGGGATACTTACTGAGTACATATTATTTATGTACTCATGTTACGCTTCTGTACTTAATTGTACAGGTTTTGAGGTAGGTTCATTTGACTATTAGACCGGTGCGCGTCCCTGATCATAGTCCGAGACTTTCAAGGTGAGCTGTTTCCCTTTGTGTGCCGATCAGCAGCTGGATGGAGTCTTCCTTACTTTTGACTGTCTATTCTGTTTCACACAGTAGGATAGATGTATTATTTTGTATATTCTACTAGTTGCCCACAGCTTGTGACACCATGTCTTGACACACACATTAATAGACGTTTCTTTTGGACTGTTTAATTATTATTGAATGTTGCATGTTATCACCTGCTTTTAATTGCAAATTAAGAAAAATGTTGTAACTGTTTGGGTAAGTAAAATAAGAATTCACTAATACTTCCGCGTTGGCTTGCCTGGCAACGGTGTTGAGCGCCCTCATGACCTATTATGGAAAAATGGGTCGTGACAACATGGTATCAGAGCACTTGGCTCATGTAGGTCTCACAAGCTATGTACCTAATAGAGTCTTGCGGATCGATATGGAGACGTCTGTATTTATCTTCGAGAGGCTATAAGGTATTAGGAAAATTACTCTTTATTCATTTCCTGTCGTGCAGTGGTTGGTATAAGACGTTTGTATATTGGAGTCGCATGGGGTTGACTTCACTACTTTTCAGCTAGAGGGCAGGGCCTATAGATGGTGGTAGTCTTATGTTCTTGGCATGCCGGCAGGTTCCCCTTCCCTCACTTGGGGTCAGTTCATATAGTTATTCTTGGATAGGTACATTCCACCATTTGAGAGGGAAGAGCTGCGGTATCAGTTTGAGCATCTAGAGCAGGGTCAGATGTTTGTGATCGATTATGAGGCGAGATTTTCTGAGTTGTCTCGTCATGCACTCATGATACTTCCCACTGATGTAGAGAGAGTGCAGAGATTTGTTGTGGGGTTGCACCCCGGTATTCGAGCTAGCATGGCCCGAGAGGTGGAGATGGGTATTGAGTATCAGCTAGTGGTGGAGATTACTCGCAGGATTGATGGATATCGCCAGAGGGGTAGAGAGCAGATTCAGCAAGACAAGAGGGCCCGATTTTTGGGAGAGTTCAGAGGTGCGCCAGCTAGGGGTAGAGGTCATTTTGGGAGCGGTCAGCCCAGCAGAACCTCGTATTCAGCACCACCACCACCTCCCCGAGCTACTCTAGTGAGACCATATTTTAGTGCGATGCCCCGGAGAGTTCTTACCGCCCACCAGCTATTCAGGGTTCCTCCAGCGGGTATTCAGGTCCACATGGTTCTTCTGATTCTTATTTTAGTGCTATGCCAGAGAGTTTATACCATCCATCGGCTATTCAGGCTTCTTCCAGTGGGTCTACAAGCCATCAGGGTCAGCCATCAAGGCAGCAGGTCACCGCACCACGGGGTTGTTTCAAGTGCGGAGACCTTGGTCATATGAGGAGATACTGCCCCAGGCTTCGGGGCAAGGTAGTGTTGCAGGGTCAGTAGCCTATGATTTTTGCACCGGCTGCCCCGCCACCTAGAGGTGGAGGGCAGACTAGTAGGGGCCGTCCTAGAGGTAGAGGCCAAGCAGGGAGAGGTTAGCCAACTACTGCTTAGTCAGGTGGAGGCCAGCCAGCCGGCGCTCCAGCCAGATTTTATGCCCTTCCAACTAGGCAAGATGCATTAGCCTCAGATGTCGTCATCACATGTATTATTTTCGTCTGCGGTAGAGATGCTTCAGTATTATTTGATCCAGGGTCTACCTATTCGTATGTGTCATCTCTGTTTGCTCATTTTCTGGTTATTGCTCTTGAGCCCTTGGGCACTCCTGTTCATGTGTCCACTCCTATGGTCGATTCTATGGTTGTGGATTGGATCTACAGTCTTATGTGGTCACACTTTGTGGTTTCGAGACTAGAGAAGATCTCTTGTTGCTCAATATGATCGATTTTGAGATCATCCTGGGCATGGATTGGTTATCTCTGTATCACGCCGTGCTAAATTACCATGCCAAGACTATTACTTTAGTGATGCCAAGGTTGGAGTGGAAGGATTCCACAGTTGATACATCTAGCCGGGTTATCTCTTTCCTAAAGGCTCGTCATATGGTCGAGAAGGGGTGTTTGGCTTACTTAGCTTATGTTGGGGATACCACTATAGGGTCTCCGAAGATTGATTCAGTTCCAGTATTCGAGAGTTCGCCGATGTGTTTCCTTTTGATCTTCCTGGCATGCCACCGGATCATGATATTGATTTCTGTATTAATTTGGCTCCAGGCACCCATCCTGTATATATCCCACAATACCGTATGGCTCCGAAGGAGTTGAAGGAGCAGCTTGAGGAGTTGTTAGCAAAGGGGTTTGTAAGACCCAGTGTATCGCCTTGGGGCGAACCAGTGTTATTTGTGAAGAAGAAGGATGAGACTATGCGGATGTGCATTAATTACCGCCAGTTGAACAAAGTCACCATCAAGAACAAGTATCCGTTGCCTCGTATCGATGATTTGTTTGACCAGTTGTAGTGTGACAGGGTGTTCTCCAAGATTGACTTAAGGTCAGGATATCATCAGCTGAAGATTCGGGACTCGAATGTTCCGAAGATTGCATTCTAGACTAGATATGGCCATTATGAGTTCCTGGTGATGTCCTTTGACTTGACTAATACCCCAGCAGTATTCATGGACTTGATGAACAGGGTATTCAGGACTTACATTGATTCATTTGTCGTCGTCTTCATTGACGACATCTTGATATACTCTCATATCCTGGGAGAGCACGAGCAGCATTTGAGGGTAGTGCTTCAGACCTTGCTAGAGCAGAAGCTATATGCTAATTTCTCCAAATGTGAGTTCTGGCCAGAGTCAGTGGCATTTTTGGGGCATATTGTGTCAGGAGAGGGTATTAAGGTGGACCCCAAGAAGGTTAAGGCAATTCAGAGTTGGCCACGTCCTACTTTGGTGACCGAGATCAGGAGTTTTCTGGGGTTAACATGTTATTACAGACGATTCATGCAGGGCTTTTCATCTATTGCATCACCTCTGACTAGATTGTTCCAGAAGGGTGCTCCCTTTCGTTGGTCTGATGATTGTGAGGCGAGCTTTCAGAAGCTCAAGACAGCCTTGACTACAACACCAGTTCTTGTGTTGCCTTCCGATTCAGGGATGTATATGGTATATTGTGACGCTTCACGCGTTGGATTTGGGTGTGTATTGTTGCAGGAAGGGCGAATTATTGCATATGCTTCGCGTCAGCTGAAGATCCATGAGAAGAATTATCATGTGCACGATTTGGAGTTGGCCGCGATTGTTCATGCTCTTAAGATATGGAGGCATTACCTGTACGGGGTATCATGTGAGATTTATACTAGTCATCGCAGCTTACAATACTTGTTCAAGCAGAGGGATCTCAATTTGAGGCGGCGTAGATGGCTTGAGTTGCTAAAGGATTAATGCATCACCATTCTTTATCACCTGGGCAAGCCAAATGTGGTTGCAGATGCCTTAAGCAGGAAAGCAGAGAGTATGAGTAGCTTGACATTCATTCCAGCAGAGGAGAGGCCACTAGATTTGGACATCTAGTCCTTGGCTAACAAACTTGTGAGGTTGGATATTTAAGAGCCCAACCGAGTTCTTGCTTGTGTTGTTACTCAATCTTCATTATTGGGGCAGATCAAGGCCCGATAGTTCGATGATCCACATTTGGCAGTTCTCAGAGAGACAATGCTTCAAGGTAGTTCCAAGGAGATTTCTATTGGCAAGGATGGTGTTTTGCGTCTCCAAGGTAGCCTATGTGTTCCTAATGTTGATGGTCTGAGGGAAAGGATACTAAAGGAGGCACACAGTTCGCGGTATTCTATTCATTCGGGTTCTACGAAGATGTATCGTGACTTGAGGCAGCATTATTGGTGGCGGAGGATGAAGCAAGACATAGTGGAGTATGTGACATGGTGTTTGAATTGCCAGCAGGTCAAGTATGAACACTAGAGGTCGGGTGGCATACTTCAGCAGATGCCTATACCAGAGTGGAAGTGGGAGCGCATTACTATGGATTTCATAGTTGGCTTGCCCCGAACTTTGCGGAAGTTTGATGCAGTGTGGGTCATCGTGGATAGGTTGACCAAGTCGGCACACTTTATACCGGTTGTGACTACTTACACTTCGGAGAGACTGGCTCAGATTTACATCCGAGAGATAGTCCGCTTGCACGGTGTGCATGTTTCCATCATATTAGATAGAGGCCCTCAGTTCACTTCTCATTTCTGGAGAGCTGTTCAGGGTGAGTTGCGGACTCGCGGGAGCTTTGCACAGCATTTCATCCACAGACCAACCGGCAGTCGGAATGGACAATCCAGATCTTGGAGGACATGCTTAGAGCATGTGTGATTGACTTTGGAGGGCAGTGAGATCATTTCTTGCCTTTGGCAGAGTTTGCTTACAACAACAGCTATCAGTCCAACATTGAGATGACTCCATTTGAGGCTTAGTCAGCGGTACCGTTCTTCTATCGGGTGGTTTGATCCTGGTAAGGCTAAGTTATACGGTACAGATTTGGTGCAGGATGCCTTGGACAAGGTAAAGTTGATTTAGGAGAGGCTTCACATAGCTCAGTCCAGATAGAAGAGTTACGTGGATCAGAAGGCGCGCGATGTATCATTCATGTTTGGCGAGAAGGTTCTCTTGAAAGTCTCGCCAATGAAGAGTGTTATGAGGTTCAGGAAGAAGGGGAAGCTGAGCCCAAGGTTTATTGGCCAATTTGAGGTGTTGAGACGAGTTGGGGAGGTTGCTTACGAGCTTGTTTTACCCCCCAATTTATCGGGAGTTCACTTAGTCTTTCACGTGTCTATGCTTCGGAGGTATCATGCCGACTTGTCCCATGTGTTGTACTTCAGTACTATTCAGTTGGATGAGAGCCTGAGTTACGAGGAAGAGCCAATTGCCATTATTGATAGACATGATCGCCAATTAAGATCCAAGAGGATTTCAGCGGTAAAGGTCCAGCGGAGGGGCCAACCAGTCGATGAGGCAACCTGGGAGTCAGAGGAGGACATGCGGAGCAGATACCCACACTTATTCAACACGTCAGGTACTTTTCTATGACCGTTCGAGGATTAACGTTTGTTTAAGAGGTGGAGAATGTAACTACCTGACTGGTCGTTTTGCTTTTTAGAACTCCGTTCCCCTAAATAAAACTTTCCGCGCTTGTTTTAACTAATTTACGACTCGCGGGGATGGTTGGTTCAGGAATTGGAAGAATTTGGGTTGAAATATGCTTATTTGATTCCTTAAGATTTTCTTAAAAGGCTAAGTTTGACTTTGGTCAACATTTTGAGCAAGCAAACCCGAATTTGTGTTTTGACGGCCCCTGAGGGTCCGTAGGAAAATATGGGACCTGGGCGTATTCCCGGAATTGAATTTCGAGGTCCCTAGGCCGAGTAATGAATTTTTATTAGAAAATGTTAAACTGAAATTCTAAGGATTTAAAGAAACTAAATTATGATTGATCACATGGGTATCAAGCTCGTATGTTGGTTTCAGAGCCCGGTACAGGTCCAATATAAAATTTACGACTTGCCCGAAAAATTTGGCGTCAATCCGAGTAGTTTAAGGGCGTTTCGGCTCCTTAGAGGAAAATTAAGAACTTGAAGTTCATAAGTTTGATGCAATTGGTTTTAGGGAGTGATTCTTAGATTTAGCGTTGTTTCAGGTGTTCCGAAGGTTTGAGTAGGTCCGTTTTATGATTTCAGACTTGTCTGTATGTTCAAGCGGGGCCCGGGAGCCCCGAGCGTCAATCAGACGAGGCTCGAGTGAAGTTGGAAATGTTGAGAAGTGCTGAAGCATCTGCTTCTATCATAATCGCAGAAGCGGTCCGCCTATCGCAGATGCGGCCAAGGTAGGCCAGGCCTAGAACTGCAGAAGCGGCTCCGCAGAAGCGGCATCAAGACCGCAGAAGCGGTCGTAGCCCGCTTGGCCAAATCCGCAGATGCGCCCAATTTCTCGCAGAAGCAGGACCGCAGATGCAGAAATCGCTAAAGCAGTGAGCTTCATTTAATGCGGGTTCTAAGTTATTTTTTACCACTTTTCACTCCTCCATTGGCGATTTTGGGAGCTTTTGATAGAAGACTTCCACCTAGTATCTTGAGGTAAGTTTATCCCACCTATTCTTAGTTTAATGATTGTGTCTTAGGTAGATTAAACACTAGGATTTAGGTAAAATCATGGGGTTAGAGCAAAACCTAGGGTTTTGATAAAACTTAGATTTTTCCACGAGATCGGGTATGAAGCGAAGTAGAAATTATATATTATTTATCCTTAGGTTACAAAGAACAACTTTCTTTGAAAAATTTCAGAATCCGGGCACGTGG
This sequence comes from Nicotiana sylvestris, assembly GCF_000393655.2. Classification (NCBI taxonomy): domain Eukaryota; kingdom Viridiplantae; phylum Streptophyta; class Magnoliopsida; order Solanales; family Solanaceae; genus Nicotiana; species Nicotiana sylvestris. Next base: position 19,095,290 of record NC_091058.1, read on the forward strand.
GCCCGGGTCGGATTTTAGAAAACTTGTGTTTAAGGTTGGGAAATTGCTTTAAAATTTAGGATGTGATCTTATGAGCTTGTATTGACTAGTTCTTACCCCATTTAACTAGTTTTGGATCGTTCGGCTCCAAATTGAGAGTTCGGGCTCGTTCTTGGTATTGGAAGTGCACTTTGGAGCGAGGTGAGTCTCTTTTCTAACCTTGTAAGATGGAATTGTCCCTATAGGAGTAATAATTATATAATTTGCTACTAAATGCGGGAGGTACGTACGCACTAGGTGACGAGAGTTCGTGCGTATCTACTATCATATTAATTGTCTGGGTAGTTTGGGACCCGTGTCATGCTATATTTGCAAATATTATATGTCTTCTTGCTAATGTGATCATTAGGATATGCTAGGGGATTGGAAATGAACATAAGTGAACATATGCTGTGTTGAACACTGGTATGTGTTTATTTGAATATATGCGCCTTCTTGTATTTTTCTGTTGAAAATTGATATTTGGGGATCGGGCCAATCGCCTCGGTAGAAATAGATGCATCTATTGTCACGACCCGGATTTTCCACCCTCGGGAGTCGTGATGGTGCCGACTCGTAGGCAAGCCACTAAATTTAGAAAATTCTTTACTTCTTTATTTTAATCCTTTTAACAACTTGCTTTAACATGTGATAGATATTTAAATAATAGCGGAATATGAGATTAAGCGGAAGACTTAAACAAAATAAACCAAAATAATTCGGAAATCAACATATGGCTCTACCCAGAAACTGGTGTCAGAACTTTCACGAACTATATATGATTACTACATACAAACGTTTGAAAGAAAGAACATTGTCTGTCTCGGATACAATGTTAACAGAACAAAATAACTGATAGAAGAGACGCCGGGCCTGCGAACGCCTGCAGGACTACCTCGGAATTTCGGTGGACTGAAGGCTGGCTCCCAAACTTCTGCTGCTGACCCAGTGCTGCTCCGGTATCTGCACATAAGTGCAGAGTGTAGTATCAGCACAACCGACCTCATGTACTGGTAAGTGTCTGGCCTAACCCCGGTGAGGTAGTGACGAGGCTAGGACAAGACTTTAGATAAACCTGTGCAATTATATATATATATACAGCAGAAACGAAATACAGAAATAAACAAAAAAATATAGGAGGGGGAAACATGCTTCGGGGAATAAAAACAGAATATCAAGAGAATTATAAAGGAATCAAAATCAACCACTAACAAGAATGAGGAAAAACAAAGACAAACTTCACTTTCTTTTCACATCTTGTTGCAAGCGTGCAACCCGATCCCGATTCCTGTATCTCGTGCCACCCGCTCCCATTTTATTGTATCTCGTGGTAGGCGTACCACCCACTCTCATTTCATTATATCTTGTGGTAGGCGTACCACCCGCTCCCATTTTATCATATCTTGTGGAAGGCGTACCACCCGCTCCCATTTCATCATATCTTGTGGTAGGCGTACCACCCACTCCCATTTCATCATATCTTGTGGTAGGCGTACCACCCGTTCCCAATTACAAGCCAATAATAATCACAAGAAATCCCGGCAAGGGAACAAAAGCAATAACAACTTCCCGACAAGGGAATAATACTATCAAAACAAACATCTCGGCAAGGGATCATTAATATCAAACAAAAATCCCGGCAAGGGAACAATGATGATAATAACATATGAAGCGCAATAAGTCACAACGGAGTCATAACAACTATAATACAAAACTCACGGGCATGCTTGACACCAACGTATATATACTCGTCACCATGCCTATACGTCATTCTCCACAATTAACATGTAGCAAATAAGACACAACTCCTAATCCCTCTAGCTAAGGTTAGACCAAACACTTACCTCGATGCCTTGAACACAACTCAAGTTTCAATTATAGCTTTATCCCTTGATTCATCCACCAATTCGGTCGTATCTAGCCACAAGTTACTTAATTACATCACTAAACGCTAAATGAATCAATTTGAATACATGAAAATGAATTTTCTAAAGTTTTACCCAAAAAGTCAAAATCACCCCAGGCACACGTGTTCAAAACCCGAGGTTTGAACCAAAACCCGATTACCCATTCCCCCACGAGCTCAAATATGTAATTTGTTTTGAAATCGGACCTCAAATCGAGGTCCAAATCCCTAATTTTTGAAAAACCTAGGTTCTACCCAAAACACCCAATTTCCCCATGAAAATCATTGATTTGAAGTTGAAATCATGTTAAAAGATGTTAATGATTGAAGAAAGCTAGTTAAAAACGACTTACAATTGATTTGGAAAAGAAAAGTTATTTGAAAAAACGCCTCTTATGTTTTTGGGTTTTGAAAAATGCACAATGATTGAAAATCCCGTCTATTTATACCCCTCTCAGACCCTCTGTGCGGATCGCACAAAATGGACTGCGGCCGCACAGGCCTTCCTGAGGGTACTGCGGTCCAGTGCCCTGTGCGGACCGCACAAAGTCGACTGCGGCCGCACAACCCTACACCGCGCACTGCAGAAGGCCTACCGCAGACCGCACTGGCGGGTTTAGAGGCCTGCAACTTCTGGTTTTAAGCCTAAAACATCCCGGAACCTACCCAAAACTCACTCGAGCCCTCGGAACTCCAAACCAAGTGCACACAAAACCTCAAAAACATCCTACGGACTTATTCGTGTAATCAAATCACCAAAATAACATCATGAACATCAAATTAAACCTCGAGATCAATGAAATTTTCTCAAAACTTCTTTAAACATCAATTTTGCAATTTAAGTCTGAATCACGTCTAATGACATCTGTTTTTCACCAAATTCCACAGAAACGTCTTAAATCATATATAAGACATGTACCGGGCACCAGAACCAAAATACGGGCCCGATACCATCATGTTCTAAGCAAATTTCATTTCAAATTTCTTTAAACAATTTCAGAAAACAATTTTCTTTAAAAAATTCATTTCTCGGGCTTGGGACCTCGGAATCCGAATCCGACCATACGCCTAAGTCCCATATTTTCCTACGGATCCTACGGGACTGTCAAATATGGGTCCGAGCCCGTTTACCCAAAACGTTGACCGAAGTCAATTTTATTCATTTTACAGTCAAAACTTATCATTTTTTCACAGATTTTCACATTTATGCTTTCCTGCTACGCGCCCGGACTGTGCATGCAAATTGAGGTGGTGTTAATGGAGGTTTTTAAGGCCTCAGAACGTAGAATTTAATTGCAACACAAGTGATGATCTTTTGGGTCATCACATTCTCCACCTCTAAAACAACCGTTCATCCTCGAACGAACAGAAGAAGGAAGTACCTGAGTCGAGGATAAGTTGGGGATAACGACTCCGCATATCGGACTTGGACTCCCAAGTCGATGCCTTAGGAGGCTGACCTCTCCACTGAACACGAACAGAAGGAAAACTCTTCGATCTCAACTGACGAACCTGCCAGTCTAGAATAGCCACCGGCTCCTCCTCATAAGATAAGTCCTTGTCCAACTAGATAGTACTGAAATCTAACATGTGGGATGGATCTCCATGATACTTCCGAAGCATGGACACATGAAACACTGGATGCACGGCTGATAAGCTCGGTGGCAATGCAAGTCTCGGGTCAATGAACCTAGGGCTAAGCTTGCCTTTCTTCCCAAATCTCATCACGCCCTTCATAGGCGACACTCGGAGCAATACCCGCTCACCGACCATAAAAACATCTCGAATCTTGCGGTTTGCATAACTCTTTTGCCTGGACTGAGCTGTACGAAGCCTATCCTGAATAATCCTGACCTTGTCCAAGGCCTCCTGAACCAGATCCGTACCCAACAACCGAGCCTCTCCCGGCTCAAACCATCCAACTGGAGACCGACACCGCCTACCATATAAAGCCTCATAAGGAGCCATCTAAATACTCGGCTGGTAGCTGTTGTTGTAGGAAAACTCTGCTAAAGGCAAAAACTGATCCCACGAGCCTCCAAAGTCGATGACATAAGCTCGGAGCATATCCTCCAAAATCTGAATAGTCCGCTCGGACTGTCCGTCCATCTAAGGATGAAATGTTGTACTCAACTCAACCTATGTGCCCAACTCTCGCTGAACTGCTCTCCAAAAACGCGAGGTAAACTACGTACCTCGGTCTGAAATGATAGACACAGGCGCACCATGAAGACGAACAATCTTCCGGATATAGATCATAGCTAACCTCTCGCATGAATAGGAGACAGCCACAGGAATGAAATGCGCTGACTTGGTTAGCCTATCAACAATGACCCATATTACGTCGAACTTCCTCCGAGTCTGTGGGAGTCCAACAACAAAGTCCATAGTGATCCGCTCCCACTTCCACTTGGGAAGCTCAATCATATGAAATAAACCATCAGGCATCTGATGCTCGTACTTAAATTGCTAACAATTCAAACACCGAGCCATATATGCAACAATATCCTTCTTCATTCTACGCCACCAATAATGCTGCCGCAAATCCTGATACATCTTCGCGAACGCCCGGATGAATAGAGTACCAGGAGTTGTGGGCCTCCTCTAAAATCAACTCCCAAATCCCATCCACATTTGGTACACACACTCGACCATGCAATCTCAAAACTCCATCATTATCTAAGGTAACTTGCTTGGCACCTCCGCGCTGCACCGTGTCTCTAAGGACACACAAATGGGGATCATCATACTGCCGATCATGGATATGCTCCAATAAAAAGGAACGAGCAACCGTGCAAGCTAATACCCGACTAGGCTCAGAAATATCTAACCTCACGAACCGATTGGCCAAGGCTTGAACATCCAAAGCAAGCAGCCTCTCACCAACCAGAATATAAGCAAGACTGCCCATACTGGCTGATTTCCTACTCAAGGCATCGACCACCACATTGGCCTTTCCCGGTTGATATAAGATAGTGATATCATAATCCTTCAACAACTCCAACCACCTCATCTTCCTCAAATTCAACTCTTTTTGCTTGAACAAATACTGAAGACTCTTGTGATCCGTGAACACCTCACATGACACACCATACAGATAATGCCTCCAAATCTTCAATGCGTGAACAATGACTGCCAACTCCAAATCATGAACCGGATAGTTCTTCTCATGAATCTTCAACTACCGTGAAGCATAGGAAATGACCCTGCCCTCCTGCATCAACACTGCCCCAAGTCCAATACGTGATGCATCACAATAAATTGTATAAGGTCCTGAACCTGTGGGCAAAACCAACACCGGTGTCGTAGTCAGAGCTGTCTTGAGCTTCTGAAAGCTCGCCTCACACTCGTCTGACCATCTGAACTGGGCACACTTCTAGGTCAGCCTGGTCATCTCGGCTGCAATGGATGAAAACCCCTCCACGAACCGACGATAGTAGCCTGCCAATCCCAAGAAACTCCTCTATAGCTAATGCTGGTCTAGTCCAGTTCTTGACTGCCTCAATCTTCTTTGGATCAACCTGAATACCCTATGCTGACACAACATGACCCAGGAATGCAACTGAACTCAGCCAAAACTCATACTTCGAGAACTTAACATATAGCTGACTATCCCTTAGAGTCTGAAGAACCACTCTGAGATGATGCTCGTGCCCCTCCCGACTGCGAGAATATATCAAAATATCATCAATGAAGACTATCACGAACAAATCCAAATAAGGCTTGAACACTCGGTTCATCAAATCCAAAAAAGCTGTTGGGGCATTTGTCAAACCGAATAACATAACCAAGAACTCATAATGCCCGTACCGAGTGCAGAAAACTATCTTAGGGACATCGGATGCCCTAATCCTCAATTGATGGTAGCCAGATCTCACGTCAATCTTTGAAAATACCTTGGCACCCTGAAGCTAATCAAACAAATAATTAATCCTTGGCAATGGATACTTATTCTTGATTGTAACCTTGTTCAACTGCCGGTAATCAATACACATTCTCATCGACCCATCCTTTTTATTAACAAACAACACCGACGCACCCCAAGGCGAAACACTGGGTCTAATCAAACCCTTCTCAAGCAAGTCTTGCAACTGGTCCTTCAACTCTGTCAACTCAGGCGGGGCCATACGATACGACGGGATAGAAATGGGCTGAGTGCCCAGAGCCAAATCAATGCAGAAATCAATATCCCTGTCGGGTGGCATACCCGGTAGGTCTGAAGGGAATACCTCAGGGAACTCACGAACAACGGGCACAAAATCAATAGATGAAACCTCAGCACTAGAATCGCGAACATATGCCAAATAGGCCAAACACCCCTTCTCGACCGTACGCCGAGCCTTCACATACGAGATGACACTACAGGTAGAATGAACAGGAGTCCCTCTCCACTCTAAATGAGGCATACCCGGTAAAGCTAAGGTCACAGTCTTGGCATGACAGTCCAATATAGCGTGGTAAGGCGATAACCAGTCCATCCCCAATATAACATCGAAATCGACCATGTCTAAAAGCAACAAATCTACACGAGTCTAAGAACCCCTAATCACCACAACACAAGAACGATGGACTCGATCGACCACAATAAAATCACCCACCGGTGTAGACACATAAACAGGAACACTCAATGAATCACTATGCATGATCAAATATGGTGCAAAATAAGATGACACATACGAGTATGTAGACTTTGAATCAAACAACACTGAAGCATCTCTATCACAAACCAGAACCGTACCTGTAATAACTGCATCTGAAGCCTCAGCCTCGGGCCTGGCTGGGAGAGCATAACATCAAAGCTGGGCCCCACTACCCTGAACTACATCTCTGGGATGGTCTGCAACTAGCTGGCCTCCACCTCTAGCAGCCTGAGCTCCACCTTTAGCACCTCTACCTCTAGCACCTCTACCCCACCTCTAGCTGGCTGGGTGGCCTGTGGGACACCTAGTGCCTAAACCATAACACGGGAACCCTGATGCAAAGAACTGCTCGAAGCTCGAGGGCGATACCTAGCAATGTTCCACAAGTAAAACAAGCCCTCGGCTGTAGGGGCTGACGGCCCTAGAAACTCTGAAGAGGTGGTGCACTGATTGGTTCTGGTGGTGCACTGTAGGACTGCTGATCAGAATACTGCATCTGAGGACCACGGTTACCTGAAGCACCGTGAGAAACCTGAAGTGCTGACTGGAAAGGCCTAGGGGGATGGCCTCTACCATATGAATCTCTACCTCCAGATGAGGTACCACTGAATCTGCCTGAATGACGAGGCCTCTTATCTGACCCATGACCACCTCCCTATGACAGAACCATCTCCACTTTCCTGGCCACATTGGCCGCCTCTTGGAAAGATATCTCACTCCCAGTCTCCCTAGCCATCTGAAGACGAATCGGGTGAATAAGACCATCAATAAACCTGCTCACCCTCTCTCTCTCGGTAGGAAGTATGATAAAAGCATGGCGAGCTAAGTCGATGAACCTAGTCTCATACTGGGTAACAATCATGGAACCCTACTGGAGGCGCTCAAACTATCTCCGATAGGCCTCTCTTTGAGTAATGGGGAGAAACTTCTCCAGAAATAGATGTGTGAACTGCTCCCAAGTCAAGGCTAGCGATCCAGCTTGTCTAGCTAAGCAATAATCCCTCCACCAAGTCTTGGCGGATCCAGACAAGCGAAACGTAGCAAAATCGACCCCATTGGTCTTAACAATACCCATGTTCCTGAGAACCTCGTGGTAGCTGTCTAGGAAATCCTTGGGATCCTCAGCAGATGCACCGCTGAAAGTAGAAGTGAAGAGCTTGGTGAACCTATCCATCCTCCATAAAGTATCGGTAGACATAGCCGCTTCATCGTCGGTCTGAGCTACTACACCCGACTGAACTGCTCCAACTGGATGAACTGCTGGAGTTTGAATCTGGGGAGCTACCTGCTCTGGAGTGTGAGTAGCAGGAGTCTGGGCCCCTCCTCCAGCCTGAGAGATGGCTAGTTCTATAGGAAGCAAGCAAGCCTGGGTGACACTCTCCATGAGGCCCACTAATCGGACCAGAGCATCCTGAAGAACTGGGGTAGCAATAAACCCCTCTGGGACCTGAGCTAGGCCCATCGGAACTGCTGGGGCCGGAACCTCCTCATCAAAATCAACCTGAGTCTCCATCACTGGTGCTGCTGCTCGGGGCTGAGCTCTGCCCCTACCTCAGCCAATAGCACGACCTCGCCCTCGCCCTCTGTCCCTCGTGGAAGCTGCTGGGGGCTTGGGCTACTGAGCGGTGGATGAGGAAGCGCGTGTTCTCTCCATCTGCGAAAGAATAGAGTAAAAATTCAATTAGCATTGAGAAACAAACCGCACGACAAGAAGGAACGAATGTGAAGTTTTTCCTAACCCTGTAGTCTCTGGGGGATAAATACAGACATCTCCGTACCGATCCCTCAGACTCTACTGAGCTTGTCCGTGAATTGTGAGACCTATGTAACCTAGAGCTCTGATACCAACTTGTCACGACCCAGATTTCCCACCCTCGAGAGTCGTGATGGCGCCTACTCGTAGAAGCTAGACAAGCCACGAAATTTAGAAAACTCTTTACTTCTTTGTTAATCCTTTTAACAACTTGCTTTAACAGGTGATAAACATTTAAATAATAGTGGAATATGAGATTAAGCAGAAGACTTAAACAAAATAAACTAAAATAATTCGGAAATCAATATATGCCTCTACCTAAAAACTGGTGTCAGAACTTTCACGGACTATCTATGATTACTACATACAACGTTTGAAAGAAGGAACACTATCTGTCTTGGATACAATGATAACAAAACAAAATAACTGATAGAAGAGACGTCGGGCCTGCGAACGCCTGCAGGACTACCTCAGAATCTCGGTGGACTGAAGGCTGGCTCCCAAGCTACTACAGCTGACCTAGTGCTGCTCCGATATCTGCACATAAGTGCAGAGTGTAGCATTAGCACAACCGACCCCATGAGCTGGTAAGTGCCTGGCCTAACTCCAGCGAGGTAGTGACGAGGCTAGGACCAGACTCTAGATAAACCTGTGCAATTATATATATATATATATATATATACAACGGAAAAGAAATACAGAAATAAACAAATAAAGATAGGAGGGGGAAACATGCTTCAGGGAATAACAGGTAAAACAGAATATCAAGAGAATTATAAAGGAATCAAAATCAACCACTAACAAGAATGAGGAAAAACAAAGACGGATTTCACTTTTTTTTCACATCTTGTTGCAGGCGTGCAACCCGATCCCGATTCCTGTATCTCGTGGCAGGCGTGCCACCCTCTCCCATTTCATTGTATCTCATGGTAGGCGTACCACCCGCTCCCATTTCATTATATCTTGTGGTAGGCGTACCACCCGCTCCCATTTCATCATATCTTGTGGAAGACGTACCACCCGCTCCCATTTCATTATATCTTGTGGTAGGCGTACCACCCGCTCCCACTTCATCATATCTTGTGGAAGGCGTACCACCCGCTCCCATTTCATCATATCTTGTGGTAGGCGTACCACCCGCTCCCATTTCATCATATCTTGTGGTAGGCGTGTCACCCGCTCCCAATTATAAGCCAATAATAATCACAAGGAATTCCGGCAAGGGAACAAAAGCAATAACAACTTCCCGGCAGGGGAACAATGATATTTCAACAACATCCCGGCAAGGGAATAATACTATCAAAACAAACATCCCGGCAAGGGATCATTAATATCAAACAAAAATCCCGGCAAGGGAACAATGATGATAATAACATATGAAGCGCAATAAATCACAACGGAGTCATAATAACTATAATACAAGACTCACGGGCATGCTTGACACCAACGTATAGATACTCGTCACCATGTCTATACGTCGTTCTCCACAATTAATATGTAGAAAATAAGACACAACTCCTAATCCCTCTAGCTAAGGTAGACCAAACACTTACCTCGATGCCTTGAACACAACTCAAGTTTCAATTATAGCTTTACCCCTTGATTCCTCCACCAATTCGCTCTTATCTAGCCACAAGTTACTTAATTACATCAATAAATGCTAAAAGAATAAATTTGAATGCATGAAAATGAGTTTTCCAAAGTTTTACCCAAAAAGTCAAAATTGCCCTCGGGCCCACATGGTCAAAATCCGAGATTTGAACCAAAACCCAATTACCCAATCCCCCACGAGCTCAAATATGTAATTTGTTTTTAAATCAGACCTCAAATCGAGGTCCAAATCCCTAATTTTTGAAAAACCTAGGTTTTACCCAAAACACCCAATTTCCCTCATGAAAATCATTGATTTGAAGTTGAAATCATGTTAAAAAATGTTAATGATTGAAAAAAACTAGTTAAAAACGACTTACACTTGATTTGGAGAAGAAATGTTGTTTGAAAAATCGCCTCTTATATTTTTGGGTTTTGAAAAATGCACAATGACTGAAAATCCCATCTATTTATATCCCTCTCAGACCCCCTGTACGGACCTCACAAGCCTTCCTGAGGGTACTGCGGTCCAGTGCCCTGTGCGGACCGCACAAAGTCGACTGCGGTCGCACAGCAGCGCCCCTGTGTGGACCGCACAAAGTCGACTGCGGTCGCACAACAGCGCCCCTGTGCGGACCACACAAAGTCGATTGTGGCCACATAGCCCTACACCGCGCACCGCACAAGGCCGACCGCGGACCGCACTGGCGGGTTCAGAGGCCTCAACTTCTGGTTTTAAGCCTAAAACATCCTGGAACTTACCAAAAACTCAACCGAGCCCTCAGAACTCCAAACCAAGTGCACATAAAAACCTCAAAAACATCCTATGGACTTATTTGGGTAATCAAATCACCAAAATAACATCATGAACATCAAATTAAACCTCGATATTAATGAAATTTTTCAAAACTTCTTTAGACATCAATTTTGTAATTTAAATCCGAATCATACCGTTTTTCACCAAATTCCACAAAACATCTTAAATCAAATATAAAACCTATACCGAGCGCCGGAACCAAAGTACCGGCCCAATACCATCATGTTCTAAGCAAATTTCCTTTCAAATTTCTTTAAACAATTTCAGAAAATAATTTTCTTTAAAAAATTCATTTCTCAGGCTTGGGACCTTGGAATCTTATTCCGAGCATACGCCCAAGTCCCATATTTTCTTACGGACCCTCCGGGACCGTCAAATTACGGGTCCAGGTTCGTTTACCCAAAACGTTGACCGAAGTCAAATTTATTCATTTTACAGTCAAAACTTATCATTTTTCATCAATTTTCACATTTAAGCTTTTCGGTTACGCGCCCGGACTGCGCACACAAATCGAGGTGGTGCTAAGGGAGGTTTTTAAGGCACAAAAACGTAGAATTTCATTGCAACACAAGTGATGACCTTTTGGGTCATCACATCTATAGTTCGCGCCATTCGACCCTCTGGTAGTGCACAATTTCTTTTATGTTGGATCGGGCCGTCGACCTCGGCATAACGTGCGCATGATATTTATGTGAATTTATTATTGATGACCTGTCTAATACTTGGCTTACATTGTAAAGGACTAGTTGGGGTATTAAAATGACATGACTTAGAAATACTTATTTCAACTGTTATATATTGTGACTATCATGCCTGGAATAACATCATATTATATTATTTGGCCCTAGTAAGTATCAAGTCGACCTCTCGTCTCTACTTCTTCGAGATTAGATGGGATACTTATTGGGTACATATTGTTAATGTACTCATGCTACACTTCTGTACTTAATTGTACAGGTTCTGAGGCAGGTTCATCTGACTATCAGACCGGTGCGCGTCCCTGATCATAGTCCGAGACTTCCACGGTGAGCTGCTTCCCTTCTTATGCCGATCGGCAACTGGATGAAGTCTTCCTTACTTTTGACTGTCTATTCTGTTTTAGACAGTAGGATAGATGTATTATTTTGTATATTCTACTAGTTGCCCACAACTTGTGAAACTAGGTCTTGGCACACACATTAGTAGACGTTTCTTTTGGATTGTATAATTATTATTGAATGTTGCATATTATCACCTACTTTTAATTGCAAATTAAGAAAAATGTTATAACTGTTTGGGTAAGTAAAATAAGAATTCACTAATACTTCTGCGTTGGCTTGCCTGACAACGGTGTTGGGCGCCCTCATGACCTATTATGGAAAAATGGGTTGTGACAATATGTGTCACCTCAACACCAACCATATAACCCGTATTTCAGGGATTCATACCCTTAGTACCGATTATAACATTACTTACCTCAAACCGCACAAATAATAACTCCAACAAGCCCTTGCCTCGCAAATCGGCCTCTGAACGATCCGTATCTAGCTACAAACAATTTAATACAATCAATACAACCTATAGGAATCAATTTCATACGATAAAGCTAAGTTTTTTAACTAAATTCAAAAAGTTAACCCCGGGTCCACGCCTCAGAACCCAACAAGGTTCACAAAATTCAAACACACATTCAATAACGAGTCCAACCATATCAAAATCATCCAATTCCGACCAAAAATCGATCCTCAAACCCTTAAATCTTACTCTCCAATATATGGATCAAAAATTTCTAAATTCTAGCTTAGATTCATCATAAATAGGTGAAATAACCAATGGGTATTCAAGATACATGGACAAAAGTGATCAAAAATCACTTACCTCTTCAATCTAGGTGAAAACCCTTCCAAAAATCATCTCAATCCGAGCTCCCAAAGTCCAAATGTAAAGCAAAACTCTAACCCTCGTTTTTTAAATTAAATAGTCTGCCCAGATGTTCACTTTCACGATCGCGGAAATATCATTGTGTATTTTCTCATATGATAGTATTTTATAACTTAAAAATATTTATGATTTGTTTCCTTAAAGTATTTATAAAATATTTATATCTTAAGATATTAGATCAATTAACCTAACTTTGGCCGCTTAATTGTTATTAACGGATTTTAAAAGGTGCTATTAAAAACCTTCCGTTTAAGATATTTAAAACTTGTACTTAGAATCTTTAGGTTAAGACCATAAAATGGAGTTTTGTTTAACTTCAATAATTGGTGTCCTAATTCACTTTAGAATTAATTAAGTGGTGACTCTCTTAAAATTAATTAAACCTCGGGATTTTCAATATGTTATACTCTAATTAGACCCATATTAAATAGGGTATAACAGTTTGACGACTCTACTGGGGAATTGGTATTTTAAACCATAACAAACTTAGGATAATAAAAATGGCCTTGTATTTTTGTGAATATTTGTGCAACCTCTTATAAATTGTAATTGTTATCTTTTATAAACCGTCATTCCGTTTTCACTTTCTTCACTTTTGGAAAACTCATGTTATGCACACACCTAGCGGTACTTTTTCAAAACATACCTTTGAGGGGTAAGTTCGTGGGTAAGTCAATTTGTGGTGCAGTCGACAATCACGAGATTTCCACCCCCAAGTTGACTGCTTGAGAGAAGATCGGTCTAGAAAAATCTACTCTTAGTCGACCTTGGATAGAGCTAAACCAAAACCCTTATTAAGTACATGCATCATGCAAAGTTATAGAGCTTAATACCCTAGGTGTATTAAGTCCTTTAGTCAACCTTATCTAAATGTCCAAGTGGGTGTATAACCTCGAGTGATGCCTATTCATGTTCTTTGTACATCGTTTGAATGATAATGATGTTGATTATGTAGATCGTTTACTCCTTAAGGGGGATTGGAATGACATATAATGGTGTGTTTATAGTTCAATTTTTGCTAGTCCTACCCTTGGCACAAAGAGGTCCCGTGCATACTAAGAATGCTATTAATATTTGATTTGTTCGTATTATTCACTATGTGACTTGTTTGCTTGTGATATATTTTCTTTGAAGTTTCACCACTTACTAATGTTGTCTTTGTTTCCATTACAAAAGGTTTTATTTTATTACTCCCTAAGGTTGATTCGTGTTGACTATTGAACTGGATGACCACCCTACTTCACGAGGTCAAAAATGTCAGCATTACCTCGACGTAGTTGGGCCATCCAAGGAAGAAAAACTACTATGCCTGATCCCTCTGCATATGATCCAACTGGTTTGGGAAATATTGTGAATCCAAATAACCCTTCTGAGACTTTTGGAGATACAACTATCACTCAACATGATGAACACATTGCCTGTTTTCAACAAGAGATTGAGGATCTACAAGGAAAACTGAATCGAATGAAAGACTTGACTAATTTGGCTATCACACTTCATAGTCCATCTCCTGGACCCAGAAATACCGTGCCAAACCTACCTCACTTTCCATCCCTTGATTCACTAGTTCCAAAACACTTTCCCCTACAACATCCTCCACCTACCATTAACAATCTACCACTAGTTACTCCAGTAAATCCACAAAAACCACCACCTATTAACACTCCATATGTACCTCCCCCAAACCCATCACTCGTGAATCCTCAAAGTCAACCAGCTATCAACACTTTTAATGCTCCCACAAACCCACCAAGTCAACCACCTGTCAATACCCCTTATAACCCCCTACCACCCTTAGTTCAAATTACCCCTATCATAGATAACCCAGTAACCCAACATATTTCAGGGGAACATATTGCTATTCTTAACATGCAAAGTGATCCTCAGGTATATGCAGGGGAAGCTCACACCTTTACTAACCCAATATCGGTCAAATTTCAATCCGAGGTAGATCAATATGAATAAATAGAGAAGGATGCAAAGGCAAAGGCGGCCTATGTGTTAGCAAAAGAGATCTGGAGGCATAAGGAAGCCGTGAGAAACCTATAAACGTCTAGGGGAAGCAAAATCGTTGAATATGCGGATTTGTGTGTTCATGCTGATGTTGAGTTGCCCGTAGGGTACAAGCCGCCAAAGTTTGACACATTGGACTGAAAAAGTGATCCCCATACACATTTGAGGGCTTATTGTGACAAACTGGTAGGAGTAGGGAGATATGAAATGTTACACCCCGCAATATTACATCGATATTACGTCTCGTAGTACTACATTATGATGATGTTAAGCCTCACAGTATTAAATTACGACGATGTTGCACCCTGTAGTATTGTACGTTGAATTTGTCATAAGGTAATTCACATCAGTTCAAGGAAAAGATTATTTGGAGATTATAAGGATTATGCTATTTCAAACAAGTGATGAGTAAATTCGTGAAGGTGAGAAGGGAAGCAAGTCAAAGGAAATAAATTTTTATCCAAGTTTGGCATATTGGGATAAAATACGGTCCGAGCTATAATACCCGATATTTATAGACTAGTACCATACAAGGTACTGTATGACTGTGATATTATAATGTATAAAGTATATTAAAAATGAGTAGAATTTTAAGTAATTTGAGACCATTCTTAATTATGCAGGTAAGTGGTTAATCATCGGGTAACGGGACATTACCTAATAAGTGAATAAAGATTTAAAATTTTCCACCTTACCCCCACGTGGCAGTAAGCCACTATTAATACATATGACTAAGGGTCATATTGGCTTAGGTGGCTATCTAAGATAACAAGACTTTAATATGTAAAGACATGCAAGTTTGGTTTTATTTTTATCCAAGTTCGGTTCATTTGGGACATAGTATTCTATAAGCTATTCTATAAGTTGGTTTTTATATATATTTCATTGTAATTCAAAGTATTCAAGAACAGATGCTAAACTCCATCCAAAAAAATGCTTCAAACAAAATTCTTGCAACCAAACTCCAACGAGAACTATTAGAAACTTAACAACGTAAAAGTTTTGCAGTTCTAAAGGAGTACGGTGCAATCTTTTCCAACAATATTATATGAATTTTTTCCTATTCCAGGTATGTTAAGGCTAAGCCCTTCCTTCATTTTAGTAAGATCTATGCGATACAAATAAAACAAGAAAATGCACAACTTCCATAAATGACTCTATTTATAGAAATGCTAGAAATTACAGTATTTTTCTTTATCAAGACTTTATATTCAATTGAGTATTTCCTTCTTCCAGTCAAGAGAGCATAGAGTCTATATATATATATATATAGTATTACAATATTTTCATTACCATCGAGCTATAATCGATGGGCAGACCCCTATTGGCAACTTCAGATCAGATGGTAAGTTATATACCGAGCCTACTGTGGCCGAGCGCCTATGGGCGAGCCCAGTTGGTCGAGATACAAAGCCTAGTATGGCCGAGTACCTATGAGCGAGCCTAGTACATTAAAGTAATTATATATATATATACCGAGCCTTATATGGCCAGAAAGCCATTTTACTTACTATATTGAGAGAGTTGAGTCAGTATTAGCAGGTAAACTTATCTTCAAATTATCTTTGACTTCCAGTTACTTTCAGTTGTTATATTATCAGTTCAGTTTTAGCTTTCAGTATATTGTCTTACATACTCAGTACATTATTTCGTACTGACATCCCTTTTCTAGAGGCATTGCATTTCATGCATGCAGGTTCATACAGACAGACGGGTAGACCTCCTCATTAAGTGTTGCCCGAGTTCAGCTTGAACGGTAACTCCATGCCCTTCGGAGTTGTCGGGTCTATGGCTTTATGTACATTTTGTATATATATGTATATATGTTATGAGTAGGTCGGGGATCTATTCCGATTACAGTATATCCACCAGTAGAGGCTTGTAGACATATCCTGTCAGTTAGTGCTATATATTGGGCTTGTAGGCCTTGTATGTATATTGGTTGGTTTGTTAGCTACAATAATTATGACGGCCTTGTCGGCCCAACTTCGTATTGATATTTTGTCAGCATTTGCAGTTGTCTTGCAATGTGGACCATGGCCAAAGTCCGACATCACATGTTCAGAGTTCCTTAGTCACAAGTTGGTATGCAAGGATAGGTGAGGCACCGGGTGCCGGTCTCGCCCCCCAGGTTCGGGGTGTGACAAAAGTGGTATCAGAGTAGTTCTATCCTAGGGAGTCTACAAGTCGTGTCTAGTAGAGTCTTGTTTATGGGTGTGTCATGTAGCATACTTATAAGCAGGAGGCTACAGGGCATTTAGGACTGTCACTCTTTCTTCTTATTCCAGATCGTGTGGTAGAGCTCAGTTGTAAGAACTAAATTTTCTAAACTCTATCTTATTCGTAATGCGGCGATGTCTTCATTTAGAAAGATGGTTGGTAAGGGATTGAATGCGGTTGTGAAAGAGTTGAGTCAGAAAAACTCGGTGAGCTTCTGGAAAAGGAGCCTTTAGGCAAGAATATCTATCCACCTTTATGGTGAAAGACAATGAGAGATTAATAAGAAATGAAGGTGAAAGAGGGTACGAGGTACCCAACTAATGAAGATTATCCTTATTTACCATTCAGGAAGAGAGAAATAAGCATTTTGAGTTACCTTCAACAGTAACATAGGTATGTACAATTGGCCACATCGATCTAAGTTATGCTCTGTGGGAGCTAACAAATATGGTTTAAGAGAAGGACATAATATCACGATCCGGATGGGGTTAGAGTGACCTAAAATGGTGGATGAATTTTTTTGTGTTAGTTGACATTGCCGAGTGATATTGCAAATGTGTTAATAGATCTCCTTGTGAGACACCCAGATGGTGCACTCTAAAATAGTACAGCTAGATATGAGTACTACAAAGATAGACACTAAAAGCCTGGAAGGGATAAATATTACCTTAGTGTGACTCTCGTCCCTAGTAGAGCGAGGACGTTGAGAAACCCGAAGAGCCGATGAATGAAGCAAGGGGAGATAAAATCCAAAGAATGTCTTGTTGAAGTTTTCATAAGAAAGAGATAGACATAAATATTAGCAGAGTAATGAGAAGAGAGATAAGGAAGAATTATGAGTAAGATGTGATGCATGGATGACAGTATTACATAGTCGATAATCGAGGGAAGGAAAAAAAATGAGAGGTGCCAGGCCTGGAAACAACAAAAGAGTATATGACATACAGTCACATCCTCATTTTGAGAAATAAGTTCGCGACTCTAATGTGATTAACAGAAGGGAAATTGAAACCCCCGAGTAATAGAAATCAGTATGGATTGGTGAACAGGATAACCTAAACATGAATTAGGAACTGAGTGATTTGATAATGGTCAGCATCATGAGAATTTCATATTGCGTTCTGGCAATAATAGAATGGACAACAGAAGAAGATCCATGATGAATTAAGAGAATGGTCATTCAGGAAAATGCTTCCCTAAAGCAAACAATGTGAGCAAAGTTAAGCTTAAGGGACTATATGTGCCAGTTACACTAAGTATCACCATTGCGAGTGAGGAATTTTGTTATCTTTGGTACAGAAGGATTACCGCAAGGCGAGTAAGGGTCATTGATGATGCGAAAAGATGCCAAAGATGGAGAGGAAAAACATCTATAGGCGGGTCGTCGTAGCTCTAAGTCTTAGTACTCCCCTAAAGAGGGGAATATGAAATGATAAAGGAAGAATGCAATAAAAATGAGAAAGGGATGAGATTGCACTTATCCAAATGCTACAGATATACTATGATTCCAGAACATTATCTAAGCATGACTCCAAAAAAAGGAAGTAAGGGTTCCTGCCTTGAATGTTATTGATAGATAAGGAGCCAGTACGTGAGGTAAGATAAGACAAGGAAATAACCCTAGAAAGATTACGCGGAATATGGATATGAGAAGGGGCCGACAAGTAGTTAGTAGTTGATTCAAGAAGAGCCTAGTCATGACTAGACAAGAAGTTACAGACAAATCAGCAGATCATGCAAAGTAAATGTAGTAAACCCCAACATGGAGAATTCAGCCTCGCAGTAATGTCATTATAATACTTGAGATATATTCAAATAGGAGTCAAGGTAGTTAAAGGTACCGTATAAGTGTTACAGGGATAAAAGAAAGTGCCACTAGGAAGGTGGTCAAATATTAGTTCAGGAGCAACCCTACAAGCATAAGGGCACGGAGGTAAGCAACTACGGATAATTATAGGCAAGGAAGGACATCAAAAGGTCCGTAATAAGCTCACAGCTTTACGAGAGTCAAGGGTTCTCCCTAAGTACTACAACGAAAGACTAGCTGAGGAAATAAGGAAGAAGGCTTCAACCTAAGCACAACGACCTAGCTCTATTGTTCGCTTGAGAAGCTCTGGAGAAAACCTGGGCGATTAGAGAGAGAAATCTCGTTGCTCACTTCTATGGCCGCTCCGGCCACTGCCCAGCCTTCAATGGAGGTTGGGCAGGTGTCTCCCAACCCTATACCAATCCCGCAATTATCTACTAATCCAAAAACAATCCAAACATACGCGAATTTGCTCCAGCCACAAGCAATAAATGCTCTCATGCACGTAACTAGAGTAAACCTAAAACCAGTCGAGGTTTTACATGGTGAACCAATGGTTAGGTGGAATAAATCTGAGGTAAAACAATCCATATTGCAACAAAGATTACATCTAGCAGTTCTTGGCAAATTCTCATATGGAAAACCTGTGATCCAAGAATTGAGGAAGGCAATTCCAATTCAATGTGAGCTTAAGGGATCATGTTCAGTAGGTTTGATTGAAGATTCACACGTTTTGATCAAGTTGTCATTGATGGAGGACTATATTCATTTATTATCGAAGCCTGCATTCTATTTGAAAACTCAAGGTGAATTTTGGCAGATGAGATGCACGAAGTGGAGTCCTTGGTGGTCTCCAGATGTTGAGACACCAATTGCAATTGCGTGGATTTCGTTTCAAGACCTTCCTCCTAATTTCTTTGGTAAGGAGTTTGTGTTTTCATTGGCTAATGCAGTAGGTAGACCTTTACATATTGATCTTGCTACTCAAAATAGCACAAAACCTAGTTGTGCTAAGGTTAAGGTGGAGGTGAATCTTCTTGCAATATTGCCTCAAAGAATTAAGATTATTGAGGAGGCTGATGAGACTGGTCCTGAAGAGTCTAAATGGATCAAGATAAGGTATGATTACATGCCTAAATATTCCAAGACATGTAAGAAACAAGGGCACAAGGAGGAGGAATATTGGGTAGTTCATCCAGAACTACATAAAAGTTTTGATGGTGATGTCAAGGATCAAGGCGAGGAGAGGGAGGTGCTGGTAAGTACTGATGTAGTTGGAACTGCTGCCAATAAGTCTAAGGTGTTATCAAGTGGAAAGGTAGTTGGGAAACCTACTACTAATCAAGCAAAGCAAGAATGGATGCAGGCAAGGAAGAACAAGTACCAAAGAGATAAGAGGGGACACATTATTGAAGATAAAACTGGAAAAGAGGTGGACAAAGGGAAAGGTAAGACCAAGATTGAAGAAGTTGCAACTATGAATAAGTTTAATGCACTAGAGGCAGAGGAGGTTCAGAATCCTCCTTTACAAATCACGGAGGGAAAGGGAGAAGATCATAGCAATGGTAAGAAGATGGAACAATTTGAAAGGCAATCCAAGGAGGTACAGGAGAAGGCAAAGGAATTTAAGGAAAGAAAGCTGAATCCTAATCCTAATTCTACTGGGAATAGGACAACTGAGCAGGAATTAATACGCGTGAAGAAGGAAGCAGTTGAGAATGCTTTGGAAAAAGCTGGCAATCCTAGTCCAAGTGGGATTCTCTCATCTTCACCTAAAGGACTTCATAAATTGGTTGATTCTACTAGAATTAACAAGGAGTCGACTATAGACTGGGTGCATAGGAGATTTGGTACTAGTAAAGAGGAGTTGATGCAGCTGAATGTTACTACAAATCATTCTTGCCAAGATATTCCATCACAAACATATGGTGATTCTGGGCAACAAGAGGAATGTAATGAGGTTAACTCTGCAAAGGTATCATGGGGAGAAGAGGTTGAGGCTATGGATGATCAAAAGGGTGTAACAAAGGTAATGGAATACAAAGAAGAAAAGGATAGCACTTAATTGCAAAAAACTGTCAAAATTGTTGATGCTACAGTAAACCCTAGCAGTGCACAAACTAGGGTTGACTGTAACTCAAGCCTTATAGATTCAAAATTGGGAAAATCAATTGGAGGAGATGCAACAACACTTAAGGGAGCTGGGGATCAAGGAGCAAAAAGAACACTAATAGAACAGTAAACCCTAGTGAAACTGGGGTGATCTTGGCATTTGTTGATGGGGTTCCGGTGTATGATTTGGAGAAGGAACTTGATGACAATGTTCCTAATGAATTAAGGAAGGATACAATGTGCCAGGAGCAACAAACAGTTCATGGGAAGGTGCCTGATCCCAATGGAATAGTAAATTCTGGTTGTCTTGCTACAGTAACTCCAGACCTGGGATCTGTGTATGCACTTCAATTCAAATTGATGCAGGCTAATTTGGAGACTATGGGGAAGAATTTAGAGCAACATGGAGCAACACTAATTCCTTATGAACAAGCTGAGCATGACATTGTTTCAAAGGAGGTAGGGGAGCTGGAAACACAACCAGTGGCATGTGCTTCAGGAACTGGATCACCAATGCAGATCCAAATTAATGTGCCATTGAGGACTCCAAATCAGGTACTTCATGACATTATTACACACAAGGAGTTGCCAGATGATATTCAGAACAATTTGATTGACCAACAATTGCAATATAAGGGAGAAGAAGATGATGAATCAACAGTTGAGAACTTTAAGGCTGTATCTAGGGAAGGGGATTTATCTCCAAAATCAGCAGGTAAAAGTGGAAGGAAAGGGAAGAAAAATCAACCTAAAGAACCATCGCAACCTACAAGAATACTGCCTAGAAGGGCAGCCTCAGGAGTTTCAAGATGATGATCAAAACTCTTATATGGAATATAAGGTCTGTCAAAACTCAGCAGGCCTTTCAAAGGGTTATAAATATGCAGAAGGAACATGGATTTTTTATTGTTGCACTTATGGAGCCTTTGCAAAAGAAGAGATTTATTCAGAAATATAGAAAAAGATTGGGGATGGAAGCTGCAATATCAAATATTAATGGAAAGATCTGGTTGTTCATTGATGCCATGGTGGAATCGGATTTACTAATTGACACTGAGCAACAGATGACCATCAGAGTGTATCATAGAGAGCTTGGTAAGTACATTATGATGACCTTTGTCTATGCTAAAGGTTGTGCATTAGAAAGGTTATAATTATGGGATAATTTGTATTATTTGGCTAGTGATATGGAATTGCCTTGGTTAGTTGGAGGGGATTTCAATGTTGTTCTTGGAGAGAAGGAGAAGATAGGGGGGTTGCCAGTCTATCCACCAGAGTATGAAGACTTTGCCTTTTGTGTCAATTCATGTGGACTGTTTGATTGGGGTATAAAGGGAGTCCTTTTACTTGGTGGAATGGAAGGCCTAATGAGGAGTGCATTTTTAAAAGATTGGATAGGATTCTTGTAAATATGCCTTTTCAATCTTTGTTTCCTACAATTGAAGTGGAACATCTCATTAGGATAGGCTCTAATCATGCACCTTTATTAATGAGTTGTGGAGAGGAGCCTATGAAGTTTGTTAAGCCATTCAAGTTCTTAAATTTCTGGACAAAACATGAATCATTCTTGGAGGTGGTGAAGCAGAATTGGATTGCTGATTTTATAGGAGATCCTTTTTTGATGTTTAAGCAGAAGTTGAAGAGGGTTAAGATTGCTCTATCAAAATGGAGTAAACTGACCTATGGTGACATTTTTAAACAATTAGCTATTAGGGAGGATGTGGTGAGGATCAAGGAGATGTTGTTTGAGGAGGATCCTTCAACACAGAATAGAGTTGTTCTCCAACAGGCTCAAGCTGAACTAAAAAAGTACTTGAGCATTGAGGAACAATACTGGAAGCAAAAAAGCAGGAATGACATGGTTTGAAGAGGGAGATAGAAACACAAGGTTCTTTTATAATTGTGTCAATGGGAAGAGGCAAAAGCTGCAGTTGAAAAGAATTCAGAATGGGGATGGTTCTTGGATTGAAGATCAAGAAAAACTAGCTGATGCAGCAGTGGAGTTCTTTCAGAAGCAATTTACCATGGAAGGAGATCCTGCAAGCTTTGACATGCTGAATAATGTACCTTCAATGGTGACAAGGGAGCAGAACTTGGAATTATGCAGATTACCTATTATGGAAGAGGTGAAGAATGTTGTCTTTGCCTTAAGTAGTGAAAGTGCAAGTGGTCCAGATGGTTTTTCTGACCTGTTCTTTCAAGCTTGTTGGGAGATTGTGAAGGAGGATATACATACATTGTTAGTGTTGTTCTTTGTAGGTAATCCTTTACCTAAATCTATAACACACACTAACCTTGTTTTACTGCCCAAAAACCCACAAGTACAAACATTTTCTGACCTTAGGCCTATAAGTTTGAGCAACTTTATAAATAAAGTCTTCTCAAGAGTGGTTCATGATAGACTTGAAAGGATTCTTCCTTCATTAATCTCAGCAAACCAGTCAGGCTTTGTTAAAGGAATAAGTATATTTGAGAATATCTTGTTGACTCAGGAGATTGTTACTGACATAAGATTGAGAGGGAAGCCTGCTAATGTATTGATCAAGTTAGACATGGCTAAGTCTTATGATAGGGTGTCTTGGAATACCTACTGCATGTGTTAAGAAGAATGGGGTTTGCTGAGTGTTTTATCAATATGGTTTGGAACCTTATTTCAAACAACTGGTACTCTATTATAGTGAATGGACAGGTATCTGGATTTTTTCACTCTACAAGAGGTGTGAAGCAAGGAGATCCTCTCTCACTAGCATTATTTATACTATCAGCAAAAGAGTTATCAAGGGCATTGAACAGGTTGTTTGAAGATAGGCAGTTTAGGGGATTTGGCATGCCAAAATGGTCAGATCCTTTGAATCACTTAGCCTATGCAGATGACACTATCATATTTGCATCAGTAGATCCTTATTCACTTCAGAAGGTTATTGATGTATTGACATCGTATGAAAGAACTTCAGGCCAGATGATCAACAAGACAAAGAGCTCCTTCTATATGCATACAAAGGTGCATGGTGTTTTGGTGGACTCAGTAGCTGCAATCACAGGTTTTTCAAAAGAAAGTTTTCCATTTACCTACCTTGGATGTCCTATCTTTTACACTAAAAGAAGGAAGAACTATTATAATGATCTGATTCAAAAGGTTAATGCAAAGCTCCACTCATGGAAAGACAAACTACTTTCTTATGGAGGCAAGGCTACATTGATTTCTAGTGTTTTGCAAAGCATTCCTACACACATCTTGTCAGTGCTAGACCCTCCTGATAATGTACTGGAACATCTTCACAAAGTATTTGCAAGATTTTTCTGGAGCAATAAGGACGAGGGGAGAAGCAGACATTGGACAAAGTGGCTGAAATTATGTCTTCCTAAGGAGGGGGGGAGTAGGTTTCAGATCTTTGTTTGATGTGTCCAAAGCTTTATTTGCCAAACTGTGGTGGAGATTCAGAACATCTAAATCACTATGGTCAAATTTTATGTGGAACAAGTACTGTAAGAAGGAAGTACCTACGGTGGTGCAGTTTAGAAAGGGCTCTCATGTGTGGAAGAAAATGTTAGAAGCTAGAGATGAGGTGGAGCATGAAATTCTGTGGGAAATGAATATGGGTTCTACTAATGTATGGCATGAAAATTGGACTGGCTTGGGAGCTTTGTATCATGTATTGCCTCCAGATTTTCCCATAAATGAAGGTTTGCAAGAGGTGGCTGATTTGAGAACTGAAGATCATTGGGATGATGCACTGTTGAACCAAACATTCCCTGAGGACATTGCTGATCACATTAGACGGGAGATTCAGTTTTATAATAGAGATGAATACTGGGACACTCCTAGGTGGATGCCAACACCCTCAGGTAAATTTACTGTGAGTAGTGCATGGAGAATAATGAGGCATAGAGAACCTAGCAATCCTGAATTTGCAAAGTTGTGGACCAAAGGGTTACCTTTCAAAATTTCCTTTTTCTTGTGGAGAGTGTGGAGAGGAAAGGTGCCTACAAATGATATATGGAGAAGAGGGGGTTATATGATAGTGTCAAAGTGCTGGTGCTGCATACAACCACAGGAGGATTCATTCCAGCATTTGTGCGTAACAAGTAAGACATCAACAAAGGTATGGAAGACATTTTTATAGGCTGCAGGTTTGATGACTAATATGGTGCAGGTTCATCAGGTTATAAGGGAATGGTGGAAGGCAAAATGTTGTCCAAAATTAAGGCCCTTGTTTCAGGCAGCTCCAGCAGTAATTCTATGGGAAATTTGGAAGAGAAGGAACACAATCAAGCATGGGGGATCAGTGTCTTGCAGTAGAGTGATTCATGAAGTGAATAAGACCTTGTATTATTTGGCAAAGGTGAGATACCCTTGGCTTCCTGGAATTCCATTGTTATGGCCAGATATGATCAGATTTTTGAGAGCTATAAGCCAGTTGTGGTTACTAGGAGGGTCACATGGAAATTGCCATATGAAGGATGGTACAAGTGTAATACATATGGGGCTTCAAGGGGGAATCCGGACCCTAGCTCTTGTGGATTTTGTGTTAGGGATCATAGGGGGGACTTGGTATATGCTAAAGCAAGGGAGATAGGAGAAGCAACCAATATTGTAGCTGAGGCAAAAGCACTGGTGGAAGGTTTGATCTGGTGTGTAGAGAAGCAGCTTCACCCTTTGATCATGGAGACAGACTCTTTGGTAATGAAGAAGATAATTGATGATGAGTGGGAGACTCCATGGAGTATAGGTGCATAAGTGAGGAGGATTAAGGAGATCAAAGAGTCATATAATGTGCTTTTCCAACATGTGATGAGGGAGGGCAACAAAGTGGCAGATTATTTAGCTAACCTTGTTTTCTCTTTTGCAGGTACAATCATATTTCATTCTTTCCAGGAGTTACCATCTGAAGGAAAAGCTCTAATCAACATGGACAAAGCTCAAGTTCCTAACCTTAGAGTTAGGATTGCCAAAAAGAGAGCACCTGACTGATGAGCACAATATTAGTAGATATGTCTCAACCTCTTCATAAGTATTTTTGGACTTTGTTGAATGGTTACTCAGACGTATTAGCATGGTTTCATGCTCATTCTGGGGACTACTTAGCAGGGTACAGAATGCTTTATATGCAGGTTGTGGTAGGGAATCGGGAAGCTCTTATTAATGGTCACAATTTGGAATATATGAGGAACAATTGTGTTGTTGTTTGCACAACAATTTTCGTGGTCAGTGTGCTGATGATTCTGGGCAGTTTAAAGATGTGGAAAGTAGTTATATATCATTGGAATTCTAGTGTAATCCCTGATGGTCCAATACATATACACTCAGTGGTGTATGCTGATTTGCAGGATAGATTCAGTTGGTTTGTGCTTTGCATAGCCATCTTTTTAATTCTACTGTTAGCATTGTGCATGTTTATTATGTAATAAATCATACTGTGGCTATTCTAGACATCAAGTGTAGTAAATGAGACCATAATACATATGATAGAAGCTGTAGCTTTTTGATGGCATTTACAGTCATGTTTTTTGAATCTCCTGATATGGATTTGGCTTCAGATTTGGTCTGTTATAGCTTGTGTACTGTTTTATCATTTTTAGTGGTATTAGTGTGTTTACACACTCATTCTGATGATGATACTACAGTAGGCAAGGTAAATATGATATGGAAGCATTTGAGGAACTTAATTCATGTTCTTGATTGGTTTAGTAGAGTGTTGAGTTCAAACTGTTTGTGTTATGGTTTGGTATTCAATTTGGTCTTTGGAATTCATACTTTGGCACCTGGTGAGAGTTTAATAGGTGCTTCTTGGTATTTTCCATTGCCATTTGGATTCACATACATGGACAGGAGATGGGCTGATGCTGCAAGACATAATGTAATAGCTAGTGTAGTAGTTTCATATTTTCTATCTTTAGTAGTAGCTAGTAGCTTCATACATTTTATATGGTCATTTGGACACATTGTATGTTTTGGACCCATTTCTGGGATTTTATTTATATATTAGCCACTAGGCAGTCTGCCTAGTGGAATATTTGCTTAAAAAAGCACAATGACCTAAAGAGAAAATGTCGTGTAACAACAGTCTCGCAACAACATTGTAAGCACTCCAACGGAAAGTGGCACCTACCGTGGCAAATGAACGGGAAATAAAAATTAAAGTAATATTCAAGATCATATGAGTTGCACGAAAACTCTAGCATGTGTGGGCACTAAGATAAGCTAAGTATGGACGCAACAAGGGGCGGAAATACCAAGAAAAGTAATAGCTTACATTGAAATAAAGCAAAGATGGAACAAAATAAATTATTCGATCAATGATCCAGAGTTGGTTATGTTATGAACGCACTTAAGGGTTTGGAGTTTTATACACACAACATATACGGCTGTAGAAGATTCGGGTATACATTAAAAGAAAGAATTGAGCCCAGGTCATAAATGAAGGATTGAATTGTTAAAGTATTGTACCATGCATATTCCTCGGCGCCCATGAAAGTCTAAACAGAATAACTAATACAATGAACCCCATATCGGGAGATAACTTAAGCCGACATAAAGGCCGACCAGAAGAAGGAGTAAACTAAAGAGTAACATCAACGAAGTAAATAAGGAATCCGATTATTGGACCCAGAAGTTATAGGAATCATGATTGAGAACATAGCAGAATCACTCTTAATATTAGAGGTGCAAGTATTATAATAGAGCTTCAAGTTATGAACGTGAATTATACCTATATGGAAGGGAGGTCATGAAAGAGATAGAAGATACAGTGCAAGATTTTAAGGTAAGAAAGGTAAAGAGAAACAACATACAAGATACTCAAATGCAGAAGGTTGGGAATAGTCCATACTGCGGATAAAAGTCTAGAAGCGCTAGGATTCAGTATCCAGGAATGATAGCAGCATCGTCAGTGGTATACCTTCCAGCCTATGGTTTCTAAGTACCAAAAGGTCTAATTAGAGAGTAAAAGAAGAGTTAGAGACGATGCGATGTCTCGCTTGATATTCCAAAAAAGCATAAGGGAATCGATTGCAAGCTAAAGTATGATAGAACGACATGGTTTTGGAAAAACAAGAGTAAGGATACGAAGAAGGCAAGTGAGAAGGTGACGAATATGGATAAGTTCTCGGGATTAAACTCGTGAAAACAAAGGAGCTGATGATTCATCTAAGTTATAGAAAGCTCAATATAGCCTGAATGAACTCAAAGGAGTCTAAGACTAGTAGCATTTAGAAGAGATGTGATGCTTCCCTGGTAACAGAATGAGGGTGTAATTGTGATAAATAAAGGATGACATTTGGGCCTTCGCTTGAGTAATGATTTGAAGAAAAAAAAAAGAAGGGGGGGAGAGGATTTCATGAATTGTAAGGGACTAAAATACTCATATAAGGTGAGTCAAATTGGGATGCTATAAAGTGCATTTATGGAAGTATAGTACCGCCCCTCGGTGGATCAATCTAATTACTCTAGATGTCCCTGATGAGACGCGAGCCCTAGCGGCGGTGTTACATAAAAGATCAAGTTATTAGTGGTAGATGATGAATCAACATTAATGTAAATCAATAATAAATGGATAAAAGTTCAACAATATGAGATGAGATTAGACCGTCAGTCTTAAGGATATACAATGAGAGTAATATGGAGTTGGTTGCAGACCTCAGTAACGATAAGTCGAAGTAAGAATTATGGTATAGTATGACCTACTTAGATGCAGTAAAGTCAAACGAATGGATAACCAGGTCTATGAAATAAGATATAGCCACATCCGCAAGTTCTACAAAGTACCGAACGAAGAACTTCAGTACACCTATAGATGCCCAGAGAGGAATCCTGTTAAGCCTTGTATATGTTTACAAAGTAAGACCTAGAGATTAGCTAAAAGCTGGAGGAAAAGGAGAGAAGAGTCGCATAGGCACACTTATAAGGTCAGTATCATAGAGGCTGCATGATAGAAGGTAGCAACAGTTACGAGATTGGAAGGAATTTGATCACAAGTCATGGCATGGGAAAGAGGCCTAAAGGGGGGAATGACCTGGCCTTTGGATTTATTCAAAGAACAGTTGCCTAAATGTAAAGGAGAATATTAAACTATTCGCACGAACTATAGGTTATGGGAATGATAAGTGCACCAGTCAACATTCGAGGACGAATGTTCCCAGGAGGGAATGATGTTACGCCCCGTAATATTACGTCGATATTACATCCCGCAGTACTACATTACGATGATGTTATGCCTTGTAGTATTAAATTATGATGATGTTGCACCTTGTAGTATTGTACGTTGAATTTGTCGTAAGATAATTGACATCAGTTCAAGGAAAAGATTATTTGGAGATTATAAGGATTATGCTATTTCAAACAAGTGATGAGTAAATTCGTGAAGGTGAGAGGGGAAGCAAGTCAAAGAAAATGAATTTTCGTCCAAGTTTGGCATATTGGGATAAAATACAGTCCGAGCTATAATACCTGATATTTATGGACTAGTACCATACAAAGTATCGTATGATTGTGATATTATAATGTATAAAGTATATTAAAAATGAGTAGAATTTTAAGTAATTTGAGACCATTCTTAATTATGCAGGTAAGTGGTTAATTATCTAGTAACGAGACATTACCTAATTACCTAATAAGTGGATAAAGATTTAAAATTTCCCACCCTACCCCTACATGGCAGTAAGCCACTATTAATACATATGACTAAGGGTCACATTGGCTTAGGTGGCTATCTAGAGTAACAAGACTTTAATGTGTAAAGACATGCAAGTTTGGTTTCATTTTTATCAAGTTCAGTTCATTTGGGACATAGTATTCTATAAGCTATTCTATAAGTTGGTTCTTATATATCTTTCATTCTAATTCAAAGTATTCAAGAACAAATGCTAAACTCCATCCAACAAAATTCTTGCAACCAAAATCCAACAAGAATTATTAGAAGCTTAACAACGTAAAAAATTTGCGATTCTAAAGGAGTACGGTGCAATCTTTTCCAAGAATATTATACGGATTTTTCCTACTCCGGGTATGTTAAGGCTAATCCCTTCCTTCATTTTAGCATGATCTATGCGATACAAACGAAACAAGAAAATGCACAACTTCCATAAATGACTTTATTCATAGAAATGCTAGAAATTACAGTATTTTTGCTTATCAAGACTTTATATTCAATTGAGTATTTCCTTTTTCCCGTCAAGAGAGCAGAGAGTCTATATATATAGTATCACAGTATTTTCATTACCATCGAGCTATAATCGATGGGAAAGCTCCAATTGGGCAACCTCAAATCAGATGGTAAGTTATATACCAAGCCTACTGTGGCCGAGCGCCTATGGACGAGCCCAGTTGGTTGAGATACAGAGCCTAGTATGGCCGAGCGCATATGAGCGAGCCTACTACGACAGAGTAGTTTTATATATATATATATGGCCGGATAACCATTTTACTTACTATAGTGAGAGATTTGAGTCAGTATCAGGAGGTAAGCATATCTTCAGATTATCTTTGACTTCCAGTTACTTTCAGTTGTTATATTATCAGTTCAGTTTTATCTTTCAGTATATTGCCTTACATACTCGGTACATTATTTCTTACTGACGTCCTTTTCTGGGGGCGCTGCATTTTATGCATGCAGGTTCAGATAGACAGACAGGTAGACCTCCTCATTAAGTGTTGCTCGAGTTCAGCTTGACGGTAAGCTCCATGCCCTTCGGAGTTGTCGGGTCTAGAGCTTTATGTACATCTTGTATATATATGTATATATGTTATGAGTAGGTTAGGG
Source organism: Nicotiana sylvestris (assembly GCF_000393655.2). NCBI lineage: Eukaryota > Viridiplantae > Streptophyta > Magnoliopsida > Solanales > Solanaceae > Nicotiana > Nicotiana sylvestris. The sequence continues at coordinate 19,125,844 of NC_091058.1, forward strand.
AGCTGTTCCGATCACATTATATCCACTAGTAGAGGCTTGTAGATATATCTTGTCAGTTAGTGCTATATATTGGGTTTATAGGCCTATATGTATATTTGGTTGGCTTGTCAGCTGCAATAATTATGATGGCCTTGTCGGCCTAGCTTCATATTGATATTTAGTCAGCATTTGCAGTTGTCTTGCAATGTGGCCTATGGCCAAAGCCTGACATTACATGTTCAGAGTTCCTTAGTCGCAAGTTTGTACGCAAGGATAGGTGAAGCACCAGGTGCCGGTCTCGCCCCCCAGGTTCAGGGCGTGACATAAAAACATATGAATGAAGTTGTTGATAGGAAGTTTATCTGGTGAAGCTCTCACTTGGTATACACAATAGGATCTACGTAAGTAGCTTAGGTGGAGTGATATGGCATAAGACTTTATGGATCGATTTAGTTTCAACACCAACATCATACCAGGTAGGTGCTACCTGACTAAGATAACAAACAAATCAACTGAGATGTTCCGCGAATATGCATTACATTGGAGGTCAGAAGCAGCTAAAGTTCAACCCCCAATGAGTGACAGCGAGATGACCACTGCCTTCATTGAGTGCGAAGGCGACATTATATACTATGAGAAAATGATAAGCATGATGGGGCAAAATTTTACAGAAGTGGCCAGAATGGGAGAAGCCTTAGAAGAAGTGATCAAATTAGGAAAAATACAGGATCTCACAGCCTTACAAGCTGCAAGTAAAACAATTCAATCTTGTTATATCAATGGGAATAAAAAGAAGAGAGATGATGTATTTGTTGTCATGAATATTCAAGGACGCGAGCCAAGTCAAGCTCTTCCTTATTCGAACTAGGTATATAAAGACTTTTACCCTTACCAATATGCTGGAACCTCCCAAACACCCTACCAAGCTCCACCAACTCCTTACTCTGTCTTTAACACCCAATCAAGATACTACCAACCCCGACCCCAAAATCACCAAAATTCACGACTATATTGACAATCCAACCAACCTGTCCAAGCTCCAGTTTACCAAAATCACTTATATGTTGCACCTAAGCCTCGTCTAAATCCTGAAATCAAGAATACTCGCAACTATACCCCCAATAGCCGAACCATATGCTCAGTTATTCGAAAGGTTAAAGGAAACAAGTATGATACGACCCATTGAAGGGAATATCCCCAATGCTATCCCAAAGTGGTTTGACGGTTCAAAGCATTGTGCATACCATTCTGGAGTTTAGGGGCACGATACTGAAGATTATTACGGTCTTAAGAACAAAGTTGAAGCCTTGATCAAGGAAGGGGTGATCCAACTTACTAGGGTTTAGCCTAATGTACACAACAATCCTTTGCCAAACCATGGCGATGCTAGTGTAAACGTGATACTTACTGAGAAAGAATGGAATCTTGAAGGAACTATTATTGCAATTGGAGATATAGAGAAGAGTATAATCCAAGAAAAAACACTAATTGAAGTAGAATCACTCCCTAGAAGCATTTCCATTATGGATAACGCATCTCATGAGGTTTCTTTCAACAAGAGTGAGCTGCCACCTAAGGATTTTTGGCATAACAAACCATTGCATATTGACAATAAGTATGGAAACAAGTTCATTTCTCGAGTGCTAATTGATGGAGGTTCGGAACTTAATATTTGTTCTCTTAACACACTTAATGAGTTAGGAATCAATATAGAAGGAATCTGGGGAAGCGATATGAGAGTTAGAGCATTTGGTGGAGTTCAGAGGGACGTCACCGGAAAATATGCTTGGAGTTATTAATTGGACCTGTGGAGTTCCCCATTGGATACCAAATATTGGACATTTACTCAACCTACAATCTAATGTTGGGTAGGACATGGATTCATATGGGTGGTACAGTTCCATTCGCCTTGCATCAAAGTCTTCAATTTGAATGGGATCACCATAAAATTATAGTTCATGGAGAAGGCAACCACTCTACTTACTCTTGATACTCGTTATCATTGAGGAAATGGAAAAGTTGGATGAAGCAACTTTCTTTCCTAGGGAGATTATAAATGTTGTGAGAACATCTGAAGGAGTTCAAACTAATGAAGTAATGCTGAAGAAAGTCGACATTTCCTTTTTCCCGTTGGATCAGACATTTTCCCAGTCGACAACTGAAGCAACTATTGGAGAGGACCTCAATGCGTGGGTCAAAAATCTGTCTATGACCGTGATAGAAATTGATGACAATGTGTGATGATTCAAAATGTCACCTTTAAATTAAATAACTATCTCGGTATTTTAAAATCCTGAAAATCGGTATCAATAATTTCTCGACTTGCGTGCGCAGTCCATACAATTTTTCAGAAGGTTTTTATGTAAAAAATGGATTAAATTATGAATTAGAGCTTTAAAACTCAACTGAGTTGACTTCGGTCAACATTTTGAGCAAACGAACCCTGATTCAAGTTTTGACCATTTTGGTAGTTCCGTGTCGTGATTTGGGACTTGGTCATATGCCCAAAATCGAATTCGGAGGTCCCTAGCTCAAATTATCACCATTTAACGGAATCTAGAAATCTAAGGCTAAGGATTTCTTAAGTTTGACCGGAGATTTGACCTTTGAGAAAACAACCCCAGAATGGAATTTTGATGATTCCAATAGTTTCATATGGTGTTTTGGACTTAGGAGCATGTTCGGATTTGGATTTGGAAGTCCGTAGGACAATTTGCCGCACTTTGGCGAAAGTTAGAAAGTTGAAGGTTTTTGAAAGGTTTGACCGAGAGTTGACTTTTTGATCTCGGGGTTAAATTCTGATTCAGGAAGTTAGAGTAGGTCCGTAAAATTGAATGTGACTTGTGTGCAAAATTTGAAGTCATTCGGGAATGATTTTGGTAAGGTTTGAGACATTTAGTCTCTTTTAAGGAAGCTTAAGTTGGAAAAGTCAACCGAATATTGACTTATGTGTTAGAGGGCTCGGATGTGAGTTACGATGGTTCGGTTAGCTCCAGGAGGTGATTTATGACTTAGGAGCATGATTGGAAGGACTTTTGGAGGTTCGTAGTAGATTTAGGCTTGAATTTGCGAAGTTGATATTTTTAACGTTTTCCGGTTGATAGGTGAGATTTTGATATAGGGGTCGGAATGGAATTCCAAGAGTTGCAGTAGTTCCGTTGTGTTATTTGGGATGTGTGTTCAAAATTTCATGTCATTCGGACGTGGTTTGGTTGAGTTTTTGATCAAAAGAGTGACTTAGAAAATTTTGAAATTCTTAGGCTTGAATCTGATGTGAATTTGGTGTTGTGATATTGTTTTGAGCGTTCCGAAGGTTGGAACAAGTTTGAATGATGTTATGGGATATGTTGACATATTTGGTTGAGGTACCAGTGGCCTCGGGTGAGTTTCGGGTGGTTAAACGGACTATTTCATCTTTGGAAGAGTTGCAGATTTTTTTGAGCTTCAGCTGTGCACCAGAAACTTTCTGGTACGAAGAGTCTAGTTTGGAAGCTCATATCTTGAAATCTATAAGGAATCAAAAAAATTGCAAAACATGAAAGTCGTAGCCCTTGCATTCTAGTTCCCATAAAGTTAAACCATTCAGGATTTGGATATTTTATCAGAAAGTTATGATGGATCGAATATGGCTGGTGGATCAGTTTTGACAGAATTTTCTGATGCACTTTAGAACCTCATATCCGGAACATATAAAGATTTATATGATGTACAACCTATCAAATGAAATATCTTCGAGTATAGTTTTTAAATATTCAAATGGTTTGTCATTTGGATATTTCCACAAGGAGTTATAGGCGTTTTAACAGAAGGAGTACAACAGGGAAAATGGTAAAAGGATGTACAACCTGCACATCGCAAGGTGTACCTCGATAAAGCCTGGGCACAATGTTTTTAAGTCCTCTTGTCCGCGATTTGGGTCCATTTTTCAGCCATAGTTGATCATTTTGAGAGCTTTTTGAAGGAGATTGAAGAGGGATTCAAGGAGAAATGTTTGGAGGTAAGAATTTTGAAGGAGCTTTTTGACACTTATTTGTTTTCATTATGTTTTGGGCTGAGAAATATTGTTTTACTATTGCCCGAGAGGCTTGTGATGATTTTGGACTGATTAAAGGTCGAGGGCCTAGTTGTGAGGATACGCTAGTACTGATATGAGGCCGAGGGCCTGAGATACTTATATACGCCACGAGGTGGCTTGATTGATATGAGGCCGAGGGCCTAGTGATGATGCCACGAGATAGCTTGATATTGCGCTTGGGCCGTAAGGGACCCCTCCAGGAGTCTGTACACCCCCAGTGAGCGCGGATACCTATTGTGATCTGATATTGAGCCCGAGAGGCTGTTATTGATCTGATATTGAGCCCGAGGGGCTGTTACTGTTCTGATATTCAGCCCGAGGGGTTGTTACTATTCTGATATTGAGCCCGAGGGGCTGGCACTGTTCTGATATTGAGCCTGAGGGGCTGGTACTGTTCTGAGATGTTGCCCGAAGGGCAGATTTGTTGATACCATGCCCGAGGGGCGAAATTTCCATTTTGTTACACACTTGTAAACTACTTCTTTTACTTGTTGGAAAAAGGGATTTTTACTTGACTTTTCACTATTTTACTATTTAAAGTAATTTTACTACTTCAGTATGGAATGCCTTGTGTTTTTACGTGATTTCTTATCTTCAGTCATTATTTATATTTATTACTCACTAGGTCAGAGTACTCATATTACTTCCTGCACCATGTGTGCAGATTCAGACGTTGCTGGTTCCGCTCTTGAGTGCTGATTCCTCCAGTTTCAGGTGGCTTTCAGGGATTACGAGGTAGTTGTTGACGTCTGCAGCCCCGTGTCTCTATTATCTCGTCTTTTATATTCCTTACGGACATGATACTAGTTATTGGAATAGCAGACTTGTATTATGACTCATAGATGCTCATGATTTGTGACACCCCGGTTAGGGCTGTGTCGGTCTGGATTTCCACATATTATTTATCTATATTTTCCGCTATTTAGTATTATTAAACCATGTTTAGACTATATTTGTGTCCAAAATTCTTACCTCCAAACGTTTCTCCTTGAATCCCTCTTCAATCTCCTTCAAAAAGCTCTCAAAATGATCAACTATAGCTGAAAAATGGACCCAAATCGCGGACAAGAGGACTTAAAAACATTCTGCCCAGGCTTCATCGAGGTACACCTTGCGCTGTGCAGGTTGTACATCCTCTTACCATTTTCCCTGCTGTACACCTTCTGTTAAAACGCCTATAACTCCTTGTGAACATATCCAAATGACAAACGGTTTAAATATTTAAAAACTAGACTCGAAGATCTTTCATTTGATAAGTTGTACACCATATAAATTTTTATATATTCCGAGATATGAGCTTCTAAAGTGCATCAGAAAATTCTGTCAAAATTGATCCACAAGCCATATTCGATCCATCATAACTTTCTAATATAATATCCAAATCCTGAATGATTTAACTTTCTAGAAACTAGAATATAAGGACTAAAACTTTCATGTTTTGCAATATTTCGGATTCCTTATAGATTTCAGGATATGAGCTTCCAAACTGGACTCCTCGCACCAGAAATTTTCTGGTGCACATGTGAAGCTCAAAAAGATCTGCAACTTTTCCAAAGATGAAATAGTCTGTTTAACCATCCGAAACTCACCCGAGGCCACTAGGACCTTAACCAAACATGTAAACATATCCCATAACATTATTCAAACTTTTTTCAACCATCGGAACGCTCAAAACAACATCACAACACCAAATTCGCATCAGATTCAAGCTTAAGAATTTCAAAATCTTCTAAATGACTCTTTTGATCAAAAACCCAACCAAACCGTGTTCGAATGACATGATTGTACACGCATCCCAAATGACACAACAGAACTACTTCAACTCTTAGAATTCCATTCCGACCCCTATATCAAAATCTCACCTACCAACCGGAAAACGCCAAAATATTAACTTCGCCAATTCAAGCCTAAATCTACTATGAACCTCCAAAACTCCTTCCAATCACGCTCCTAAGTCATAAATCACCTCCTGGAGCTAACTGAACCATCGTAACTCACATCCGATCCCTCTAACACATAAGTCAACATCCGGTTGACTTTTCCAACTTAAGCTTCCTTAATAGAGACTAAGTGTCTCAAACCTGACCAAAATCATTCCGGAATGACTTCAAATTTTGCACACAAGTCACATTGGATATTACGGACCTACTCCAACTTCCTAAATCAGAATCCGACCCCGATATCAAAAAGTCAACTCTCGGTCAAACTTCTCAAAAGCCTTCAAATTTCTAACTTTCGCCAAAATGCGTCAAATTGTCCTACGGACTTCCAAATCCAAATCCGAACATGCTCCTAAGTCCAAAACACCATAAGAAACTATTGGAATCATCAAAATTCCATTCCGGGGTCGTTTGCTCAAAAGTCAAATCTCCGGTCAAACTTAAGAAATCTTTAGCCTTAGATTTCTAGATTCCGTTAAATGGCGATAATTTGAGCTAGGGACCTCCGAATTCGATTTCGCGCATATGACCAAGTCCCAAATCACGATACGGAACTACCGAAATGGTCAAAACTTAGATCCAGGTTCGTTTGCTCAAAATATTGATCGAAGTCAACTCAGCTGAGTTTTAAAGCTCTAATTCACAATTTAATCCTTTTTTTACATAAAAACCTTCCGGAAAATTATATGGACTATGCACGCAAGTCGAAAAATTATTGATACCACTTTTCAAGGTCTTAAAATACCGAGATAGTTATTTAATGTAAAGGTGACATTTTGGATCATCACACAATGAGACTCTGAAAGATTGCACCAAGACATCGGATGTTGAACCAGAGAAGACCTTAGAGATCTGAACTTATATTCCGTCTCGGGTTCACCAGGTATCTTGGTAGAATGAACTAGTAGTAACACCTTTTGTATTAGCACGATTCCAAAATTTAGGCCTGAATCGTAACGTAAATTAATAAATGCACTTTCTGTTTTTTCTAACTTTCTATTTTATTTTAATTATTTCTTATATTATATTTAGCAAAATTACAAATCTGTCAATTTTATGATTGTGACACATAATGAAAGAACCGAATAACGTGTGAATGCCAACCAAAATTCGAAGAACATGAAGACAACATGGAGAAAGCTTAGGGACAAGGAAAAATTCAATTTGGAAGAAATTGAAGTAGTCAATGGACAATAAAACAAGCACGAAGTCTATGAACTCAAGAAAAAGTCAAAACACTATACTATAATACGACTTTAGATTAGTTTTATAATTTTTAATTTTTATATAATGAACTATGTTTGACCTGGTTTATGTTTAAGCGGGGATACGTAAGAAGCCCTGTGGGTTCGCCTCATTATGATAAAATTTAATATTTCCCAAGTAAGAAATTGGAGCATTTTTTGGGATAACATAGATAAAGGAATGATTGGATATCGTCAAGCTACTGTAATCCTTTCTATTCATAAAAGAAATATATAGATAAAGGACATTCGACTTATTTTGAAAATGTGTCACAATTTAAGAATCGGCTGAATAAGACCATCAATAAACCTCCTCACCCTCTCTCTCTCGGTAGGAAGTATGACAAGATCATGGCGAGCTAAGTCGATGAACCTGGTCTCATATCGGGTAACCGTCATGGAACCCTGCTGGAGGCGCTCAAACTGCCTCCGATAAGCCTCTCGCTGAGTAATAGGGAGAAACTTCTCCAGAAATAGCTGTGTGAACTGCTCCCAAGTTAAGGCTGGCGATCCGGCTGGTCTAGCTAAGCAAAAATCCCTCCACCAAGTCTTGGCGGATCCAGACAAGCGAAATGTAGCAAAATCGACCCCATTGGTCTCAACAATACCCATGTTCTTGAGAACCTCGTGGCAACTATCTAGATAATCTTGGGGATCCTCAGTAGATGCACCGCTGAAAATGGAAGTGAAGAGCTTGGTGAACCTATCCAGCCTCCACAAAGCATCGGCAGACATAGCCGCTCCATCACCGGTCTGAGCTACCACACCCAGCCGAACTACTCCAACTGGCTGAACCACTAGAGTCTAAATCTGAGGAGCTACCTGCTCCGAAGTGCGAGTAGCAGGAGTCTGGGCCCCTCCTCCAGCCTGAGAGATGGTTGGTGCTACAGGAAGCAAGCCCGCTTGGGTGACACTCTCCATGAGGCCCACTAATCGGACAAGAGCATCCTGAAGGACTGGGGTAGCAATAAACCCCTCTGGGACCTGAGCTGGGCCCACCGGAGCTGTTGGGGCCGGAACCTCGTCATCAAAGTCAACCTAAGGCTCCACTACTGGGGCTGCTGCTTGGAGCTGAGCTCTACCCCTACTTCAGCCTCTGGCACGGTCTCGGCCTCGCCCTCTGCCCCTCGTGGGTGCTACTGCTGGGGGCTCGGGCTATTGAGCGGTAGATGAGGAAGCACGTGTTTTCGCCATCTGCGAAAGAACAAAGTAGAAGTTCAATTAGCATTGAGAAACCAAACCGCACGACGAGAAAGAACAAATGTGAAGTTTTCCTAACTCCGTAGCCTTTGGGAGATAAATACAGACGTGTCCGCACCGATCACTCAGACTCTATTGAGCTTGTCTATGAATTGTGAAACCTATGTAACCTAGAGCTCTAATACCAACTTGTCACGACCCGGATTTCCCACCCTCGGGAGTCGTGATGACGCCTGCTCGTAGAAGCTAGGCAAGCCATGAACTTAGAAACCATTAACTCCTTTATTTTAAAACTTCTTACCAATTATATTAATAAGGGAATAAACAGTTAAATAACAGCGGAATATGAAATTTAGCGAAAGTCTTCAATAAATAGAAAACGAAAATGTCTCAAAGACCATCACGTGCCTCTAACCAGAACCTGGTGTCACAACATCAACAGACTACTAAGAGTATTAAATATAACCGTTTTGAAGAAATATAACATTGTTTGTGTCGAATATATGAGATAACAAAATATAAAATAAGATAGAGGAGACGTCGGGCCTACGGACACCTGCAAGGCTACCTCGGTGTCTTGGTGGACTGAAGGCTGGCTCCCGAACTACTACTGCTGACCAAAGGCTACTCCGGTATTTGCACAGAGTGCAGAGTGTAGTATCGGCACAACCGACCTCGTGTGCTGGTAAGTGCCTGGCCTAACCCCGACGAGGTAGTGACGAGGCTAGGACCTGACTCCAGATAAACCTGTGTAGTTATATAATATACAACGAAAATATAAACAGGTAATAACAGTTTAAAAGTGAGGGGAAAAACATGCTTCGTGGAAACATACCAATTCTATCAGAAACTTAATAAAGTATGAAAGAACACTCGATGTCTACAATTAATACGATAACAATACTGTTGCGGCGCGCAACCCGATCCCTTATCATTTAACATTGTTGCGGCATGCAACCCGATCCACTTATATAACTGTTGCGACGTGCAACCCGATCCAATATAATATCTCTTGTGGCGTGCAACCCGATCCACATATACAACTATTGCAGCGTGCAACCGATCCAATATAATATCTGTTGCGGCATGCAACCCGATCCACATATATAACTATTGCGGCGTGCAACCCGATCCAATATAATATCTGTTGCGACGTGCAACCCGATCCACATATATAACTGTTGCGGCGTGCAACCCGATCCAATATATACAGTCAACAATAATTATAATCAACCGTCCCGGCAAGGGAGAAACAACCATAACCAAACTTGTTCCAATATCTAACTATCTCAACTATAACTTAACTAGTTTCAACATCTAACTACCTCAGCTATAACTAAACTTGTTATAACACCTAACACGAAGAATCATCAACTTAAGCATCTGTAATATCAATTAAGAACACAATGCAAGGGAACCTCAACTCAACAATAGCCCAGCAAGGGGGCAACACAATGATCTCTTCTTTTTCTCACTTTTACTTCACAATTCACTGCACAACTCAAGCCAATGCTCTACGGTTTCGATTATCACTTATACTTTCACAATTCGTTATACAACTAGAGCCAACACTCCTCAATGTTCATAGGTCACAATTCTTTCCACAACTTTACACAATAAATAGAAATCTTTACCAAGGCATGAATAATACAACGAGATCATGAAAATCACAAGATAAGACTCACGGTCATGTTTGACACCAACGTATAGATACTCGTCATCATGCCTATACATCGTACTCGACAAGAAGCAAATAGCAAATAGGACACAACTCCTAATCCCTCAAGATAAGGTTAGACCAAACACTTACCTCGATGCCTCGAACACAACTCAAGCTTCAATTATAGCTTTACCCCTCGATTCCTCCGCCAATTCGCTCGTATCTAGCCACAAGTTACTTAATTACATCAATAAACGCTAAATGAATCAATTTGAATGCATGAAAATGAGTTTTCCAAAGTTTTACCCAAAACGTCAATATCGCCCTCGGGCCCATATGGTCAAAACCTAAGGTTCGAACCAAAACCCGATTACCCATTCCCCCACGAGCTCAAATATGTAATTTGTTTTGAAATCGGACCTCAAATTGAGGTCCAAATCCCTAATTTTTGAAAAACCTAGGTTCTACCCAAAACACCCAATTCCCCCATGAAAATCATTGATTTGAAGTTGAAATCATGTTAAAAGATGTTAATGATTGAAGAAAACTAGTTAAAACGACTTACAATTGATTTGTAGAAGAAATGTTGTTTGAAAAATTGCCTCTTATGTTTTTGGGGTTTTGAAAAATGAAAAATGGCTAAAAATCCCGTATATTTATACCCCTTTTAGACCCCCTATGCGGACCGCACAAAATGGACTGCGGCCGCACAGGCCTTCCTAAGGTACTGCGGTCCAGTACCCTGTGCGGACCGCACGAAATGGACCGCGGCCGCATAGGTCTCCACCACGGACCGCAAGAAATCGAGCGCGGCTGCGAAGGCTTGACCTTGCTCACAGCGGACCGCACAAATCCCACCGCAGTCGCGGAGCCCCCACCGCGGCCGCGAAGCTTCCACCGCGGACCGCGAAGCCTGGCTTCAGAGACCTGCAACTTCAGGTTTTAAGTCTAAAACATCCCAAAACTCACCCGAACCCTCGGAACTCCAAACCAAGTGTGCATGCTAACTCAAAAACATCATGGTAATCATCAAACAACAACGAATTAACTAGACGGAGTTACTACACCATTTATTTATTTTTTAGTCAATATATAGATAGTTCGTCCGTTAAGCTATCGTCAGATGTTCCACTATATATATTAAACAACTACATGATTCTAATTAGAGTAAGTTAAAGAATTCATATTTACAAATAAAATTCAGAATATAATTAAAATAAATTTAGAACTTCAACTCTTCATTTTCGTATTCATGCTTCATGTTTCAGTTTACAGTAACCAGCGTGTCAGTTGTGTACCTGATATTGGAAGCAAAAGAAAAGGGAGATCAGCAGAAATTCAGTAGCATACAACAACAGCAACACCCAGCAACCAGTAACAACCAGCAATGAGAAACCAGTGACGGATTTTAAAACCAAGATAAAAATCCAGAAACGTCAACAACAATCAACGGACATAAGCAAAGGGAATCTTTTCAGATTTGAAAGACTAGTTAATGTTTAACCCTTAATTTCTGAATCCGTATATCAGAATATTTAGATTGTATATTAGGGGTATACTATTCTTCTTTTGAATTTCCAGAATGTTTTTATTTGTATTTTTTTTGAAAGTCTTAATATTTTCGGAATTTTTCTCTCTCTTAAATATTCAGCTCCCCTTTTTTTCTCTCTCTATCTTCTTTCTGTCCTGTGTCTCTAAAATCTGATCAAGTCTCTCTATTTATCTCCCATCCCAAACCCTTCAATCAATTAATAAAACAACCACTTTCTCCTACCAAACCCACTACTACATATAAAAAATACAATTATTATTTATTTAAACAACTTTTCTTGAGCCCCGCAATCCCACTATGTCTTGTTCCCCATGCTTACATTAAACAAATACATTATTCCCCACCATTATGTCTTGTCCCCCATGCTTATATTAAACAATTGCATTATTCCCCACCATTATATCTTGTCCCCCCATTATTGATTATTTTAATATTATTTTAATCTTAATGGACAGAGCACTCAAAATAAATAATTGTTCAGAATTTTAATTCTAAAAATACCCCTCTGACCTTACTGAAATTACCATTTTGACCCTGAAAATATTGTAATTTACCAATCTACCCCGTCAGCTATAACAAGTTCAACTAATCAATTCTAACCAAAATATAGCAGCTATAACCAATTCCTAATCAGATTTTATGAACAAACTCAAACTATATGATGAACAACAAAGAAACAACTTGAATTATTTTGACTGAACAATGTTTTTACACAACAAACCTATTTTCAGATTCACCAACAATAACAAACAAATATATTCAAAGCATGAACTCAAATTCAAATTAAACTTTAAACAAAATAAATAAACAGATTGAAACTCTAAACTCAAATAATCAATTGATCTTCAAATTAAATTCAACAAAATTACAACAAAGATACATGATTCAAACTAAATCAAAAAATTAAAAACCAAAACATAAACTCACATTAAATCACTGAATTAAAAACGAATTTCAAATAAAATGAGCACGAATTAAATCTATATTAAACAACAAAGAACGGATTCAAGTGATTTAAACTAACACTCTTCTATAAAACTAAATCCTCTTAAATTAATAAAACAAACTGAAAAATAATTAATTGAATCTTCAACTTAAATCTAACAACATTATAATTAAACTAATCAATTTCTTCCTAAAAATAAACAAGAAGAATGAATGAAACAAACTGAAGAAAATAACAAAACGATAAGCATGAAATTAATATCGAACATATCTAATTTTAGATCCGAAAATATCAAACAAAATACGGACAAAATGAAACTCAAACCCACTAACCGGATCGAAACGACGATCGAAGAACGGAAGAAGGAAGTCGCGGACAGCAGCAGTAGCGGAGGAGAAGAAAACGCAGCAGCAGTCCAATGGCGAAGACGCAGCCATGGCAGCAGCGACGCGAAGGAGAAGACGCAACAACGGTGAAGGCAGTAGCAGCTGCTACTGTTGATCATGCTCGACGTGAGGGCTGCCATGGATGGTGGTTTTGAGCTAGAAGGAGCAGCTGCGTCGAGCAGCAGTATTGAAGAACAAAAACGCAGCAGCAGCGGTCCAATGGCGAAGACGCAGCCATGGCAGCAGCGACGCGATAACAGCAGGCGACGAAGGAGATGGACGCGGAGCAACTGCTCGACGAGCTTGACGCATCCATGGCAGCAAGGATGAAGAACGCAGCCATGGCAGAAGGTAGAGAAGCAGCAGCGCAGCAGTGAAGCTAGAAGAAGCAGAAAAAGCAGAAAAAGCAGCAGCGACAGAGGAGAAGAAGGAGGCGCGCAGCAGCCATGGCAGCCATGGAATGGAGAGGTCGTTCATGGTGGTGGTTTGGTGTCGCCCATGGCCGGACGTAGCTGAAGGCAGCTAGCGAAGCTCGAGCTGGAGGTCGTGAGGATGATGAAGAAGATGAAGATGGGGCAGCCATGAGAGGGGAGCTTGGGGTTTGAATATGGTGAAGGAGAAGATGAAGAGGGGGGGCGGATGGTTAGTTTTTAGGTTTAGGTTTTTTTTGTTTTGTTTTTTGTGAAATGTAAGATAATAGGGGTGTTGGGTATTTGGGTTATGGACTGGGTCGACCCGGTTTGGAATGGACCGGGTCGTAGGGATGGTTGGATATTTTTTGGGCCTGTGGTTTGAAATTTGGAGAAGAGGCCCAATTCCGATTTTCTATATATTTTTTGCTCTATTTTCTTCTACTTTCTAATTAATAAAACTAAAATTCTAAATTAAGTTATAAACTAAATTAACTTATCAAAAATACTAATTAATTCCAAATAACTATTATCGCATATTTAAATAGCAATTAACGATAAAATCGCACAATTTAGACGTTAAATGCTAAAATGCAACGTACATTATTTTTTTTATGATTTTCTCATTTTTGTAAAACAAACTTAAATAAATACTAAACGAAAATTCGACATATTTTATATTTTTATTAATTTAAACAAATAAACATGCACAGACAAAAATACAAATAATTATACAAAAATACCACAAAAATTCAAAAATTGCACACCAAGGAAAAATCGTTTTATTTTGAATTTTTTGGGAGTAATTCTTTCATAGGGCAAAAATCACGTGCTTACAAAGTCAACCGAATATTGACTTATGGGTTAGAGGGCTCGGATGTGAGTTTCGATGGTTCAGTTAGCTTCAGGAGGTGATTTATGACTTAGGAGCGTGATCGGAATGAGTTTTGGAGGTTCGGAGTAGATTTAGGCTTGAATTGGCGAAGTTGATATTTTGGCGATTTACGGTTGGTAGGCGAGATTTTGATATAGGGGTCAGAATGGAATTTCAAGAGTTGCAGTAGTTCCATTATATCATTTGGGATGTGTGTGCAAAATTTCAGGTCATTCGGACGTGGTTTGGTTGTGTTGTTGATCAAAAGCGAAATTCGGAAGATTTTAGAAAGTTTGGCTTGAATCTAATGTGTTTTGGGTGATTTGATGTTGTTTGAGGTGTTTTTATAATTGGTACAAGTTTGAATAAGGTATTAGGTTATGTTTGTGCTTTTGGTTGAGGTCCCGGGGGCCTCGGGGTGATTTCGGATGGTTAACGAAAAGGTTTGAGACTTGTGAAGTTGCAGAATCTCAGCTGCTTCTGGTATATCCGCACCTGCGGATTGGGGACCGCAGGTGCGACGCCGCATATACGGAAGAGGAGTCACAGAAGCGGAAGGAACCGCAGAAGCAGTTGTGGGACCGCATATGTGAAGGCGCAGGTGCGGTATAGTTTATCGCAGATGCGAAACCGGGGACATAAGTGATTTCCGCAGAAGCGGTTCAAGGACTGCAAATGCGGTACTGCAGAAGCGGTAAATAGGGCCGCAAATGCGAAAATGCCTGGGCAGAAAGTATAAATTGTGGCCTTTGCGAATTTTAGCTAATTTCACCATTTTTATCTCGGCTTTGGAGCTATTTGGGCGATTTGAAAGAGGGATTTCAAGGGAACTTCATTGAGGTAAGGAATTTGGACCTAAAACTCGTTCCTATGCTATTATTTCATGGATTAGAGCTAGAAATCATGGAAATTAAGGGTGAAAATTGGGGAAAACTAGGGCTTGGGAACTTAGGCCTTTGATTTGGGAATTGAAGGGTCATTTGTGGATGGATTTTGATATTTTTGATATGTATGAACTCGTGGGGAGATAAGGAATCCATTGATGTTAAAATTATTGAATTCCGAGATGTGGGCTCGGGGGTCGAATTTTGGTAATTTCGGGATTTATGTTGTAAATTGATTATTTTCGCTTGGGCTTCTTTCCCTTAGCCTATTTTAACGGCCTCATTATGATTTTGGATAGATTCGACGCGAGTGGTGGCCGATTCGAGGGGCAAAGGCGTCATGAGTTAGAGATTCGACCGGTTCAAGGTGAGTAATGATTGTAAATGATGTTCTGAGGGTTTGAAACATCGGATTGCACATCGTAGTGTTATGTTGAGGTGAGGCACACGCTTGATGACGAGCGTGGGCTCGTGCACTATTGGGGATTGTCACTTATCCGTCCCGAATGATTATTTTACCGCGTATTTGACTGAAACATATTGTCTATCATCATGATTTGGGCTAAATGCCATATTTGGGCCTTGTGCCAACTATTTGAACCCTTCGGGGATTTTTAGTGGTATATTCTCACTGTTTTAACTTTATACTTGAACTCAGTCATGTTATATTTCACTGTTTTTCATACTCATCTATGTTTACTCTATTTTAACACTTACATGATCTTTTAAATGATATTTTGGGCTGAGAAACATGTTTTATTACTGCCCGAGTGGCTTGTGAGGGTTTTTGACTAAGTAAGGCAGAGGGCCTATGTTGTGAGGAAACATTTGATACTGATTATAAGGCCGAGGGCCTGAGATATGTATGCCACGAGGTGTCTTGATTGATATGAGGCCGAGGGCCTAATGATGATGCCACGAGGTGGCTTGATATTGCGCTTGGCCCGTAAGGGGCCCCTCTTGGAGTCTGTACACCCCTAGTGAGCGCGGGTACCCATTGTGATGTGAGATTGAGCCCGAGGGGATGGTATTGTTCTATGTGATTGCCCGAGGGGCTGGTACTGTTCTATGTGATTGCCTGAGGGGCTGGTACTGTTCTGAGATATTGCCCGAGGGGCGGATTTGTTAATATTGTGCCCGAGGGGCGAGCCTTTATGTGTTTACTTTTCATAATTAACTATCAATTACTTGCTTAATTATTGAAAAAAGGCTTTTCATGAAACTACGTTTGAGTAGAATTTTACCTATCTTTCACTGATTTACTGTTTTAATTGTTTTACTGCTTCATTATAGAATGCTTTGTGCCTTACGTGATTTCTTGCTTTCAGTCTTTATTTACATTTGTTACTCACTGAGTTGGAGTACTCACTTTACTCCCTGCACCCCTGTGTGCAGATTCCGGCATTGCGGATCTTGCCAGTGCGAGTTGAGAGCTCCCGGCAGATATTGGAGTCCACGAGGTAGCTGTTTGACGTTCGCAGTCTCGTGTTTATCCTTCTTTATCATTTCTATCTCTTATCAGTCCTTTGTAATAGTTTGTAGATTTTCATATTTGTATTAGGTTTTATAGATGCTCATGACTTGTGACACCCCAGTTAGGGCTGTGTTGGGTTATTTTTCGCAAACTGTGTTATTAGCTGCTTAAACCTTAGTTTAATTGATTATGCTTTATACTGTTTCTTATTGTTTAAAATGGAATTTGGTTTAATTGGCTGGCCTTGTCTTCACGAGAGGCGCCATTACGATCGGGTCCGGGTTTAGGGTCGTGACAATCACTAACGATGATTTTCTCAACACCGGGGACAACTTGATGATCGTCGGGGCTGCTGACTTCACAATGATACAATTTCCTTAGTTGTGTCTTAAAAAATTCATACATTGTACGCGTATAACACTGAATTCCCTGCTCCTCCCTCTTGAACATTGACTCGCACACAATTTGAAAGCCATTTGACATGTATTCAACTTCCAACTCTTTCTCATGCTTAGCTCTCATAGATAACTCATACTGGTGAACAAACAACCTAAAAATGCTTTGACGGGTAATATATCCATCAAAGAACGCATGCATCCCCTTACTTCTTTGCGTAAATAACATACCAGCCCAAAAATACACATCAAGGTACACAGGAACCCATTTTTCCTTCTTAGAGTAAAACTTGTTGAACCAGTTTCTTGTATGCAAATTATACACTTGCAATATATTATGTCTATTTTCTCTTAAAAACTTCAACAGTAATGCTATTAAGGACCATGGATTTAAATTCTCCACATGCAATTTTAGAAGGACGAACACCACTTAAGTAAAGAGGCAACTTTGAGGATATATGCCAAATACAATACCTATGTATTGTATTTGGAATCACTTCAACAATGGCTACCTTAATGCTCTGACACTAATCAGTTATGATCGCATCAGGATGAACATTTCCCACGACATCAAGCCAAGTTCTAAAAACTAATTTGTAACTATCGATATCTTCATGAGACATGAGAGCACATCCTAGTAAGATGGGCTGTCTATGATGATTGATGCCAACAAATGTGGCACATGGCATATTATATCGATTCACAAGGTACGTCGTATCAAAGCATATCGCATCATGGAATTACTCATGCGGTGCCTTACAGTATGAATGCACCCATACCATATTTCGCAGCCTACCAATATTATCAATGTCGATTGAATAGAAAAACTCTATATCCTTTACCTGGATTTCACGAAAAAAGTTGAGGAACGACTGTGCGTCCCCTTCTTGGAGTGCAACCCAAATTTTGTGGTCCACTACGTTGAACCTCAGCAAGTCTAATATTCTTGGAGGGTCTAATGCCAGATCGATCGCGAGCTACAAGATCCCTCTTCAAAGAATCACAAACGGACCTATGTCTGCCATCAGGCGCGATATGGATTGGAGCAAATCATGATTGTGATCGTGAATGACCTTAGAGGCGCGCCAACAACCAGAATCATCCAAAACAGCAACTAGCCTAGCTTTACAATTGTTACTCTTAGTGGTAAGCTTGGTTTTACCAATCCTAGCCCTATCACAACAATAAGTTATGTATCTGGCAGTGTCACCACCCTTCTTGTTGGAATTTCTTTTGACGACGGAGAATCCTTTCAATCGTGCATGTTCTTTGAAGAATGAAAACAAAGTATCTTTATCTCTAAATCACATTCCAGAGATTGGACCTACAACCACATCCTCTTCAGTGAATTCATTCTCCATTTCCCGATCAACATCACATAACTCTAACTCATTTCCTAAAATCTGCTCCTCATCATTGTTAGCTTCTCCGTGATATTCTCCATCGGCTTCTTCATCATCATCACCATCTAAGTGCACAGCATTGTTGAAACTGTCGTGAGAATTAACATCGACCCATTCGTATTCATTCAACAAACTATCATCGGATGCCATCCCTAAAGATCTGTACAACTCGTCCCTAACTCGATCAAACCTATTATCTTGGTTGATATTCATGGTTGTTGTATTTGTGTTATGTTCATTTGGATTCATATTTTGTTGCACCACCAAATTTTCTTAGTTTGAATCCATTTTTAGAGAAGGAGAAAGTGTCTACTAGTTTAGGGTTTGGTAAGGAGGAAAGTGTCCGCTGGTTTAGGGTTTGGTAAGGAGGAAGTATACAAAATCGTATACCGTATTCATTTTTAAGAAAGGAAGAAAATACAATAACTTGTTAAAAATACTAAATCGTATAATTTGTATAAAATACACATAAATACAAATATAATACACAAGACTCTTCAGCTCCCAACATTTAATTTTCGCATACTTCAAGGCTTGGGATTTAATTTTGTGTTTTGGAGGGAAAAATGTAGGCTAATTAGTTAGAGGATCTTTGATGTCTTTTCACTAGTGTGGCCAAAGTTAGGTCACACCAGTTGGGCCATTTAGCATCACCCAAAAATTTATTCTTGTTAACTAACAACAGAAGCTTATTCGATCCAACCCATGTATATATTTGCACTGATAAACCCACTAATTCTGTATCTAAGATTGGGGACAAATTTAAAGGGTAATGTATGGGGCATGTGAACTTATGATTTTGACGAGCACAAAATCGATGTATAAAATTTAGGCTCGCTAGTCAAGGATAATATAGTTATTAAATTGTCTCCATCGGGATTGGTTTAAAAAAGATTCAAATAAATCTTCAGCTTAACATTATTCAGGAAAATAAACCTTTGATTTTATCAAAGAACCAAGAGTAAAACTAAGATTATTAATTACGAATGATTATTGGAAATTGGGTAGCTAAGTAGCAACAATTGAATATCAATAAGAGAATAAGGGCATCAACAAGATATGTGTTCAACCATTATTCGGGGAATAACTCTGTTCCAAATTCAACTCTTAAGTTCTATTGACTCTTTCGATTTCAATAGATGATTAATAGATGATTAGGCTATCTTAAGAATTCAAATTCTTCTTCCGAATGAATTAGAGTTCGCTAAATGACCTAATGGTACATGCTGTGAATATATGTAAGAATACGTTAAATGAATGATCTTATGAAGAACGTCTATCGACTATTCCTCTAAATTGGGTCAATTGATAACTGTCACGACCCAATTTTCTAACCCGGTCGTGATGGCGCCTCTCGTGAAGACAAGGCCAGCCAACTAACCCAAATCGTATCTTTAACAATTATTAAACATAAATGAATAAATAAATACAGCCTAACGACAATAATAACCAGTGTTTAAAGCCCAACATAACCCGACCGGGGTGTTACAAGTCACGAGCATTTAAAGAAATCCTGAACACAACTACATGGCCAATAATATACAAAATTAAATTCTGAAATTCTAAAGACAATGTCTGGTGCCGCGAACGCTGGCGGTAACCTTGCTCAGCTATAATAGTAATACCTTCAATGAGCTAATATCCCGCTACCGGGTGATCAATACCTGCAGCTGCACGCGAGGTGCAGGGAGTAAAGTGAGTAATCCGACCCAGTGAGTAATAAAAGTAACTACAGTCCGAAGATAAGAAAATCCAGTAAATACACAAAGTAAGCTAAAATCCAAATATATAGCAACATATGGAACTGAGCAGCTAAACAACAGTATAAATACAAATACATGAATGCAATGCAATGCATATGATGGTACATTCCAGTACCTACTGCGGCGTGCAGCCCGAGCCATCCATATTTATTTATCGTCAACGGCGCTCATTGGAGGTGTGTACAGACTCCGGAGGGGCTCCTACAGCCCAAGCGCAATATCTTGGTCAGTCATTGTTACCTGACCGGTCAGCCCATTGTTACCTGACCAATTTACATAATACAGTGCCATTGTTACCACTGTTTCAAGTATATCATACAGTGTCATTGTTACCACTGTTTCAAGTATATCATACAGTGTCATTGGACTCCGGAGGGGCTCCTACAACCCAAGCGCAATATCTTGGTCAGTCATTGTTACATGACCGGTCAGCCCATTGTTACCTGACCAATTTACATAATACAGTGCCATTGTTACCACTGTTTCAAGTCACTTTATAATCAGTCCAGAAAATAATATAATAAGCCCCTTGGGCATTTACAAAATAGAAGCTTCCAGCCCGAAATACATTTAAAATGTCATTTGAGTTTTCAACACTTAGAATTACGGCTAAGTTTGCAAAACAGTAATTAAAACCTTGAACTGAAATTAAATGATATTAATCCCCGAAGGATTCTACAAGTCGACACAAGGCCCCCAAATGTGGAATTAAGCCCAAATATCATCAATACACGTGCGTATCAGTCGCCAACATAATATAAGTATCAATACAATGTGCGAATCAGTCGCCAATATACTATAATTATCACTCGGGATGGACCAAGTCACAATCCCCAATCATATACGACCCCGCACCTGCCATGGAATGCGTGCCACGCCTCAATATAGCGTTACAATGTGAAAGTCCGGGGTTTCAAACCCTCAGAACAACAGTTGCATCAATTACTCACCTCGAACCGGCTACTTCTTTAGCTCGCGACGCCTTTGCCCCTCGAATTGGCCTCTACGTGCGTTGAATCTGCCCAAAATCGCAACGAATATGTCGCATTATGCTAAAGGGACAATACCCAATCGAAAGCAATCGAAAAATATCGAAATTCACGAAATTTGCAAAACCCGAGCCCCGGGCCCATTTCTCAAAATCCAGAAATTTTTACATCAAAATGTTCCTTATATTGCCACGATTCTATACATACCAAATTCACAAGAATCGGAGTCCATTTGACCCCTCAAATCCCAAATTTAGAATTTCGATTTCAAGCCCTATTTTCTTACAATTTGGCTATATTTTCATGAATTGCAAGGATGATTGCACAATATAATCTTGTATTTAGTTCATAGGACTTACCTCCAATCACTTTCCGTCAAAATCCCTTCAATTCCCGTCCAAAAGCTCTCAAGGTTACTCAAAAATGGTGGAAAAATGGGTTGGGTTCGCGGATGAAATGTTAATATTTCGGAAGTACTGTTCACGGGGTCACTATTCACGACACAGTTCACCCGCGCGGTTACTGTTCACGCGCGGTTACTGTTCACTGCTGCAGAAAATACAGCAGCTTTTTATGAAATTTGCAGCACAGCCATTTTTCACTTAAATGGCTCTAACTCCATCATACGAACTCGGAATTAGATGATTCTTGTTCTTATGAGTCAAAAATAATAATACGAACACAACCCTTCAATCGAAACTCAATTCGGAGCTCGTTTGCCCAGTTCAATACCCATTTCGCTCGTTAAATAATTAACTCACATTTCACGTCAAAAACCCAATCGCGACTTGATGAAATTAAACCAAAATTTTCAAATCAGTCCTATAATTCATGATTTAAATTCTGGAAGTCTCGAAATCAAATTTGGATCTCTAGTACTAAAAATGAACCTTTAGATCATTACATTTATGCTCAAAACGGCAAAAATCTTCCAAAAATGACCCGTTGGGCATCCGAAACACACCCGAGGCTAGTGGGACCTCAACCAATCATTCTCACATAATTCATAACATCATTAAGACCTGCTCCAATCATCAAAACACCTCAAACAATATCAAATTCTCCAAAACTCATCGAATTCAAGCCTAAGTTTCCAAAAATTTCCGAACATACACTTTCGATCAAAAACCCGACCAAACGATGTCCGAATAATCTGAAATTTTGTACACACATCACAAATGACATAACAAAGCTACAGCAACTCTCGGAATTCCATTCCGACTCCCGGATCAAAATCTCACCTATCAACCCGAATTCGCCAAAATACTAACTTTGCCAATTCAAGCTTAATTCTACCCCGATCATCAAAAAAATATTCCGGACATACTCCTAAGTCCCAAATCACCTAACGAAGCTATCCAAACCATAAAATTTGCATTTCGAGCCCTCCAACACATAAGTCAATATCCGGTTAACTTTTCCAACTTATGCTTCCTTAAGAGAGACTAAGTGTCTCAAACCTTACCAAAACTAGTCCGAATGACTTCAAATTTTGCACACAAGTCACATTCGATATTACAGACTTGCACCAACTTTCAGAATCGCATTCCGACCTCGATATCAAAAATTTTCACTTCCGGTCGAATTTTCTCAAAAACCTTCAAATTCCTATATTTAGCCAAATGACTTCAAAATGACCCCCAGACATCCGAATTCACTTCCGATTGCGCTCCCAACTCAAGAATCACCATACAGAGCTATTCCCAGACTTGGAATCCCAAACGGACATCTATAACTCTGAAATGCCTTCCAACCCAAGTTTATGAAATTCTTCTAAAATACTAACTTCCACAATATACGCTGAAATGCTCACGGGTTATCCAAAACCAAATCCGGACATACGTCCAAGTTCGAAATCATCATTCGAACATGCTGGAACTTTCAGATCCCAATTTCGAGGTCGTTTACTCAAAATTCCAATCTTAGCCATTTTCTTCAATTTAAGGTTGACGCAATGAAAAGTTTCTTTCTAATTTGACTCCGAATTTCGTGAAATTCAATTCTGACCATACGTACAAGTCAATATACCTAAAATGAAGCTGTTCATGACTTCCAACTGCTGAACGACGCGCTAGAGCTTAAAACGACCGGTCGGGTCATTACAATAACTCTACAAGCTCTTTCAATTACCTATGAGAGTCGTCATATTAACCCAAGCAAGATAAAACAACGAGAGTTGCAGTAACACTTCTCTTTTGATTAAAGTAAAACCATAATTAACCTTGCAATTCAATTAGAAACTCGTTCAACAAATTCAAGCAACTAACAAAAATAAAACCCACGAACAATAATCAAGTCACAATATTTATCAATAACACTAAGAAGGACTATTCCATAGTGGAGAAATCGTTCATCACAAGAGTATTAAGAGAACAAGAAAACATTACAACCCACGAATTCAAACAAACTTTTGTTTTGAATGATTCGGATAAAGTATTCAAAGTCTATGTTGTTTCCTTGCCTTCTTCTCTCCAAATGTTACTCAAAAATCTAAGATACCTAGTTTGAGACGAGCTTAGGATTTATATAGGTCAAGGAGAATATTGAAATATAACAAAAATAGTCTGTATTATGTTTCCCGCAGGCGAACGTGCGCAGCCGCGCACCTGGAAGCTTGGGCGCGCATGTGGTAGTGCATCTATGGCAGTGTCCAGTAAAAATACCATAACTTTGTGTAGGAGAGTCGAAATGACGAGCCGTTTAAACTGCTGGAAACTAGACTCAAAGGCCTACATTTCTCCATGAAAATAATAATAAAAATTCTTTTAGATTAGTAGATATCATCTGTTTGAAATTGGATCATGTGTTTTTTGAGAGAAAAACTTTAGCTCCTACCTCTAAATCCTACTATCCATTGCTTGAATCTTCATTCCTTGTCACCATTTGACTTCTAAAACATCGTATTCAATCATCAAAAACTCTCCTTTTGCTACGTTTTGTATATTATTGGACCTTTTCACCGTTTTCTTCTTGTATCTGTACTTAGAACTTACCTGCATATCAACAAAATACAAATATGAGTTTTCTAATAAAAATATCACCAAATTACTCACCAAAAATCTAATAGCCACCAAAATATAACCAAATAAAACCCTCAATATTAAGCTCATCAAACACCCTCACACTTAGCTTTTGCTAGTCCCTAGCAAATCTAGAAATAAATTGCTCTTATCACTGTAACCTCCTTAGACAGGTGGATTGCCAGAATCAACTAGACACCATCATATGGTCACATTCAAATTTAACCCCGGTCATGACATCCCACTAGTATCATGGTCAAATCGACGCGAAATTGTAGATATACCTCACAAGAAAGGAACACGCCCATTCACACACTAATTATGAGAAAAACATAGAGGAATAAAGCAAAAATTGCTCACCCTCACAAAAGAAGTGAATCACGCCTTAAGAGTAACATAAGATTGATAAGATTGTCCATTGTGTGACTCGCCACTAATGTAAGAATAGTTTTTTCTAGATCATGTAAGACTCTGCTTTTAGTTGTAACGTAGACAATAGGATGATTCAAATATAATTTGGATAAGAATATGTACACCTCCCTAATCACTTTAATACCTACAACTTCATACGTGACCTACACCTTTTACAATTACAATTGCCTCCCAACCCCCCCAAAAAAAACTTCTAATTTAGAAGAGCACCAAGTTCCCATTTCTTTAAGCACAACATAACAGAAATTTAACATTAGTAGAGGAATGTTCCCTTGTTTTCACTCTGCACAGCATGAGAGTATTACCTCTTTTTTTCTTTTTTTTTAATTATTTCTCACAATCTCTTACTCATATATCTCACATACACTCAAGATGGAGCATCTTTTTCCACTTCTCTTTGGTTCCACTCACAACCAAGCCCCACCCCCATACTTAGTTCTCTTCATCTTTAAAATCACACACAAAGCATTCAAGTGCTTAGGGAGGCTAAGGATCTAGGTCGTAATGTAGTTGCCAAGGAAAGAGGGATTTAGCCTAAATTGGGCTAACTAGAGATAACTCCTCAATTCTTTAAAAGGGTCAAAGTAGCAGAGAAGGCTAACAAATGTGAGCACGCAATTTTTGCTATATATATGAATTACTCCCATAAATTCAAAACAAAATAACTTCTTTTCATTATTTGGAATTTTGAGGATTTTGTGGCATTTTTCTGATAATTGTTTGCATTTGTCTGTGCATTTTTATTTTTGTTTAATTAATGAAAAATACAAAAATATGTTTCATTTGCATTTTAGGAGATTAATTTTGCATTTTTAAATCAATTAGTAATTTAGTTGCCTTAAAAAATGGAAAATCACAAAAATGGTTTATTTTGCATTGTTCAATTTTTAGATTTGAATCTTGTTGGTTTTCCTTTAATTTAGTATTTAATTAGTTGTAATAATTAGTAGGGTTAATTAATTTAATTTTCTAGAATAATTTGATTAGGAGTTAATTTAGGATTTATTTTTAATTTTTAATTTGATTAGAAAAAAAGAAAAGAAATCAAAAGAAAAGGAAAATGAAAAGAAATTGGATTTATTAAGAGAAGACCCTGATTTAGGCCATTTGTACTCAAAATTCCTCAGGCCCAAACAATTGTGCCTGAAACCCGTCCAAACCACTCGAAACCCGGCCCCAACCCGCGCCCCAACCCGGTCCGGTCACCCCTTCATCCGAAACGACGTCGTTTTGTTATCCTTTGATCTCGACCGTCGAGGTTAGTTGATCTCATGGTCCAGAACTGACTTCATCTTGATATATAAATGTCCAGACAGCCCCCTACCCCCTCTCATCTCATTCACCAGACCCTCATCGCCTCCGCCGGAACCGCCTGCCAGAAATCGTCTCTGCCGGCGGCGGTACTCCAATCGACACCAAATTAACGCCATAGACTCCCCTCCTTCTCCTCTTCCCAAATCTCCAAAACCCCTCCCTCGAATCCTATTAGAACTCGTCGAATTTTGGATCGAAGAAAATGACCAAAAATCCAACTCACCCAATCATTCCCAAAATAACACCCCTGAACCCTCGTCTCACCCTCATTCCAGAAATCCACTCTATTTCCCTCGAATATTAGTGAAGCTCCTCGAATCTGGATTTGAATGGACAACCCTAAAAGTCCAGAGGTCAGAATCGGCGAGGGTTAGAAGATTTTAGGCCTAAATCGATGTTACTCGTGTGTTCTTGATATTAAGAACATACGATTAACTTCGGATTGGGCCGAAATCGATGAGTTGAAGGCCATCCCTTAGGCCCTTTTGTCCGGGTCCTCTTGGGTATGTTTCTTTTCTTCTCCTCAGTTCTTTTCCTCCTCTACTTCTTCGTTTCTTCTATTATTTGTTGTCTCGTTAGGTCTTTTGTGTTCGTTTATGGTTTGTTTATTATGCATGTTATTTTAAAAATGTTAGGTCACTTAGCTTGATTAGTTAGGGTAGGTTTATCTGGTAATCTCTTTAATTTTAGTCCAGTACTTGATTTCTGTTGTTCAGACTCGTCTCTGTTATGAGCATTTGTTTCAATCAATTCGACTTGGATTGGGTTTGGTATATGCCTCTGATCTTTTGATTTACTGGTTTGGGCCGAACTTGAATAAATTCAATTAGGTCGAATCGACCCATGCTCTGTCCGGTTCCTTCAGGTAATAACAGGGTCATAAGGGGTAATTTGGGTAGTCTAGGCTTGGGAATCTTATATAACTGAACTAGGAAGCTTCCTAGAAGCTGGGGTGGGGGCTATTTTGAAATTCTGAGGTTTACACTAGGGATTTCTAAGCTAAAATGAAAATTTCAGAAGGTTTTAAGTGCAATTTCGAACTCTTCGAGGCTGCCCTAGTAGCTTGCCTATAAAGGCATTGTTACTTAGAGCTCAAGTCAGATTTTGGAGCTGAAAAATTAGAAATACCCCAGACGACTAAAATTGAGAAGAAAACACTATTCCATTGGAATTCTGCCCTAAATCTTAAGTTGTTCTTAGATTACAAAACAATCTCTGAAGCCTTTTATGTGTAAATGGCTTGATCTTGTGCTGGAAAAGCTTTGGAGTTTAGTTTTTCTTTGAAGTTTTCACTGTTCCATTGTTTTGTTTGGGTTTCTGAAAGTTTTCAAAATTTTTGAAGCATTTTTGGTTCATCTGAGGTTGAGTGTGAATTGATTTGGGCTTGGAAACTAGTTCAAGGTTGGGTCTTGG
Organism: Nicotiana sylvestris; assembly: GCF_000393655.2. Classification (NCBI taxonomy): domain Eukaryota; kingdom Viridiplantae; phylum Streptophyta; class Magnoliopsida; order Solanales; family Solanaceae; genus Nicotiana; species Nicotiana sylvestris. Next base: position 19,153,197 of record NC_091058.1, read on the forward strand.
GGTTTGTTGTGTGTCAACCTGTGTTAAGTTTGGGTTTTACTGATTGTTACTCAAATCTGTTCCGTGCTGCTTGCTGCTAGCTACTGATTCTTCACTGTTTTGGTTTCTATATTATTTCCAGGTATTTTCTTCAAACTCTGATAGAGGGGAAAGGCTGGATATGAGTTCACAGTGGGAGGCTCCTGAGATTAGGCCGATTGTGGGATATAAGCAGGGTTGGTGGGATAAACCGGTGGTGGATGCCCCTTTGCCCAGGCTTGGTACATTTCAGTCATCTGTTGCTTTAACTCATACATCTCTTCCTTCATTGCATTAACATCCAGTTCTTCCACCTCTTTTGACGGGTCAACAATACTTGTCTCCGGTTCTTGGTTGGCCATATTCAGCCTACCTTTTGATCGGGTGTTGTATGAGTGAGTGGCCAGAATGCCAATCAACTAACCACCTGCCTGAACTCAATACATCAACAACAACCTTGTTAGTGGTTAGGGCTTTAACAAATTAGTAATCGCACATTTGGGGAATGAATGCACCTAAGCATTTAACCGTTTCTATTATGCATTTAATCGGCTGCTTGCGTCATCCCGGTTTTTCCATTTGCAACTTCTTTCTTCTCTTTTTCCATTCTGGCCTTTTGTTTTGTTTTTATCCTCTCATTTCTCTCTTGTTTTGCCATTGCTTCTTTCTCTTATTTTCTCTCTTTTCTTTTTTTCTTCTTTTTTTTCTCTTGTTTTCCTCTCTTTTTTCCTTCTTCTTTCTTTTCTCTTTTGGTTATAGTCGTATCCTATGGAGATTGTCTACGTATCATGACCCCGCATGAATCAGACCGAGCGTAGTTCTGGGAGATAAGTACGAAAGTAAATAATAAAATAATTTTTGGAATTTTCAATTTCATAAAAAGCGAACGCTTTGATTACAAAGACTCAACACTAACAGACTCCAGACGCTGATGAAAAGATGAAATACAGACTCCAAAAATAAACTATCATACTCCGACAAAAGAAAATACAGACTCGAACACAATTGACAGACTCCGGCAAAAAGAAAATACAAACTCAATACAACTGACAGACTCTAACGGAAAAGGAAATACAGACTCAAATGAGCAATCATGAATACATCAATGCTCCTGGCGCCCGCGGGACATCATTCGGTCTCGCCGCGGGACTATATGCGAGATCCCTTTGAAGTCGGTCCAAGTCACTCATTATCTACTTAACGAATGTCATCACTACCGCGAAGAAGGTAGTGCGAGTCATATCCTCACAGACTTGGCACTTCATAACAATGTAATCAGCGATGTTTCTAATTCTCTCTCTTATGACAACAAAAAGGGCCTACGATCATCTCCAAATGCAATTATTACCGACGATTTTACCTTAAATCACAACCAAGCCAAGTTCTAGACTCTGTAGGACATAATACTAAGCAAGCATTTATCTCATCACACAAAATATTTTGGATAGACACTCAATTCAGACCGCGGTCACCAATGGTCTCTCTGACTTACAAGGACAGGATCATGCATCCCACAAGTCAGGCACAGTTAATTTTGCCAACTACAAGCAACTTTTCAAAAACTTATCTAAAAACAAAGAAACAATAAAAATCTACTCTAGTAAGTGTTTGGTTCAAAATATTATGACCATAGTAAAGAACCAAACAAGAAATCCAACAAGACAAGAAGTTAACCTAGAAAGATAGACTTATAATATTTTTAGATTTTTTTAACAACTATTAACATCCCCCACTCCCATACTTTAAATTGTGGCACGTCCCCATGATACACAAGTAAAAAAGCAAGAGGTAAGGAAATTCCCCTGATTCTTTTTTGCTTTCGAGAACTTATAAACTCAACCCCTAGTTCTGAATTCAATCCTCATTTATGCTCTTTAGAACTTTTTAAAGATCTCATTAGTCCAAATTCATTTGAGGATATCTGTAAGACCCGCTCTTTTATTTCTTGTTTGGCCTCATTTTGTGTGGTGAATTGCTCCTTCAAGATGATCCTCAACTTGTTCTTTTATTCTTTCATAAGATCAAACCCTGCATATTTATATAAATCTATGGCAGTGTCCAGTAAAAATACCATAACTTTGTGTACGTTTGAAATACTGGAAACTAGACTCAAAGATATTCATTTCTCCATAAGAATAGTGATAAAAATCCTTGTAGATTAGGATATCATTCCTTGTCACCATTTGAATTTAGATCATGTGTTTCTAGAGAAAAACTTTAGCTCCAACCTCTAAATTCTATTATCCGTTGCTTAAATCTTCATTCTTTGTCACCATTTGATTTCTAAAACATCGTATCCACTCATCAAAACTCTCCTTTGCTATCTTTTATATATTTTTGGACCTTTTCAACTTTTTATTCTCATATTTATACTTAGGACTTGTCTCTACGTCAATAAAATACAAATGTGAGTTTTCTAATAAAATTATCACTAAATTACTCACCAAAAATTTAATAACCACCCGAAATATAACCAAATAAAACCCTCAATATTAAGCTCATCAGATCTCTTCGTCAAACTAGATATTTTATGTATGTATTTTCTAGAATTGGTCTACTACTATCTGTTGGCACCCATACTTCACAAAGGCTGAATGATGCACTTGGTTGACGTTGAATACAAAATTATTTACCTAAAGAGGGAGGGATCAATTCCCATTTATTATTTTTTTTCTTTAGTGATACACCCATATTCTAAAAATTCTAAATCCGCCTCTGTCTAAGATTACTCTATAGATTCATGTGCGGCAAGTGCATCCTTTTTATGCACAAATATATACTTTGAAGGTTAAAACCTTGAACTATAAAACTCTATTCTGATAAGTAGCAACACGATATTCAAGTCTAAAGAAAATAACACTTTGACGCAGAGATGCTAAAAAAGAATGTCATGTAGTTGAGTTGTGTGATGGCAAAGGCCTTTAATCTTGTAGAAATGACACCAAGTAGCCACTCTAAAGAGATTCTATTTAGAAATTAGTTTGTCCTAAGTTTTAATTTATCAGTTCAATTTGTTTTGAAGTTAAAGATTTTAGTTAATAATTTCAGGACAAAATAAATACTTATATCTAAATAGCATCACTGAAAGTGACTATATGTGCACTTGCCCCTTCAATCTTTGACTCTGTAACCCGCCGGCCCACGTCTAAACTAAAATGATGGGTAGACTCTCATCCGATAAAGTGGTAAAAATAGCACGGTATAGCCAATTTTCGGACTAGTCATTCAAAAATAGTCAACGTTTACCAAGTCAATGAAAAATAGACACTATTTTGCTGCAATGGAGATCGGTCCAGCATAATATACTGGAGTTCGGTGCACCTGTGTATGAACTCCAGCATATTATGTTGGACCGATACACTTTGCTGGCTCCAGTATAATATACTGGAGACTGGAGCACCGGTGCTCCAAACTCCAGTATATTATGCTGGACAGATATACTTGCTGGAACTCCGATATATTATGCTGGAGTTCTAGTGTACTTATGCTGGAACTCCATCATATTATGCTGGAGTTCCAGCATACTTATCCTAGAACTCCAGTATAATATGCTGGAGTTCAAGTATACTTATGCTGGAACTCCAGCATAATATACTGGCGTATTTTTCGGGTTTTGAACAGTGTTTTCGCTTAAATTTATCTTTACATAAAAAGTGACTAAATTTTGATTACTTTTAAAATTGAGCTATTTTTGAACGACCAGTTGCAAATCTGGCTATTTTTGAATTTCTCCCGATAAAGTGGGCTAACATATTGGGCCACAGTATGCAGATCTGAGCATTATCGAAATGGAAACATGAAGAATATCCAGTCACCCACTTTCATGAAGTGGGCCAATTAGGTGGCGGATCATTTGCACAAAATTTTAAGCCCAACTGATGCAAACTCATATCTTGGTAGAAAAATTATTTTGTACCTTAGGCTTTCCAAGTCAAGTCTGCATGGCAAATAAATTTCCCCTTTAACCGAATTGTTAGCATATTCAACAAGGACTTCAAGCACATAAATATATCCTTCACTTGCGCAATTTGAATTAAGTAGGATCTCTTCCACGCCTTCACTTTCCTGCCAATTGAGATGCATCCCCACCTGCCCCTGCCTCCTCCCTCCCAGCTAGCTCCTCATTTTTAAAAAAAAAATCAGTTCTAATTTTGCATTAACAAAATGCTCCGTCTGGTTCTAGTTCTACAACGAAATTAATAGGTTAAGGGGTAATATTACGCAATAAAAGAATTAGGACTGAAAGATACTCCGTAGATAAGTTGGGGGTGGAAAACCAAATTAAAGAGACTTTTTATGACATGTTATTATTCTATTTTCTAGGCTATTTACGGCAGGTTATTAGTCTATTTTTTCAGATTACCATATAAGACTTGGTATAAAAGTAATTTGTAAGTCAACTTAATTTGATGGTGCAAACTATAATATTATTGTTGGCAGAGGGGACCTACATTGGGGTGGAGGGTCACCGGAAACCGTTAGCTAAGGCAAAAAGACTCTCTCGCTCTATATATATATATATACACATAGGAAGGACCCCTTAAATATTTTATGCGCCCCTTAAATCATAAAATTTGGATGGAGGAGCTGGTGTAGAAGTGTTTTACTTTTACTCTCTTAATAACCCAGGTTCGAATTTGGGCTCCTATAATGCATGATTTTTTTATTTTATTTTTAAAGTGGTGCGCGGTGATGCTCAAATAAACTTAAAGACTATATACATTTGCCTATGTGGATCCTGTATTAGTCCATGCAAAGTGTCAATCAAATAGGCCTAAAAGAACATGCCAAAACAAGTTCAACAACAATGGCCGGTACCCACGAAGAGGTCCCCCATGTAGGGGAGCAATTAGGACAACTAGGCCTAGTGCCATACATAATGGTGCGTCATCTTTATGTGACAACATAGCCATCACAATAGTGCAACATTAACCAATCAGTCTTAACATAGCCTCCAGTATTACTCCAATTTTACATCAGTTTTCTTCCCTTAGCTAGCCATCCTTTTTGACAAAGATATTTAATTAGAGAGAGTATAACATAACATTTCTTGCTTTAGTGCTTCCCCCCCTATTTTTCACATTACATTTTAGTGCAAGTAACCTTGTTAATTTACATATCTACATATCCCATTTTCATAAACTAAATTATACAAAATGAGATATTTTTATCGAAAAAGAGAAGGAAAAAGGATCACATGGGAGCATGTGTGAATAATGATAAGGTCGTTGGTAAACTTTCTTGTACGGTGGATATAGTACGGTTGTGACCCACAAAGTCACACGTTCAATCTTTTTTTTCTTCCTTGTTTTAAATAATACGAATATTTTATAGGTACATGATTGGTAGGCACATCATGAAATTAAAGTCCTATATATGTGCACGGAAGTCAATAACGTATCTGAGTTGCCCAATAAAATACTCCAATTTTGAGACTACTCTTTGTACTCAATTGATTTTCTTTTCTTAGGTACAAAACTTTTACTCAATATTGCAGCCATACACGAACTTCTGTTTATCACATTAGACTACAAACAATTTTCAACGGAAAAGGTTGATCATATATTATTCGAAATTGTTTTTGATTTTACTTTATGTTGTATTATTGGTTCACTTGTATTCTTGTCAATAGCAAACCTCTGTATTTAACTAGTCTTCTATGAATGAAGCTTAAGAGCGATATATGTGGACTTACCGTATCCAAATTCTTCAACAATAAATAAATTTGTCACTTAACTTTTAACTATGATTTAAAATAACCCTCAAATTAAAGCTCCGTTACGGGTTACCGAAAAAAATGAGACCTTTTACTGGCATGGGTACTGTTAGGTCCAACATATAATAGAGGTCAAAACTGCTAAATTTTGAATTGTACATGAACAGTTTTGACTCATTACCCTATTTTAAAAGTGCCTCCATTATGGTGCTCACATCTAGGATCATGCTTTGGATATTCAACTATTCGTCATGTAAATTTATTCCATTTACTAATCTTGTGGAGGTGTGATATCCACATCATTTTATTTAATTCTTATCCCTTAGAAAAAAAAATTATATTCTCATCCCTGCTGTTCATTTTGAAAACTACAAAAGTTTATAAATTCAGTTCTACAATGACCATTACATTAAAAACAAAATTTATAGTCAGCCCATGATGTTGCTACGAAGGAGGCATTTCCTTTGCAGCGTATTCTTTTTTAAAAAAGAAAAAATATCTAATAAAGTATTTTAACTGTTGGCCCCATAGCCTAGCTGTATACCGTCATTTTGTGAGTCCTACTGTTGACAAAAGAGAGTGAACTCTTCATAACAATAATAACAAAAAATAAATACTTAATTAAACAGTGGGATAGGAGACAGAAACCATCTCGAAGGAGGCGAAGTCAAATGAGGACGTCCTTGTACTAATGAATCAAATCCATTTGTTATTTTAAAAGTTCTATTGGTTACTTCACAAAATCTCCGGACATGAATGCTTCCAGATCTTGGAGGACATAAAGGATTTGACTCAAATTCCCAAACAAAGAAAAATGAAAGAAAAAGATATTGGGATAGCTTTAGCTAGCATAGCCTTCATGTGTACGGTGATATCGGAGGGTCTGATTTCTCGTTATCAAGGCACTTCAGAAGATCATCTCGAAGCCTCGAGACTTCAAGGCTACGGTCGAATTTCCCCTTCGAGGTTCGTGACGCCCGACCTTGGGATAATGTCGACCACAACTATGGTAAGAGTGGGGAGTTCCCAAGGTACACGACTAAGACTGACAGAGCCTAGTGGACTATCCTAGCCCTGGATCAAGGTGTCATCTAGTTGTCCCGTCCCTTTATCTTTGTAATTAATGTATTTTGTACTATGTTGGGATTCCCCTCCTATATAAAGGGGATCATTGTCATCTTGTAAATGCGTGTTGCTTCAGTTGCTCCACACGAAATATACAAGCACATTCTATTTGCTCTCTAACATACTCTCTTGATATTATTGCTTTCATTTATTATCTTCATATTTGTTCATCATTTATTGCTTATCATTGGCCATAAAGAGCCTCCATTAATTTTATTACAACTGTTATCCACACTTCGACTGCCTTCGATAGCTCACAGTCGAGCTCTAGAATCGACCTCAAGGCCCCGAATCGACAAGCTCGAGGTCCCGATAATTAACCTAACGGTTTGATTATTGCCCTATCCTTAACTCTCATTTCGTTTCTAAGTCTGATATACATAGCATCTACTGCTTAACAACTAGCATAAAAATAGATCACGTATTTTTAGAGTCCCATATTCAAATTTAATTGTTATTACCATTTTAGAGTCTCATGAGTGACTTCGGTCACACGACTGTACCAGCCAAACTAACGTGACTCGGGGATGCCCGACCATCGCTACAAAATCATAGGCCTTCAATTACTTCGAATCTACTTCGAAAAGAACATGTTAAATAGGCTACCCTCAATACAGGCAAAAGAGCTTTGACCACGTCAGCTCTTAAACATCGGCTTCGAGATACTTAGCCTCCGAGCCAAACCTCCCGAGGTGCTCGATCATCGCCATATAATGACTCACAACCGAGGTTTTTTATTAAGCCGTCGAAGAGTCAGACAAACACTATTTCAAAAATCCTTAACGAGGTAAAAATAAAGCCCACATAAAAGGTCGTTTCGACCCTGAGTGTAAGAGCCATTGTCGCCAGCCTAATGAGACTTAGGGCCATACACACAAAAGGTCGCTTCGACCCAAGGCGTAAGAGCCATTGTCGCCAGTCCACACAAAACTTGAGGGTCGAATGAGCTCGAGTCGTAACCCGACTCGGAGACTGAACCCAAAATAGCTAATTAAATATGCCTAAGAGCAAAGCATAAGAGCCATTGTCTCCAGCCTAATGAGCCCCAAGGCCACACACATAAAAGGTCGCTCAGACCCAAGGCGTAAGAGCCATTGTCGCCAGCCCGCATAAAAGGTCGCTCCAACCCAATGCATAAGAGCCTAAGGGCTAGCTCGAAATTCTAAAAACTTGAGGGTCAGATGAACTCGAGTCGAGATCCAACTCGGAGACTGAGCTCAATCTAATAAAAGCGCCTGAAAGCAAAAGTATAAGAGCTCGAATGCCAGCTTACTCTAAAAAGGGGGAACCGACCCAGTGCCAAGATCGAAGGTCGTGCTGACCAGATACATAAAAGCTGAGTCGCTTGATGATAGCGAAAGCTCGAGGGTCTAATCCGAAGTTCGGGACCTTGGGTCGAAAGTCAAAGTACATCATATAGCATTTCCGAAAAACAAAAAGGAAGGAAGGAATAGGAAATAAAAAGACTTCTTATAACCTCCAGAGAGATGTTTACAAGTCCAGAAAAAACCCTTACAAAAAGAGAAACGAACAGAATCCTAATCTATCATCGAACCTACATCTTCGATGTCTCCACCAAAGGATTGCACCCCGATAACTACGGGTCCTTCAGTAGTTCCTTTCGATGACTTTTTCCCCTCCGGGGGCTCCGCCTTCATTTTTATCACCTTCTGAACCACTACTCGACACACCTCCGAAAGTAAGCAAGGCATCATCTCCCTTCTCTAGGGTCTCCACCCTCTCGAACTCGGCAGGCAAAATGATATCTCCCGCTTGTGTGTCCCAAAAGGTCTGCCCTCGAGATCCTAATCGAGCATGCTCCACTGCCCGAGTCAATCTCGGCTCGTCCCCCTCGGGTGGCCCTCCGGCTTGAGCATTTGTCACAATAGCATCCTCTCAATGCAAAGATATAAGTGTCTCGGTTTCAGTTTTGATCTTGGATAGCGCAACCACCAACTAAAAATGGAGACCTCTGTACTTGTTACTATCCTCCCTCGCCTCACTAAGATGACGCCCAACTAAGGTCACCTTCTCCTGGAGGGCATCCCTCTTGGAAGTTATCTCTCATTCACGCCGTTTGAGTTCGGGGATTTCAGAGTCTCTGGCCCGAAGCTCCTCCTTCAGTAAGGCACCTTCCTTCTCAAACTGCACAAATCAAATCCAAGATGTTAAAACATCGGGATCTGGCAAAAACATTCAGATAATAACAAACGAGGACTAGATAACTTGTTTAGTAAGAAGAGCCTTATCACACTCGAGACGGGTCACCTCGACCTGATACCGGGTGAAAGTCTGATTATAATGCGCCATGGCCTGAAGCCACGAAAAAAGACAAGTTAGAGAGACAAAGGTCAAGGCAACCGAGGCCCGAGCGATAGGCAGGGTTTGCAAAGATTACCTGCTCGTAACGCCTGCTCATCTCACCAAAGACAAGGGAAGCATCGATCTCAGGGACTCCCTCGGGAATGGTTGGAAGCCTTTCGTGCACATCTCCGCCTTTGACAGGCATCCCCGCATCGGGAGATTCTTTGTGCGGGGAATCTTGCACTCCTTTGGAAGGAAGGGTCGTTCCCTGAGGAGAATCAATCACGACCACGTCATTGGCAGGGTCTGTCAGGACCACCCCTTGTCTATTCAGGGGCCCAGAACTAGGCCCCTCCAAACCACCTAACGAAGGCACCCCAGACCGAGGGGAACTCTTACCACTGAACAGCTCGGGGGCAGAACCTGATACTCCCTCAGTTGTCTCTCCTCCATGAAGTGGGATCGCAACGACATCAGCCTCCAGCTCGGAAGCCACCAGGTCTACGGCACCAGGATCGGCCAGGTTTCCCGCCGTTTCCAGGGTTAGAGCTGTCGGGTCTACCTTAGCTCCTTCTGCCTTGATCTTCTTAGATTCAGAAGGCCTGTCCAATGGATCCCTTTGTCTCTTTTTCCCTTCATCGGGTACAAAATCGCCCTCCATACCGGGCCTGGGATAAATCACGCCACACTCGCTCAACATATGGGCAAATTGAGTCCAAGCGGCCAACCCAACCGGGAGGTCCGAAACCGCACCAGGGTAAATTGTTGGGGCTGCATTAGCAAGAAAAGTTGAGTGCGTTGAAGAACGTATTCAAAGAGAAGCGATGGAATACTGGATAGTGTGTCACCTTACGTTCCATATTCCACCTCTCGGGAAACGGCATCTTTTCCGCCGGGATCAGGTCAGAAGTCCTTACTCGGACAAAGCGGCTTATCCGTCCTCCATTCTCGGGCTCCTCGGTGCAGGCAAAAAGGGCCCTCGAGGCTCGGCAACAGAGTTTGATTAGGCCCCCACGGAAGAGACGAGGGCTGTACATCCTGATCAGATGATCAAGGGTGAAGGGCACCTCCCCGATCATGTTCTCGTAGTACCTGATCATGTAAACAACACGCCAGAATGAAGGATGAATCTAGCCAAGGGTCACTTGGCATCGTTGGTAGAAGTCGAGAATCACGGGGGCGAAGATGGCCCCACCAGCCCTAGAGTAAACGAATAAGTGTACACACTGAGGAAACCTATTTTGTGTGTTATAATATCCTCCTCCCAAGAAGGGATCTCCACAAGCACCGTGTCCCCCCAGAGACAATCATCTTTCACTCTTCCGACGTCTGTTATCGAGCTAATATACTGAGTCACGGGCTCACTTCGCCCCGGCTTCGAAGAAGGCCTCTCGATCTTGAAATCAGAAGCCATCACAAAAGATCCTGGAACGCATTCCTCAGCACGAGGAGGCATTGTCACTTCACCTTGAGATAAAAGATAAGAGGATGAGGCCACATTCTCCTGGGAAACAGAGGCGGAAGCTTTCGCCATTGCTAGAAAATTCCGGGAGAGAAAGGGGAGTCGTGTTCCTAGGAATGAATAAGGGTAAAGGAAGAAGGAAGCTTTTTTGGGTTTTGGAAATGTAATGAGTTGGGAAGAACAAGGAGAGGAATACTTATAGAAGCCCCGCGTGCGCATTGAAGAAGGCCAAAGGGCAGCTAACTACCATAATCAATGCAGAGGCCTTCGAGGGCTGCGTGTGCACTGTCTTTTGGCACCTTGTAATTGCTGTCATCGCAAGAATATAGGAGGGGACAAAGGTTCAAGGTCGTTTCTTATTACTTTCACTTTAAGAAACGCGGAGACTATTTGTGTACGGTGAATCGGAGGGTCCGGTTTCTTGTTATCGAGGCACCTCAGAAGATCATCTCGAAGCCTCGAGGCTTCAAGGTTACGGTCGAATTTCCCCTTCGAGGTTCGTGATGCCTGACCTTGGGATAATGTTGACCACAACTATGGTAGGAGTGGGGAGTTCCCAAGGTACACGGCTAAGACTACCAGAGCCTAGTGGACTATCCTAACCCTGGATCAGGGTGTCATCTAGCTGTCCCATCCCTTTATCTTTATAATTAATGTATTTTGTACTATGTTGGGATTCCCCTCCTATATAAAAGAGACCCTTCTCATCTTGTAAAGGCATGTTGCTTTAGTTGCTCCACACGAAATATACAAGAACATTCTATTTGCTCTCTAAAATACTCTTTTGATATTATTGCTTTCATTTATTATCTTCATATTTGTTCATCATTTATTGCTTATTACTGGCCATAAAGAGCCTCCATTAATTTTATTACAAATGTTAGACACACTTCGACTGCCTTCGATAGCTCACAGTCGAGCTCCGGAATCAACCTCAAGGCCCCGAATTGACAAACTCGAGGCCCCGATAATTAATCTAACGGTTTGATTATTGCCCTACCCTTAACTCTCATTAAGTTTCTAAGTCTCATATACATAGCATCTACTGCTTAACAACTAGCATAAAAATAGATCATGTATTTTTAGAGTCTCATATTCAAATTTAATTGTTATTATCATTTTCACGATAAACACTTCATTTACCAGAAACTTGTAAGATATTCAATTGACAAATGGTTTAATTTCTTGTATATATTGACGGGGTAAAGAATTTTAATTCATACGAGTAGGGTAACTTTTCGGTTTGCCTCGGAGACATTATTTTCTTTAGAATTTAGCTGCGATAGTGGTAAAAATAAAATAAAAATCACAGGTCTATTTAATATAACTAATTGTATCATGTCGCGTTGATCTATTTTTAGGCTACCAATTATCATATCAAGCTTGTTATGAAACTACATGATGTGAGCAAGGGTAGAGCTAGGTGTAAAAATTGCACGGGGCGTCCTATTTGATCGCCCCCATTTAACCTATACTCATTTTTTTAAAAACTTTTAACTTGTACCTGCTTTTTAAACAATTTCAGCCCCTTTCTCCTCCTACTTCTCCTTCTCAAAGTTATATCCGCCCTCAACCTCTATCTTTTATGGAAGCGCCAATCCCAATTAGTTTACTAAGTACACTCATCTTGGTCCCATGATTGCACCACCAGTGTTCATTATTCACTTGATTAAGACTAGATCATACTTCTGCGAAAGTTGGCAAAATGAATGCTGCTTTGTGAATCTGAAAAAAAAAAGATAAACAAAAACTTCAGATCTAGAGTTCTAGAACTTCAGTTCTAGAGCTGAAGTTCGCCAGTTACAAAACAAAAATTTCAACTCTAGAGCTGAAGTTCGCCAGTTACAAAAATAAAAACTTCAGCTCTAGATTTGAAGTTTGTCAGTTAGCCAGTTACAAAAATAAAAACTTCAGCTATTACAAATAAAAACTTCAGCACACTTAGTTCAGCACACTTGCTACTTTAGTCCCGTCTACTAGAATGCTGAAATTTTGCGTGATTGCCTTTGCTACTTCAGCCCCGTATGCTGAAGTTATGCGAAAAAGTGGGTACGCTTGTAATTTTTTTTTTTGCAAAGCGGGCACAAGTTAAAACGTGACCCAAAAAGCGGGTATAGATGCAAATGCCCCGAGCTAGGTGGAGGTAATAAGTGGGTTCAATCGAACCTCCTTCCCGAAAATTATACAACATAAATAAGGTTAAACGTTTTTTTTAATGTACAGTCAAACATCTCTATAACAACCTCGTTTGTTCCGGATATTTTTGATGTTATAGCGAATTGCTGTTATAGAAAACATATATTATAATAGAATATGAGATTTAATTCCGGATTAATTGGACTTTTATAGAGAAGTGTTGTTATATAAGGATATTGTTATATAGATGTGACTGTATATATATTAGTGTTGAAACCCATTAGCTTCTTTAAATGTTAATTGTTTTTATTTTTTGAATTCTCTAACTGAGAAACATATTTCCGCCGGTAGATATAATAGGTCAAGCCAATGTAATCGTGTAAAAAATTTATAAACCGTGGTGCGTAAAATTAATTTTTTTTAACTTTATCCATCATTCGACCTTCATTTGTCTTACATAAGTTTGTAATTAACACGAGGGAATTATCGTTATTATTTCTTAGGTAGTGGAAATTGAATAGCATGATGACGGACCAGAGAATCAAAAGGAAGTTGCCTTGAAGTTTCCATAGAGTTCATGATTTCAAACTTTTCAAGCCTATCCAAATGGAACATGCTTTACGTGTCAAACAATTATAGCCGGATTTTATTGACTACTCCCCAATCACTGCAACTTTCAGAGTACAACTTTCTGACGTTTGATTATTCTTTTCTTCTTGGATCTTGCTAACCATTTCAAATCTTATTTTTGTTTTCTTTTCTTTTTCAACTTACGAAAGAGCATAAGAAAAAGCAAAAAAAAAGCAAAAAAAAAAGGCATTCACATAGAGACAATAAATAAATTTAATCCAAAGTACGAGAAACAGAAGATGATATAATTAAGTAACTACGTACATTGCCTTTGCTTTTGTGTGTATACCCAAAGTCCAAAATCAGAATGAAAGAATGAAAATAACTTAAGTTTCCCTTTTCCCCCCAGATAATAATACAAGCAAAAAGGTATGAACATGTAAATTCTTTCCAAGTTTCAGCCCCTAATGTCCTAAGAAAGGGATAATACAAAAAAAAAAAAAAAAAGACCAAAAAAAAAATGGATAAAGAAGACTATTGGTAATTGACAGCAAGTTTACAAAAGAAAATAATATGCTGATATTATTTCCTTTATTAGTTCCCTGAGAAACTGCTAGTCTTGTTGCTATTGCTTGTGGGACCGGACGTGGGGTTGTTGCCATTGTTCGGATGGGAACCACCGATGATGGAGGAGATGGCGGCGGCAAGGGCGGCAGTAAAGTTGGGGTCGGCAGTGATGGCGGCCGTGGCGGCGGAAAGTGTATCAGAAAATGAGGGGTGGTGAATATTGTCTTGAGAGACTTGTAAACCTGAAAATCTTGATTGGTTATACAAAGCCTGGCCCAAAACCTGAGGCATTTGTGGAGCTGACATTGAACCAACAAAATTCGGATGATTAAGACCAGCTGGTAAAGGAACTTGGAATTGTGTAGCTGGATTTCTTTGATGATAATTAGACATTGCATTTGGATTTTGAGTAAGGTCCAATGTTACAGTAGGAAATGGAGCTGATGCTGAAATAGTTGCCATATTTGATGAACATGGAAGAATGGTCCTTGCTAGGAAATTTGTATTCATTAAACCATCAGCACTTGGCATTGAACCAGACAGCAACATGTTTGCTGCTGCTGAAGTGGTGGATGCCATAGCCATGGCTGCTGGTGGTAGTGGGTGGTTATGTGTACCTTCATATGTTGTTATTAAGATTGTTCTGTCCTCAGCACACCTTTGCACCTGAACATTTATGTCAATATTACACATTAGACTTACTTCAATTTTATGGGTAAAGGTGATCTGATTGTGTAAAAATGGTATATATTACTTAAACTCGTAAATTAAACATAGATGAATGTACCTGTTTGCGCACTGGACAACCAACAGCCATGGTGCAACGATAATAAGCTCGTGGACATGGATTACCTTTTGCCATCTTCTGACCATATTTTCTCCACTGGCAACCATCACTTATCTACAAAATTTTCAGACACATGACTTAGTTTGATGCAGAAATAATTAACATGTTACTACATAACAGTACATAAAAACTATGCTTAACAAGTTATGTACCATGGGAGCTTCTGATCGGGCACGGACAGAAACACGAGCTTTCCTCATGGTTGCTTCTGTTGTTTGTTCAACAGGTTTTGAGGAATTCATCAATTTAGGAACCTTGTTGGGAACCCAACTCTCAGATTCTGGGCTTTCTTCCCTGCCAATTGCCTTATCTCTTGACATTTCCATATTGTTACGAGGTGATCCAGAATGTGTTCTCTCTTCTGATGTTGAATGAGATTGAGATGGCTCGTCCACTGGATCAGCTTTCGCACTACTTGGACCTAGTTCCATGAATTGTCTTGGAACTATGTCCCCATCTTTTTCTTGATTCTTCTCTTCAGACTTCACTTCAACAACCTAAAGAAATAATAGATGATTATCTGATTGTGGAAATATCTATTAAAGTCGATAAAATTTAAACTTTAGAATTTACTGTTTTACTAAAGGAAGATTTTGGAAACTACCTCATGGTTATGTGGACTTTCAGTTCTTGAAATCAGCTGTTGTTGCTGTTGCATGAGGGTAACAAGATGCATCTGAAGTGCAGAATAACTGTTGGTAACTTGAGTAAGCATCCCTTTTAGACGTTGATTTTCAGTATTCATCCTTTCCAGCTCAACTTGCAATTGTGCCAACTGCTATATGTAAATTAAGACAATAGAAGATATAATTCAATTGACTAATCAAAATTACATGTATGTGCATGACATAAAACACACAGTATCAAAGTTTCATTAATGGAAATTTGAAGTCGACTAGTTTAGTTTTTATTTTATTTTTACTTTTGCGTTAAACTAATAAGTTATCGTCAAATTACCTCATTTTTAGTTCTTTTTTCTTCAACTTCTGATGAAATCCCATCATCTACTGTTGATTGATCACTAATTCCAGTATTTGCAGTCACAAGTTGCAAACCAGTCTACATAAAATTAAATAACAAACAATTATTATATGATCACTTGAAATTATTCAAGAAATGATGGAGCCATAATTTAAAGATAGTAGATTATGAGCTTAGTAATATGTATATCTGAATCAATCTATACTTGTTTTTTTGTACATATATGTAAAATCTAACCCAAAATGAATAAGATAGAAAAAAAAAATCAAAAAAAGGGATCACTTACATGTACAAACAAATCAGTCCTCATAGTATTATTACCCTGAGAATTCTCCTTCTTTACAACGACATCATGAATAGACTTCTTCTCAGAGAAGAAGTCAACTTCATTAACCATGCCCGGCCGTTTCTCGTCAGCCGGAAATTCGGCTCCGGAAAACATTTCACCACCCTTGATATTGTTCAATCTTGGGCTTAAGTTAAAACCAAAAAAAGGCTTGTTCTTGAAAAAACCTACTTTATCAGAAGAACTTTCAAGGGTAAGACCCCATCCTTTGTCCATAAAATCAATATATTTTAAAGAATAAATAAGCTGGAGAATTAATATGGAGCAGCAGATAATCAAAAGCCAAGGAAGAAGCAAACTAGAGAGATGAAAAAAGTAGGAAAATGTGGAGATAGAAAGATGATAATGAAGAGTCTAAGAAGTTTTTAGCAGATGCAATGGACGCAGCTATAAAAAGACTTGAGGTGGTGACTTCTGCGAAGGTTACGTAGACCAAGAAAACTACGTTGATTAAGTACACAAAAATAAAAATAAAAATAAAATAAAAGAAATACCTTACCCTCCCAAAAAATGTCACTGTTACTGTTTGGACACTCAAAACAATTTTTTACTTAACTACAACTTTTTTCAAGCAATTCCAAATAGGTCTACCATAAAAGTTACTATAATTTATAATAAAGTTTTATGAAAACTAATACTAATATGTTTGTTTAAAATATTTAGAAGTTAAAACCTGAATTTATCCAAAATATAAATAAGTTAATCCTTTGTAACAAGTAGAAACCATTTTTCATCTTTGAAATTTTGCAGAAGAGTTTTCAGAAAAACTATTTTCAGCAATAAAGAAAAAGGTGTAGTTTTTCCAAAAAGTTGAATAAATCATTTGATTAGCTTTAATTTTTAAGGAAATTATAAAATCAAAAATCTTTCTTGGTTTTATGATTGAAAATTTATTTTTTCAAAAAGTTGAATTATTTTTCAAGAACTCTTCTATAAGCAAACACATGAAATTATTTGATCGTGTGAAGTGAAAATTGAGAAATGAGAAAGAGAAAAGGGTGTTATGGTGAAAATAAGGCAACGTAAGATGGTGCGTCATTTTATCTTGACAGGTGGCAGAAAGTGGGACCCAAAAGGTGAGTTAAAAGCGGAGAGGGGTTTCCGTCTCAAATGGTCAAGACTGAGTTTGACTCGTTCCTTAAAGTAAATAAAGAGAAGAAGAAATCCACCCGGCCCGAGCGGTGCGGCGCGTCCCACGTGATTAGAAAAGGAAAAGTATGAGAATAAAGTCAACGCATTTGACGGACACACACATTGACGACTGGGTATTCTGCTAATTTTCGAAAAACATTTGCTTACTTCAAAACATATTAACTTATTACGATTAAATAATTTGATGAGGTAAAATACATATTAGGAGTACTTAATTATGATAAGTGAAAATGATATATATATATATATATATATGCAGACATATGTCGTGCATATATTAATTTGATATAAATATTTTGCCAGTAAATTTCATATTATTTTATTATTTATTGAATTAAATTTTATCCACATGGTAGGACAGAATATATAGTAACTTGTAAGTAATATTTACCTTATCAAACCTATATGTATATAAGATGTGAACTAATACTTCATGTCTTTGTCTACAGCTCAAACACATATAAAACACATATGTATATATGTATAATGTATGTATAAAATGGACTGTGACAAATTAAAGGAGTAATGATCCGAGCATACTCTGCACATTTAAATTGTCAAACATTTTAAGTAACAAAATTTTAAGCATGAATTGATTACTTTAAAAGATATTTTGACATTAGCTAGACTACACCAAACGTGTAAGATTTCTTTACATCATACATCCTATTCCATGTGATATACTACTTCTCTTTGTTGGGATACATAAGACGTCATGTTGAAGCTATCAGACAACAAAGTCAAGCATACTAAAATAGACATAATATTTTGATATAGTTCGGTCAAGTGATCTACATCAATCTACTAATATAGAAAAAAAAAATTATGAGTTTATTTTTCTCCTAAATGAGACTCTCCGAAATACTATATTGTGGATGATATATACGTTGTGTATGAATGAGAGATCCTCAATTTATAGAGGTCCACAATCTTTTCAAAAAAAAGGGATCTATCAAATATAGAAGAGATATATATATTTTTCCTTTTAGGAAAAGTACATTCAATTATACAAAATATTTTTCCTTCGTTCAAGTAAAAGTAAAACCTAAATATGAAAATAAAATCATGACAAAATCCTAACACTTTTTAGCTTGTCCAAAAAGAATTACATCATTTTAAATTTGGCAATTATTTAATTTTAAATTTCTTTTATTTTTAATGATATAATTTTATAATTATAAAAATTTCCATTACATATTTAAACTACAAAAATCAAGAAAAATTATAATTTTATGTTTAGTCAAACACCCTTAAATAAATTAAAACAGAAGTAATATAAACTTTAAAGTTATTGTTTTATTTTTGTCAAAGAAGAAGAGAAGAAGATTTGAAAGTGCTAGTGTGTAGCAGTCGTATATGACTGCGACATGAAATTACTTCGGACCCACGTCGTCTACACAAAAGCCTTCTCTATAAAGAAATAGCACACCAGACGCACGTTGAAGATCCCTAGGGAGGGACCATCTGTTGACTCTTTCGGCTTTATGCTTCTCTAGTTTTTTGAGCTGCTTGCAACGCCCTAGGGTTTGTTATTTTAGTCATCCTATATATTTAAGATTTTAAAGTACTTATTCATTTTTAATTGGAATTGGAATATCAGGTTGGAACTCCAGAAATAAAGTCACAAGCATTTAACTTTCCAAAGTGAAATTTTCTGAAATTCAAAATAGTTATATCCAAAGACGGATATTAATACCAAGTGAAAATCTAAAAGAAAAGATTTTATATCAGTAATATACTCCCTCAGTTCATTTTTACTTGTCCAGTATTCTAAAAATAGATTTTCACTTTTACTTGTCACTTTTAACATATCAGGAGAAGACAATTTCTTTTTTCCTATTATACCTACAATATTAATTACTCATTTCAAATCATCCTCAAATTCATTAATTATATGCATCAATTAATATGGGTATGATGATAAATTATGCCTTTCATTCATTATTTCTTAATGAGTATGCAAAGTCGATAGTGGACAAGTAAAAGTGAACGGAGGAACGAATATATGCGTACCTTAAAGAAAGTACAGGTGGCATGTCTTTACCTTGAATTAATGAGGGTAAGTTGGATTTGGTTCAACTTTCTTTGCAATCTAGAGATCTATTATGTCTAGTACTAGTAAGATTGTGAGGTCAATAGATAATTAAGCTAACTACTGGTGCATTAAAATCGCGTTTAAAGTCAATGAAGTGGGCTACTTGGTGAAAGTAGCCTTCCCTATCTATTTATAACAATTTAACATCATCATCTGCCTCTTAATACTCATTCTAATTAGATCGTTCCCAAATTCCAACCAGCTGTTGACTTTCGTTAACTTCTGTGATTCAATTTCTAATTTATGACGGTTGATTATTTTTTCCAATCAAATGCCCCCAAAGTAACCAGATTACGAAGGTTGATATGTTACACTGAAAATTACGAACCGTAGAGGAAAATGGAGACCTTTCATAAATTGAAATAGAAAAAAATAAAAACAAAAAAGAGGATATACCAAAGTATACATGGAACTCACGCTATTTTCCCGTTAATGAAGCAACTTTATAAATAGGTGTAGAAATTTTAGTGTTGTTATTGTTGTTGATTAATTATGGTTGAATGACAGCAATGTAATGCTGCCATTATGGGATGGATATTGGTTGTAATTGGTAGGTGGTGTAGCTTAAAAACAGCCAGTTTCTGCCCAACTTTTACCCAGAAACCGACCGAAATCGGTCTGAAATATTTTTTTTGCCCAAAAATTCAAAATTCCTTCGGTCAAAAATTTCAAATGAAATCTCCAGATTTTTGAAATTTCCGACCGAATTTGGTCAAAAACTATGAATTTAAATTTATTTATTTAAATAAATTAATAATTTAGTATAATTTACAAATAATTATATATTTAAATAAAATTATTATTTATTTAAAATTCCGACCGATTTCAGTCGGTATTTGAAAATTAAATGAATTTTTTTTTATTAATAACGACCGATTTCGGTCGGTAAATAAAGTTTGACAGTCAGTCAACGCTTTGAATAATCCAATCGATTTCGGTCGGAAATTTTCGACTGATTTCGGTCGCAACATGTTAGCGACCATCATTTTTCTGACTAATAAAAAACGGCCGAAAATCGGTTATTTTTTTACAATTTTCGATCGATTTCGGTTGGTTTTCTTGGACGAATTTAAGCAGTTTTTAGTAGTGATGCGTGGAGAAGAAATTTTCTACAAAAATATGTGGACTTACAAAACATGGTAAAAATGGGGGTGGGGTGGGGGTGGGGGTGGGGTATGTTGAAATTAACAGGGTAGTTTTCAAAATTGATGCCCCCTCCCCATGCATCTAATACTGCTTCAAGAGTAATATTTGCTGTTCCTATTCATAATTAATACGGACATAACGAAAACTTTCTTTTTTACATACGTATATAGTATCTTTATATTTGCTCTATTCGATTTATTTTAAATTATTTTAGTTGATTTTCGAAGTACTTAGAAGTAAAATGTATGAAATAATTGTAAAGAAGAGCTTTAAAATATAAAAACAAAAAAAGGAATTAGTAGAATATCACCCCCAAAGAGAAAAGTTGTCGTATGAGATGTCGGTCATATTTTTGGAAGATTCAATTGGATGGTAGGTGTATTTCTGTACACCTTAGACCAAACAAAATTTGAAATTTCTTCTCTCTCACACTCACACTTTCCCTCTTTTATCACTCTCTAAAATTGATCTTAGAAAAGAAAAAAAATCATGTTATTTTACATTGTTATTCCTGTTGCGAATCTCTTTTTTATTTTTCATCAAGAACTACAAATAAATCGCTATAATAATTATTACTGGTCAACAAACATCCTCATGCATAGCGTTTTAAAATTTCTCACATTTCTAATGGTGGTGGAACCAGCAGCGCTGACAGTGGTATGATATTGACCATATTTATGGATCTTAGGTTCTTGACTAAACTAAATTAATTTGCATACATATGAGAGAATCTTAACTAGCTATTAGGAACAACTACAAATAATCCAATTTAAGTTGGTGTATAGCCCACTGAAAACATTTGTGCCACCGTCTAATTTGAACAAAACTAGATTCTTGGAGAAAGTGAGAGGAAAGAGAGTGAAGCCAACGGTTATAGAAATAATTCAGTAACAGTGTTCTAACTTTAATCTGGTACATCAATGCTTAAATAAGTAACCAAATAAATACAAAATATTTGTTCAAGGAAAAAGGGGCAAATTTACCCCTCTACTCTTGGGATATTGTCTATATTTAACCTCTGTTATATTATTCGATAAAATTTTTCCAATTTGTTATACTATCCAATCAAATTTAATTCTTATTATTAGTAAACTTTTAAAAATTACCCTTAACCCTAACGGTAATTCACTATCTAATTAAACTAAAGTACCCGTTTTCTTCTAAAAAGTCAATTAATAACTCATTTTCTTTTTAAAATTCATATTTTATTTTCCCTAATCTCATATAGTTTGATCAATGCTTAAAGGGAGGGTGTTGCAGCTCACGTTGATCAACTAAAATGGATGGCTGATTGGATTCACACTTGCTTCTGCTATTCTATGGCATTAATATTTTGTTTGGCCCAGCTCAAATAATTAATTTAATTTGAAAAGTGCTTTTCAAAAAAGTAATATTTTGGAGAGAAACAGTTTTTGTTTGACTAATCAATATGAAAAGTACTTTTGAATAATAATTTGTGTTTGGCCAAATTTTTCTTATCAAATTATGAATAAGGACATGAATATATTTATTTAATACTAGTTAATATTATAAGTAAATAAATAGTTTCAAAAATTTATTATTGAAGACAATAATTAAATCTTTTTATTATATTTAAGTAATATATGAAAATAAAATTAAAAAGTACTTTAATTCTTTGAAGATGATTTATGTATTTTAAAATATCATTTAACAAATATAAAAGCATTCGCCCCCGAAGTCACTTTATATTAGAAAGCTATCCTAAGAATAAGAAGAGATACTTATACATGAATACCATATGTATTAGGTTTAAAAGAGTAAGGTTATTTTGGTATATGCTATATTTTGTTAAGAAAAAAAGTCAAAACTGCTTCTACTTATTCTAGGGAGAAGCTACTTCCGAAAAGCACTTTTTCCCTATAAAACTTTCCCAAACACCTTAAGTTGAGAAAAAAAAATCGAAAAAATTACTTTTGACCTTTGGAGATGCTTAGTAGGCGTTTGTACATAAGAATTGTAATATTTCAAAATAGGGTGAAATTTTTCTTAAGTGAAAATGGTATTTGAAATTTTTGTGTTTGGACATGAATATGATTTCGGGTTGTTTTTGAAGTTTTGTGATGAATTTGAGTGAAAATTTTGAATAACAATATTTTGGAGTTTTTCAAATTTTCGAAAATTTCAAAATGCATTTTCAAGAAAATTTGAAATTTTACGAACAAACGCTGATTTCGAAAAAAAGTGAGAATTTTTTGAAAAAAAAAGGAAATATTTTTTATGTCCAAACGGGCTCTAGCCAAACAGGCCATAGGAGTGTTTCTTCTGCCTGTAGCCCCATGTTGTTTAATTTATTACTAGTTCTCTAGTGTGGAAAATTCTACAGTATTTTCCACAGAGTAATTTTAAGGTTGTGAGTTAACCATTAGGGTTAGGGATATATACTTTTTAAAAGTTTGTTAATGCTAGGGGGAAATTTGATCAAATACGACAACAACAACAACAATAACAACAACAGCGATTCAGTAAAATTTTATCAGTGGGGTCTGGGGAAGGTAGTGTCTATGTAGATCTTACCCCTACTCCGAGGGGATAGAGAGACTATTTTCAAAAGACCCTATAGTATAAATGATAAATTTAGCCAAATAGTATAATATAAATTAGAGGTAGACAATATCCGAAAGTAATAGACAAATTTGACCATTTTCCCTTTGTTTAAAATTCAACATAAGCCTGTAGTCTTTCATAAACTGGATTCCACATTATTAGAAATTTAACAGCTTAATCAGTTTTTGTCAACTAATCAAATAAATCCAAGTAAAGTTGGTATATAGCCCATGGACAGTATGTCTGCCGCGTCTAAATTGAACAAAGCTATATTCATGAGAAATGAGAGAGTAAAAGTAAGAAAAAGGCAATATTGGCATGCAAAGCACGAGAAGCATAAGAATTAATGTCTTGTTTTCTTGCAATGGTGGGATACTTTTGATTCGTTTTCTCTGTCGGAAGAGGAAAAGGTTTTGGTTTTGTTCATTGCTTTAGGAATATGGATAGTAGAAAAAGGGGTTTTGGTCCAATTTTATCAAAAGAATGTCTGCTACACTTTAAGACGTTCAACTCATTGGGATCTCCAAAAAAGCTCTTTGAATTCAAAAGACTGCTGCTAGGACTAAACAAAAAGCTGGACTATATGTTTTCTTCATTACGACTAGCTAGAGGCAAAACAACGTAACAAAACAGCTAATAGGCGGAAGAAATGGGTCAAATAAAATTGCATCAATTTTCTACTCATATGACAGCTACTAATAAAAATATCATTTTGTCTTCCTTTTCAAGCGTTCTAGTCTTATCGAGTTTCTTTTTTTGGGTCATCACAACAAAAATGAAAAGGAGCCTCATCCGTTTTAGTTAATTAAATCTTAGTCAATAATTTTAAAACTATATGTTCCCTTCGAATGATTAAGAACTTGAGCAAAGGAGTTGATGAAAAATGAAGAGGAGCCAAATTTCTCCGTTTCAATTTATGTGAACTAGAAGGAATGCAGTCAGAGATACAGACAACAAATTGTGACATGTATTCTTGTTAACTGTTAAAGTCCCATGTCAAAGATGAAAAAACAGTACTCCTCTATCTTCTTCTCACTGTGCAAAACAAAGACCCCATATTGCTTTGTCTCTTTTTTTTAGCCATCATACCGTGACTTTATTTGTTCCTCTATTTCTCTACTACCATAGCAGTTTAATAGTATTCCGTTACCCTGACAACCTCAAAAACGCGCAGAAGTAGTAACAACGCCATCCGTGATCTGTTGACAAAATAACAAAGAATAGAAATGCAACAAAGAAAGGAAGAAATTTTGAAAGGAAAAAAAAAGTAGTAGCCACATTTGTAAATAAAAGGATATTACTATGAACGACAATTGTGTTCTTATGGTTAAAAATTCAAAGAATGGTGGTACTCCATCCATTCTAATTATGTGAGATAGTCTGAACTTGAAATAAGAAAGAAATGAAGACTTTTAAAATTTGTGATTTTAAATATGTCATATTATGTGAATTGAAACTTCTGGCCTTATATGTTATAATTTTTGTGTGATTATAAAAGCTTCTAAGTAACAACAAAATAAAAAGTGTAAGATAAATTATAATTTAAAAATATATATTTTTTAAATGGATTAAAAAGAAAAATAGAGTAATACTGTAAATACGAAGGCAGTGCCACAATAGCGGCGGGTTGTCAAAAATGAAATTAAATAGACAAAATCGAGGTTGAAGACAAAAAGAGAGTTGACTAAGATTTCGTTGGCCCTCTTAACAATTCCCACGTGGCTTACTCCGTCACGTAGAAAGTTGGTACCCATATTGTTAGGTTTGATTGGACAAAATTTTACAAAACAGATAAAAGAAGAAGAAAATACAGCCATAGCGTTGAATTCTTGTGATAATGGACACTTTTACGTGCAGATTTTTATAGAATATCGTGACAGTTCACACGGGGTTCATGTACGTACTGCTTGACAATAAAGATGATGAAAACGAGATTTTAATCTTTTCATGCTCCTCTCCTTTTAGGGTAAATTACCAGGTTGGTTCCTTCACCAAGACAAAGACAAACGAGCTTATTTAATTTCACTCGTAAATCTTTGTACAAACGACAAAGAACATTTTCCATTATGCTTTTTTCAATTCCCAAACGCTAGCTTATTGTCTCAATTCAGTATGCTATGTAAATTTAGGTCTTCGGGCTATAGTTGTATGGGTTGAAATCAGACCAAAGAAATTCGACATACAGAGATAGTTACCATGAGCGATTTGCATATCAACATGGGCAGTTTGACCGAGGTCGACCAATGATCAACAGAATGAACTGTTGAGCAGTTCATTAGGGCCGATGTCGAACAACATAGATAAGATTAACGACTAGTTTTGTTTTGGGATCCTCAGAGGAAATATTATATTGGATATTCTCTCTGTTTGTACTTTTTAGGATTCTTTGGGAATATTCCATATAAATTGTATGAGAGATAAAGCAAAAGGCAGGTAATATAGAATACTTTTGAAAAGTAGGCTCTCTAGATAAATACAAAGAATAACTTTATGGAGAGATTCGACCTTTTTGGATTATCTATTGTCATTCCCACCAGATCCGAGAAAGTGCTCAATATTCTCTTATATTCCTGTCATTCATCATTGTTAGAGGGAAGAGTGATTTACCTCATTCAATATTGGGTGAATCTTTCTCTTTATTTACATTTATTGTCATTTATTGTTATTTAATACTTGATGCTTTATGCACATTATTACATTCGACACATTTATTACTTGCACATCAATTCCGTTTCTTTACTGCTCACACCTTTCTTACTGTCAACCCAAGATCTGAAGTTATTAGCTTTAACTAAGATTAACTCTCTTTAATAACTGATTAACTAGTTTAACCAAAGATTATCATTTTTTGGTCAAATAATAGTGATCGTAAATTTTTTAACTTTTAGTCCCAAATTAATACTAATATTTACTTCATATTATTTTCAAGCGGTATTAATTTATTGTATATATACATTTCTTCTCTTTAAGAAATAGAGTATTATTTATACACATATAAAAAATTACAAAGCGCTGTTAGATGGTTCTCCTTACTAAAAAGTATATTTCCTGCTACCGTTCCATTATTTATCTAAGTAATGTTACGCCACATCATACAAAGACTTCGAGTATTAATAAAAGATATTTATGATAATATTCTGTAACTTTGATTAGGACCGAGCGTCCAGTTGAGTAGAAAAACTCATCTTTTTAGTCACCCCAAACAAATTTCTAATTGATTGAGTGCAAACCCTTCTCAAACCATGCGTGCTATTTTTGAGTGTGTGGTTGAATGTTAATAGTATGTGAAATAGAAAACAAGCACATCTTAAGTTTTCAACCATCCAGCTAATTTTGGCAACTATATATTTTTCTTTGGTGACTTAGTTGAATAATTTAAGGCATGCAGCTTGCTTAATTAGTGGAAAAAGACAAAGACAAAATGACTACTGTGTTGTAATATAACTTCCAGTTGAATATCAATTACGTCTAAGAAATGTTCTCCAAATAAACAAAGATTCAAAGCTTAGACTTTGCCCATCTAGAGTCACAATACTCACATAGTTGAAGTTGGTGCTCAATAAATAAAAAATGTGTCTAATGTTCAATATGACTTGGTTTCGCCTTATTCAATGAGATTGCGAGATAAAAGAGAAAACTATTTTGTATTTGTAATTTCTGAAAACAATAACGTTCAAAAGACGTTATTATCTGATAATGAACTATTGCAGATTTTCGAATCACAAGTCATATCTAGTCTAGACTAGGGCAAAATAAGAAAGAGAAAGAACAGATGGAGAGAGTAATCGATTCAAAATATTATTTATGTTTTACCACATACTCAGGGGCGGATGCATCTTGGCTTAAGCGTGTCATCCAACATCGTTTTGTCGGGAAAATTTATTACATACGTATATGTAATTAATATGCAAAAATAACGTAAAGTAAATAACAAAATAAATGACATTGCTTGAAACATATGATTCCTTAGCTCAAACGGTCAAGTCCCTCTTTAGCGTCTCTTAGGTCGTGGGTACAAACCCCAGTGATTCCAATGTTACTTGTCATATTTTTTTTTTTTGGGTTCGAAGTTGCTTTAGACCAATTCGTAATATCAAGTGAATGATGAGTTTTTGAGTAATTATTTGACGCCTTTATAGAAAAAGAGGTATTTGGAAATTATTTTTAATGAGGATATTAAATAAAAATAAAAAATAACGAATTTAACTTAAAAAATAAAAACTCATCGAAGAAAGTTGTACTAATAGTTTGAATGTTTTTAATATGATTCAAATTGCACTACTAGAAATCCGGAAAAAAACGATCATAAAAAGCGATCAAAGTTGGTCGCTTACAGGTCACAAAGCGACCAAAAAACGTCTAAACTGGCTTGGTCGCTATTTTGCTGGTCCCTTTACTTTAGAGACCAAATATTCCGGGTAAACAATATACCGACCAACTTTTGTCGCTTTAATATTTTAATAATATAAATTTAGCAACCAAAGTTGCTCACTATATTTAAATTACTTTTTTTTTATTTATTATTAATCAAAATATAGCTACCAATTTGGTCTATAAACCAAATATTATATTTTAAAATCTGAAAAATAGTGACCAAAGTTGGTCGCTTTTTTTTTTTAATTTTTTAAATATAGGCGACCAAAATTGGTCGTTATTTCAAGAATTTAATTATTTTTTAAACATAAGCGGCCAAAATTGGTCGCTATTTTCCAGATTTTTTTTAATAGAATAGCAACCAAAATTGGTCGCTTTTTAGGAAATCTGGGTTAATTAGCGACCAACCTTGGTCGCTATTGCCCAGAAAATATTTTTTTAAATAGAAAAGCGATCAAAGTTGGTCGCTTTTCTGGGTATAATTTTGACAGAAACTGCCTGTTTTGGCAGCTACACCACCTGCCAGCATACCAAATTCCCTATTACAAGCAACAACACAACAACAACATTAAAGGTTCAATTCATATCCCCAAAAGTTCAATTCATATCCTAAAATTTTAATTTATAAACTAAAATTCCAATACATAAACTAAAAGTCCAATTCATATCCTAAAAGTCCAATTCATATCCTAAAAGCTCAATTCATATCCTAAAAGTTCAATTCATACACAAAAATTTCAATTCATATCCTAAAGGTTCAACTCATATCCACAAAAGTTCAATTTATATTCTAAAATTTCAATTTATAAACTAAAATTCCAATACATAAACTAAAAGTCCAATTCATATCCTAAAAGTCTAATTCATATCCTAAAGGCTCAATTCATATCCTAAAAGTTCAATTCATACACAAAAATTTCAATTCATATCCTAAAGGTTCAACTCATATCCACAAAATTTTAATTCATATCCTAAACTTTTAATTTATAAACTAAAATTTCAATACATAAACTAAAAGTCCATTTCATATCCTAAAAGACAATTCATATCCTAAAGGCTCAATTCATATCCTAAAGGCTCAATTGATATCCTAAAATTTCAATTCGTACACAAAAATTTCAATTCATATCTTAAAGGTTCAATTCATATCCTAAAATTTCAATACATATCCTAAAATTTTAATTTATAAACTAAAATTCCAATACATAAACTAAAAGTCCAATTCATATCCTAAAGGTTCAATTCATATCCTAAAATTTCAATTTATAAACTAAAATTCTAATACATAAACTAAAAGTTCAATTCATATCCTAAAATTTCAATTCATATCCTAAAGGCTCAATTCATATCCTAAAAGTTCAATTCATACACAAAAATTTCAATTCATATCCTAAAGGTTCAATTCATATCCTAAAATTTCAATTTATATCCACAAAAGTTCAATTCATATCCTAAAATTTTAATTTATAAACTAAAATTCCAATACATAAACTAAAAGTCCAATTCATATCCTAAAGGTTCAATTCATATCCTAAAGGCTCAATTCATATCCTAAAAGTTCAATTCATACACAAAAATTTCAATTCATATCCTAAAGGTTCAATTCATATCCTAAAATTTTAATTCATATCCTAAATGTCCAATTCATATCCTAAACCCTAGATTCTAACTAAACTATCAAGACAATACAAAGTATAATTCAAATCTAACTAAACTAAATTCAACACTAATTAAACTAATTAGTTAATAAAATTAATTAACAAAGCTAACTAAAACAAGACCTAAACCCTAATCCTCAATAAAATACAATGTTCAAAGAATTTAAACACTAATTCATATCCTTAAACTACAATATTGAAACAATTGAAACAAAAACTAGAAATAACAAAGATTCAAGGTTATAATTCAAACCTAAGTTTTTTTTAGGTGGAGAAGGAGAGAAAGGGGCAGCGACAGCGGTGGCAGCGGCGGCTCCGGCGGTCATAGCGGTGGCGCGGGGTAGGGGGATTAATTTGTGTAAGGTAAATAGAGAAGTGGAGGGGAATGTGTTGAGAGAGAGTTGGGGAAATTTTGGGGAAGAAAATAAGAGAATGGGAAGGGGAAACCCGTTTTTGAGTCTGGATTTACAAAAGGCGACCAACGTCGGTCGCTATTTTTGGTAGCTAATTAAGTTTTGACTGTTTGACCAAAATAGCGACTAATGTTGGTCGCTATTTCGAAAAAAAATTAAATAACTTTTTTTTTCTATTTTGGTTTTTAAATATTATAAGCGATAAAAAAATCTTATTAGCTATAAATATTTATTTTAATTAACTACAATTGTTATAAATAATTAAAAACTATAAGCATATTCTTTAAAAAAAATTATATTAACTAGGTAACTACTTTTAATAAATTATAATTGCATGTATGTAAAGGAATTTTTTAAGTTATATTTAAGTATATGAGTAATTTCATACACACGCATAAATTATATTGTAATTGATGATCAATCTTATATATTACTCCGTACGAATAATTAATGAATTGATAAATTAATATAATATTATTCTATTAATTGATATAATAGTATATATTATTTGTATTATAACATAGTTAATGAATTACATTCATTCATCACTAGGTTATAAGTCGATGAATCAATTATAACAAATAAATTGATATAAGCCGAGACCTTTTATTTTTAATATCAACGATGCATCTGAGTAGGTTATAAGTCGACGAATCAATTTACTATTTAAGCAATCCCTAAAAGAACTCGACCATGTGTTCCTAGTGTCGCCTATGAAGGTCGTGATGAGGTTTGGGAAGAAGGGCAAGCTTAGCCCTAGGTTCATTGGTCCGTTTGAGATCCTTGATCGAGTGGGAGAGGTGGCTTATAGACTTGCATTGCTGCCGAGCTTGTCAGCCGTGCATCCAATGTTTCATGTGTCCATGCTTCGGAAGTATCACGGCGATCCATCCCACGTATTAGATTTCAGCACTGTCCAGTTGGACAAGGACTTGTCTTATGAGGAGGAGCCGATAGCTATTCTAGACCGGCAGGTTCGTCAGTTGTGATCGAAGAGTTTTACTTCTGTTCGTGTTCAGTGGAGAGGTCAGCCTGCTGAGGCATCGACCTGGGAGTCCGAGTCCGATATGCGAAGCCGTTATCCCCATCTTTTCCCCGAATCAGGTACTTCCTTCTTATGTCCGTTCGAGGACGAACGGTTGTTTTAGAAGTGGAGAATGTGATGACCCAAAAGGTCATCACTTGTTTTAAAAATGAATTCTGCATCCCGAGGCCTTAAAAATCTCTTTCAGTATCACCTCAATTTGCGAGCGCAGTCTGGGCGCGTAGCCGGAAAGCTATTATGTGAAAATATTGAATTTTGATTTAAAATGCATTTTTAAGTTGACTTTGGTCAACATTTTGGGTAAACAGACCCTGATCCGTAATTTGACAGCCCCGGAGGGTCCGCGGAAAAATATGGGACTTGGGCATATGTCCGGAATCAAATTCCGAGGTCCCAAGCCCGAGTAATGAATTTCTTTAAAGAAAATTATTGTATGGAAATTTCTATGAGTTTTGGAAATGAAATCCATTTAGAATTTGATGGTATCAGGCCCGTATCTGGTTTCGGAGCCCGGTCCAGGTCTTATTGTGAAATAAGATGAGTCCGTGAAATTTGGTAAGAAACGGAAGTCGTTTGAGGTGATTCAGACCCGTAGTTGTGAAAATTCATACTTTGAAAGTTTTGAGATTTTTCTTAGATTTCTATGCTAAAGTCGTTATTTAAGAGGTTATTTTGGCTATTTGATCGCACAAATAAGTTCATATGATCTTTTTGAGTTAGTGCTTATGTTTGGGTTGGAGCCCCGAGGGCTCGGGTGAGTTTCGGAAAGTTTTGGAACTCATAAAAAGTTGCAGGTTTTTGGCTGTTCAGTGCCCAGGGATTTTGTTCTTTGCGTTCGCGTGGTCCCACTCGCAAACGTGTAAGGCAAATCTCCCAGGTGCCAGATTTCTTCTTCGCGAATGCGAAGCCTGAGACGCAAATGCGAGGCTGAGGGGGGATACCCTTCGCGAACGCATCCAAGCACTCGCGAACGCGTAAGGAAATAGGCCTAGGGGAGGGGATTCTCATTTATTCTACACGAACGCGGCCACTGGCCCGCGAAAGCGAAGGCTCGATGGGTCAAAGCTCCACGAACGCGAACCCAGTGTCGCGAACGCGAAGGTCACTGAGGCCTGACTCATCGCGAACGCGATGAAGGCCTGTCTAGTGATTTTAAAGCAGAAGCAAAAACGGGACTTAACCAAAATTTCATAATTTCTTCTTCTAAACTCCAAATTTGGCGATTTTTGAAAAAGAATTTCACCACCAATCCTTAGGTATGTAATCTTAGACTCATTTTCTTCAATATCCATTAACACATATTAGATTTCTAGGCTTAAATCATGTTCTTAAGGGTAGAAAATTAGGGATTTGGGTAGAGTTAGGGATTTTTGTATAATTGTGATTTAGACCTCCTTTTGGGGTTGAATTTTGGAACTAATTATATATTTGGGCTCGCGGGTGAATGGGTTTTGGTACGACCCTCGTGTTTTGACCAAGCGGGCCCAGGGTCAATTTTTGACTTTTTTGGAAAGAATGATGGGAAAGCTATAATTAAGCATTAGAATTGGATTGTTTAGCGTTTATTGAAGTTATTAAGTTGATTATGTCTCAATACAATTGATTTGGAGCCAAATTCAAAAGGGAAAGCGGTGTTTGAGGCTTGAGTTGGCCGTGAAAGTTTGAGGTAAATGTTTGGTCTAGCCTTAGCTTGAGGGATTAGGAGTTGTGTCTTATTTGCTACATGTTAATTGTGGAGTACGACGTATAGGCATGGTGACGAGTATATATACGTTGGTGTCAAGCATACCCGTGAGTCTAGTATTATAATTGTTATGACTCCGTTGTGGTTTATTGTGCTTCATATGTTATTATCACCAATGTTCCCTTGCTGGGATGTTTGTTTGTGTGATGACCCAAAATGTCACCTTTAAATTAAATAACTATCTCAATATTTTAAGACCTTAAAAAGCGGTATCAATAATTCCTCGACTTGCGTGCGCAGTCCATATAATTTTCCGGAAGGTTTTTATATGAAAAATGGATTAAATTGTGAATTAGAGCTTTAAAACTCAACTGAGCTGACTTTGGTTAACATTGTGAGCAAACGAACCCGGATCCAAGTTTTGAATATTCCCGTAGTTCCGTATCGTGATTTGGGACTTGGTCATATGCTCGAAATCGAATTCGGAGGTCCCTAGCTCAAATTATTGCCATTTAACGAAATCTAGAAATCTAGGGCTAAAGATTTCTTAAGTTTGACCAGAGATTTGACTTTTGAGGAAACGACCCCGAAATGGAATTTTGATGATTCCAATTGTTTCATATGGTGTTTTGGACTTAGAAGCATGTTCAAATTTGGATTTGGAAGTCCGTAGGAAAATTTGACGCATTTTGGCGAAAGTTAGAAATTTAAAGGTTTTTGAAAAGTTTGACCGAGAGTTGACTTTTTGATGTCGGGGTCGGATTCAGATTCCGGAAGTTGGAGTAGGTCTGTAATATCGAATGTGACTTGTATGTAAATTTTAAGTCATTCCAGAATGATTTTGGTAAGGTTTGAGACACTTAGTGTCTTTTAAGGAAGCTTAAGTTGGAAAAGTCAACCGGATATTGACTTATATGTTAGAGGGCTCGGATGTGAGTTATGATGGTTCGGTTAGATCCGGGAGGTGATTTATAACTTGGGAGCATGATTGGAAGGAGTTTTAGAGGTTCGTAGTAGATTTAGGCTTTCATTGGCGAAGTTGATATTTTGGCGTTTTTCGGTTGATAGGTGAGATTTTGATATAGGGGTCGGAATCGAATTCTGAGAGTTGCAGTAGTTCCGTTGTGTCATTTGGGATGTGTGTGCAAAATTTCATGTCATTCGGACGTGGTTTTATTGGGTTTTTGATCAAAAGAGTGATTTAGAAGATTTTGAAATTTTTAGGCTTGAATCCAATGCGATTTTGGTGTTGTGATGTTGTTTTGAGCGTTCCGAAGGTTGGAACAAGTTTGAATGATGTTATGGGATATGTTGGCATGTTTTGTTGAGGTCCCAGTGGCCTCGAGTGAGTTTCGGATGGTTAAACAGACTATTTAATCTTTGGAAAAGTTGCAATTTTTTTTTTGAGATTCAGCTGTGCACCAGAAAATTTCTGGTGCGAGGAGTCCAGTTTAGAAGCTCATATCTTGAAATTTATAAGAAATAAGAAAAATTGCAAAACATGAAAGTTGTAGCTCTTGCATTCTAGTTTCCAGAAAGTTAAACCATTCAAGATTTGGATACACTATCAGAAAGTTATGATGGATCGAATATGGATGGTGGATCAATTTTGACAAAATTTTCTGATGCACTTTAGAAGCTCATATCTCGGAATATATAAAGAGTTATATGGTGTACAACTGTAACGACCCGACCGGTCGTTTTGAACTTTTGCACTTTGATTGCCAGTTCTCGGGCATGACTTGCCCCCCTGTGGTGTATTATAACTTATGTAAATCGTTGGTGTTGGGTTTCAGGTTAATCAGAATGAATTTGGATGAACGGTTCTCAGTTGAAGCTTGAAATTTGAAAGGTTTGACTTGTTTGTATTTGATCTCGGATTTGAATTTTTATGGTTTGGTTTCCGTTAGGTGATTTGGGACTTAGGAGCGTGATCGGAATGCATTTTGGAAGTCCGTGGAAGGTTTAGGCTTGAATTGGCGAAATTTAGATTTCGGCGTTTTCCGGTTGATAGGCGATATTTTGATATAGGGGTCGGAATGGAATTCCTGAAGTTGCAGTAGCTTCATTATGTCATTTGGGACGTGTGTGCAAAAGTTCAGGTCGTTCAGACGAGGTTTGATAGATTGTTTGATCGAATTTGGAATTTGGAAGTTTTGGAATTCTTAGGCTTGAATCCGAGAGTGATTCGATGTTTTAATGTTGTTTTCAGCGTTCCAAAGGATGGAACAAGTTTGAATAATGTTATGGAGTGTGTTAGCATGTTTGGTCGGGGTCCCATATGGCTCGAATATGTTTTGGAAGAGTTTTTGGAAGATTTTGTCGTTTTAAGCATAAACATGTAATGATCCAAATGTCCATTTTTAGTTCTAGAGATCGAAAATTGATTTCAAGACTTCCGTAATTTTGATAATGAATTATAGGACTGATATGGAAAGTTTGGTCTAATTTCATCAAGTCGCGATTGGGTTTTTGACACGAAACATGAGTTAATTATTTAACGAGCGAAATGGGTATTGAATTGAGCAAATGAGCTCTGAATTGAGTTTCGACTGAAGGGCTATGTTCGTATTATTATTTGTGACTCATAAGAACAAGAATCATCGAATTTCGAGTTTGTATGATGGAGTTAGAGCCTTTTTAGTGAAAAGAAAAGCTGCTGCAATTTTCTGGGCAGTTTCTGCATTTTCGCACGTGTGCACAGTAACCGCACATACGTGAACAGTATCCGTGTACAATACCATGTACAGTAAACATGAACAGTATCCGTGTATAGTACCCGTGTACAATACTCATGAACAGTACCCCGTATACAGTACTCATGAGCTCGGGGAGAGACGATTTTCGGGAGATTTTCAGAGAAAACAACGGGGTAAGTGTTCTTAACTTAATTTTGGTTAGATTACCCGAATCTATTACTAGTTTTGGCATTTAATTGGTGATTTTAGTTGGGAAAATCTTGAAAACCCTCTTGGTTTAATTTGAAGATTTGAGGGTCGAGTTGATGTCGGATTTTAGTAAAATTGGTATGGTTGGACTCGTGGTTGGATGAGGTTTCATATTCCGTAATTTTTGTCGGGTTCCGAGACGTGGGCCCCACGGGAAAATTTTGAGTGCAATTTCGGATTTTTAAAGGAAAATGTAGAATTTCATATGGAATTAATTCCTATAATTTTTATTAACTGAATCGAATTATTGTGGCTAGATTCGAGGCATTCGGAGGTCGATTTGAGAAACAAAGGCATTGTGAGCTAGAGGATTAGCCGGTTCGAGGTGAGTAATGATTATAAATGATGTCTTGAGGGTTTGAAACTCCGGATTTGCACATCTTAGTGCTATATTGAGGTGAGACACGCGCTGAATGATGAGTGCGGGGTCTTTTACTACCGGGGATTGTGATTTGATCCATCCCGATTGATGATTTTACCGCATATTTGATTGAAACTTATTTGTTATCATCATGATTTGGCTGATTGCCATACTTGGGCATCGTGCCAATTATTTGAATCCTTTGAGAATTTTTATCACTATTTCCTCACCGTTTTGACTTATATTTAAACTCCGTCCTGTTGATAATTATTGTTTTACAAATTCAGCCGATTTTATGCAGATTTGAAAACTCAAATGATATTTCTAAATGGTATTTTGGGCTGAGAACTACTGTTTTACAAATGCCTGAGGGGCTTATGATGATTTCCGGACTGAGTGAGGCCGAAGGCCACATGTGAGGATATGCCGAGTGATATGAGGTCGAGGGCCTGAGATACTTTATATGCCACGAGGTGGATTGAGTGATGTGGGGCCGAGTGATATGAGGCCAAGGGCCTGAGATACTATTTATACCACGAGGTGGCTTGAGTGATGTAAGGCCGAGTGATATGAGGCTGAGGGCCTGAGATACTTTATATGCCACGCAGTGGCTTGAGTGATGTGAGGATATGCTGAGTGATGATGCCACGAGGTGGCTTGATATAGCGCTTGGGCCGTAAGGGCCCCCTCCGGAGTCTGCACACCTACAGTGAGCGTGGGTAACCATTGTTCTGAGTGATTGATACTATGCCCGAGGGGCTGATATGAGTGATTGTGAGGTAGCTCGAGGGGCTGATACTATTTTGAGAGTGAGCTCGAGGGGCTATTACTGATCTGATATTGAGCCCGAGGGGCTGTTACTGTTCTGATATTGAGCCTGATGGGCTGTTACTATTCTGATATTGAGCCCGATGGGCTGTTACTGTTCTGATATTGAGCCCAAGGGGCTGACACTGTTCTAATATTGAGCCCGAGGGGCTGGTTCTGTTGATATTATGCCTGGGAGTGGTTTGTTGTACATGTTTTGCCCGAGGGGTTGTTTACATTTCTATCATTTTTGTTACTCACTTGTAAACTACTTGCTTTACTTGTTGGAAAAAAGGGATTTTCACTTGATTTCTCACTGTTTTACTGTTTAAAGTGATTTTACTGCTTCAGTATGAAATACCTTGTGTTTTTGCGTGATTTCTTCCCTTCAGACTTTATTTATTATTATTACTCACTGAGTCGGAGTATTCACATTACTCCCTGCACCTTGTGTGCAGATTCAGGTATGTTTTGGCTGATCGGAGGCAGAGTCATCAAGGTTTAGCAAGGTAGCTGCCGGCGTTCGCAGCACTGCTTTTCTCTCTCCTTATTTCATTAGTCTGTATTTGTACACTCTAGGCTTTCAGTTGTATTTATACCCTAGTAGATGCTCGTTACTTGTGATACCTCGGTTATGGATGTGTCGGGTTGTGCTTCCATTAATTATATCATTAAATCATATTTAAACTGTTTATTAATGTTTAACTATTTTTGAAAAGGCGATATGGGTTTGTTGGCTGGCCTTGTCTTCACGAGAGGCGTCATCACGACCGGAGCAGGGTTTGGGTAGTGACAACAACCTATCAAATAAAAGAACTTCGAGTCTAATTTTTAAATATTTAAATCGTTTGTCATTTAGATATTTACACAAGGAGTTATATGCGTTTTAACAGAAGGTATACAGCAGGGAAAATGGTAAGAGGATGTACAACCTACACAGCGCAAGGTACACCTCGATAAAGCCTGGGCAGAATGTTTTTAAGTCCTCTTGTCCGCGATTTGTGTCCATTTTTCAGCCATAGTTGATCATTTTGAGAGCTTTCTGAAGCAGATTGAAGAGGGATTCAAGGAGAAATGTTTGGAGGTAACAATTTCGGACCTAAAACTCGTTTATATTGTGAAATCCACTTAGAAAATCCTTGAATTCTTGCTAAAAATGGAAGAAATAGGGCTTGGGATTTTGATATTCTAATTGGGGAATTGGAGGACCATTTGGGGTCGGATTTGAGAACTTTTGGTATGTATGAACTCGTGGGGAGATCAGGAATCCGTTGATGTAAAAATTTCTGAATTTCGAGAAGTGGGCTCAGGGTTCGAGTTTTCCTAATTTTGGGATTTTTGATGTTTTTCGATTGTTTTTGCTTGGGCTTTGTGCCCTTAGCATAGTATGATGTATTCGTTTTGATTTTGGATAGATTCGATGCGCGTGGAGGCCAATTCGAGGGGCAAAGATGTCGCGAGCTAAAGAATTAGCCGGTTCGAGGTGAGTAATGATTGTAAATGATGCTCTGAGGGTTTGAAACCCGGATTGCACATCGTAGTACTATATTGATGTGAGAAACATGTTTGATGACGAGTGTGTGGTCGTATACTATTGGGGATTGTGACTTGGTCCATCCCGCATTGATGAATTTACCGCATATTTGACCGGGACTTATTTGTTTTCATTATACTTTGGGCTAATCGCCATATTTGGGCTTCGTGCCAACTATTTGAATCCTTCGGGGATTTTTACTACCATTTCCTTACTGTTTTGACTTATTATTTGAACTCATTCATGTTATTTTTCCCTTGTTTTACTACTCAGCCATTTTACTCAGTTTTGAGATTTAAATGATATTCTAAATGATGTTTTGGGCTGAGAAATATGGTTTCACATTTGCCCGAGGGGCTTGTGATAATTTTGGACTGATTAAAGGCCAAGGGCCTAGTTGTGAGGATACACTGGTACTGATATGAGGCCGAGGGCCTGAGATACTTATATACGCCACGAGGTGGCTTGGTTGATATGAGGCCGAGGGCCTAGATTTGATGCCACGAGATGGCTTGATATTGCGCTTGGGCCTTAAGGGGCCCCTCCCAGAGTCTGTACACCCCCAGTGAGCGTGGGTACCCATTGTTATCTGATATTGAACCTGCGGGGCTGTTACTATTCTGATATTAAGCCCGAGGCGCTGACACTGTTCTGATATTGAGCCCGAAGGACTGGTACTATTCTGAGATGTTGCCCGAGGGGCGGATTTGTTGATACCATGCCCGAGGGGCGAATTTCCATTTTGTTACTCACTTGTAAACTACTTGTTTTACTTGTTGGAAAAAAAACAAAGGGATTTTCACTTGATTTCTCACTGCTTTACTGTTTAAAGTGATTTTTTTCTGATTCAGTATGGAATGCCTTGTGTTTTTACGAGATTTCTTATCTTTAGTTATTATTTATATTTATTACTCACTGGGTCGGAGTACTCACATTACTCCCTGTACCATGTGTGCAGATTTAGGCATTGCTGGTTCTGCTCCTGAGTGCTGATTCCTCCAGTTTCAGGCGGCTTTCAAGGATTACGAGGTAGCTGTTGACGTCCGCAACCCCGTGTCTCTATTATCTCGTCTTTTATATTCCTTACGGACATGGTACTAGTTATTGGATTTAGCAGACTTGTATTATGACTCATAGATGCTCATGACTTATGACACCCCGGTTAGGGCTGTGTCGGGATGGATTTTCGCATTTTTTATCTATATTTTCTGTTATTTAGTATTATTAAACCATGTTTAGACTATATTTGTGTTAATTAACTGCTTTAAAAGATGATTTGGGTTAAAATGACCGGCCTTGTCTTCACGAGAGGCGTCATCACGACCGGTTCGGGGTTAGGGTCGTGACAGTTTGATATTAATGATCCCTTGCCGGGATGTTTGTTTTGATATTATTGTTCCCTTGCCGGAATGTTTGTTGATATTATTGTTCCTTTGCCGGGATATTGTTGAAATATCATTGTTCCCTTGCCGGGAAGTTGTTTTATTGTTCTTGTTGCCTTGTCGGGATTCATTGTGATTTTTGTTGGCTTGTAATTGGGAGCGGGTCGTACGCCTGCCACAAGATATAATAAAATGGGATCGGGTGGTACGCCTACTACAAGATATAATAAAATGGGAGCGGGTCGTACGCCTACCACGAGATAAATGAAATGGGAGCTGGTGGTATGCCTACCACGATGTAAATGAAATAGGAGCGGGTGACACGCCTGCCACGAGATACATGAAATGGGAGCGGGTGGCACGCCTTCCACGAGACACATAAAATGGGATCGGGTTGCACGCCTACAACAAGATGTGAAAAGAAAGTGAAATCTGCCTTTGTTTTCCTTATTCTTGTTAGTGGTTGATTTTGACTCCTTTATAATTCTCTTGATATTCTGTTTTACCCGTTATTCCCCGAAGCATGTGTCCCCATCCTATCTTTATTTGTTTATTTCTATATTTCTTTGGCGTTGTATATATATATTTGAACTACAAAGGTTTATTTGGTAGTATGGTCCTAGCCTCTTCACTACTTCGCCGGGGTTAGGCTGGACACTTACCAACACATGGGGTCAGTTGTGCTGATACTACACTTTGCACTATGTGCAGATCCCGGAGCAATTTTTAGACAGTAGCTTGGAGGCTTCCTTCAGTCCATCCGGAGACCCAAGGTAGACCTGCAGGGGTCCGCAGGCCGTGACGTCTCCCTCTGTCCCTATTTCCTGTTTTATTTTCCTTTTATTCAGAAACATTGTACTGTTATTTCTTCAGACTTTGTATGTAGCAATCTTAGACAGTCTGTGACCCTGTGACACCGGGTTTTGGGTGGTTAAGGCTTAAGTATTTGTAACATATGTAGTTTTCATAAATCTTATTGTTGTCTTCCGTTTAAATTTGAATTTCCGCTGTTACCACGTTATCGTCTTATATTTATTAAAAAAAATAATTTGTTAATGAAGTAATTAGATTAAAGGTTTGGCTTGCCTAGCTCATATTAGTAGGCGCCATCACGACTCCCGGGAGTGGAAAATTCGGGTCGTGCATATATATATATATAGACACACACACATATAGACACAGACACTTCACTATAATACTATAACGTATATATAACTTGTTATAGTATATGTTAGTGTGTGTACATATATAACACACATACTTCGTGCTACTTTAACTACATATATAGCATGTTATAGTACATGATACTGTATTCATTATTTGTATTGTAACAGAGTTAATGAATTACATTCATTCATCACTAGGTTATAAGTCGATGAATCAATTATAACATATTAATTGATATAAGTCGAGACGTTTTGTTTTTAATATTCAAAGATGCATTTGAGTAGGTTATAAGTCGATGAATCAATTTACAAGCGTATCAATACCTAAAAGAACCTGGCCCTGTGTTCCTAGTGTAAGCACGTGATTTTTACCCTATATGAGAATTACTCCCAAAAAATTCAAAATCAAATGATTTTCCTTGGTGTGCAATTTTGTGAGATTTTGTGATATTTTTGGATAATTATTTGTAGTTGTCTGTGTTTGCTTATTTGTTAAATTAATAAAAAATACAAAAATATGTCGCATTTTGCATGTAGGATTTAATTCTACAATTGTTAGTAATTAAATTAGTTTTACAAAAATTAAAAATTACAAAAATAGGCATCTTTTGCATTTTTAGCATTTAATGTCCAAATGAACAATTTTATGCTTAATTATTACTTAATTGTGCGTTAATTGTTATTGGGAGTTAATTTACGCTTTTATAACTTAATTTAGTTCTTAATAATAATTTAAGTATTTTTATAATTTAGTTTTAGAAAATAAAAGAAGAAAAGATAATAAAAATACAAAGATAAATCGGATTGGGTCACTTCTTCAAATTTTAACCCCAGGCCCAAATAATTGCCCAATCTTCTCCATGACCCGGTCCACTTCAAACCGGGTCGACCCGGTCCACCCCACTAACCCATTAACCCAACACCCCTTCTTCATTTTGTCAAAACACAAAACAAAACAAAAAAATAAAAAAACCAAAAAACCCTAAAAACTAAGAAAACATCCGCTCCCCACACCCATTTTTGCTCCTTCTTCTCCAAAAGCTCAAAGACCCCATCCATGGCTGCCCTCGTTACTTCCCTTCCACCTCACGACCAGCTTCTTCTCCTTCACGCCACTGCTGCTCCTTCTGCTTCACTATCCATCGCGACTTCATCTTCGTCGTTCGACGTCAAGCTCGAGTTTGAGCTCGACGTCCATGGCTGCCCTCAACCGCACGTACAAAAGATCAGTTGTTCAAGCTTTTCCTTCTTCGACCTCCATCCCCAGTTGCTACTGTCCGTCGACCTCCCCTACCGCTTCAAGCTTGAGCTGCATCACCATGAACGACGACAAGCAGTCCGCCATGGCTGCTGTCACTGCCTCGTCAACCAGTCCACTGCCCCGTTTTCTCCTGTTCTACCGCGTCGACTGCTGCTAGGCTTCGGCATGGCTTCAGTTGCTAATTAGGTTTGAGTTCGTCGTCGTTTGGTCGAGCTTCATCTTCTCCGTCAAAACAGTCCGTCGTCGACCTCCAGCAGCCCCACGCGTGCACAGTTTCTACGTTATTTCCGGCTGCTGCTACTTCTGTTTCAACCTCGCCGTCCAGCTTCTGTCGCGTCGACTGTTGATGTTGCTTCAGTTGCTTCGTAGGTTCGTGTTCGTCGTCGTTTGTTCGAGCCTTGGTCGAGGCTCGTCAAAACAGTCCATACAATCGAATTCGTCGTTGTTCATCTCCGGTTAGTAGTTTTTGAGTTTTATTTTGTCCGCATTTTGTTTTGATATTTTCGAATCTAAAATCGACAAATGTTTGTTTTGTTCAT
The DNA here is from genome assembly GCF_000393655.2 of Nicotiana sylvestris. NCBI lineage: Eukaryota > Viridiplantae > Streptophyta > Magnoliopsida > Solanales > Solanaceae > Nicotiana > Nicotiana sylvestris. The sequence continues at coordinate 19,195,399 of NC_091058.1, forward strand.
GTCTATGGTTAGATATTTGATTTTTGGTTTTGTTCATGTTCATATGTTTCGTTGAATTAATTTTCAGATTTCAAATGGAAGTTAATTAGTTGTTTTTCATGTTTATTTCATGTTTGTGTTATTGTTTAGGTAAAAATTTGTTAGTTTAATGTTTGTTAGATTCAAATTGAAATTTAATTAATTATTTCTTCAATTTGTTTCATGTTGTTATGTATTTTCCAGAAATTATTAGTGTTGTTTGAGTCATGTGAATCCGTCATGTTTGTTGCTTAAAAATAGATTTAATTCATGTTCGTCTTGGTTTGAAGTTCATGTTTAAATCCAGTGATTTAATGTGAGTTTATGTTTTTTTGTGATTTGTTGATTTAATTTGAATCATGCATATTGTTGTTTGTATTGTTGTATCTTTGCTCATCCATTGATGGTCTAGATTAACCAGGATTGGTTCCCAATATGGTTGATTCATTCCATTAATTTTGAGTTGTGGTGTTCATCGTGTTCATATAATTTGTTGTTGAAGATTGTTGAGAAATTGGTCACCTTGGCTATATTTTGGTTAAGTTATGATTAATTGATTGTTTAGAGCTGATGAGGGTAATTTGGTAAATTGCATTGCATTCGGGGGTAGATTTGTAATTGCAATAAGGTCGGAGGGGTAGTTTGGTAATTGAACATTATTTTGATTTTTTATGTTAAGCATGGGGGACAAAATATAATGGGGTGGGGTTTTTGATGTACTTGTTTAATATAATGGGGGACAAGACAAATTATAATGGGAGGGAATATTGTACTTATTCAATGTAAGCATGGGGGACAAAACATAATGGGGAGGAATATTGTACTTATTTAATGTAAGCATGGAGGACAAATTGTAATGGGTTGTGGTGGAAGTATTTATTTAATGTAGGCATGAGGGACAAAGTTTAAAATAAAGAAAACATTAATAAGTGGGACAAAATATGCCTTGGGAGAATAATTTCGGGTTGGAAAATTGAAGACTTGTCTTGCTATATATAGAGTTATTCGGGACCAAGTTTGAAAAGAGTTTTGAGAGAAAAAGGGGGGACGGGAATTAGGACTTGAACATTGAGAGAAAAAGGGTGGAGATTAATGAGAGATTTTTACACTTGAGAGCGGACAGACTTGAAACATTTTGAGAGTAAAAGAGAAATGCAATTTGAACTTTCACTCGAATAATTTCCGTTTGCTTTTCTCGAGTGTTATTCAAAAATTATTAAGCTACTGCATCTTGTGTCGTTTGCTCTTCGGCTTTAACTGTGATTGCACTTTGGTATTGTTGGGTTTTCAATCTGTTACTGAGTTATTCTACTGGTTGTTGCTGGTTTTGCGGTGTTGCTGAATCTGCTGTTGCTGTGGTATTATTGCTGCTGACTCCTACTTCTTTTCTTCTTGTACTGCCATTTCCAGGTACACATTTGTACACTCTCGGCTTGAAGCGAAATGAAATATTAATCAGGCTTTGTTCCTGTTGAATTACTCCTGTTTGGATTTGTGTTTGAATATAATTTTCCTGTCGTTGTATAAAAATGTAGTTGATTGATTAATGAGTAATGAGGTTGCATATGTATAATTTCTTCATATAATAAATGTTAGTTTAAATTAATCAAAGAATAGTTATAATATTTTGATATTATGGTGTGTCAATCTCGTGTTCTAGTATTATTGAATAACAGAATATAGAATGAAAGCGGTTTTTCTTTGTACAAACTCAATCACAATTTTCCATTCGCATTAGCCATGAACTAATAAATAAGTTACGTTTTTCAGCATGTAAATAATTAAGAAATTTTCTTTTATTTTAGAGACGAACTTAATAGATAAATGTAGTCAATGTAGGTTTATCCTTAAAATAAAAATGAGACGAGCCTCGCCAAATAAAAATGCAAATCGCGGGGCCCTCAATAATTAGTCATAATAAATACTTAGAATTTGGGATGGACCGTTTAGTGAATTTCACTGCCTTCCCCAAAGATAATAACGCGTTAGCCTCTTTAGACGCGATTTAATTAAATTACTTTCTTAAACTCGGGTGCACATTTATGTGACCCAAATCCAAATCTCAACGGAGTTGAAATGTGTCTCTAATCACGGGTACATTGATTGTGACGTGGTTCGAGATGCATGTCCACGACGTTGCAAATTCCTTTAAAAAAATAAGAATGAGATGAGCCTCGCCGAATAAAAATACAAATTGCGGGGCCCTCAGTAAATATTTGCTTTAAAATTGCTTAGACTTCGGGATGGACCGTTTAGCAAAATTCCACGGCCCTACCCAAAGTAAATGATACGCTAGTCGCTTTAGGCGCGCCTTTAATAATTTAATTTCCTTAAACTCGGGTGCACATTTATGTGACCCAAATCCAAATCTCAACAGAGTTGAAATACGCCAACAACCACGGGTGCATTGATGTGACGTGGTTCGAAATGTGTTTCCACGATGTTGCAATTCTTGATAAAAATAACAGTAGATGATGAAAGCGGCAAAAAGTTAAAATTTGCACATAAGTTCATATTTGTATAAAATCAGATAATCAAGCCGAATATAACAGTTGAGCGACCGTGCTAGAACCACGGAACTCGGGAATGCCTAACACCTTCTCCCGGGTTAACAGAATTCCTTATCCAGATTTCTGGTACGCAGACTGTAATATGGAGTCATTCTTTTCCTCGATTCGGGATTAAAATTGGTGACTTGGGACACCCTAAATCTCCCAAGTGGCGACTCTGAAATAAATAAACCAATCCCGTCTCGATTGTCCTTTAATTGGAAAAACTCCCTTGCACCCTCGCGGGTGCGGAAAAAGGAGGTGTGACAGCTCTGGCGACTCTGCTGGGGACTTGGCCCAGAATATATATATATATAGACACACACACATACACAGACACTTCACTGTAATACTATAACGTATATATAACTTGTTATAGTATATGATTGTGTGTGTATATATATAACACACACACTTCGTGCTACTTTAACTACATATATAGCATGTTATAGTACGTGATACTGTATTCATTATTTGTATTGTAATAGAGTTAATGAATTACATTCATTCATCACTAGGTTATAAGTCGATGAATCAATTATAACAGATTAATTGATATAAGTCGAGACGTTTTGTTTTTAATATTCAACGATGCATCTGAGTAGGTTATAAGTCGATGAATCAATTTACATATATATATATATATATATATAAACACACTTCGTTGTACTATATATATATATATATAAAGCACGCTTCGTTGTACTACTTTAACTACATATATAGCATGTTAGAGTATATTTTAGTGTATTCATCCCTTGTATTACAAAAGTATTAACGGATTACACTTATATTATTTAGATAGTAAATACAAAAGTGATTTTTAATTTTGACCAATGTTGACCTGAAAAGAGACCAACTTTGGTCGCTTTTCTTGACAGACCAATTTTGGTCGCCAAATTTTGGTCGTTTTTTTCCGGATTTCTAGTAGTGTTGTATGTTTTTTTAATATGATATTGTTACGTAGATATATTTATTTATTCACTTTCTTAAATATCGACACCGCTTAAAAAAAATCGTGTTTATGCCCATACACATACTTAAATTAATCCCTATTCTGACCCAAAAAATTAATCCCTATTAATAATTTTTAGTTTTACGTTAGAATGAATACAAATTATGGTGTTTTCCAAATGCTGTAAAATAGTTTGAGATGGCAATGTTAAAATAACAAGTTAAATAACGCTCCTGTATAATCTTAAATGTAAATGTCAAATTGACGTTCAACTAACATTACCAAATAAAACAATGTGAGTCTTAATAACCTCTCGTAGCAGGCAGGGACGGGGATGACTAGTTTGTTACTTAAACTCCAATTTTAATGATGTGATATTCAAATGTTCAATAAGTCTCCTAATAGTTCTAGGAGCATGTACGTAGTTTGCAGTTTTAGCTACAAACTAAATTTCGCAAAAATCGACGCTGCAACAAAAGTGCGTATTATCTATTCAGTTTTTTGCTTATGTTATGCTGCCTCTTACTCAGCCACGAATTTCAAATTTTCAATCTGGCTGGCTAATTATTTCAAAAAATGTTGTAGTTATATTTATTAATGATGCAAAAAAAAAATTTACAGAATTTTTTTTGCGATAAGCATTAATTAGTAATTTGATAAGAATAGTAATTAACATGCTTCACTGATTAAATATATTACACTGATAATATTGAAAACCTTACACTGCCGGATGTGTATATAACTTAAATTCTTTGAAAAGGATGATATAGTTTTCGTCAACTGATTTCATGCGTACACTATTAGGTTCCCGTTTTTAAAAGATGAGTAGGTATTTGAAAACAAAGTTTTGAACATTAATTAATTGACAGCTAGCTATAATAGAGCATAAGTGAAAGTTTGATAAGTGAAATACTTTATGCTATCTTTGATATGATATAATTCTTGGAGACGTGAAGACTTTAGTCTTTGACTAGGCACGATATAAAAAAAATACTTTTTTTTGAAACTTGTGATCTTAAGGATATCATAATATTAAAAGTAAGCTTATAAATTTAATTTGAAATGTTGAATCTTTCCATTTTAATAACAAGATAGAACTAGCATAAAATTTCAGTCTTTCTTTTTTTGTTTTTTTGTTTTTTTGGGCTTCTCATAGCAATTTTCTTCTGGAGAGTGCCATGAATATTAAGACGGTCCAAACACCCCAACTACAAAGTATTATTCCATGTTTGGTGAGGTCTCTATATCTTTTTTGATTCTTATAAAATTGCTCCATTAGACAATTAGGCTATTAGTCCCGTGGGAATTAAATTGCGATATTTGAGTGGAAATTATAGGAGAAAAAAAGTTGTAAAGTTGAAATTTGGCAAGCAGCAGCTTTGAGTAGATTGGACCAACAAGTCTAAATCAAAGAAAAACCATAGACTTATAGGACTTTATTGACTAATCCCTTTTCACGAGCTTAATTACGTGCACCCAAGGAGAAATTAAAATCAAAGAAAGATACTTGTCACACTTTATATTTTCTTCCTTCTTTTCTTTTACCTTTCTTTCTTTCTTTCTTTCTTTCTTTCTTTGAATGCATTGAGAAGGATGTGCTTTCTTGCAAATCACTATGCAAGTTTAGCGCGATGAGTAGAGGCCGAGCCAGGATTTTAATCTTATGGGTTCGGACTTGTAATCTTTTTAAGTTAGCGGGTTCTAAGTTAATAGGTTGTACATATTTAATGAATTTTTTAAGACAAATACACGGTTTAAACAAAAGCTACTGGGTTCGGCCAAACCTGCATCCCGCACTCTACCTCCGCCCCTAGCGACGAGCTTTGACTGAGCTTGTGAGGGGAATCGATCTCAGATCTTTCATGAGGAAAACACTCACTCAACCAACTCAGCCAACCTTTGCGGGCAAAAGTGCTTTTTTTTTTTATAGTGATCAAAGTTGCATTATTTGGAAGAAGTATTATCACGGGAAGCCTTTCCTTTCAACTTTTGATTTTGATTTGGGACCTAATCCTTCTTTTTTTCAAACTAGTTTCTTTTCTGATTCAAAGCATCCTTCTAGACCAAGAAATTTCAGCTCTCCTAGATGGGGACCAATTAACTTTCTTAAAAGCCTAGTTTTGGCAATCTTTTACTAGTCACTCACTATTCTCTTTAATTAGTAGGTTGCAAAACCAAGTAATTAGTCACAACTACAATTAGGACCAACTTAGGCATAGTTACTTTCGGTAGTTTGTCCCGCTTTTGTAGGGTTTGTTTTGTTTGATATTCAATGCATTTATGAAAAAGTACTTTTTACGTATGAAAATCGTGGGAACGAGAAAACTAATTTGTAGATGGACTTGATAGGTAATTAATGTAGACGACTTATATATATATTAATATAAGAGAGTAGCGGATGGGGCACATTGATGGCGTTTTCGTGATAATTTTGATAAAATAAAGATTGACAATGATAATATTCACATGTTGCTTGAAACGAGTCATTTTCCAATTAGAGGAAATACTTTATTAAATTAAGAACTGCCAACTATTAGTAGAAGATTATATCACTATGATGAAAGTATTTTCTGAGAAAACATTATTTTACTCCAATCAAACACTATGTTAAGCTTCTATATTGAAATTTAATATGACTTTGTATTTTCATTTCCATGTCATTTCTCACTAGTTGTTCATGCAACTGCAAGTGACAAGTTTTCTAGTCTTAGAAATGAATTGCAGATATGGACTTCTGATGATAGGCTATAATTACGTGTTTTAGTTGATTATTACACTCTAATTTACTGCACTTTAGTTGAGTTTGCGCTTTAATCGCTAGTGTTTTGCACTAATTATATGTTTTATGTCTTGTAGGTGTGATTCCGAGCTATATAGATGTTATGGAATGAATTTAAGTGATTTGAAGCTTTGAAATCTGAGTAAAAGCTCAAGGAATTAAGCCGGGATCGTGTTCGGGGGTCAAATTTGATAGTTGAGAACAAACGAAGACTCGATGAGGCATATTGCGCACTGTCTAGTACAATGCATATAACGTTTTACTCAGAACTCCATTTTGGCTCCATAATATATGAATGGAAAGATAACTCAAAGGTCTACAACTTTCATGTTTTGCGTTTTTCCAAATTCCAAACGGAACAGGATGAAATACCGCGGTTTCACCGCGCCCGCGGCAGAACCGCGGTAGAGTGCAGACGCAGACAATTGAAGAATCAGAGGCCATATTTGGCCGCGGTTTGACTGCGACCGCGGTAGAACCGCGGCAGGAGGCAGAAATTTCAGGGACTAAAGTGCAAAATACGGGATTTTTAGCCCAAAACCCTATTTTAAACACTAGACTCCGCCCAAGAGAGACATGCATTGTTTTGGAGAGTATTTTTGGAAGAAAAACAAGTGTGAGAGATCACCCAAAACATCTTGGTTTCTTCTTCTCTTTATTTTTCTTGCAAGTTTTATGATGAATATTGTTTTAGTTTATTTACCCAATGTTTATGAGTAGCTAAATCTTTTGTCTAAGGTTTTGATGGAACCTATTTGGGGATGAACTTCTTGTTTATGTGAATACAAATTGCTAGTCTCAATCTTTATTTGTTCAACTTTGTGTATGTTGTAGTTAATTGACAGGATCCTCAATTAACTGTGCCTATTTAGTGTGCATAACTCGGGGGAGAGTGCATATTTAGGTTATTGTTGAACAACACCACTCCCAAACTATAAGAGGGATCTATAACTGCGGGTTTAAAGGCGGGATTAGGGATAACGAAGCCTTGGGTACAATCTTAAGTGAACTGTGTTAACTAAAGCTAGCTAGTGTATCTCGGGAGAGTGCAATAGTATATTACTGTGATTACTCGGGAGAGATTTATGGTAAGACGAGCGTTCATGATTGATAGAGAAGTGTTGGTATATTTGTATGAAGTATAAACAGAAGGGATTCCATTAATAGGGGAAATCTTTACCTTAGCTTTATCTCATCATTGTTTACAACCTTAGCGTTTTAGTTTACAGCCTGTTTAATTTACTTGCAATCTTAGTTACTAAAGAAACCATCAACTTGTGATTCAAACATTTGGGAAGCTGGTTCTGAAGAGTTTAGTGAGTCTAAAGATTGTGATTGATAGGTTAACTCTCTGTGGGATTCGACTCCGGACTTGTAAACCGGATTATATTTGCAACGTCCGCATTGGACTTTTTATACGGCATAGTTGGGCGTGATCAAATTTTGGCGTCGTTGCCGGAGACTTAACGGAATTATCAATTACCATGGATAGAAATACAAAAATTCTTAGTGTGGTCAATTTTCTCTATACCCAACTTGTGAATATTTGTGTAATTAATTTTTCTTACCTTATTCTATTTTTATTGTTTGGGTCTTGTTTATTTTTTTAGTTTTGAAAAATGGCATCATATAATAAAAATTGGTGGGATGGTAGTTGTTCATACTGTGATGACCCTTGTCTTTATTGTGGAGGACCACACTCGTGGCAAAATTGTTTAAATTTTCCCGGGGGTGGATTGTGCGCACAATCTCAAACCCATGAGTGGAGTATTCGTGATAAGTGTGGTTTTCAAAATGGTCATTGGGATGATTGTGTTGATTGGTCCTTCCCTTCCCCAAGCCCCCGCTATGATGATTCTATTGTTTTTGATGAAAATGATAGGGCTAACGAATTGGAAGAAGTTGAGCATGGCCGAAAGGGAGAGTTCAAGCTCATGTTGGAGTGCTTACTTGAAGGAGGACACAAAGAACAAAGTGCCTTGGAGGAGCTTTTGGAAAATAATCTCCAAAATTCCTTGGCACTTAATCAAAACCAAGAACTCTCAAATGCCCAAAATGAGAAAATAATGTTCATGTTGGAAACCATTCTTGAAAATGAGGAAGAATGTGAGCTAAAATTTGAAGAGTCAAGAATTGAACCTCCGCCAACCGACCCCATGAGTACCAATGATGCCGAGAAAAATATGGACTTAGAATCAACCGGTGTAAATAAAAATCTGGTTGAGAATGACTCTAGTCCGGGGGAAGAAGAGGATGTCAGAATAGAAAAATTGCAAAATGAAGGTTTGAAGTCACATTCCAAGCATTTTTCAACATTAGAATTGTGTAGTGATAGAAAAATTGAACTACATGAGTCCATGAGGGACTGCGAGGAGGAAAGGAAACAACCATACATTTTACAATTTGAGGAAACAAAAAACCAAAATGACATTCCTCACATGAGAGCCAAGAAGTGCAAAATGAAGAATTTAAGGCTCGGCTCGATAATCAACTTACCACCCCCTATCGCTCATGGTCACAAGCTTGATTCCAAGCTAGGTGCACAGTTCATATCGTCCAAGTGGCGAAAAAATTGGTAAAATTGTTTGCGTCGTGCCGCGACTTTAAATCAAGCGCTTGTTGGGAGGCAACCCTATTTTATTTTATTTTTATTTATTATTGTATTATTCTTGTAGTGTAGATTTTTTATTTTTAGGAACATGGAACGCAAAGCCATTGGAAGGATGTAACAACAAACCATTGGTTGGAACTAAGTGTGAGGTACCCGCACGAAGGACCAAGATTGGGAGAAGTCTGAGTACCCCATGAGCTGCTAGTGCTTCGGCCTTTGGCCTACCAGGGAGTTTCTTTTACCCTCTTATTAGTATGGTGTGCATTGGGGACAATGCACAATTTTAAGTGTGGGGTGGGGAGACTTGCCTTGATACTGTATTGTAGTGTACATAGACATGGAACATGTTGTAATATTGTATATGTGTTGTTGCGTATAGTTGACTGTACTCACATTAGGAGTAACTGACTTGGCCCAACGACGGACGCTTGTCGACGGGTCTCTTGAGGGTCAAAGTCGGATCTAAAAAAAAACAAAAAAAACAAACAAAGGTACAGGACTCTTCTTGAGGACGGACCACTTGGACAGTACTCTTGAGGGAAGTAGTCCATGTAGCTTCTTTTTATTTTATTTTATTGTTCTTTTCTAGGTAGTGTAGTAATTCCCCCTTGGTTTTTCTTTAAACCACGGTTCTTTTCCAAGGGTTTTATTTGAACCAGGTGTAGTTAGTTTTTTTTGGGAGTAGGAGCCATTGTGTTGTGTTTTGAAGTGAAGCAATATCTCTTGACTTTGTTATGCCTTGAGAATAGTGAGTACTTTGGTTGTGACGCTTAGGCTCAGTTTTTGACTCTTGTAGAAGTACCTTAAATTGTATTATCTTAACTTTGCTCAACTGCTTTGACTAGAGTGTCTTGATGAATCCAATCCTGAGTGAGTTATGTGCCATGCGTGTGTGAGGTTTGTTGTATTCTGTGCATTGTATTTGATGTCTAGTACTTGCCTTGTGTGTTTGCAAAGCGAAATAGTAGTTTTGTTCAACCTTGGAAGTGATATAGGCGTTTCTTTGTTGAGCCAGATATGTATATTTTACCCGCCTAATTGTTATGTATCATAGTTAACCCCTTTGAGCCTGTAATCTAGTTTCTTTGGCAACCACATTACAAGCCTTACCTATTTGTTTGAATTAACCATCTATTTGAACCATTGTAACCTCCTATGAGCACTTGAATTGTTATGAACTTTCTAAAAGTTAAAGTGTGGGGTGGTTGGTTTGAATTTTGAGTGGAACCAATGAAATAAGGAGAAAGGTGCACTGATTTGAAAGAGCAAGAGCCACTCGAATTGACAAAGAAAAGAAAAGAAAAAAAATAGTTGCATTGTTGTAAAAAAAAATATATTCTTTGATAGTGGTGACTCTTGATATAATTTTACTTAAATAATTTGGGAGTTGATGTATATTGATGTGAAGGTGGAGTTTGGTTTGACATAAGTATGGGGTTTGAATGTTAAATTATATGTATTAAAGTGCTTAGGGAGGTGTAGTCACTTTTATATCTAAATGTATCTTACCCGTCCCGTAGCCTACATTACAACCAAATAAAGTCCTAATTGATCCTAGATTGAATGAGCTCGATTAGTGGAGTATTACACTACGGGCAAGCTTATGGTGCATCTTTTGTGGCATATGAATATTATTTCTGAGAGTGAGTGAATTCTTTCTATCTTGAGTTCCTAAGTGTTCTTAAATTTTATTGTGTGGAACCACTCTTTTTTTTTTGTAAGGGCACTTGATTCATGAAGAAAAGGTAATGTCAGTGACCTCTATATTAGAGTAAGTGGGTGAGTTGTGAATAATGCGTGGTACTTGTGAGACAAATCTTGAGGTGAAGATGTTACGCTTTTGTGCTTAGTCTATTTTAAATATTCTTGGTGTGATGAGTTAGGAAAATTGCTTTAAAAAGGTCGTGTCTATATAAAGTGTAGTTTGATTACTCGAGGACGAGCAATGGTTTAAGTGTGGGGTGTTGATGATAGGCTATAATTACGTGTTTTAGTTGATTATTACACTCTAATTTACTGCACTTTAGTTGAGTTTGCGCTTTAATCGCTAGTGTTTTGCACTAATTATGTGTTTTATGTCTTGTATGTGTGATTCCGAGCTATATAGATGTTATGGAATGAATTTAAGTGATTTGAAGCTTTGAAGTCTGAGTAAAAGCTCAAGGAATTAAGCCGGGATCGTGTTCGGGGATCAAATTTGATAGTTGAGAACAAACGAAGACTCGATAAGACATATTGCGCACTGTCTAGTACAATGCACATAAAGTTTTACTCAGAACTCCATTTTGGCTCCATAATATATGGTTGGAAAGATAACTCAAAGGGCTACAACTTTCATGTTTTGCGTTTTTCCAAATTCCAAACGGAACAGGATGAAATACCGCGGTTTCACCGCAACCGCGGCAGAACCGCGGTAGAGTGCAGACGCAGACAATTGAAGAATCAGAGGCCATGTTTGGCCGCGGTTTGACCGCGACCGCGGTAGAACCACGGCAGGAGGCGGAAATTTCAGGGACTAAAGTGCAAAACACGGGATTTTAGCCCAAAACCCTATTTTAAACACTAGACTCCGCCCAAGAGAGACATGTATTATTTTGGAGAGTATTTTTTGAAGAAGAACAAGTGTGAGAGATCACCCAAAACATCTTGGTTTCTTCTTCTCTTTATTTTTCTTGCAAGTTTTATGATGAATATTGTTTTAGTTTATTTACCCAATGTTTATGAGTAGCTAAATCTTTTGTCTAAGGTTTTGATGGAACCTATTTGGGGATGAACTTCTTGTTTATGTGAATACAAATTGCTAGTCTCAATCTTTATTTGTTCAACTTTGTGTATGTTGTAGTTAATTGACAGGATCCTCAATTAACTGTGCCTATTTAGTGTGCATAACTCGGGAGAGAGTGCATATTTAGGTTATTGTTGAACAACACCAGTCCCAAAGTATAAGAGGGATCTATAACTGCGGGTTTAAAGGCGAGATTAGGGATAACGAAGCCTTGGGCGCAATCTTAAGTGAACTGTGTTAATTAAAGCTAGCTAGTGTATCTCGGGAGAGTGCAATAGTATATTACTGTGATTACTCGGGAGAGATTTATGGTAAGACGAACGTTCATGATTGATAGAGAAGTGTTGGTACATTTGTATGAAGCATAAACAGAAGGGATTCCATTAATAAGGGAAATCTTTACCTTAGCTTTATCTCATCATTGTTTACAACCTTAGCGTTTTAGTTTAGAGCCTGTTTAATTTACTTGCAATCTTAGTTACTAAAGAAACCATCAACTTGTGATTCAAACATTTGGGAAGCTGGTTCTGAAGAGTTTAGTGAGTCTAGATTGTGATTGATAGGTTAACTCTATGTGGGATTCGATTTCGGACTTGTAAACCGGATTATAATTGCAACGACCGCATTGTCCTTTTTGTAAGGCATAGTTGGGCGTGATCAACTTCTCATTTCTTTAAATTGGCAATTCGCCACACTGCAAAGGTTAATCAACATGATACTGAGATAATTTGGTGGTATTGATGGCGAGTTAGAGAAAAATTCTCTGCTGGACCTTTGTCCTTCTTTTCAACCATTACCTAAATTGATGGGCCCAGTATATAAAATTTTAAGAGAAAACTATTTAGTTTGGCAGGCTAGATTTTTCTGATCAATATTAACCCAACCCATGTAATGCTACCAATATTAGCCCAACTGACTATTGTATGTTTCTCTCACTATGTCTACCTCCCCTCTTCCCACTTTCTGCCTAACATCATGGAATCAGTTTACAGTATTCTCAGTGAATATTAGTCAATAAACTTGAGAGAACACATGCTGGATATCATGTGGAGTATTTTAAATTTTGAAGAACAAGTTTCTGTTTTTAGGTAATTTGTATTTCAGAATTATTTGGCCTTAAGTGCATCTGAAGTGCAATTTTTTCACTTCAGACCTTTTTGACCTTAAGTGCATGAAAATATTTGTTGCGCTTCAGACCTATTTGGTCTTAAGTGCACTCTTTGCATTTTAGACTTAATTGGCCTTAAGTGCATTGCCATTTTTTTCTACTTCAGACCCGATAAGTCTGAAACTGCTAAAGTGGATTGGCTTGCAAATTTTTGTGCAAAGTATGTATAACTTCAATTGTAACCCCAAAACTCATAAGTATTAGATGCAATTTCCCCATTATTGAGGGTGAGCAGTCTCACATACTCTGAGCTCAATACGTGTGCTACCTTTTCTTTTGGATCAGTATTACTTAGGCCCCTTCTTCGCCCCAGGGATTATATGGCCCAAAAATATGTCTAGGAAATAAAAAGCGTAAATACAAAGAATCCTTTCTATCCGGAAAATTTGACAATTATGATTTCCGAAGGTTAATTTAATCAAATTTAATGAAACATGGAAGATGGAGAAATATTCATTTAAAATTAATACTGTCCCTCTGTTTTCACATTGAAATCTTAGTTTAGTTTTGCACAGAGATTCTAGAAGATATGTAAATTGTTCATTATTTGTTGAGGATATACGTAAGCTATATGTTATTTATTTTTTAAGTAAAACTGAGACCATCTTTTTGTCAGAGTTACTTATATTTTTGGGGGGTTTGTTTATTTTTAGAAAGTGAACATTATTTTACACATATTAAAATGGAAAGATAGACATTTGATTCGAGAAGAAGAGGGTATCAAAGTTGCAAAAATACTGAAAGTACCCAAGATTGGTAATCTACTTTATTCTCAAAATATGAAAACATTGTTCAGACAATCATTTGGTCAAAGGTTCTCTCAATTGATTCTTAAAGCGAAAAAAGGAAGATTTTTTTTTTTCTGGAGAGGTAATAGAATTGAGAATATTGAATAATGAAAAAAAAAATGTAAAACAACACTATGTAGGAAGGAGTTCTGATTATATTTGTGTTGAAATGTTAAAAGAAATTGCGGAAGCGTCATGAAGGGTGTTCGAATATAAATTTCAATTGGAAAATTTATGACGTCCAGTATTTCACTTGAAATACACATTCAAATCTCAAATTATTTGTCGTGTTTCTCTTTTATACAACCCTTAAAATACATTGGTAATTTTATGCTTATTTATGTCTTAAGATATATTATTTCTTGATTGTATATTTATTCTATTTATGTGTCATTTCATCTTCATGAACAATTACTACTAAGAATAAAATGAGAAAAATTAATTAATTATGTCTTGAACTTCTAAAATGACAAATAATTTAAGACAATTATTTTAAGAAATCACGACCCATAATTTGAGACAGAGGAATTGTATTTAAATTTTCACTTTATATTTCACCTGAAAGTTGAAACTTAAAAGTTCATAGCTAAACAAGTGATTGGAAATAATCTATATTATATATTATATTATATTAAAAGCATGAAGTCCATAACTTAAAAGTCAAATTATAAGAATACCCTTAACTTAAATTCCCATTTTATTAATTACCTTTTTCGGCAAATGGCCAAATATACCCCCTCTACTTTCAAATATTGTTTACCTATACCCTTTGTTATACTATTGAGCTATCCATACCCCTACCGTCATACTTTTGGAACAAAAATACCCCTATTTTGGATGGAGTGCCACGTGGTAGCACCAGATTAAAATGACTCATTTTTTTTTTTACCCAACCCATTTTACAAAAAACCCACAACCCGAACCATATTTTCATTTTTCAAATTTTTAAAAGAATTTTTCAATTTGTAAAACTTAAAAAAAATTGCAAAATATTTTGTTTTTTTAAACTGAGTAGATATTGAAAAGATTTTGGCAAACAAATTGTAAAAATTGAAAAAAATCGTTTTCTTAACAATTTTTTTTTTGTAAAAACTGTAAAAACTAAAAAAAATTGTAAACACTGGGATTTTTTTTCCTGTTTTTAATAAAATATTTTCGTTTTTTAAAAACTGAAAAAACATATTTCCAACAAAATTTTCGTTTATGAAAAATGTTGTTTTTTCAGTTCTTTAAAGATTTCTTTTTGTAAAAACTAAAAAACAAATTTGTATAAACTAAATCTTTTTGTAAAACTAGAAAAAAATATTTTAGTTTTTTAACAAAATATTTTTGGTTTTTAAAAACTGAAAAAATTATTTTCAACAAAATATTTTCTTTTTCGAAAAATATATTTTTTTTCATTTTTTTAGTTTTTAAAAGAATTGTGTTTTGTAAAAACTGGAAAAACAATTTTTTGAAAACATAAAAAAATATTTTTTGTTTTTTATCAAAATATTTTCGTTTTTTAAAAACTGAGTTTTTTAAAAAAAACTGGAAAAAATGAAAATAGGGGTCGGGTTGTGGGTTTTTTTAAAAACGGGTCGCGTAAAAAAAAGAAATGGGTCGTTTTAATCTGGTGTTGCCACATGTCACTCCATCCAAAATAGGGGTATTTTTGTTTCAAAGTATGACAGTAGGGGTATAGATAACCCCATAGTATGACAGTAGGGGTATAGATAGCCCAATAGTATAACGAGGGGTACATGTAAACAATATTTGAAAGTAGAGGGGTATATTTAGCCCTTTGCTGTACCTTTTTTAATTAATAAAAGAATTAATCTGTACTATATTAAAAGCACGAAGGCCCTTAGCGAAATGTTGTTTGCTTTTTTTATCCTTTTAATATGTAGTTCACGTTGGACAAAATAGTCATTAATTATTTTTCTAATATTTAGACTTTTCAAATTAATTTAAAGTTTGACTATTAAGTCTTTCCTTATTTGAGTTAGGTAAAAAATATTCTTTCCTTTTTTAAATTAATTTTTTTCAAAGAATTATTAGTTGAGCTTTTCAATATCTTCTAAAACAATAGTAATTAGATGACTTTAGAAGTGGTTATCCAAGTTTTGACAATTCTTTTTTCTGAATCCAAAAAAAAAGTGTGGGCTTGTCAAAGAAATAAAAAAAATACACTATAATAGTAGGCAACATTTCAAAAATATAGTGAATTTCTAAAAACAATTACAACTCCGTTATATTGGCTGTACCTTTTTAATTAAGGAAGAAATAATAAAGTTCTAGCCAATTTTTTATTAATTTGACCCAAAATAAAAATACATATTAAAATAGATAGTTATTTGCATATAAAAAATAACAAATAATACACAATTGGTACTTTATTATTTTAGCTAAAACTATTTTTATTTTGCTAGAAAAGATAAAATATACAATTGGATCAAATAGACACGATATCTAAAGAAGAAATTAAAAATACAAAATTGGATAAA
The DNA here is from genome assembly GCF_000393655.2 of Nicotiana sylvestris. Lineage (NCBI taxonomy): Eukaryota > Viridiplantae > Streptophyta > Magnoliopsida > Solanales > Solanaceae > Nicotiana > Nicotiana sylvestris. Next base: position 19,211,538 of record NC_091058.1, read on the forward strand.
GTATACGTTTGTATATTAACATGAAGCAAGAAAAAATACATAATTATATTGTAATAAATAAAGAATTATATTAACGATTAAAAATATTACATCTTATCCAAGTTAAATTTTTTATTTTTTCACTTTCACGCGCCTAAAGGAGCGTGCAAGTATTACGCTCTTTACCACGTTAACGTCCAGGAGTAACAACAATCAAATAGCCAACTTTGGGGGTAATTAAGACTACAATTTATTTAGGGATGTAATTGATTTTGTTCAAAGTTTAGAGGATTTTTTTTTTAACATAGCCTCCATATTTTTGGCTCATATATTAACATGGTCCTTTTAGAATTCATTAACGGTAATTAATCCATAACAATCTTAGACTCTTACTTCTATAAAAGAAAATATCGAATGCATAATTATGTGCTTGGACAAAAAAAAAAAAACTCACTCCAAAATGAAGAAATAGTAGATTAATCAAAATGTAACAGTTAAATAATACCTTTTGCAATAATAATTTAGTCTTTTCTAATATGTTAAAAATAATTGATATGATATTTCTTATTGATCATAGAAATAGAACAATTGTATTTTGGTCTTGAGAGTTTCCTTATTCGTTGAATTTAGCTAATTAGGATCAATAATTTTTAGAAACTTAATCTTTTGTTAATTTTTATTTTATAACTCAAAACACAAATTTTAATATAATATTTATATAATTTTCTAAAATTTTATATTCGTTGAGATAGGTTACTAAAACTAGTGCCTACAGAGTAAGCCAATGCTCCATACGCCTCTTTTGAAAAATACCACGAAGAGGTGCCACCTTTTAGTTGTATTCTCGTGAAAAATCAAAAACTCCTATGACAGTTTGTTTTCACTCTTGGATTTTCTCTGTTAATATATGGGGAGACAATACCAGCCATTGTAAAGATAACTTATCGAATGTAAGTACAGTTAAAATTCTGTAATCTGTTTTGGGTTTTGAAGGATGTTATGAAAACTTTATTTTCGACGGATTGTAATTCATTGTTAAGAACTAAGATTATGTTAGTATTATTTTCTCTTGTCATGTCGTTCTTTAAATTGGATAGAAAAAAAAGAAGGAAAGATGGGGAAAAGGACATGTAAGTGTTGTAAAATTGTTATTAAATGAAAAATAAAGATTGTTGTTTCTCGATCATTGTTTGTCCAATTATGTCGTGTTTAAATATAAATTTCAGCGTATAATCTTTGGGTTTTGACTATTGTGATTGAAATTTACTAATCTAAAAGTTTGAAGAACTTAATTATCTTCTGTATTTTATATGGGTGTTAGTTTATGGAGTAATTGTTAAGGTTTCCTTCGATGAAGGTGTATTACAAACCTTTTAGATTGATGGGAAAGATTTCTTATGAAATGGAAGAAGAAAACTAAATGTTTTTTTAAAGATTACTTCTCCAATTATGTTGATTAAAATGTATATATCAGTGTAGAAGCTTGGGATTCTGAGAGATGAATATGAAGAATTTATCTTTTATAATTAATTATTTTTTCAGTCATTTTTGTTTATAAATTATAATGTTTTCGCTTTGAATTTTCGCATGTTTGAGAACTTTCACGGCACATATTTGTAGCCAATTTTAGGGGAAAAAACAAAGAAAAACAATTCTTTAGTAGAATATAGTTGAAAATTTGAACTTAGATTGGCTACATGAGAATATATTTATATATGATACGCCCTCAAGATAGCTGGCCGAATGGCATACACACAACATATTATTACATCTAATCAATATAGATAGTGTTAATAAAGTTGACAAACTAAGAAGACCCTTCTTATGTGAATGAAATTCAGAAATTCAATTATGACTATGTCCAAAGTGGGTGATTTTGGAGTGAAAACTGAAGTAGATAATAAAATCATACTCTTTAAGCATTCAGCAACTAAAAGTTTTGCGGATAAAGCTGATTATGTACTAACATTGGCTACCTTAATGGGTTTCTACATCTATTTTTATAATTTGTTATTAAACTGACATATGTTCTGTGAAAGACACTTCTTGCATTATAGATATTCAAAAATTACGAAGGACACCAAAAGCAAATGTCCAGTGACCCAAGTCTTTTGTTGATTTAACCTTTTATATCCACTTATACAATTTGAACTCTAACATTTACATGCATTAATAACTACGTTCTCTGTTTTAAAAAGATTGTCTTAGTTTGATTTGTCACAGACTTTAATAAAAAAGTAAATTTTTTAAGTATGGTCTTAAATAAGCCATAAAATTTATGTGGCTGCAAAACGTTTGAAACTTGTGGTTTGAATCATAACATTTGTATGGCTATAAATACTTCATATAAGGGAAATATTGAAAATTACCAATCTTTTTGAAACATACAAATAAAGAAATAGTGCCAATTTTTTTGAAAATAAAAAGCAACCCTTGATATTTTCGGAAAGAGCAATTAAATTGTTATGTGGTTGAAAGATAGAGAAGATAAAGTTAACGCAAAAATACTGCTTTCGATATTGTTTCTTAGAGCAATTAAATTTCAAAAGGAAGGTATCAAAAAATAGTTGACAGTGCAATGTGAAAACGGAGTTGGATTCTGTGAAAGAGTATGCATGTTGGCTTATTCATAAAAGATCTAAAGATTATGCGAGAATGCTAGCTGGTTTATTCAATTTGTAATTTAGAACTAAATTAATGTTTTTTGAGTATGCACTTCCTATTATTAGCATATATATTTCGCAAGAATATAATATGACATACACGTGGAGAGAGACTAGTGTACTGAAATATTGTGGCTAAACATGTACGTTAGATTAAAAAAAAAAAAATGTAACGTGCAGCTAATCATCATAATGGAAGTAGATATTACTGCCGCTACTACTGCCAATTAAAAATATAAAAAAAAACTTGCTTTTTTTCTTTTAAAAACTTAAAAGCTACCTAGCTCATCATCAATTTCTAAAGCAAAAGCATTTCCTAGTTATAACATGAAGCTTCTGAAAAGGAAAAAAGAAAAAGTGAGGTATATAAAGCAAAAACCAACAGCAAGATTCTCTTTTTAATCATCAAAACACTTTCCTAATGCGACAGTCTTCCTTAACTATACAAATCTTGGTGCAGAAGATCAAACTCAACACCTTCAAGCAATTTAGTCTCATATGGCCATTTCATTAGCAAACAATTGGACATCAACTCAGTCCATCTTAATAATTTTTCTTACACTTCAGTTTCTGATCATCACAGAAGCTCAATCAAGAATCTGCAGAAATTCTTGTGGTGATATTCCAATTCAGTACCCTTTTGGCATTGATGATGGCTGTGGCAGTCCATATTATAGGCATGTTCTTGTTTGCACAGGTGGTCAACTTCAACTTAGAACTCCTTCTGGTAGATATCCTGTTAGAAATTTAAGCTATACTGATCCGCATATTCTTGTAACTGACCCCTTAATGTGGAATTGCCTAGATGGTGACAATTTTCGACCAACCAGGCCATTTAGTCTAGATACTAGCACACATTTCACTTTATCTCCTGAAAATGACTACTTGTTCTTCAACTGTAGTGAAAGTGATGTGATAGTTGAGCCAAAACCAATGTTCTGCGAGCGTTTTCCTGATCAGTGTGATTCAACGTGTGATAGTTCGAGTTATCTTTGTAGGCATATGCCTGAATGTCCTTCTGCATTGAGGAGTAGCTCTTGTTGTTCTTACTATCCCAAAGCTACTGAATCTTTGAGGCTAATGTTGAAGCATTGTGCTAGCTATACTAGTGTTTATTGGAGAAATCTTGGTGCTACGCCCGCGTTTGATCAGGCCCCTGAGTATGGAATTAGAGTTGATTTTGATATTCCAGTGACTACACGATGCCTGCAGTGTCAAGATACTGCTAAGGGAGGGGGAACTTGTGGCTTTGATACAGAATCACAGGATTTTTTGTGCTTGTGTGACAAAGGGAACAGTACCACCTACTGTAATGGTATGTCTGAAGAATTTAGGTTATATACACTAAGTATAATTTAACATGTTAGAGTAAGTTATTCATCGAATCTTGTTATATAAAGTTACTGGCAATTACCATTGTGTAAACATTTTTTTCTACGGTTAATGCATAGAACTTAAACACATTATTGTAGTATCTCAAAAATGCTAGCTGTCTATTTTCTATTTTTTTGTCATCATTGCTTGATTTTCAAAATGCGTCAGTACTAAAGGAATGTTTATTAATTATGTTAAGGTAAATCTTGATTAAGTATAAATGGCTCAAGTTAATTTACTTTTAATGATTTACAGATCGTACGAGCTCTCACAGAAGAGGAGTCGTTGCAGGTACTTATTAGATTTTGTTGATCAATGACCAATTAATTTGCTAAGAGCTTTCAACTTCATACATTTCTTGCAGCCTCTTGCAGAAATGCATGGTAAGGCTGCGTACGATAGACCTTTGTGGTCCGGCCCTTCCCCGGACCCCGCGCATAGCGGGAGCTTAGTGCACCGGGCTGTCCTTTCTGAGATTTCTTGTACAAAATCTATTTGAAATGATGCAGGAACAGCAACTGCAGTGTCAGTTGCAGGGGCATTTGGAATAGGAGCTGGTGTATGGTACTTGAGGAAACTGAGAACAAAAGCACCAGTAACTCATGGAGTTCAAACCAATGAGAATAGACTTTTCTGAGAGCATCTTCTGAAGTAAAAAAGAAAAAAGAATTGCTGTATTTCTTCTTTTCTTTACCATTTTTCAAGTTTTTCCCCCTTCTCTCTTTTAATTCTTTTATATAGCATAATCTTGCACTTTAATTGGTTCTGTTTGTAAGTTTAAGGAACCAACTTTTTGGTCTTGCATGTTTGGCATTGCTTGAATGTGGAGTAAAGGAATGTCTTGGAGAAACTGCTGCTCTGCACCTTGTGAGGTCATGTTTGTTATACAAAAGACGGTCAAATCTTTGTTTACTTTTTCTAGCCGGTATACATAGATTATACATAGTTATACACATGAACTATACATATAATATATATATATCTGCAAGCTATTTTTAGTTTAAGAGATTAGGTGGACGGCTATTTGGGTTAATTCTTCTTTTCTCAGCTCCCTTTCCTGCGTGAACCAAATTCGATTCTAAGTAGAGATTCCAAGATTACCAAAAACTAGTTAAGTTGGTTGATTGTATAGTTCATCTATTTGATTTCTCTGATGTCTAGTTTTGAAATTGAACTTTTGTTGCAATCTGTACTCTTAGTAGCAGAGATAATGAAGATGATAGAAGCATATACAGCTCAACAGGCAATAGAAAAGTTACTCCTTTGATATTATATTACACCCTTCTAAAATCCATTGTCATTCTCAACAAAACAAACTGTGTTACAGTACTATAAACTATGAGGAATACAACTTTCTCCATATCTCAAAGAAACTTAAATCTCCAAAATCCTGAATCGTTCTTGAACTTACCAAATATGGTATACGTTAAGTATAAATTAAACACGCTTCCAAAATTATGTCTACTTCGAGGCATTAAAAAATGCTGCCAAAGATATACAGGGAATGGTGATAGGAAAAGGAAAGAAGAAATTTTGTATGATTAGCAAGGTTCACTGACAACACATTGAAGAGGACCAGCATCAGAAGTTAAAGAGGGAGTTAACGATCCTTGAGCAACGATAAACGATTGTCCTCTTGTGTATTTTGGAGCAATACTTCCATATCCAGATGGATTAAAATATGCTCCATTCACAAACACATCTTTTGAGGACCTCCATTTCCAACTCTTCCATCCCCCTTCATGAGTTTCCCTCTTGGTGACCTGTTATATATATCATGACTAATATAAGATCATCTGTATATAGCAATGGCAATGACATTAGTGTAAGTTGTTTTTTCGTCGCTAATTTCTAAATTTGTGGTTCTCAAAAAAGTAAAACTTCAAACTGGAAAAGCAATGAAGAAAGTGAAAATATCTGATCTTCTGGACACTGAAGAACAAGTAGCTTGATATTTGCATACCTCTTTGTCGTATGAGTCTGGAGCAATGAAATAATTTCCCTCACTGAATATTGTTGGATCTGCACTCCCACCAATGGCATACATTAACCATTGATCATAATAATTATTGGCCACATGAGCATAACCAAATCTAACCCTGTAACACAAATTATTGTCAAATGTTGAATAATCTTGATTACTGTTGAATACTAGGTTCAACAGCATCTTACACTCACCATTCCAAATTATTGTGATTAATCTTGGATAATCTTAATTATGTACCTTGGCATTCTTTGAACTAGTTCACGGCCAAAATGGTTGAAAACTACCGTGACTTTCATGCTTCTGTCTGCAGTATATTCATCATTGTGCCCCAACAACATAACCTGGAAATTTGATTTAAGGTCAGAACTGAAAAGATCACCTCAACTATCTGTCAAAGGTGGATCCAAGATTTTATTTCATCTAATGTGGATTATTGTACAACCGAATCAATCAACCATACCTCAATTTCAAGTCAGTTGGGGTGACAACTTATTATAAATGTACATATTTTTAAAAAAATTCACTACATGTAATTTGACTCGAAAAGTTGGAGATCACTTACTTTGTCATGCTCAGTGAAGTAATTGTTGGAGATAGTTACTGCAGTTGAAGCATGAGTAACATCGAGTAGGCCATCCGTTGCGCGAGCAAGATAACAATGATCAATCCAAACATTAGACGATCCAAACACACTTATGGCATCACCATCAGAGCCCAATCTTTCACCAACATGTTCAGGACTACTACGAACCATCCCTTTTTTACTAGGCTTACAATCATGGATACTAATCCCATGAATAATAACATTTGTAACATAGTCCAATGTTATGCATGGACCATTAGAAATCTCAATTTTGGCACCTCTGCCATCTATAGTCTTGTGACTATTGACCATAAGTTCATTCTTAAGTGTAAGTACCATGTCCTTTTTGAAAATGATCCAAAGTGGCTCGGACTGAATAACGCCATACCTAAGAGTGCCTGGTTCAGGATTTACAGGATCATCAGAAGGGTCAGTGACCACGTAAATGTCACCATATTTACCTCCTATAGCATTACTTCCAAACCCTATTGCACAATCTGATAAAGCCTTGCGATTGGACGCCCAATCGTCGTTCAATCTCCAACACGAATCAATGACATTTAGGAGGTTTTTGTGAGGCTGAGGATAATAACTTGGAAGATAATCATCTACAGCTTTAGTTTCATGTTCATGACTTGATTTACTAGCTAATACTATGGTAGAAACTGAACATATTACAAGCCATGAAATTAGTTGAAAGGAACTTGATTTTGCCATGGCTTGTGAGATACAACGAGAAGACGCACAAGAATGAAATTTAAATAGTCTGTAGTAGAAGTGGTTAGCATGTTGGAAATATGTCAATTTCAACTAGCTGTTTGGTGAGGTTTTGGGAACTTAATTATGAACGTGAGAGCACGAGCTACACAATAGAAGATGCGTTGAACTATTTGAATAAGCATTGCCTAGGTGCAAATATTAGCATCATAATCATTGACCGAAGAAAGAATAAATTATCCCAAGTTTGAGCTTTGTGACTTCTAAAGTGAGACACGTATTTTCTAAAACGTTAACTGATGTACTGGAAAATCAGGATCATTGTTTAATAAATTCGAATATCATATAACAGTACATAATTTAATATTCATGAAACCAAGACCCGGCCACGTAACAATATTTCCACTCTCACATAGTGGTAGCGCTTATAACATGAGTAAAACTAGGTCACGTTAATCAACTTTATCTTGTCAAATTTTTAATCCCGCGATAACACTTTTTCGACAACAAGAAATTCACTTAAGATAATCACGTCTTTGCTAAGCATCATGCAAAATGACCACTAGCCTTCCATTGTATTTCACAAACTGATTTTATGGGGTCTCGTTATTTCTCCATTCAGCTGGTTTTATCGCAAAACCTGATTTATTGTGTTAGCACCCTTCTAAGAGTGTTAGGAGCCTGATTTCAACTAATGATTGTTTTTTTTCTTTCTTTTATTTTTGTTGATAAAAATGGTGTCGGGCTAATTTGTGCACACCTCGACATGATAATTTATATGAGTCCACCAAACTATAGAGTACCAGATCCTCTATGAGTTTCTACTGAGAATACTAATAAAACATTAAGTAAATAAGACAGAGAGTTTTACGTGGAAAAATTCCTACTCAAGGGGATGAAAAATCACGACCTACACTGGTAGGATTTCAACTTCACTATGAGCAAATTTTAGATTACAACCTATGCAATCTAGAAATTAAACTCTTAATCCCTCACTAACTTGTAATACACCTATTACAAGCCACTTTGCAATACACCTATTACAAAGACTTCAACTCATGACTAACTCTAGTCACGACACAAACACAAAAGGTTTATGGTTTTATAAAGGGGTTCCTAAGCAACGCTTCTAACTAAGCAATTTAGGAATCACAATGAAAAACAATAAAAAAGTTACAACTCAACTAAAGACAACAAAATACTAGGTTTTGGATCTGGTCCGTAGTAGCGTTTAACTTTGTTCTTGAGGCTCTTGAGAATTAAATTTGTTGTTTCAGAAGGCTTGAATGCTTGTAGTGAATTCTCAAGTATTCAAATGATGTTTTGTTGTAATACACCTTTGATGCCATCATTTGAATGATGTAAGCACTTGGTTGGTCAAATGACAAGTGACTACAGAACTGTGCTGCACTGTGTGCACTATTTATGTGGCAGTCACTTTCCAGCTGTACACAGTTGACTTTCGTACTGCTGTCAGGGACACACAAGAGATCAGGTTCCTGTGTTGGTTCTCTGTCTTCTACAGTTGCAGCAGTTCATATTAGCTAGAGTCCGTTGATTAACAATGTATACCAAGTGTGTCAGGTTCCCTATCTGGTTCTTGACAGTAAGTTTGTTAGATCATCAAAACATAAGGCTAAGACATTGAAAACCCATCAATTTCCCCCTTTTTGATGATGACAAACTTATACATTGATGACATATTTTTAGAGCAGAAATAACCAGATGAAGCAACAGGAACTTCACAAGTTTTCCCTGATTTTATGCTTCCCCTTTAATCAGATCCCTGTTTCAATTATACTTCCCCCTTTTGGCATCACTAAAAATACACAAGCAGGCAATCAACATAAAGAAGTCTAGCCTAGCTAAATTATGCCGCATATGTGCACACAACATGATAGAAAATAGAAATAGAGAACACAAGCATTTAGATAACAAAAGAGGATATTTTTTATATATAAAACGTATGCCTTTGCTTATAAAGCAAAGGCAAAGATTGGACTGTTGACATTGAGAGCAGTGTAGATGCATCCCATCTACATCAAAAAAAAAAAAACAACTACCAAGTCATTCAAACAAGAACAAAAAATCCAGAAACTAGTCACTGAAAGTGTTGCTTGGAAACTACAGCAAGGGTTTGGAGAACTAGGTCTATTCGGGCATTCGCCGACTTTTGCTCGGTGAGCAGTTTTGCTTTCAGGTTCTCCACTTGTGCTCTAAGATCAACATTTTCTTTTGTCAAAAGAACTACCTCCTCATTTGATTCTGGGGTCCTTTAGGCCTACTGACCTTCCAGGATAGCGTTCCTTGCCTTCAATCTTCGAATCTCCTCAGTTGCGTTGTTTTGAGCATTGATGAGCTGAGTGATTGTCGATGTACTGCCTAACCCCATTTTTCTCGATGCACTCACATTCCTCCAAAATTGTTTGAGAGAAGGTCTGCTTCTTGATCCTTACTTTGCATTGTCCCAGTGGAACTTTGAAAAACTTAAATATGTGCGTAAGAAGAAACCCATATGGAAGACCATGATTGCTATCCTTGAAAGTTTCTACCTTCTGCATATGTTTAATCATGATGGAATGCAAGCTCACAGGTGTAAATCTATCTAGTTGCTCCATTAGATACAAGTCAGACTTGGAAGTCATGGACCTCCTCTCGGCACGGGGTAGTAGAACCTTGTTTACCAGCTCGAAGAGCAACTGATAAATAAGGAGCAAGGCCTTCTTGTGAACCTGGTCCCCTTTCTGGTTTGCATTATACTTCACAATAGCATTTCAGAAGTTTGACCCACACATATCTTTCACTGTAGACACACCAACCGTAGGGACTTTCAGAATATCCCCAAGTAGACTCACATCAAACACGGTATCCACCCCATTAACCAAGGCATAAATGTGGTCGATATCAACAGGAAAGAGGTCGGCATAGAAGCTTTGAACCTCATCCTCATACACCTTGGGTGCATCAATTTGGAATAAATGCCCCCACCGTTGAAACTCAACCATTGGCATGACTTGTCTCATGCCTGTTGATATCCAATTTTTCCCTATAATATTTTTAAAGTGCATATATATCCTTAAAACTATGCATTGGCATCCATGAGTATTTTTCCATAATTTTTACATTTTTTAATTAATTTATCCCAATATTTTCTTCATATAAATAATTACAAAATTGTATTACAGATGATTTTAAAACATCTCTTAATTTAATATTACCATTTATGGCCTTATTAAGTTCCAATTATTTCACAAATTTCCAGATTTACACCTTTTGGTTACAATTGCACTAATTTTGCAATTATAGCACATGTACACATCACTGCATAATTTTGCTAGGAATTGGTCCCTTATATTTTTTTAAAATATTGAATAATTATTTTGAGGCACTTCTATGCATACAAATTATTTTTTTCTCATTGTTAATTATTTTATAAAATAATTTTATTCAAATATTTGGGTATTTAACAAATAGCCTCTTAATCTCAATATTTTTCGGACTCAAAACCAGCCCAAATCCCTAACCCAATTCACCCAGGCCCAAATGCAATTAGACCCGACCCAGACCCCTCTAATCTTGGCCGTTGATCTCTGAGATCAACGGCCCACATTGGTTCTTACCAATTTTAACTCCAAACGACCCCTCCTAACCTAAATCATTTTCAAGAAGGGTGAATAGTAATTCCGTCACTATTCAGCGACCATAATTCCGGAATCCGGCGGTGGATTGTCGCAAATTTGGTCTCAAAAGAACCCCCTTCTCTTTGCGAACAATCCCCAGTTGGTTTCATCCTCAAATTCATAGCCAATTTTTCCGGATCTTAATTTTTCTCTCGCGATTATTGTAGCATCCAGTCACTAGTTTCTTCTGCTGCTTCACGTCAATGGAGTTTTGAAGAGTTTTATGGCTGCTGCGAACTCTCCCCAGCCTTTGGCTGTGGGAGAGGAAATCCAAAACACCATAGAAACAATTCCAAACACGAAGCAAAAACAGTCATACGCTGAACAACTTCGTCTAAATAAATCTGCCGCTGTTTTGTCCAAGATCGAGTTGTGTCCTGTCAATATCGTTCATGGGGAACCAACGGTGGAATTCACCATCGATGAGGTAAAAGCTTTCACTATTGAAGAGGGGTTACTTCAGGCTGTAATACTCAAGTTTTCATATGGAAAACCAGATTTGAATGAACTGCGACAAGTTTTACCTAAGCAGTTCGATGTCAAGGTATACTGTAACGTGGGGCAACTGGAATATCGTCACATCTTGATAAGGTTTGATTTTTTTGATGATTTTGTTCAGTTCTTATCAAGAACTACTGGTTTTGTTAAGACAAAGGGTGATGAATTCTTCTTTAGAACCTTTCCATGGACGATAGGTTTTAATCTATGTGAAGAAACTTCAAAGGCAGTCGTTTGGATATCCTTACCGGATCTGCCTGCGAATTTTTTTGCAAAAAAATCGTTACTGTCCATAGCATCAGCAATAGGCAAGCCTCTTGCATTGGACAAAATGACTCAAGATCGAACACGACCAAGTATGACAAGGATTAAGGTCTTACTAGACCTACTGGACAAGCATCCTAAGTGAGTTAGGATTCATATTGTTGATAACAATTCTGAAAAAAAGTAGAACATTGTCAGTTGATAGTATATGACAACCTACCAAAATATTGTACATGTTGCAAGCATCAAGGACATGACGAAAGATCATGTCGTTGGAGGATAAAAAAAATGAGGAGAAAGCTCCAGTCAATGAAATTGAGGGCCTTGACAGTGTAGAAAAACTAGAAGGTGATGCTAGGGATTTTCTTAACGCAAAAAGAGGGAGACAACTGGAAATTGAAGTAGCAAAAGATCATGGAGATGAACAACAGGTTTTGCAGTCAACTGTTGTTATTGCAACTGATAAGGTTGGTAATGCTGATGCAAGAAAAAATCCAGATTCTGGGCAGCAACAGGTATTGAAGATGCAACTTAGTGATATTCAAATTGATATGGTTAATGCAGGACATGATCGTGAAGGGGTTGGTGAGGCTTCTATGGTCGATAAGGGTCCCTCTAAACCTAGTCGTAATGTTCCTGCTAGACAAGCTTTGGCAAGAATTTTTGATGCTGTAAATCCAGTTGTAGCAGCTTATGATAAGCTGTCCACTAAAAATGCAACTGGTTTTTCATCAAAAATAATGGAACATGGAGGTAGAGAAGGTGTGGAGTGTGTAACAGACATAGGCTCAAAGGATACTAATATTCAAGCTAATGTCAATGCTCAATGTGTAAAAGAAAGGGATGCTGATATAAGAGAAATAGTTATACATAATACTGGGCAACTGGCAACACTAGGGATCACTTTGGATGGTGAAGCCCGTATTTATAGAGGCAAGGAGAATGGGGAAAAGGGTGTGCATTTGGAAGATAAGGTTGGTAATGAAAAGGTGGATGGTAAGTGTGAATATACAAAAGAAAAAATTGAAAAATGGAACGTAGTTTCTGCTAGAAAATCACCCACGAAGAAGGCCGTAACGCCCAGGCAAATATCGGCAGGTGCGCGACAGAATGCTTCGAACTGTGTCTCCAGCTCTAGTAACTTCGAAATCTTGGCAGATGTGGATGATGGGAAATTGGATTCAACAGCACTAAAAGGTGATATGATGAACAAACAACGTTTTCCATGCACTGGCAGCAGAAAAGGAGTCCAATATAGTGCGAATTTGGCAAAGGAAGGGAGTGTTCGACAGCAGGCTTCAAAGAAAAATTTAGTCGAGGAACTAATGAGTAAGGCACATAGCTCTAATACTCCTACACTATATTTTTCTAACCCTCACATTGAACAAATCATTAAAGAGGCCCAAAGTGCAATGATGCTAAATGCTAATATGATTAACCAACCATTGGTTACGTTGAACACTTCCGTTTTTGAAGTACCATCACAATCTTTGGAGTTTTGTGGAGAATATGATGGAGATCATGGACAATTGGTTCTGTCCACAGGAAAGAACAATGAGGTTATTAAATCAAATGTGAGGGCAATGACAATTAATTCTAAGCTATGGGAAGACCAACCAGAGTATGATGATGAAGAAGACTTGGGAGTTGATTTTGTGGAGGATTCTACTGATGAAGGTGAGAGGTGTAGTGGTGATGAGGAGATGTTATCAGTAGGTTCACCATGCTTTCCAAATTTTGGAAGTTCTTCTAAGTTAGGATCAGGAAACAAGCTTAATGCAAAAGCTCCTGATTTATTCCTAAATCTAGGCAGCAACATAAGACAAATGGAACAACTTTGCTAGAATTTCCAATAGCAAATCAGCCTGGACAGCAGCAGATATTGTCGAGCAGTACACATGCTAGTATGCCAGTAATAAAACAGCCTGGACAGTAGCAACAACAATTGAATACAACAACTGAGCAGCAATTGAATGCAAACAAACCTGGAGCAAAGTCGATTGGGCAGCACCAGTTTGCAAACAGGTCTGGAGCAATGTCAACTGAGCAACAACAGATTTTAACGACCAATTCAGCTGCTATGAGTGGGGCTGATCAATATGCACTAACAGTATCAAGTCATGGACAACAACAACATAATGTAAACAAGTCAGGATATGTACAACAACAGCAGGTTACAACATTTCCAATGATCAATGTGGAGGAAAGAAAACTTCTGGATGAGATGCACCAAATACATTTTGCGCATGGACAACAACTGCAGCGTGCAAACAGTCCATCACAACAGCAACAACAAAATGAAAGTATCTCAGGGGCTGCAGTAATGTCTCCAAACTCTGAACACCAACACGATGCTTTGCAGCAGGCAACACTTATTTCTTTGGAGGATAGAGAGTTACTTGACGCTTTGGTAAGACCTAAACTTCTAAACTACATAAGTCCAATGCAAGATACAAGCACTGGAAGTGTGACTAAGAACAGGAATAACATGCAAGCCATAGAACAACTTCAAAACACTACAGCCTTAGCAAATACACAAGAAGGAAATGAGTTGATAACACTTGACCTCCACGACAATCGATCGCATCCAGTGAATGTAGGAAGAGATATGTATGAAGAAGGAGAAGAAGATACAATTTTGCAACAATGCCGGGCAGAGGCAGCAAGAAAAGGTGATTTATCACCTATGCATAGCGTCAAAATAAAGAAGGCACATACAAGGAAAAATAGTTGGGACGACAAGGTTAGTGATTTTTTAAATGTTAGGCGACCTCCAATGAGAGTTGCCAAACAAAAGAAAGCTTCCCCAACTACATCAACGAGATCCAACCGTTCAAAAAAGAAATGATGATTTTTGAATACATTTTGAACACGGTTGAGGAAAACAACAAAGAATTACAAATTGAAAATTTTACAAGTTTGGAAAAGAAGGGACATGAACCAAATTGGTACTTCATTCTATTATACCACTTTATTAGTATTCTCATTTGTAATATCATCACAGAGTATTTTATAAACTCTGTGATGATCATTGAATATTTGGTTTCTCCAGTTCTTATTTTTTACATGCATGCTAGTAGGTGAGGCCTTTTATTTGCCTCAATAGGAATAGTAAGGTAAGGTTTAGCCCGGTATGTGTTGCCTTGGTCCTATGTCTTTGGAAAAATATCCACACGGCTATGAGATTATATGCCCTCGTGAGACTTTGCCAGCAGCTACACCATGAATCCTCTACATGAGGCTGCCATCTTAAGGCAATGTGAGGCGCAGAGGAGTCATTATATAGCCAAGGCATATGGGTAACAAAACCGGTGCTATTGTCCCCCTTATTTGTACTTTCCTAATTGTTGCTTTTTTATTTTCATTTATTAATAAAAAACTAGCCCTAGGCGCTTGCCTAGCGGATTGCCAAAAAAAAAAACCTAAATCATTTTCCACCACACCCCGCTGTCACCCGTTCCCTTCTCTCTCAAACGCTCTCTACCTAAATCCTAATCTTTAGCCGTCACCGGTTAGCCCTCCGTTCTACGATGTTTCTCTGTCATCCCAGGCCTATATTGGCCTCCTACTTGCTATTGTTCAACAGTTTCTTGGATCCTTGAGAAGATCTCAAGGGACCTAGGTATTCTGGTTTGTACCTTTGATTTCTTTGCCTGTTTTAGTCCATTTGCTCGACCATGAGTAATAAGCCTCTCTTGTTTTGATATGAATCCACGATTTTCTAGACCTGTGTTCTCATATCTGATTTACTTCTGAAAAACCTAAATTTTGTCTTTAATTTTCTTAGATCCGTACATATTTGAGAAGAATCAGACCTATTTCACATGTTTTTCATAAAAGATCATCTGGTTTTTCGAGTGATTTTCCATTTTTTCTAAAGTTAGGGTTTCCTGGAAATCCTTTTCTCCAAATGTTTTCTAACTTTGAATGTTTAACCTTCTGTTCTTATGTGCTTTTGGTCGATTTATGTTAATTTTGCCTTAGCCCTAGTTGATTCATGCTAAACCCCCAATTTTGACATTTTTTGCTTTGATTCTGAGCTTGACCGTGTTACCTGTGCACTGTTTCATTCTATGCTTTGATTCTCATGATTTCTCCTTAGTCTAATTTAAACGTCTTGTGATTTTTACCCTAGTATGCCTCCATTAAGGTTCCTGACTTGATTTCTCGACAGATTTTGTGTGTTTGTACTTAGCCTATTTGTGGAAACATATATTATTCTCCTTTAAATCAGTACTATTTTGGATTCCTGATTCACTGATTTGCTCCGTAAAAAAACTAGGGGATGATTCTTGATTATTCCTTTATTTGCGACTTTATTTAGTTTCTTACCTTATTTGATTAATTGTGATACTTACTGATTCCTCAAGATTATTTTCTTAATTTAACCCCTGCTTATTTACCCCTAATTTCCCACTCTGTACTTAAGTCTTACTCGATTTTCTTTCCTTAAATGTTGTCCTGCCCTTTACTGTTGGGAAATTACCCCTTAAGTAACTATACTGATTTTGTGCATAATTGATTCCGTAAGATTTCTTAATTGCTGACTGATTGATCTCCTTTACCTTACTCTGTTTTGCTCCCAACTACTATATATACTTTCCTCTATTCTCACTTCTGGACAGACATTAACTCACAATACACACACACACACTCAAACTATTCTCCTTCTTTGCTACTTGTGCTATTGTGGGTCTAGCCGGTTGAAAGCCAAAGCTAGATAGTGGGATTATACTTGCTCTATATTTCACACTCTTTTGTTTTTTTCCCTCTACTGATATGTCTCTAGTTAAATCTGAAACCCAAACTCTATGTGTTTTATTCCTGCATTAGCTCATTGATTATGAATTTGATCTATCCTCTCAGTTACTTCTTTGTTTAGCATGCCTAAATTCTGTCCTTTTCAATGTACAACTAGTATGTCTACACTTCACATGTCTATATGATGTTTGAACAACCTGTTTGTTGATTTATGATTAATCCTTTAACTATGTAATCATGTCGGTTGCTTAATATGGTTGATCCTACTTGTGTGTCTGATTCTATCCTCTATATCTTTTCCCCATGTTTTAATTGCCTACTATCCTGATTAATCTGTTAAGGTTGTGAAGCTCCTAAGAATTCTATGCACATTGTTGTCTACATGTCTCCCTACACCCCATCCATGTACCCCAATGAGGTTCCTATATGTTCCTAATTCTTTCCACCCCTGTGAGCAAACCTGCCTGTTATAGTACTTGTGAATCTGAACCTTCTATGATTTATTGACTGTCTACTGAATTTGCTATCTTCTAAACTATTTTCAAGTGTTGTCAGTATTCTTTTAAAAAACTAGCTTTCATTCCTAGTATTTTCTCAAAACTGGTCTATCCTAGAAAAACCTTTTTTCACTCCTAAACTGTTTTCACTAAGTCTTTCAAACTATGTCAAGCACTCTCGCTTACTCTTAGGTTATTAAGTTATACCCCTCTTGTATGTGTACTGCTTAGGGATCCTTGAGGTCTCTCTGAAATCTGTCATATCAGGACTGACTCTTCCACACTGCATATAATCAGTCTTTATTTTAGAAAAGTCTGGATGTGAGCACTGCCTGGGATCCTTGAGGTCCTTAGGGAAATCTAACACACCTGGACACAAATTTGGCAATGAAATCCTTATCATTTGAGACTACTGAAGGCATGGTACCCTAGGTTTGCTTTGGGCATGCGTCAAGGCTCCCTATAGATTAATTTATATTGCATTTATGTGATTTATTCAATTCTGGTTTGTAATAATTATTTGTAAACAGATATTGAGGTAACTAGTGAAACAGGAGGGTAGTTGTAGATACTGTGGGTAAAACTGGGTAGAAAACATGCTATAAGTTTTATATCCTGCAAATCTGCATTAGAAGCCATGTTCTAGGATTGATGTGTTCAGTTACATTTAAACTATATTGAACTTGTGCATTAGATAACCTATTTTTAGGGCCTTCACGTTTACTGCTTCAACATGTTGCATGCTCAATTCTTGGTTTTTTGCAAGTATTGTCACATAAACATCCTGCTATTAAATAATCTTAATAAAACTGTCATTCTTGTATGCATTAGATACCATGTTCTTAGAACTCTATTTGCAACTATTTGAACTACGTCTATTTCGATTAAATCAATAGTTATCCATGAGAAGGTTTAAAACAAACTCACGTATAGGTATCATGTCTGTAAACACAAATTGATAAATCGCCTGTCATAATATGTATCACCTAGATCCAGCATGCTTATAGGTTGAATAATCTCAAACTATTTAAACAGTTCCTGCAACTGTGATTATGTAGAATCCCACGCCTAGGCACGCTTAGGTAATTAATTTCCTTATAAAATGAGAAACTGTGTCCTGATTATGTTTAAACTGCTTAAGTTTCACAGGCTATAAAACCAGTAGGCAAACTAGTTAGGATTCTGCCACTTCCCTTAAAACAAACACTGCATATCCTGTATCTGTAACATTCATCTAAATATCATATAATTAGGATTTTTGAACTTCTTCAAAATCAGCTGTTTGAGACGTGCTGTTTATTTGCCTATGTATATGTGGAGGTAAACATGAGCCTTTTAGTTGCTTCCTTAATTGATAGTCCTATATGTTATTCGTTGTCACATAGACTTTTCCCTTTTAAACACATTAGGATTGTCTAGAACTGCCTAAGTCTAGAGGTCCTAAATTCCTCCGGGGCTACAAGGAAGGGACGGGTAATAACACGCTTAGGAGGTCGTTAATCAAATTCGCTTATATAACCATTAAGAGGAGGGTAATGGGTAGTAAAAGGATATGATGACCTGCACGCTAATGTCACGTGTAGCCCTTCTAGCTGAGGAGGATTACCGGGCATTGCACAGATTGATCCTGTAGGCTAATCAACTTAGGACTTCCCTTTCCCAATTCCTATATGTGTTTTAATTATCTAAACTTCCTTTTTCTTTACATATATAGTTGCCCAAACCTCTTTTACTTTCATTATCTAAATTTCCTTGATCACATACATATTTAGATTGTGAAAACTACCTTTATTTGCAAATATGTGCTAAGGCTGCTTACTTGTTAATTGACTAATTCACATAGTTTAAGTTCGGCCTGAACCCAGCGTTGTGGACCGCGATGGGTGCCTAACAGCTTTCCCTCAAGGTTATTTCAATCCCTTACATCGATCTATGGTAATGCAAACTAGTTACATGAGTTAATAGCTCTAGGTGCCCTAACACACCTCAACCGAACAAAATGCTGATCGAGGTCGCCACTCTATTTTGGGATGAGTAAAGGGCTATGTTCCGATTTGGAGACATAAAAATAACTCCCCTCATAGAAGAAATATGGGGGATTTGCTGGGTTGCCTTGGAATAGTCCTGGTCTGTTGGCACCTGAAAATCATACCACCAGAGGGTTCCTTAAGATGATGGGACTGAAGAAAAATGATGATTTGGAGTGCCTAAAAAACTCCTATGTACCTTTTGACTTCCTTATGAAAGATACCGTCACAGCAGCTCTTACCGTATTTTTGATGATGAGTTCTCAATCACCTCCTTGGGCTGGGTTCATCGTAGGGTCTTCGTGTTCATTGTGTGCTTCTTAGGCATACTGGTATTCCCAATCTAAGGGGATAGAATCCATACTAGGCTGGGCATGGTGGCCAAAACTCTGATGGATGGTATCGAGGGGCAGACATATACTATTGTCCCTATGATCATTGCGGATATGTACCAGGCCTTGGAACGCTGTCAGAAGGGGTCTAGGTTCTTTGAGGGTTGCAATTTGCTGTTACAAGTCTGGCTGTTAGAACATCTCCAAAGAGGTCAATACCGCCAAAAGTTTCCATGAAGGTCGTGGAATGACCACATAGCCTTCCATAACCCTAAGATAATGACTTACATTCTAGATATGTTTGCTCAACCTAAGGATGTTGTATGATGGGTGCAGTTTTTTAACAAGTTCACTGAGGACCAGGTTCAGTGGATGTTCGAGTGGTTCCCCACCGACGAGTTCATCATAAGATCCAGAGATGTCCCACATTTGGTGTTGTTTATGTTAAGAGGGATATACCCTTATGCTCCCGTCAGGGTTATGAGACAGGCAGGTAGGAGATAGGTCATACCACAGGTTGCTAAGATGAGTCACTTCATAGTTGAGGGTGACGCCATCCCGTATAAGAATGAAGAACACATATGTGGACTTTGAAGATTATTGTAGAGAAGGATACTTTCGAGCCAGATCGATATCATGCAGGCCATTCATAATTTTACCCCTCATGGTTGAACGATAATCTATCAGTAGTCTTTGAACCAAGGGTTGGTCCAGGAAACCAGGTCATAGATGAGTTTGCCAAAGCAGAGGTGAAGTACAACAAGCTGCGCAAAAGAGTTCGAGAGTCTGAAGCTGAGCATATGGCGCAACATAAGGCTGATATGGAAATGATTAATGAGTGGAAAGAAAGAGCTGTTAAATCCAGTGAGAGGCTGGAATATCTGGAGTACAATTTAATGGAACTGGAAGGGAAGATAAGGAAGAGGGTCACCGACTGCCAGAACGCTGAAGGAAATGAAGGAGGGCATTTGGCAACGACATTCCTACTGCTGAACCTGCGCGAGCTGGGAGAGTTGATATACAACAACATCCGGTCTGGAGAGGGTCCTTCTAGGACCAAGTAGATTAGATTTACTTGCTTTTCTTTTAAATGTAATAAGACCAAGTGCCATTAGCAACATTATCTTATTTAGTGTCGCTTTGGGTCGTTTACTTTTACATTAATGAAATAAGGCAATTTGGTACTGAATTTCTCCAAATATATTTGTCGCTAGGCCTACCTCGGGCACAATAGGGCTCCCAAATTAGGACGCAAATTTACATTCCCATAATATGTGTTTAAATACTGCAAATATTTTAGAACCCTTACTGACTTGTTTACCTTTTTGTTTTTCTTTATTCTTTATTCCCATCCCCTAAGGTTGGTTCACACATACTAGCATCATCAGCATATCATACCAGATCTAGAGGCCCTCCACCTCCTCCTCCTCCAAGTAATACAAAGAGCAAAGGGAAAGCTAAAATGAATGACTTAAGTGGTATTCGAAAGGAAAATGCAGAAACTTCAGACGGACGGAGTACTTTGGCACCAAATGATTTAGTTTTGATGTTAGAACAAAAGATACTAGAACTGCCGGGAGAACTTGAGCAGGTCCACAACTTGACAAACCTATCCCTTACCCTGAATGTCCTTGATATCAACCAACAAAACACTAAAAACCCAGCGCCTCCCCAAAACACACTGAACCAACATCCATAAAACCCTTCTGCACCGCATCAATATGCAACTCCACCTCAAAATCTCAATCCATTACCAATACCAACTCCGCTACAACACCACCATTAACCAATTCAGTACCCACCAACCGCCACTTATCACACTCCTAAGAACATACCACAACCCATTCTCGATCCTCAAAACTCAACCAATGACCACCACCACACCCAGGCTCCTGGCACTCACCAAAACAACCCTATATACGTGGAAACCGTACCTCACTCTATCCAACCAACCTCCTATACACCAAAATCCGCTGAGAAGGACCTGGTCATTAAGAACATGGCTGAGGAACTCAAGAAATTGACAAGTCGAGTTCAGGGTGTCAAAGGAGGAAAAGGGATAAAAGGTTTGAAATATGAAGACTTGTGCATAACCGGATGTAGAACTGTCGAGGGTTATAAACCTCCCAAGTTTGAGATGTTTGATGGTACAGGTAATCCCAAGGTTCATCTAAGGACCTATTGTGACAAACTCGTTGGGGCCGGAGAGGATGAAAAGATTCGGATGAAGCTTTTCATGAGGAGTCTTACGGGAGATGCCTTGTCTTGGTACATCAGCCAAGATCCTAAGAAATGGTCCAACTCGGTGAGTATGGCGTCTGATTTCATGGACCAATTCAGGTTCAACACAGAAAATGCGCCAGATGATTTCTACATTCAGAACCTCAAAAAGAAGCCCACCGAGACTTTTCGTGATTATGCTACTCGTTGGAGGTCGGAAGCAGCCAAAGTCAGACCATCTTTAGATGAGGAATAGATGAACAAATTTTTCGTCAGAGCACAAGATCCGCAATACTATGAAAGGTAAATGGTTATTGAAAACCATAAATTCTTTGATATCATCAAACTTGGGGAAGGAATTAAAGAAGACATCAAAAGTGGGATGGTAACGAACTTTGAGGCATTACATGCCACAAACAAGGCATTACAATCAGGCGGCATATCAAAGATGAAAGATGTTAGGGCAGTAATGGTGGCTCAATGCCCGAAATCTCAACTCATATATCAAACACCTCCACCCATAATCAAACACCTCCACCCACATACCAAGCACTACTACTTACATATCAACCCTTATCTCCCAAATATTCCCAACTGGCCACTGTCTATCATACCTATAATTCCCAACCATATCATTTCCAGTCACCTCCAACTCGCCAAAATTATCCAAGACCACGACCCAATTTTGACCACAAACCACCTAGACAATACACCACTATTGCCAAACCCATCGACCAGCTATAGGAAAGGTTGAAGGCTACTAGTTACATCACTCTCATTCCTGCTGTGGCTGTAGAAAACCCGTCCCAAAGGGTCAAACCAAAAAAACCTGTGCATACCATTCTGGTATGAAGGGGCACACCATTGACGAGTGCCGAACATTTAAAGCTAAAATCTAGACGCTGATTGACAACAAGGTCATACAGGCAAAAAAAGCTGCTCCCAATGTCCACAACAACCCTCTCCCAGACTATAGGGGTGGTAGGATACATGTGATAGAGATGGATGAAGAATAGGATCCTAAGGGGTCAATCGGGCTTATTCGAGAAGGCGATGACTTTAAACCCGCAGTCATACTTACTCCTATCGTAGTATAGACTCAGTCACCGATCGAAGTTGAGGTAACTACATCAGTTCCATTTGAGGTAGAGGTAGCTCCACCTGCGGCCACCCCTCCACACCTTTCACAGTGACAGTATCAACCATACCTCCTTTCAATTCAAAAGTAATACCTTGGGATTACGTTGCTGAAGCTAGGCGAAAAGGAAAGGCAAAGATAGAGGAATCTGATGCTATACAAGGAATGACTAGGACCGGAAGAATATATACACCTGAACACTTGGGAGGACCAAGTAAGGATGCCACCACCAAGCAGCCTATTATTGAAACAGGGCCAGATGACCTTTGGAGGAAAGTACAGGCAAGGGAATATTCCGTCATTGATGAAGGTGTTGAGTGAAGCTTATGTACCCAACAATATCACTTGTGGAGAGATGACCAACACGGTAGGGCAGGTGCTAGAAAGTCATAAAATAATCTTCCACAAGGATGAGCTACCTCTTGAAGGGTTGAATCACAACCGGGCATTGCATATCACGGTGCAATTTGAAGACAAATTCATTGCCATAGTCTTGATTGATGGAGGTTCAAGCCTCAATATTTGTCCATTGGATACTTTGACAAGATTGGGCAAAGGTTTCCATGAAATACGAGTAGGAAGCATGAACGTGAAAGCCTTCGATGGGTCTCAAAGGGCCATGATTGGGGAGATTAATCTTTGCCTGCAGATGGGGCAAACTTGGTTCGACGTTGAATTCCAGGTACTCGACATATCAGCCTCATACAATCTTCTGTTGGGCCGACCATGGATACATGCCGCTGGGGCTGTGTCTTCTACACTACATCAAGACGTGAAATCCGAATGGAACCGTCAGGAGATGATCATTCATGGAGACGGGAGTTACCCCATTTACACTAGTCAAACCATCCTGGTTATCTGGAACAGAAGAAGCCTAGGAGGGAAACCTATCATCACATCGAACGTGTCAATGCCGTTGACAAAGACAAATGGTGGAGTAGAAAAATAGAAAGCATACTAGCATGGTCTGGGTATGAACCCAACAAAGGGCTTGGGAAGAGTCTATAGGGTATTACCAAACCGATACAACTAAAACATCATGGTACTACCTTCGGGCTCGGATACCAGTATACATGGCAGGAGTATGATGATTGGTCGCCTCCATGGCGTGGACCTTATTACCCTCTTGATCAACTTGTACTACATCTGGGTCAAACTTTTCACTAAACTAATACAATATGGGAACCCGCAAAAGAAGAAGCATTAACTAGGCTGAGAAATCTATTCTTGGAGGATGAAGACATTGATTGCTGTGCAATAATTGAGGAGGAGGAGGAAGAAGGCCTCACTATTCAGACTGTGGAAAAGGAAATTGTTCTCAGGAACTGGACTGCCATGCCATCCCGGGCCCGCAGAGTCCCTGGGCAGCTTGGCAGATTTTATTTCTATAACCATTCTAGGCATCTAAGTTTTTTAATAATTTTGTTTTAAAGACTTACTTGTTTCAAAATAAATGCTCGATTCATCGAGCCGTACTTGTTTGGATGTTTTCAGTTTTAATCAAATGCATTGCTCTTTATTATTCATTATTATCTTCCACACGTTTTCTTTCTACAATATTATTATTACTTTTCCTGATGAACCGGTGACTGTGACATGTAATGAGGCAATACAATATGAGGATAGTGATTCAAATGAAGAAGATGAAATACCTGAGGAAGTTGTTAGGGAGGTTGAAAACTTTAAGAATAAGCCTAAATCCAGCCTGGACAAAACCGAAGCAGTAAATTTAGGGGACGCCGAGACCGTCAAGGAGACTCGCATCATCATTCAATTATCACCAACAGAGAAAAAGGAGTACATTCATTTATTAAAGGAGTATGAGGACATTTTTTCATGGTCATATGATGACATGGCTGGTTTGAGCACGTCCATAGTGGCTCACAAGTTGCCTACCAATCCCATGTGTCTGCCGGTGAAGCAGAAAGTCAGAAAATTCAAACCAGATATGAGCTTGAAAATCAAGGAGGAAGTTACTAAGCAAATCAAAGCCAAAGTCCTCAGGGTGGTTGAGTGCCCAACCTGGTTAGCCAACATTGTGCCAGTCTCGAAGAAAGATGGGAAAGTTAGAGTATGTGTTGACTATCGAGACTTAAACAGAGCAAGTCGCAAGGACTACTTTCCACTGCCAAATATACATATCCTAATCGACAATTTCGCCAAGCATGAACTTCAATCCTTTGTAGATTGCTTCGCGGGTTATCACTAGATCTGGATGGATGAAGAAGACGCAGAGAAAACAACTTTTATTACACCATGGGGGGTATACTACTACAAGATGATGCCATTTGGTCTAAAGAATGCTAGGGCTACTTACATGAGAGCCATGACAACCATCTTCCATGATATGATACATAAAGAAATAAAGGTGTATATGGACGACGTCATTATCAAATCCAAGTGGGTCGCGGATCACATAACGGACTTGAGAAAGTTTTTTGATAGGTTAAGGAGGTACAACTTGAAACTGAACCCCGCAAAGTGTGCATTCGGGGTTCCCGCAGGAAAGTTACTGGGATTCATTGTCAGTCATCGAGGGATCGAGCTGGACCTGTCTAAAGTTAAGGCTATTCAGGAGTTACCGCAGCCTAGGAGCAAAAAGGATGTGATGAGCTTCCTAGGGAGTCTCAACTATATCAGTCACTTCATAGCACAATCCACAGTCATATGTGAACCCATCTTCAAGATGCTGGGGAAAGATGCCGAAACAAGCTGGACCGAGGATTGTCAGAAAGCTTTCGACAAAATCAAGGAGTACTTGTCCACACCACCGATCTTGGTCCCGCCAGAGCTAGGACGACGTTTGCTACTTTATCTATATGTATTGGATGGAGCCTTTGGATGTGTTCTGGGAAAACATGACGAGACAGGGAGAAAGGAACAAGCCATATACTACCTAAGTAAGAAATTCACACCTTATGAAGCACGATACTCTCTACTGGAATGCACCTACTGTGCTTTGACCTGACAACAACAATAACTACCTAGTAAAATCCCACATAGTGGGGTTTGGGGAAGGTAATGTGTACGCAGACCTTACCCCTACCCCGATAGGGGCAGAGAGGCTATTTTCGATAGACCCTCGGCTTAGAAAGACGAAAATAAAATAAAAAACAAGAAAAGAGAATTCATTAGTAACTCCAGTAGAAATCGTAATAGTAACGGAAGCATAAAAACCAAAAGATGAATGACATGCAATAACTGTAACCAGAATCTAAGGCCCGGGGCTAAGATAAACAACAAGAATAGTGTGGGTTCAACATAAACTGCAAGCCATCTAAGATCAACCCTAATCCAACCCCGCCTCACCCCCGGTATAAAGTAAGGAAAGCTTTACTACCCCTATCCTACAACCCTAATGCTTGACCTCCAAGCCTTCCTATCAAGGGCCATGTCCTCGGAAATCTGTAGTCGTACCATGTCCTGCATGATCACCTCTCCCCAATACTTCTTAGGTCTCCCTCTACCTTTTCTCGTACCCACCACGGCCAACCGCTCACACCTCCTCACCGGTGCATCAAGGCTTCTCCTCTGTATGTGCCCGAACCATCTGAGCCTCGCTTCCTGCATATTGTCATCCACAGGGGTGACGCCCACATTTCTCCGAATATCTTCATACCTAATCTTGTCTATCCTAGTGTGCCCGCACATCCACCTCAGCATCCGCATCTCTGCTACTTTCATCCTCTGGATATGGGAGTTCTTAATCGGCCAATACTCTACCCCATACAACATGGCCGGTCTAACCACAACCCTATAAAACTTACCTTTGAGTATCGGTGGCACTTTCTTGTCACACAAGACTCCAGATGCAAGCCTCCGTTTCATCCAGCCCGCCCTTGTGCTTTGACCTGAATGACCCAAAAATTGAGGCATTACTTCTGCACCTATACCACGTACATCATATCCAGGATGGACCCCCTGAAGTACATATTTCAGAAACCCATGCCGACTGGGAAGTTATCTAAGTGGCAGATACTCTTAAGTGAGTTTGATATCGTCTACGTAATTCAAAAGGCGATCAAAGGACAAGCATTGGCAGACCATCTTGCTAAAAATCTTGTGGGAGGAGAATACGAATCCTTGAAAATGTATTTTCCTGATGAAGAGGTGTCATTCGTAGGAGAGGACATTACCGAAGCATATGATGGTTGGAGGATGTTCTTCGATGGAGCTGCAAATTTCAAAGGAGTGGGCATTGGAGCGATTTTAGTATCAGAAATAGGTCAACATTATCCGGTATCTACTAAACTTAAATTTTTATGCACTAACAATATAGCAGAGTATGAAGCCTTCATACTAGGGCTCAACATGGTGATCGACATGAATATTCAGGAGCTGCTGGTAATAGGTAATTCAGATTTGCTTGTGCACCAGGTACAAGGAGAGTGGGCCACCAAGATATTGCCATATCTGCACCATGTACATGAATTGAGAAAGAGGTTCATGAAGATAGAGTTTCGACATGTGCCTAGAATTCAGAATGAATTTGCCGATGCATTGGCCACCTTGTCATCTATGATACGACATCCAAATAAGAATTTTATTGATCCCATCCTAGTGAGAATTCATAATCAACCGGCGTATTGTGCCCACATTGAAGAAGAACCAAATGGAAAACCTTGGTTCCATGACATCAAATAGTATTTGGCGAAAGGAGAATATACAGAGCATGCGAACTATACTCAGAAACACACACTCCGGAAATTGTCCAATCACTTCTTCCACAGCGGAGGAAACTTGTAAAGAAGAACTCCTGATTTGGGATTGCTAAGATGCGTTGACATAAAAGAAGCTTCTAAGCTACTTGAGGAGATACATGTGGGGACCTACGGCCCACATATGAATGGTTTTGTCTTGGCCAAGAAGATACTTAGGGCCGGTTACTTTTGGATGACTATGGAGACAGATTGCGTCCAGTATGTCCGCAAATACTACCAATGTCAAGTGCATGCCGATATGATAAAAGTGTCGCCAAATGAGCTCAATGCCACAATCTCACCTTGGCCATTTGCTGCTTGGGGAATGGATGTCATCTGTCACGACCCAAACTGGAGGGCCATGACTAGCACCCGACCACACTTACTGAGAACCAACGTACATTTCATCTAACCTTCATTATTATCTTTTAAGGCTGACGAGATCAATATAAATGGTAGACCTGGATCATGGACAACCAGCAATAAAATATGACGGCATGAACATACATAGCAGGGGATGACCAGACAATCAAGAAACTACATATAAGGTATGAGCTACCACGCTACTATGAAAGACTATACAACAAAAACTAGCCGACAAGGCATACCAAACTATACATGAGCCGACACCTGTCTATGAGCCTCTAAAAGAACATAAGTGTTGCAACATAGCCGGAACAGGGCCCCGACATACCCATAATGTCTATAACAAAAATTGCATACCAAGACCAAGGCAAGTCCGGAGAAGGGATCTCGCCAATCACCGCTGAACTGGACAGTCTACTGTGGTGGGGGAGCTGCACCTGCCTGTCTATCAGGACCTGCAGCACGACATGCAGCGTCCACAAATAAAAGGACGTCAGTACGAATAAAGTACTGAGTATGTAAGGCAAGGAACCATAAATACGATCAGTAATGTAAGCAAGGATAGAGAATATACAACCTGTAACATCTTAGTACCTCTGAGGGCTACTTACATGAAATGCATGATACATATGTATAAATACATAAACCTTTAAAGCATTCGCCTCTGTGGGCATCATCATCATCATATCGTACCCGGCCATAATAGGCTCGGTAGAATCGTACCCGGCCACGTGGAGCTCGGTAAAACCCAACTGATCAGTGGTTGCACAATAGGTGTCGTACCCGGCCAACTATAGCGTGGCTCGGTAGATTAAAATAGATACATATATATAATGCATGCTCGACTCATGGAATCACATTCTAAACCTTTCGGAGTGACGTAAGGTCGGTATCCTTTGTACACGTTATTAGGACTAACTCTTCACTATGAACCTTATAAGAATCAGGAAGTACCAACAACATTGATAACATAAGAATAAGAGAAGCAACATTAACATCAATCGTTCCATAAGAGGGAAAACAATGTAAGTACTGCTAGCTTCTAAGAGTAGAGTATCTTTGGAAGCTCGTTCATTACATTATGTACAATCGGAGTCGTGCAAAAGAAGGAAAGGGATAGCCTCACATACCTTGTATATACTTCCCCAATCTCAAGCTATGCAATTGTCAAAACTCCTTAGTCTACAATAAGAGAAACGATACTATCGTTATCATTTAAGCGTCATAACTATTATGTATCGACCACAACCTATTTTACGATGAAACGGACAACACCTCCCCTATATATATGACCTCACACCATTCAAAACAGTCACCAAACAGCCCAAACAACATCAATAATAAACATATTGAGCCTCCCAAAATAGTCCACACACAGCCTAATCACTCCATACATACGACGACCACCGTAGTCGTGTCAAACAACCTGGAAATGTTACGAATAACTATCAGCCCATAACCCTACATATATATGGTGTTTCTCCACACCCTTCCTCCTCCAAAACTCCACAAGATAGTAGTAAAATACGCAGCCCAACAACAACGCAAAACAGTCCACAAAACAATAACATTACTACCAAGCCTTTCGATATATATCTCACAAGTTCTAGCTTCAATGGCTTAGCCGCAACTTGGATAATCTTAAATACATATAGAGTAAGAGGTTCCTTACCTTTATACTGAAAGAAAAACTCCAATTTGACCTTAAATTTCCATGAAATATCCCTCCAATGCTGCCACAACAACAAAAAAGCGAAACTAGCGATCAATTAGTGTTTTTCAGCACTAGAATCACTTTAGAAGGCTTGAAATCACCTAGGATTGATATTAAGAACATGAGGGAGTATTTACAGAACATAAACCCTTTAAAACAACCTCCCACACGAGCTGGAATGACACAAAAATGAGCAACAACAAGAAGAACAAGAGACTTACTAGCGCCACGGAATTCCCGACACTTGATTTGTGTTGTTTGCCCTTTTTTGGGTCTTGAATCTTGAGAGAACCTTGAGAGGATGTTCCTAGGGTTCTAAGGTCTGAAAATAGTGAGAAGAAATGACTTAAAACGGGTTGGAGGCATCCTATATAGGTCCAAATATCTTAAACCGCCTTAGTGGGCCCCATAGAGAGGTGCTTGGCACAGTCTCGCGAAAATGTGAATATCTCTCTACTCCAAGATCGTATCGATGAACAGTTTAATGCGTTGGAAATTAGACTCATAGATCTTTAATTTGGTTGGTAGATAACCCCGTAATTCCTTGTAAATTATGAGAAAAGATTAGAAACATTTGACCTAATGTTTAAGTAAAATTATGAACCTAAGTTGCGACAACTTTTGTCGACTTTTGTTTCATAACTCGTTTGACTTCAAGACTTATGATACGGATATTATATGATTAAAATACCTTAATAAATGACCTCTTGAGTGTATTAAGCACCGCTAGATTACCTGAAAATACGAGTTACAACATCCTTGATTCGTTTAACTTCTAATACTGGTTAATCACCCTTATACACTCTTGTATCACTTAAGACCAATAGGATTGACTTCTTATCATCTCAAAGATAATTCCTTCTTGGATTTATGTTAACTAATATATGGCATGAACTAACACATGTGGATATGGGTTGTAACATCATCGGCCCGATCGAGCCCACTACTTCAAACGGGCACAGGTTTATTCTAGTAGCCATTGACTATTTCACAAAATGGGTAGAGGCTGCGTCCTACAAAGCTGTAACCAAGAAAGTCATCGCAGATTTTGATAAGGATCGTATTATTTACTGATTCGGAGTTTCCGAGTTTATTGGCACTGATAATGCTGCCAATCTCAACAGTGATCTGATAAAGGCCATGTGTGAAACTTTTAAAATCAAGAACAAGAAATCCACAGCGTATAGACCTTAAATGAATGGAGTCGTAGAAGCCGCCAATAAAAACATCAAGAAGATATTAGGGATGATGGTAGAAAACCATAAGAAATGGCACGAGAAGCTACCCTTTGCTTTGTTAGGATACCGCACTACAGTTCGCACATCAACCAGGGCAACTCCTTACATACTGGTTTATGGTACCGAAGTTGTCATCCCAGCTGAGGTAGAGGTTCCTTCCTTAAGGATCATACAGGAAGCCGAACTCAGCGATGTAGAATGGATAAGAAGCTGCTATGAGCAATTGGCCCTTATAGATGGAAAAAGCATGAACACAATATGTCATGGTCAACTTTACCAGAACAGAATGTCCAGAGCTTTCAACAAAAGGGTCAAGCCAAGACAGTTTGCACCAGGACAGTTGGTGCTGAAAAAGATCTCCCCACATCAAGATGAAGCCAAAGGGAAATTCTCTCCCAACTGGAAAGGTCCTTATATGGTTCATATGGTGTTAATAGGTGGTGTGCTCATACTTGCAGAAATGGACGGAGAAATTTGGCCGAAACAAATCAATTTAGACGCAGTCAAGAGATACTATATTTAGTCTGTTTATATTCCTTCATCTGATGTAATTGAACTACGCTTGACCTGATTCCCATTTAAGAGAGGATACGTAGGCAGCCCTGTGGTTTCGGTCATATCATAATAAAATTTCTATTTCCCCTAGAATCAAAAATTGGGCAGACTTTTAAGGAAGACCCTCAAAATTCCGGAGCAAGTCCCGCCAATGCCATTGCATACCAGAAAGTCAAAAATTGGTTAAGAAACTGGGACAAAATTTTGAGAAAGGTTCTCAAAATTTCGAAGAAGGTTCAACAAGTTCGTTTCTCGCAAACGGTCGAAGGATCATCTACCAAAATGGGGCAGAATTTTGAGGAGGACCCTCAAAATTCTAACACGAGAAAGTTGTGATGTCTCTGAAATGTGTCACAGACACCAGTTCATCTAAAATTACTTAGTATTTTACTATGTTTCTAAAATGACTCTATTTTTATCAATAATTACATATTTTCGAAAGCCCTATTTCTGTAACAGTCAGGTGTTACCCAGGGAAACCCAAACAAGGCCTCCAGAACAGAACAGAGCAAGTCCAGCGGACAAAGGCACGAACCAACCTCTCCTTATAATTTTTCTTTGAGCGCAGGCACATCTGACGTAGCGATAGCATTCACAAATATGTATACACGAAGCAAAATCACTATCAAACGGGCCACCAAACACTGAACGTATCCCCAGATAAAAAACATTCTACCCTTATTTGCTATTTGTTCTTTGCATGGGACTAAGCCCTATCCCGTATCTTGCATGAGGTTAAGTCCTTGCTCCATATCTGCATAAGGCTAAGCACTGACTTCCATTTGCATGGGACTAAGCCCCGTCCCGCATTTTGCATGAGGCTAAGCCCTTCCTCCATATTTGCATGAGGCTAAGCCCTGCCTCCATATTTGCATAAGGCTAAGCACTGCCTTCCATTTGCATGGGACTAAGCTCTATCCCGCATTTTGCATGAGGCTAAGCCCTACCTCCATATTTGCATAAGGCTAAGCATTGCCTTCCATTTGCATAGGACTAAGCCCTGTCCCGTATCTTGCATGAGGCTAAACCCTGCCTCCATATTTGCATAAATCTAAGCACTGCCTTTTATTTGCATGGGATTAAGCCCTGTACCGAACCTTGCATGAGGCTAAGCCCAGCCTCCATATTTGCATAAGGCTAAGCACTGTCTTCTATTTGCATGGGACTAAGCCCTGTCCCGAACCTTGCATGAGGCTAAGCCCTACCTCCATATTTGCATAAGGCTAAGCACTGACTTCTATTTGCATGAGATTAAGCCTTGTCCCGCATCTTGCATGAGACTAGGATCTGTCTCTAATTTTGCATGAGGCTAAGCACTGCCTTCTCATGGGACTAAGCATTGTCCCTACTTGCATAAATGTTGCTCTATTCTGGTATTATCTATTCGTTCTTCTGTCGGGCTAAGCTCTGCCCTCCATTTTGCAAGACTAAGCCTTATCTTGTTAACATCATGTTATTGCATCTCATGGGCTGAAATATCGCCAATCTGTCCAAAGGCATCATAGTCTAAAGGCATCATCCTCATAGCCAGAAGACACCATGCCATGGCCTGAGGATCTCTCAAATTTGCATATCATTATTCAAAGGCGTCATGGTTCGGAGGCAACATTTTCATGGCCTGAGAACATCATTTCATGGCCTATGAATCTCTTATCTAATCAATTCATGGCCCAATACATCATGGTCTGAGGACGTCATCCTTAACTGTCCAAAGACAACTTTCATGGTCCAAAGGAAATCTGCATCATGTTTAAATTTTCGCACAAATAAATGTTCATAGCATCTCTTTATCTGTAGGTGACCAGTAAGCAACCGCTATCCCAGCAAGAGCGACCTCGCTCCAATTCCTTCAACTATCTCAAACTGGACCGTTCACCATAATGACTCTTTCATCTATCTCGAAATTTTGTGTCCCTTCTTGTAATGACTTCATCGTTATATTCTGTCGATGGACCTAGAACTACACATGGCCTGATTCCTGTAAAACTAGGGATATGTAGGGAGCTCGAAGACCAGAGCCTGGCCTCTATTTTTTAAAACATCCCATTTCGTCAAAATTGACCATCATTTCTTTACCCAAAAACTCTTTCATCCTTCCTGAGTAAAGAGGGGCAGTTGTTGATACCCAATTTTTTCCTATAATATTTTTGAAGTGCATATATATCCTTAAAACTATGCATTGGCATCCATGAGTATTTTTCCATAATTTTTACATTTTTTAATTAATTTATCTCAATATTTTCTTCATATAAATAATTACAAAATTGTATTACAGATGATTTTAAAACATCTCTTGATTTAATATTACCATTTATGGCCTTATTAAGTTCCAATTATTTCACAAATAGCCAGATTTATACCTTTTGGTTACAATTGCACTGATTTTGTTATTATAGCCCATGTACACATCACTGCATAATTTTGCCAGAAATTGGTCCCTTATATTTTTAAAATATTGAATAATTATTTTGAGGCACTTCTATGCATAAAAATTATTTTTTCTCATTGTTAATTATTTTATAAAATATTTTTATTCAAATATTTGGGTATTTAACAAATAGCCTCTTAATCTCCCTAATTTTCGGACCCAAAACCAGCCCAAATCCCTAAACCAATTCACCCAAGCCCAAAGGCAATTAGACCCGACCTAGACCCCTCTAATCTTGGTCGTTGATCTCTAAGATCAACGGCCCACATTGGTTCTTACCAATTTTAACTCCAAACGACCCCTCCTAACCTAAATCATTTTCCACCACACCCCGCCGTCACCCATTCCCTTCTCTCTCAAATGCTCTCTACCTTAACCCTAATCTTCAAGCACTGTCATCGGCTTAGCCCTCCGTTCTATGATGTTTCTCTATCGTCTCAAGCCTATATTGGCCTCTTACTTGCTATGGTTCATCAGTTTCTTGGATCCTTGACATTTGATTTCTTCGCCTGTTTCAGTCCATTTGCTCGACCGTGAGTAAGAAGCCTCTCTTATTTTGATATGAATCCACGATTCTCTAGACCTATGTTCTCATCTCTGATTTACTTCTGAAAACCCTAAATTTTGTCTTTGATCTTCTCAGATCCGTACATATTTGAGAAGAATCGGACCTATTTCACATGTTTTTCATAAAAAATCTTCTTGTTTTTCGAGTGATTTTCCATTTTTTCTAAAGCTAGGGTTTACTGGAAATCCTTTTCTCCAAACATTTCTGACTTTGAATGTTTAACCTTCTATTCTTATGTGCTTTTGGTCGATTTATATTAAGTTTGCCTTAGCCCTAGTTGATTCATGCTAAAACCCAATTTTTTAACATTTTTTTTGCTTTGATTCTGAGCTTGACCGTGTTACCTGTGCACTATTTCGTTCTATGCTTTGATTCTCATGATTTCTCCTTAGTCTAATTTAAACGTCTTGTGATTTTTACCCTAGTATGCCTCTATTAAGTTTTCTGAATTGATTTCCCGACTAATTCTGTGTGTTTATACTTAGCCTATTTGTGTACTTGTGGAAACATATATTATTCTCCTTTAAATCAGTACTATTTTGGATTTATGATTCACTGATTTGCTCCATAAAAAAACTAGGGGCTGATTATTGATTTTTCCTTTATTTGCGAAATTATTTAGTTTCTTACCTTATTTGATTAACTGTGATACTTACTGATTCCTCAAGATTATTTCCTTAATTGAACCCCTGCTTATTTACCCCTAATTTCCCACTCTGTACTTAAGTCTTACTCGATTTTCTTTCCTTAAATATTGTCCTGCCCTTTACCGTTGGATAATTACCCCTTAATTAAGGGAGACTATATTGATTTTGTGCATAATTGATTCAGTAAGCTTCCTTAATTGCTGGCTGATTGATCTCCTTTACCTTAGTCTGTTTTGCTCCCAACTACTATATATACTCTCCTCTATTCTCACTTCTGGTCAGACATTAACTTACAATACACACACACACTCAAACTATTCTCCTTCTTTGCTACTTGTGCTATTGTGAGTCTAACCGGCTGAAAGCCAAGGCTAGATAGTGGGACTATATTTGCTCTATATTCCGCACTCTTTTGTTTTTTTCCTCCATTGGTATGTCTCTAGTTAAATCTGAAACCCAAACTCTATGTGTTTTATTCCTACATTAGCTCATTAATTATGAATTTGACCTATCCTCTCAGTTACTTCTTTGTTTAGCATGGATAAATTCTGTCCTGTTCAATGTACAACTAGTACATCTACACTTCACATGTCTATCTGATGTTTGAACAACCTGTTTGTTGATTTATGATTAATCCTTTAACTATGTGATCATGTTGGTTGCTTAATATGGTTGATCTTACTTGTATATCTGATTCTATCCTCTATATCTTTTCTCCATGTCTTAATTGCCTACTATCCTGATTAATCTGTCAAGGTTGTGAAGCTCCTAAGTGTTCTATGCACATTGTTGTCTACATGTCTCCCTGCACCCTATCCATGTACCCTAATGAGGTTCCTATATGTTCCCAATCCCTTCCACCTATGTGTGCAAACCTACCTACTATAATACTTGTGAATCTGAACCTTCTATGATTTATTGACTATCTACTGAATTTTCTCTCTTCTGAACTGTTTTCAAGTGTAGTCAATATTCTTTTAAAAAATTGGCTTTCATTACTCGTATTTTCTCAAAACTGGTCTATCCTAGAAAAACCTTTTTTTCACTCCTAAACTGTTTCACTAAGTCTTTCAAACTATGTCAGGCACTCTCACTTACTCTTAGGTTATTAAGTTTTTCCCCTTTGGTATGTGTACTGCTTAGGGGTCCTTGAGGTCACTCTAAACTCTGGCATATCAGGGCTGGCTCTTCCACACTGTACATAATCAATCTTTATTTGAGAAAATCTAGGTGTGAGCACTGCCTGAGATCCTTGAGGTCCTTTAGGAACTCTGACACACTTGGACACAAATTTGGCAATGAAATCCTTGGCATTTGAAACTACTGAAGGCATGTTACCCCAGGTTGACTTTGGGCCTGCATCAGGCTCCCTATAGCTTAATTTATACTGCATTTATGTGATTTATTCAATTTTGGTTTGTAATAATTATTTATAAATAAATATTGAGGTAACTAGTGAAATGGGAGGGTAGCTGTATGATACTGTGGGTAAAACTAGGTAGAAAACATGTTATAGGTTTTATATCCTGCAAATCTGCATTAGAAGCCATGTTCTAGGATTGATGTGTTCATTTACATTTAAACCATGTTGAACTTGTGCATTAGATAACCTGTTTTTAGGGCCTTCACGCTTACTGCTTCAGCATGTTGCATGCTCAATTCTTGGTTTTTCGCAAGTATTGTCACATAAACATCCTGCTATCAAATAATCTTAATAAATTTATCATTCTTGTATGCATTAGATACCATGTTCTTAGGAACTCTGTTTGCATCTGTTTGAACCACGTCTATTTCGATTAAATGTCCATGAAAAGGTTTAAAATAGACTCACGTATAGGTATCATGGTCTCTAAACACAAATTGATAAATTACCTGTCATAATCTATATCACCTAGATCCAACATGCTTATAGGTTGAATAATCTCAAACTATTTAAACAATTCCTGTAACTGTGATTGTGTAGAATCCCACGCCTAGGCAGGCCTTAGGTAATTAATCTCCTTGTAAAATAAGAAACAGTGTCCTGGTTGTGTTTAAACTGCTTAAGTTTCACAGGCTATAAAATCAGTAGGCAAACTGGTTAGGATTCCACCACTTCCCTTAAAACAAACACTGCATATCATGTATCTGTAACATTCATCTAGATATCATGTTCTAAGGATTTCTGAACTTCTTCAAAATCAGTTGTTTGAGACGTGCTGTTTATTTGCTTATATATTTGTAGAGGTAAACATGAACTTTTTAGCTGCTTCCTTAATTGACAGTCCTATATGTTATTCGTTGTCACCTAGACCTTTCCCTTTTAAACACCTTAGGATTCTCTAGAACTGCCTAAGTCTAGAGGTCCTAAATTCCTCCGGGGCCACAAGGAAGGGACGAGTAACAATACGCTTAAGGGGTCGTTAATCAAATTCGCTTATATAACCGTTAAGGGAAGGGTAATGGGTAGGAAAAGGATATGATGACATGCACACTAATGTCACGTGTAGCCCCTCTAGTTGAGAAGGATTACCGGGCATTGCATAGATTGATCCTGTAGGCTAATCAACTTAGGACTTCGCTTTCCCAATTCCTATATGTGTTTTAATTATCTAAACTTCCTTTTTCTTTACATATATAGCTGTGCAAACTACTTTTACTTTCATTATCTAAATTTCCGTGATCACATACGTATTTAGACTGTGAAAACTACCTTTATTTGTAAATATGTGCTAAGGCTGCTTACTTTTAATTGACTAATTCACATAGTTTAAGTTCGGTCAGGATCCAGCGTTGTGGACCGCGATGGGTGCCTAACACCTTTCCCTCAAGGTTATTTCGATCCCTTACCCCGATCTCTGGTAATGCAAACTAGTTACATGAGTTAATAGCTCTAGGTGCCCTAACACACCTTAATCCGTTAGGTGGTGACTCTTCAAACACCCAATTCCCAAAAGGAAACAAGTTGTTCCCAATGAATGTCGAAACCCGGACTCCGCGAGGAAAAAGGGGGCGCGATAGCATGGCGACTCTTCTGGGGATATTTTAGGCTCTTACCATAACAAACTTATTTTGTGAATTAGCCTAAGCATGCTTTATCCCGTCTACCCTTTCCCCTCTATTTGGATTTAACTGCTTATTTATGATTTCTTTATTTTCCTGAAACTCACTTGTCTCTTTGTTTTCTTTTTTTGTAACTGTCTTTCAATTATTTAAATACTGAAACCTTAGGACCTTTACCATGTTCTCCACTTTTTCCTTGGTCTATGAGAATCTCAGAAGATAGAGATGAAGGATCATCAATTTTTGGGGTTTATGAGATAGTTGCCTTAAAACTGTAGGGTAAAGGGAAATCTAGGTTAGAGGTGGTTTCAGTGGTTAAGACTGGGATGGTGACAGAGGATTCATCGGGGACAAAAGACTCAAGGGTTTTCTCTGGGTCAGTGTCGGATTAGAAGAAGGGATTTTGGAGAGATTGTCAGCTATTGAAGAGATAGAGTTGAGAATCTTTGGAGAAAGTCTAATGAGGGGGTATGATCAGTGAAGAGAAGAGAGGGTTTTAATGAGAGAAGATAATTATGAGGAGAAAGATAGGAACCAGTTCTGAAACGGTGGTAGTGCTTGGGGAGTTGCAACATTTCAGAGGAAGATGGAAAGGATTTGAAACGAAAAGACGTGATTGCAGAGATTGAAAAGGTGGATGACATGGCAGTTGATATTTATACCTTTTCAAGATGTGTATTAAAGAATGCACATGACTACTAACCTTTGGTACAAGAACCAGGTTCTTGACATGTCTTTAAAAATTTCAATCCTCTTTCACCACCCATGCAATGCATCTACAACTTCTTTAATCATCATGCGTGTTTACCTGCAACGGTATTGAAGTGAGTTAGACTTGGCCAGAAAACACTTTAGCTAATTTTACTTGAAGGTGTTTTTCATAGCCAACTGATGGGAATCAGGTTCTAAATTAGGCTTTAATAGCCCCAGCTTCACCCTATTTATTTCAAAATGTTCCCTACTCAATGCTTTGGTGAAAATATCTATAATTTGGTCTTCTGCACTGCAGAACTTCATACATATAAGCCCTTTCTCCATACTGTCCCTCAGAAAATGATGTCTCACATCAATGTGCTTGGTTCTTTGTGTTGAACTGGATTCTTAGCAATGTTGAGTGCACTGGAATTGTCACATAGAAGAGGCACACAATCAATAAATACTCTAAAATCCTCCAATTATTGTTTGATCCATAGAAGCTGAGCACAACAGGAAGCTACAACTACATATTTTACTTTAGTTGTTGAAAGAGCCACTGAGTTTTGCTTCCTTGTGCCCCAAGAGATGAGACATGATCCTAGAAAGTGAGTCATTCCAGAAGT
This sequence comes from Nicotiana sylvestris, assembly GCF_000393655.2. Taxonomy (NCBI): domain Eukaryota; kingdom Viridiplantae; phylum Streptophyta; class Magnoliopsida; order Solanales; family Solanaceae; genus Nicotiana; species Nicotiana sylvestris. The sequence goes on from NC_091058.1 coordinate 19,250,835, forward strand.
ACTTTTCCTGTCCACAAGATAACCTGCATAGTCAGCATCAACATACCTAATAAGATTAAAATTGTCACCTGAGGGGTAGTATAGGACCAGGTCCTGTGTTCCCTTAAGATATCTCAAAATTCTTTTGACAGCCTTCAGATGAGATTCCTTGGGATTTGACTGAAACCTTTCACATAGTGCTACACTGAAGACAATATCAGGTCTGCTGGCAGTGAGGTAGAGAAAAGACCCAATAATGCCTCTATACATGATTTGATTCACAAGAGATCTAGACTCATTTATGTCCAGTCGAGTAGCCATTGTAATGGGAGTGTCTATCACTTTTGATGATTCCATATCAAACCTCTTCAAGAGCTCCTTGATGTATTTCTACTAACAAATAAATGTACCCTTTGTGGACTGCTTCACTTGAAGACCCAAGAAGAAATTCAGCTCCCCCATCATGCTCATTTCAAACTCACTTCCCATGAGTTTTGCAAATTCTTCACACAGTGAATCAGCTGTTGCCCCAAAAATGATATCATCAACATATACCTGAATAATGAGCAGGTTCCTTCCCCGTTTCTTCAGGAACAAGGTGTTGTCAATTTTTCCTCTTGTAAAACTATTTTCTAAGAGGAACTTTGACAACCTTTCATATCAAGCTCGAGGAGCCTGCTTCAACCCATACAATGCTTTGTCCAGTTTAAATACATATTCAGGGTGTTCATGACATTCAAGCCCTGGAGTTTCTTTATATAGACTTCTTCCTTAAGAAGTCTATTCAGAAATGCACTTTTGACATCCATTTGGAATAGAGTGAATTCCATATGATATGCAAAAGCGATTAGGATTCTAATAGCTTCCATGCGAGCAACCAGAGCAAACGTCTCATCATAATCAATTTCTTCCTCCTGATTGTAGCCTTGAACCACTAGCCTAGCCTTGTTCCTTGTAGTGTTTTCATGTTCATCAATCTTATTCCTAAATACCCACCTGGTTTCTATAATGGTTCGATCTGAGGGTCTAGGTACCAGGTGTCATACATTGTTCCTTTCGAACTGATGCAACTCATCTTGCATGGCTGTAATCCAGTCTGCATCCTTTAAGGCTTCCTTGATGTTTTTGGGTTCTATTTGGGAAAGAAAGGCTGAGAAGGCAAGTGAATTTCTGGCTTTTGATCTGGTTTGCACTCCAGAATCTAGAGGGGTAATTATGTTGTCAAGAGGATGAGAGATTTTGTGTTTCCAGTTGGGTATTTGAGGATCATTTGTAGAGGAGATGGGTATATCTAACTGGTTCCCTTGTGTTCTTCTCTCAGCTACTTGTGGAGTACCTTGCACCGCATCAACCACTCTTTCTTCAGCTTTAGTGGTTGTAATTGAGGTACCTGGTTCCCTTGAGGAAGAAGCTGCATCATCTCCACTTGGCTCCTTTACTTGACTCATCATGTCTGTCTTTCCATTTGTCATGTTGATGACTTCACCTGGAACCAGTAAGGTCTCCCCATCTTGATCATCCTTGTTGATTTTCTCATAGGAGGGATATGACTCGTCAAACATTACGTGAACGCTTTCCTCAACACATTGAGTCCGATTGTTGTATATCTTGTAAGCTTTGCTTTGAGAAGAATAACCCCAAAAAGATTCCTTAATCAGTCTTGGAATCAAATTTACCAAGCTGATCCTTTCCATTGTTGAGAACATAACATTTGCACCCAAATGTTCTTAGGTGAGTCAGCTTGGGTTTCCTTCCATTCAGCAACTCATAGGGGGTTTTGTTCATGAGATATCTAATCATACACCTATTAATCAAGTAGCAGGTAGTGTTGACAGCTTTAGCCCAGAAGTTCTTTGCAATCCCACTGTCGATCAACATTGTTCTTGCCATTTCCTCAAGAATTCTATTCTTCCTTTCCACAACTCCATTTTACTGGGGTGCTCTTGGGGCTGAGAAGTTGTGGGTAATTCCATTTTCATTACAGAACTCATCAAATTTGGCATTGTCAAATTCTGTTCCATGATCTAATCTAATACATGTTACTCTTGACTCCATCTTCACCTGGATTTTCTTCACAAAGGCCATAAATACCTCAAAGGTTTCATCTTTTGTTCTAAGAAACAGAGTCCATGTGAATCTGGAGTAGTCATCCACTATCACAAAGATGTATCTTTTTCCTCCCCTACTTTGCACTCTCATAGGGCCACACAAATCCATATGAAGAAGATCGAGTGGCTTTGAGGTGCTGACATCTTTTTTAGACCTAAATGAGGACTTCACATGCTTCCCTCTAGCACATGCATCACAGACTTTCTGTACTTTGAACTTTGACATGGGAAGACCACGGACCGGGTCCTTCTGAATTAGTTTATTCAGAAGAGAGAAGCTTGCGTGCCCCAGTCTTCTGTGCCAGAGTTCAACATCATCATGAACATCTTTCAGACAACTCAGATCACCACTTTTTATAGACTCGAAATTAGCAATATAGATATTCTTATATCTCTTGGCCATAAGTACCACTTTACCAGTTACCAGATTAGTGACTGTGCATATCTTGGACAAAAACTCCACCTTGTTTCCTTTATCGCAAATCTGAGAAACACTCAAGAGACTGTACTTAAGACCATTGACATAGTACACATTCTCAATTGAGTGAGTGAGTGATTTCCCAACTTTTCCAACTCCGAGAATGTACCCCTTTTTCCCATTGCCAAAGGGTATACTCCCTCCTTGCAGGGCTTTTTGTGAAAGAAAGTCCATGGTGTTCCAAGTCATGTGCTTTGAACATCCACTATCCATGAATCATTGCTGACTGCTTCCTTTCACTGTTTCCTGCACGAGGAAATCAAGAGTTAGTTTTAGGAACCCAAATAAGTTTGGGTCCCTTGTAGTATGCAAGAGGATGAATAAGAGTTCTCTTAGTCCATGCAGGTAACATGCGTTTTTTATGGCTGGCACCTGGTCCTGTTGATACCCAATTTTCCTCTCATATATTCTTAAAATACATATATACTTTCAAAATAGTGCATGAGCATCAACCAGTATTTTTCCATAATTTTCTGTAATTCTAAAAGGATTTTAATTAATTTATTCTAGCATTTTATTATCCAAATAATTACTAATTGCATCACAAATAATTTTAGGATGATTTATTACTTGATTTTTTATCATTTATATTTAAATTAAGCTTTAATAGTTTTATGCATAATTATATTTGTATCTTTAAGCTATAATTCCAATAACTTTGCAATAATAGCCCATATATGCATAATTACATTATTTACACGAAAAATTATATTTTGTATTTTTATAATATTAAATAATTATTTTAAATCATTTTTATGCATAAAAATTATTTTTATCATTTATTAACTATTTTTTACAAATCATTTTATCAATTAATTGGGTATTTAACAAATAGCCTCTTTTAATTTGGTTTAATTTCACACCTGGCCCAAAATACTACCCTAGCCCAATTAAATAACCCTGATCGATAAACCATAGCCCAACTTCTTATTGACCCGCCCAACCCCAAATCAAATCCTGGTCGTTGATCTTAGAGATCAATGGTCTAGGATGTTATTTCCTTTTTAATTAACCCCAAACCCTACTCTCTTCCCATAACCCGCTGCTCCTGTTTCCCTTACCTCTTCGATTATCTCTCAAAATCTCCCCTAACCCTAGCCATTGTCACCTGAACCCTTCAATCCATAGGGTTTCCCATCGATCTTAGGCCCCATCCAGCCTCCTACCTCTACTGGTTGTTCGATTTCATTATTGTTTGATGGAATATCAAGGAGACTCGAACAAGACTCGGTCCAAACCTTTCATTTTCTCAATGAACCTGTCTGTGTTCATCTCTATATTTGTGAGTACTGTTATCTTCATGTTTATGGCTTAAACCTCTGGTTCAAAACTGGATTTTTTCTCACCTCTGTCATTTTTTAAAACCCTAGTCACTTTCTACTCGAGTCTGTTCAGATATCTATAGATCTGACATGATTTTGAGTTTATCTGATATTTCTCTTTAAAAATCTTTTGTTTTTCTTGTTATTAACCGATTTTAGCTTTTCTCTAAAGTTAGGGTTTCATCTTTACGTTTCTGCAACATTTTTCTAAAGAGTTTGAGTGTTTTAACTCTGGTTCTCTGTGTTTGCTCGACTAGTTTTCATATCTATGTTCTAATCCCTAGGGTTCCTAATCACTTCACTGTTTTTCTTGATATTTGCCCGTTATTCTTTGGCCTTGTCAATTAACAGAGATTAACTGATATTATTTGCCTAATTAGGGTTCGAAATTATATTTTCTGTTGAAATTGGTATTTCTCTGCGATTTTACTTATTTTTTCTTATTTGTGACTTATAATTGGTACTACTTGCCTTAATTAGGTTACTAGCCTGATTTTTGGGATTTGATTGTTTTAACCGGCCCATACATGGTCTTTGATTTATTTGGTTACCTTATTAAACCTCAAACTTGGTTGTTAATTGATTCTCTCTAATTTAAGGGGTTTTTCCCGGATCCTGCTGTGTTAATTGATTGAGTTTAGCCTTAATTAACTGGTTAATTTGTTTTGCATACCTTATTTGTGAACTCTTAATTTTCTTTGCCTTGTTTGTTTTACTCTGCTAAATGCTATATAAACCGCCCCATTCTGATTTTTAAAACACAAGAACACACACGGAAAGTTACAGAAACACCTACACACATAAACTCTTACTCTTACTCACACACTCACAACCATAGTTCTTTCTGTTACTTCTATTTGCTGCACTATCTAGCCGGCTGAAAGCCAAGGCTAGACTCTTAGATTCGATTTGCCTTTACCTTCCCGCTTGCTATCTCCTTAACTGGTATGCCTCCATTTCTATTATCATTCTATATTCTATGTAGTTAAACTTCAACATGTTTCTGTTTGCCCCATGTTTTCCTGTTTATTGCTCTCTTAATCAGCATGACTTATTCCTGTTAACTTGCCCTATCTTATATGTTAGTATAGTTATTATACTTGAGCACATTCCTATTTTATCCATAACACTTGTTTACTTGTTTCTCAACTAGAATGCCCCGATTCTTGTCCTGTTTTTATGTGCTGATAATTTACCTTAGCATGTTCCTGATCAATTCATGGTTTCTGTACACTTCTTTCAAGAATAATGTGCTTTAAATTCCTGCTACCTTTTCTGTATGGCTGTCTGATTAGTCATTTGACTTCAGCATGTTTCTCTCTGCTAAATACATGTTCATATGATTCCACCTAGTAATACTTAATAGACTAAATCAACTCCGGCAATGTGAAACCTTGTTTGACTCAATTATGACTCTATTCTGTCTATGATTCCAGTATTCCTATTTTGTTGTGATTGTTTAACTACTGGTAAATATATCTGAATTAATCTGCTGAAATATGGTTCTGTTCTGTTTGCAACTTGTTTAAAACTTCTGAAAATAAACTATTTTTTTCATAAAACCATCCCCTACCTTTGTATACTATTTTTAAACTCTTACTCTTAGATATCTAGGGTCCTGCCACCCCCAGTGTGAGCACTGCCTAGGGTCCATGAGACTCCTCCGAACTCTGACACACTGGGGTTGGCCTTCCAAATTCTTTACAAAACAGTTTCGTTGAAAAGGTTCTGGTGTGAGAATTGCCCAGAGTCCCTGAGGCCCTTGGGAACTTTGACACACCAGAAGCCCATTTTGTGTATTGTGAACTACCTGTGGACATCAAACTTGCTTGCTTGAAGGGCTGGTTTCCAGGTTGACACTGGTTTCCAGTATAATGATTTTTCATTGTATTGGTCTATAATAATGTAATAATCCTTGTAAAAACAGATATGGGGTTATTAGTAAAAGCTGGGGAGGGATCTTTATATATATCTTTTATTAAATTCGGGTAGAAATCATGCCTATAGGTTGTTGTGGTGATTCGTTATGTGCATGCCATTAGAAACCATGCTTATAAGACTTATCTTATTACTTGTAATCCTGAATTTTCACACTTTGCATCCTAGAAATCCTGCTTCTAGGTCATTTATCAATTCTACATCAAAGAAACATATTTCCAAAATCTCCTTGTATGCATTAGAGATCATGTTTCTAGGATATTCTTTATTGACTGGCTTGGCAACTTGTTAACGCCTTTACTCACCTAGATATCATGCCTATAGGGATTGTATAAAATCAGTCTTAATACTTAGATATCATGCCTATATGGAATAATGTTTGTAACCCATTTTGTACTTAAAAAGCATGCCTATAGGATTTAAAGATAAAATCTGCCTGTTAAAATCAGTAACTAGTTTAAAACTTAGATACCATGTCTATAAGGTTCTGCCCGACTATTACTTACGCAAGCCTGTAGGTTAATTAAAATTCTGGGTCCAAAAACTGTGATTGCTTGTTTGAAATATGGCCAGATTCAGAGTATTAACAAAATCAGTAGGCAAACTGATAGGTACTCGTCTGCTCGTTTTAATAAAACTGTTGTATATTCTGTTTGTGCTCATTTAGATATCCTGCCTATAGGATCCTAAAATCATTTAAAATTTCTTGTTTGAACAACGTGCATTTGTTTGTCTTTTTGTGGAGGTTAACATGATCCCACTTAATTGCTCCTTATGTGACCGTCCTACTTGACTTTTGTTTGTCGTTTAGTTTTCTCTTTTTAAACAACATAGGTGAGTCTAGAACCTCCTTAAATAGAGGTCTTAAACACCTCTAGTTCCAGAGGTAAGGGACTGGTAGTGCACGCATAAGGTACGTACTGGATGTTATTAGAACGCTTAGGTAATAATTAAAAAGGGGAGGTGTAACGACCTGGCCGGTCATTTTAAGAATTTATGCCCCGATCCCCTATTAACTGTTTCCCCATGTTTGTTTATGCTATTGTGAGTTGCTGGGGGGAATTATTGGGAGTTTCAGAGAATTTTGGGACACTTATACCTACGCGTTCGCAATGGTGCTCCCGCGTTTGCATAGGAGGAGGAAGTTTTGCATCGCGTTCGCGACCTGGGCATCGCATTCGCGATGAAGAAATCTGGACCCAAGTGAATTTTTGCTTCGCGAACATGAGGGGCCTTCCGCATTCGCGAAGAAGGAATATCTGGGCAGTATTCAAATAGCCTATCCGCGACCCTTCTTTATTTTTCCACTATTTTTGAACGGGATTGAAGCTTTTGAGGGTGAATTTTGAGGAAACCAAAGGGGAATCACTTGGAGGTAACATTTTTGACTTCATAACTAGTTTATATGTGATTAAAGACCTAATTAGTGGTAAAAAATTTGGGAAAATGGGTAATTAGGGCTTGAGATTAAGAGACTTTAACATGGGTATTTGAGGGGTCAATTGAACTCTGATTTCAGTTTTCTTGTTATGTATAGACTCGTGAAAGTATGAGAATTCTGAAAATGTAAATTTCACCTGATTCCGAGACGTGGGCCTGAGGGGCATTTTGGTCATTTTTCTTAATTTCGCGTATTAGCTTAGAATTTCTTTGTGGAATCAGTTACTTGAAGTGTTATTTACATTATGCAATTGAATTGGATAGATTTGGGCCATTTGGAGTCGAGTACTGGTGGCAAGAGCGTGATTTCAGGTTGATTTTGAGCCGGTTCGAGGTAAGTGGCTTGTCTAACCTTGTGGGGGGGGGGCCGACATTCCCCTTAGGATTTGGTATTGTGGTAATTGAAATGACTTGTACGTGAGGTGATGAGTGTATACTTGTGCTAGTTGTTGAAAATCCTATTTTCACTTAAGTAGATTTAGTTGTGTTTTCCTTTCTTGCTTACTCTACTTGAAATTTAAATCTGCTGTTAGCTTAGAAAAGCATGTTTAATTTATTTAGTTGAGTATTCCTTATGTTGTTGCTGTATATTATACTTTGGGACTACGGGACAACATCCCGAGAGGTCCCCTGCACGTATTTATGATTTGAGTTGAGGTGCGGGATACCGAGAGATCCCTAGCACGTATATTAAGGATACCAAGAGATCCCTAGCTTATATTGAGGATACCAAGAGATCCTCGGGATACTAAGAGATCCCTGGCATGTATTGAGGGTACTAAGAGATTCTCGGGATACTGAGAGATCCCCGGTTATTATCTTTGAGAAGAGTGGTATTCCTGGTGATTGTTTCTGTTTCTGTTTTAGTTATTGTTATCTTTATTATCCTGTATTGATTCTTAGTATTATCTTCCAACTATACTGCTTTATCTTATACTGTCGCACCTTATATTTCATTTAATCTCAGTAGGGCCCTGACCTTCCTTATCACTACCTAACCGAGGTTAGGCTTGACACTTACTAAGTACCGCTGTGGTATACTCATGCCCTTTCTGTACATGTTTTTCATGTGTAGATCCAGGTACCTCCACTTAGACTCATCACGCTTGAGACGAGGCGCTTATAGAGACTCCGAGGTATATATGCCACATCCGAAGATCGAAGAGTCCCTTTCTACTCCCCCTTTTTAGTATTAGCCCTTCTGTATTTTCCTTTTTCCTTTGGATAGATATTTTGGAGTTAGATATTTATAGACATTCAAAGGCTTGTGATCATGAGATTCCGGATTTTGGGAAATATAGTTAGATTTCAAAAGTTGATATTGTGTATGTCGAGCAACACTTTTAAACACTGTTTTGCTTCACTATTTCGTTTTATTATTTCTTCTGCAAATTGGTTTTTTCCGCATTGTTACGCTTACCTAATCATAGAGACTAGGTGCCATCACGATAGTTCACGGAGGGCGAACCAGGGTCATGACAGGAGGGTAATTGGGTAGTAAAGAAGATGATGACTTGTGCGCTAATGCTACGCGTAACACCTCAATTTGGGGAAGGTTATCGAGTATTGCATGGATGTGATCCTATAGGCTAATAAACTTAGGTCCACTTTAATTCCCGTTTTAAAATAATCTCTATTTGTTTAAACTGCATTATTTCCTTAAAGACTAATTCGCTTAAACTGAGTTTGGCTGGGACCCACCGTTGTGGACCTCGAGGGGTGCCTAACACCTTCCTCTCAAGGTAATTTTGAGCCCTTACCCAATCTCTGGTGATGCAAACTGATTTCATGAGCTATTTGCTTTAGGTGCCCTAACGCACCTTAATCCGTTAAGTGGCGACTCTTTAAATCTCTTACCCAATTCCAAAAGGAAAGGAGTTGTCACAAAATGTCGAAACCCGGATTCCTCGAGGAAAAACGGGGGCATGACAGGTCCCTTTTTAGTAGTTATATTTTCAGCAAACACTTTGTTTTTCTAAATAGACTGGACCCTGGCTTGGAAGTTTTCCTTGAAATGGCCATTGTTCCCACAGTGGGTACACATCAGTTATCCAGTACAGTAACATGCTTGCTATGGGGGTTGTAAGGGATTTTCTCTTTTTGAAACCCTATTCCCTGCTTGTTTTCACCATTATTAACATACATGGCAGTGATAGCTTCCGAGGACCAGGTCCACTTGAAGGACTTTTCAAGATCATTTTTTACTCTTTCCAGTTCAGTTTGGAGATGCTTGTTTTTCTTTGTTTCAACACACATGCTAATTTTCACAGCCTTCAACTCGTTTTCAAGCATAATGTGTGCCTCACTGGCTACCTCTTTTCCTTTTCTAGAATTTCCAAGTCTAGACTCAGTTCCTAGCCCCTCTATAGTTTCCCTCAGGTCTGCAATCATTATCAAGAGATCATCGCTCTCCTCAATTTCAGTCACTCTCTTCACTAAGGCCTCTTTTTCTTTACTAAAATTCTCAATGGTTTCCTTATAGTCAACATATACAACTACTAAGCCATCTCTTTCATGTTCTATGTTAGCAATTTTTTCAGTTAAAACATTTTTTTCTTTCTCCAAATCACTTATAGTTTCCTTCAGATCAACTACACGCACTACCAGATCATCTCTAGTTTGTTCAGCTTCTCCTAGCTCTAAGGTCAAGACATCTTTATCCTTCACAAGACTATGATAGGTATCAGTCAATACACTAGCTAAAAGCATGATTTTTTAGGGGAGTAGGATTTCAGATTTCTCTGAACATCCCTGAAGTTTACCTCACTGTTGTCATCATCTTCGTCATTATCTAATTGGGCCATCAAAGCAAATATTGAATCATATTCATTTTCTTCACTTTGAACCACCATCATGGAACTGTCACTTGCATCAGTTTCTTCTTCAGACTCACTAGACGAGTCTCCCCACGCTACAAGATCCTGTTTCACCACATTGTCAGCAGATCTCTTCCTTTTGAAGTGCTTGTCAGGAACCATGTTCCTCTTTGCTGCTTTATTAGGATTGTATTTGGAGTGTTCTTTCTTCATGAGAGGACAACCTTTGATGAAGTGCCTGGCTTTACACATTTGTGACAAAGGTCATAATTCGTTGGTCTACTGGAGTTGCCCATTTTCAGTATTCGTCAATTTATTTTGACCATCTTCTGAAACTTCTTGGTTAAGTAAGCCATGTCACTGTCCTTCTTACTTGATTCATTGCTTTCATCTTTGAGTACCGGGTTCTATTCCTTTTTTGGTTCTCTTCTTTCACTGTCTATCTTCCTCTTCATCTAGTAGGTTTTCAGATTTCCAACCTGCTCGTCTATGGTCAGCTCCTACAGGTCCTTTGCTTCAGTAATGGCATTCACCTTACTCTCCCATGAACTTGGCAGAATACTAAGGATCTTCCTCACAAGCTTGTTCCTGGGAATGATTTCACCAAGTAAGTATAGCTCATTTATAATGGAAGTGAATCTTATGTGCATATCTTGAATAGATTCATCGTCTTTGATCCTGAAGAGTTCATACTCAGTGGTGAGCATATCAATCTTAGATTGCTTTACTTGAGTGGTTCCCTCATGTATTGTTTGCAAAGCTTCCCATATCTCCTTGCCAGTTTAACAAGATGAGATCCTATTGTATTCATCAAGTCCTATTCCACACACCAAAATTTTCTTGGCACGAAAATTTCTCCACAACTTTCCTATCTGCGTCATTGTATTCTTTTCTGGTCTTTGGCATCGTCAATGAAAGATCTCCGATTTTCTTTGTTGGCATATAAGGACCATTACATATGACATCCCACAACTCAGAATCTTCATCCATGATAAAATCATACATTCTTGTCTTCCACCACTCATAGTATTGCCCATTGAACCTGGGTGGTCTGTATGTAGATTGACCTTCTTCAAAATTTGGTGGAGCAGCCATAAGAATCCTTCCTAGGTGTTAGCCTGATAGGAGGAACCTGTTTTTGTACCAATTGATAATTTATATGAGTCCACCAAACTATAGAGTATCAGGTCCTCTATGAGTTTCTACTGAGAATACTAATAAAACAATAAGTAAATAAGACAAAGAATTTTACGTGGAAAAATCCCTGCTCAAGAGGATAAAAAACCACGACCTACACTGGTAGGATTTCAACTTCACTATGAGCAAATTTTACATTACAACCTATGCAATCTAGGAATTAAACTCGTAATCCCTCACTAACTCGTAATACGCCTATTACAATCCACTTTGCAATACACCTATTACAAAGACTTCAACTCATGACTAACTCTAGTCACGACACAAACACAAAGGGTTTATGATTTTATAAAGGGGTTCCTAAGCAACATTTCTATCTAAGCAATTTAGGAATTACAATGAAGAACAATGACAAAGTTACAACTCAACTAAGTACAACAAAATACTAGGTTTTGGAACTGGTCCGTAGTAGCGTTTAACTTTGTTCTTGAGGCTCTTGAGAATTAAATTCGCTATCTCAGAAGGCTTGAATGCTTGTAGTGAATTCTCAATTGTTCAAATGATGTTTTGTTGTAATACTCTTGTTAATACACCTTTGATGACATCACTTGAATGATATAAGCACTTGGTTGGTCAAAGGACAAGTGACTGCAGAACTGTGTTGCACTGTTTCTGTGGCAGTCACTTTCCAGCTGAACACGGTTAACTTTCGTACTGCTATCAGGGACACACAAGGGATCAGGTCCCTATGTTGGTTCTCTGTCTTCTACAGTTGTAGCAGTTCACATTAGCTGGAGTTCTAGCTGGAGTCCGTTGATTAGCAATGTATACCAAGTATGTCAGGTTTCCTATCTGGTTCTTGACAGTAAGTTTGTTAGATCATCAAAACATAAGGCTAAGACATTGAAAACCCATCACGACATGTGCCTAGTTTGGGATTTAAGGGGTCATAAATGCCTAAATGGTACTACCATTTACAACGTAAGTGTGACCATTTTTGGCTCCCATGGCATGCATCACTTACGAAGCCTTTTGCACATTTTGCTAAGACTTGGCGATTGTTATCCCATTTGGGGCGTAATTGCCAGCAATTCGATAACTTTAGTCATTTATAATTGCATTAATCATAATTGCCATGTGTAAGTAGATATTGGTGTCATTTCGTATTTAATTACTCCACTGGTTGGTTTAGTTACATCAGCTTTAATTTGGTTGCTTCGATCTTATAATGGAAAAACTCTTTTCTTGTTATAAAATAAAAGCAATGCAGTAAAATGTAAACAAGAAGAGATATAGAGAATGGAGAAGTGTTTTCTTCTTTCACTTTGGTGTAATTTTTCATTGCAATTACATGGCCTTTTATAGGCATAAAAAGTAAAGATGATGGACATAAAATAGGAAATTTAATCTTTAAGTTATTCACAACATGGGCATCCAATGTAGCATCCAATGTAGTATCCAATGTAGTATCCAAAGTAGTATCCAATGTACAAACTATTCATAACACTCCCTCTTGGATGTCCATGTAAGATAATGTGCCTCATTAAAAACTTACAAAAAAAAAAATATTGGGATATACATAGTTATTTATAATATGCATTGCTTGCTGCCTCATTAAAAACCTTACCAGGAAAACCCAGTGGGACAAAACCTTGGTTAAGGAAAAGAGTGCAGCGTGTAGTTACTCCCCTGATGAAAAATCACTTAATGTCTCGAAGACGACGCATTCCAATCTTATATATCAGCTTTTCAAATATTGAGGTTGGTAATGCCTTAGTGAACAGATCAGCCAAATTATCACTTGAACGAACTTGTTGTACATCTATTTCACCATTCTTCTGAAGATCATGAGTGAAAAAGAATTTCGGTGAAATGTGTTTTGTTCTATCTCCTTTGATATATCCTCCTTTCAATTGAGCTATGCATGCAGCATTGTCTTCATACAATATTGTTGGAATATTCTCTTTCGAAGAAAGACCACATGTTTGCTGAATGTGTTGAGTTATAGATCTTAACCAAACGCATTCTCGACTTGCTTCGTGAATGGCTATTATCTCTGCATGATTTGAAGAAGTAGCAACCATAGTTTGTTTTGTCGAACGCCATGATATGGTTGTACCTCCACTTGTAAATAAATAGCCTGTCTGAGATCGACCTTTGTGTGGATCAGACAAATATCCTGCATCTGCATAACCAATCAATGATGACTTGGATTCATTTGAATAAAATAAACCCATATCAATGGTCCCTTGGAGGTATCTGAATATATGTTTAATACCATTCCAGTGTCTTTGTGTTGGCGAAGTACTAAATCTTGTCAATAAGCTTACTGAGAAAGCTATATCTGGTCGGGAATTATTGGCAAGATACATTAATGCCCCAATTGCACTAAGATATGGTACTTCGGCACCAAAAAGCTCTTCATCATTTTTATGAGGTCGGAATGGATCTTTCTTTATATCAAGTGATCTCACAACCATCGGGGTACTCAATGGATGTGCTTTATCCATATAGAATCGCTTTAAAATCTTTTCGGTGTATGTCGATTGATGGACAAATATTCCATCTTTCATATACTCAATTTGTAGACCAAGACAAAATTTTGTCTTTCCAAGATCTTTCATTTCAAATTCTTTCTTCAAACAGTCTACTGTTTTTGGAAGCTCCCCAGGAGTTCCAATGATATTTAAATCATCAACATACACGGCGATTATAACAAATTCAGATCTAGACTTTTTTATAAAGACACAGGGATAAATTGGATCATTCTTGTACCATTCTTTCAACAGGTATTCACTCAGGCGATTGTACCATATACGTCCTAATTGTTTCAATCCGTATAAAGATTTCTGAAGCTTTATTGAACAAGTTTCTCGAAAATTTTTATATGCTTCTGGCACTTTAAATCCCTCAGGTACTTTCATAAAAATTTTGTTGCCTAATGATCCATACAAATAGGCTGTAACAACATCCATTAGATGCATATCAAGTTTTTCTTGTACTGCCATATTTATGAGATACCTGAAGGTGATAGCATCCACTACAGGAGAATATGTCTCCATATAATCAATTTCAGGCCTTTGGGAAAACCCTTGTGCCAGAAGTCGTGCTTTATATCTAACGACTTCATTTTTATCATTTTGTTTTCGCACAAATACCCATTTATACCCTACTGGCTTTATGCCTTCAGGTGTTCGAACTATGGGTTCGAAGACTTCACGTTTTCCAAGTGAAGTTAACTCTGCCTGGATAGTGTCTTTCCATTTTGGCCAATCATTTTTCTGTCTACATTCATTGACAAATTTTGGTTCAAGATCCTCATCTTGTTGCATTATTTCAACAGCAACATTATAAGCAAAAATGTTATGGATAACAATTTATTTCGGTTCCATATTTTCCCGGTTGAGACGTAACTTATTGATATTTCTTCATTTTTATTATTTTTAGGTACCTGGACCTCCCCTAAGGTCTTATCATTTGTTACGTCTTGGGGCTCTTCTTGAGCCACTACCTCTGTGTTACGTTCACTTTGATCACTTGCTCATTTTCTTCTTCGAGGATTTTTATCTTTAGAACCGATTGGTCTACCACGTTTCAAGCATGGCTTAGACTCATTTGCTTTAATTAATTATTCTGTCGGGATATCAACTCGAATTGGAGCATTAGCAGCTAGAATATGTGACTTAGTCACCCTTGGTAGGTTAATGAATGCATCTGGCAATTGATTTGCAATATTTTGTAAATAAATAATCTTTTGAACCTTTTTTTCACATTAATTTGTTCGAGGATCTAAATGAGACAATGATAATGCATTCTAATCTATCTTCTTTTTCAGCTGCTTATTTTCTCCCCCTAATGTTGGATATACTGATTCATTAAAATGGCAATCAGAAAATCTTGCCTTAAATAAATCTCCAGTCATCGGCTCTAGATATTTTATAATAGAAGGAGATTCATATCCAACATATATCCCCAACCTTCTTTGAGGACCCATCTTTGTTCGTTGTGGTGGAGCAATTGGAACATATATCGCACAATCAAAGATCCTAAGATGGGAAATATTTGGCTCCTGACCAAAAGCCAATTGCAATGAGGAGACTTTATGATAACTTGTGGGCCTTATCCACACAAATGCTGCTGCGTGCAAAATAGCATGACCCCGTACTGAAATGAGAAGTTTTGTTCTCATAAGCATTGGTCTAGCAATTAATTGGAGGCGTTTGATCAATGATTCTGCTAGACCATTTTGTGTATGAACATGAGCAACCGGATGCTCAATTGTTATCCCAGTTGAAATACAATAATCATTAAAGGCTTGGGATGTAAACTCACCGGCATTATCAAGACGAATTGTCTTAATTGCATAATCTGGAAATTGTGCTCTTAGCTTTATTATTTGAGCCAACAATCTCGCAAATGCCATATTGCGAGTTGATAGTAAGCACACATGTGACCATCTTGTAGATGCATCTACCAAAACCATATAATATTTGAATGGTCCACATGGAGGGTGAATGAGCCCACATATATCACCCTGTATACGTTCCAGAAATGCAGGGGATTCCATCCTAACTTTAATAGTTGATGGTCTAATAATTAATTTTCCTTGAGAACACGCAGCACAAGAGAATTCCTTAAATTGAAGAATCTTCTGATTCTTCATTGCATGTCCATGTGAATTCTCAATTATTTTACGCATCATATTAGAACCAGGATGGCCCAACCGGTCATGCCAAATAATAAAATTATCTTGATAAGTAAACTTCTCGTTTACTACGGCATGTGTTTCAATCCTGCTAATACTTGTGTAGTATAAACCGGAGGAAAGAGCAGGTAACATTTCAAGCACATATTTCTTATCAGACATTATTGTAGTAATATAAAGATATTCAATCTTTTCATCATTTGTAGTCTCAATATGATAGCCATTTTGGCGAATATCTTTGAAACTTAATAAGTTTCTTTGAGATTTACTACAATATAGTGCTTCATCAATAGCCAAATTTGTTCCTCCTGGTAGTAATAAATTGGCTCTTCCAGAACCTTCAATTAATCTTGTACTACCGGATATTGTATTAACATTCGCTTCTTTCATTACCAAATAAGAGAAATATCTCTTATCTTTTAAAATAGTGTGTGTTGTAGCACTATCCAGAAGACATATATCATCTTTATTAATCTTGAGTCCAACTGAAGACTGGGAAATTTTCATATTCTTCATAAAAAAGACAAATAATACATCATAAGAAATATGAAAGACAAGCAGGAAAAAAACATTAAGAAATACATTAGAAATGTAGAAACTAGCAACACATGATGCATTAGGAAAATACACTCAAGAAAAATAAACTAGTTGCAAACATAAACATAACAACTTTTATAGCTTCATTCCCCAGTAAGATGATTAGTTCTTCAGTCAATATCCTCAAAGAAGTCCCCAACTTCTAAATGAGTAATATTTGTTAGGCCTTCAAAATCATCATCTTTATATGCAAGATGTGCCTTAGAATCATATTTATTTGAGGGACCTGCTTCATCATCATTATTTTGAAAGGTCAAGTGTGCCTCCACATTATTTTCTTTTTTCTTGAGGGAGGCTTGATAAAGTTTGACAAAATGTTCTGGCGTACGACAAATGCGTGCCCAATGACCTCTCATACCACATCGGTGACACATACTAGCTTTACCTTTTGAATGATTAATTTGAGAACCCTTATTGTTCTCCAATTTATTTCCACCATAATGACGATAATTGTTTCGCCCCCTGCCACGTCCACGTTTACGACCATGTCCACGACCACGGTAATTATTTTGTTTTCTTTCAAACTTATCATATGTTGCTACAACATTCACTTCCGGAAATGGAGCTGACCCAGTGGGACGGGCTTCATGATTTTTCATTAATAGAGTATTATTCTGCTCAGCCACAAGTAGGCATGTGATTAACTCAGAATATTTCTTAAAACCTTTTTCACGGTATTGTTGTTGTAGCACCACATTTGAAGCGTGAAAAGTAGAAAATGTTTTTTCCAATAAGTCCTCATCTGTGATAGTGTCTCCACATAATTTTAATAGAGAACTTACTTTAAAGATAACAGAATTATACTCACTTACGGTTTTAAAGTCTTGCAACCTTAAATGTATCCACTCATACTGAGCTTTCGGTAATACCGTAAGTTTTAGGTGGTCATATCGATCCTTCAAATTAATCCATAATTCAAGTGGATCTTTTACGGTTAAATATTCAGTTTTTAACCCTTCATGTAGATGATGACGAAGGAAAATCATGGCCTTCGCTTTATCCTGATTTGATGCTTCATTTCCTTGTATAATAGTATTTCCAAGACCTTTAGCGTCAAGGTGAATTTCAGCATCAAGAACCCATGATAAATAGTTCCTCCCGGTGATGTCAAGTGCCACAAATTCAAGTTTTGATAAATTTGACATAGTGAAAACTATCATAAAAGATGAATAAGTTAGAGAAATAATTATAATAATAAACAATTAATGAAAACAAAACGATTAAGGTAAAAGAAATGAAAATAGAGCTATATCATGTTAACAATCTACTATTTCATTTTATTCTTGCCATAAAGTAGAAATTACATACTTGTTTCATTTCACTTTATATTATTGATATATATGTGTTAATAGAACTGAACGTGACTAACATTATTTATATGTTCCAATAAATATAAAGTAATTAAACTATAAAATTATTGCTTGTCAATTTATTTCTCACAGTTCTTCAAAATGCCTTAAAGATATGTTTTGATCTAGGGAGTCCATGAATATTATAAGTATGACATTAGTGCATAGCTAGTTTGATGACTTTGAGGTCCTCTAAGAGTTGAGCACGGAAGGAAATAGTTATTTTATCACTGCAATGTACTTAAACTATTTAAGATGCCCAAGCTTGCACAAGTAATCTGCAAACAATAAGCATATGATATGTACTGCCATAAATAAAATGATTATAATAATACATACCTTAATAAAATATGGCTCAACTTAGCGGGAGTTAAGAATAAAATTAGAGCTTCGTGCTGATAACGTGTTATAAAATAAAAGCAATGCAGTAAAATGTAAACAAGAAGAAATAGAGAGAATGGAGAAGTGTTTTCTTCTTTCACTTTGGTGTAATTTTTCATTGCAATTACATGGCCTTTTATAGGCATAAAAAGTAAAGATGATGGACATAAAATAGGAAATTTAATCTTTAAGTTATTCACAACATAGGCATCCAATGTAGCATCCAATGTAGTATCCAAAGTAGTATCCAAAGTAGTATCCAATGTACAAACTATTCATAACATTTCTAAATTTATTTCAATTTTGGGGAGTAATGAGAGAAATTAGATTTGGGTGACTGCTTTTTGTTAAATGTTTTAACTTCTTAAATGTAGAACGATTTTTATTAACAAACTAGTTCGCGGAAAATGCTTAGGGAAAGCTAAAATTCATAAATAATTTGGTCTAAACAGCTTAAAGAAGATGAGAATGATAGATTTTCTATGAAGAATTGATCTAAATAGTTGTTAACTCAACTGCTTAAACTAAAAATAGCCGGCGTTTATATGATATAAGTATAATTCATATATAATATATGTATAATTATATATGATCAGTATATAATCTTTGTAAATTGACTTGAATAAATAAATAATGAATCTATCCGATTATTTGTGTAAAGATCTCAAACTTCAGTGCTATGATGATTAAGACTAGAGAATGGCAAAAATGGCCCCTTATTTTTGGGGTAGGTTTAAACTGGTTCCTTAAATATATTCTTGAGCAGTTTTGATTCTTCAAGCTTGCAAAAGAAGTGAGCAATTTTAGTCTCTATTAAATATTTAATAAACTTTGGTAGTCAAATTTAATAGGACCTGTGAAAAACGATTCGAAAAAACTAGGAAAGTCACATCAAATCCTAAAAATTGCGACAAAACAAAATGCATCAGACACCAGAGATGAATAAGAAGAATAGGAACTGCACTACGAAGCTGCACCAGATTCCAGAAATTGAACAAAATAGCAAAATCTGCAAAAATTATACCTCTATTTTATTTTATTTTATATAAAATCCTATTTTTTCATAGTTTTGGTTAAATCTAACAAACAATGTTTGTTAAATATTTGGGGGATTAAAAGTGATCACTTTCAGCAAACTTAAAGGATCAACTGCAGAAGAATATATTTAACGGACCAGCTAGAACCTATCCTCAAACATAAGTCACCGTTTTCGTCATTTTCTCTGATCAAGTCAAATCCTTTATTTTCAAGTGAATAATTGTCTTACAAAACTCTTTCTCCGACATCTTTTTTACTTTCTTTATGTTCTTGGAAGCTTTAAAAAAAGGGTAATATGATTTTAAGAATGTCATGTATTCGTTCGTTGGAAAGTAATCATGTATTCATTCGTGGAAAATAGAATCGCAGAAGGTAATTTTACGCTCTAAAATTGAAAAAGTTCTTTCAATCTTTTTTGCCATTAAAGGTCAAAGACCATTTGCTAAAAGTATATCAACCCCGATATGGAAATTTGAGTAGAATTTACAAATAATTCACTTGATTTTTGCATGATTAAACTTCATCAACGAATGAAAAAGTAATGACTAATACATAGTCGTGAATACTATTTATTTTTGAATTTAGTATTATATACTCACGGTGGAAACACCTGGCTAAAAGATAAGTTTAGGTCAATTAAAGTTGTGATGTGACTGCCCGGAGTCGAACCCGGGTCTATTGCTTGGAAGGCATTATGTTACGACCCAAAATCCCGCCTTAAGGATTATGATGACTCCTAGTCTCTAAAACTAGGTAAGCGAATCACTTACAACAGTTAAACCATTAAAACATGATATTATGAAGCAGAATTTAATACAAAAAGAGAAATTTAAAGGTGATACATGCCAACACGCGATAATCACTATAAAGCCCCAAGACTAGGTAGTACAGAGTCACGCACTCTAGCTGAATACATCGAAATATCTCAAAATACAATACTGTTCGGATAGAAATTGACAGTATAAATGTAAAGGAAAAGGACTCCAATGACTGCGCCGATCAAACAACTCTACCTTGAATCCTCGCAATTAAGAAGATAACCCTGTCTGAGTATGCTCACTTGTAACAACCCTTTGGGAGGGTGCTACTAGTTATCCTAACGGTTGGAGTAAAAATACCTTTTTTAGGTCAATCTATTTAATTAATTTGCATTAATTGGTTATCTAGAGCAAATGGTAAGTAACATGTTATAAGAGGTTAAAATACATCGATAGTGTAAAAAATTATTGCATAGTGTATATACTTAATAAATCCTTTATTTTTATCAGCTTAAGGGGAAAACAAAAGGCAAGAAGGGCCAGAGCAATTGCACAATATCTGTATTGTTCCTACTAATTAACCATATATTTACATAAAAGTTTTTTTTAAGGATCAACGGAATATCCAAAATGGATCTCAACACAGTACCCTTCAGTACTCATCTCATTCTCAGGGATTCTAATTTTTAAGACTCCCCGTTTTTGGTAGAAGAAAATCAAAGTTCGAGCGTGAATAAAAGAAAAATAGCCTGCACTTCCAGGCCAGAATCGTAAAAACAAAAATTAAAATTCAAAGTTAACATTTATAGGATGTGCAACGTAAAGGTCCAGCATCAGCAGTTAAAGAAGGAACCATAGATCCATCAGCCACAGGAAATGACTGAGCCTTTGAGTAATATGGATTAGTACTTCCATATCCAGATGGTATAAAATATGCTCCATTCATAAATTTATCCTTTGAAGACCTCCACTTCCAATTCTTCCACCCATTCTTTGCTTCCCTCTTCGTAACCTAATAAGTGAGAACGCAACAATATCATGCATGAGTATTATTAGTGTACTATAGACCTTAATACAGCAGATAATATATTATTGATAGTATCAATGTTTATAAGAAAAAGAAAGGTTAACATATAGTTGTCATGGATTAATGGGAATTTTAGATTATCTCGCTCACTTGTGTGGATTTATATGCCATGAAATAATTTCCTTCACTGAAGATGGTTGGATTTGCACTTCCACCAATAGCATACATCAACCATTTTTCGTACCGATTGTTGGCCACATGAGCATAACCTAGCCTCACTCTGCATGTATATATTTGTCTTACGTGAGAAGTGGTAATCTTCAAATAAATAAATAAATATGTAGAGAAATCATATTTACCTTGGCATTCGTTCTATTAAACCAGGGCCAAAGTAGTTGAAGGCTACCGTCACTTTCATAATCTTGTCTTCTTTATTGTTATCATTGTGCCCAAATAACATAACCTGCTCATCAGATTTTTTTCAGTATTAGTTAACCCCAAAAAAGAAAAGGGACAAAATGAAAATCATCGTTTGCACTAGCGTCTAACTAAGCTTATTTATTTCGAGTCGGTTAGAAATTCAATTTGCAGCTTAATAGTGCAGATTCTAATTAATTGAATAGACTAAGTAGAAAAATTAATGTACACGTACTTTATCATGCTGAGTGAAGTAGTTGTTGGAGATGGTAACAGCAGTAGAAGCATGAATAACGTCAATAAGGCCATCGGTGCAACGTGCAAGATAGCAATGGTCGATCCAAATATGAGAAGAATGAAAAATATCAATACCGTCTCCGTCAGCGCCGCCACGATGGCCGGCATGCACCGGACTATCCCGCACAATGCCTTTTTTACCAGGCTTACAATCATGGATGCTAATCCCATGTATAATCACATGGCTAACATGTGCAATTGTGATACAAGGTCCATATGCAATCTCCACTTTAGCTCCTCTTCCATCTATAGTCTTGTAACTATTGATCATAAGCTCATTCTTTAGTGTTATAACCATGTTTTTGGCGAAAGTAATCCATAGTGGTTTGGATTGAATTACACCATATCTTAGTGTACCTGGTTTAGGGTTTACGGGGTCGTCCGACGGATTAGTAACGACATATATGGCACCCAATTTCCCTCCGATGGCAGCTTTGCCGTAGCCGACGGCACAATCAGCCAATGCACGGCGGTTCTTGGCCCAATTTGATTTGGTACGCCAACAAGAATCAATCACATTCGTAGTTTTTTTAGTAGTAGGTGCATAACTATAACTATAAGGAAGAGGTGCATAATACTCGGCATGTAAAGTTGATATACCCAAAAAAAGAAGAGTAAGTACAAATGCTAAAGAAGACATGATGATTAGGGAAATTAGAGGTTGAGCATACAAACTATGGGAATGGTTGATATTCGCATATATATTAGGGTGTATCAAGGTGGTGCCCACGACGATAGAATATTGAGACTAATTCTTTTTGCAAAATTTGGTCAGCATTTTGGCTAAGATTTTGGGGAGCATTAATAGACGTGATTGCACGAGCTTTGGATGATTGACTTTTTGAGAGATGTAAGCCTTTTTATTCTTTAGAAATGCTTAATTGGGATTTGACCTCTCTTTTAACTAGTAACCATTGACTTATAATAATACTGTTATTTTAAAATTCGCTAGTATTCACTGAACTGCTAAGACAATGTGTACGGAAAGAACCAGATTTGTCTCCCTGAGTTGCGACAGTGTCAAGGATTTATCTCCAGATTCAAATGAATTTTGGACGAATCAACATAAGATAAAAATTAAAAATTTGATTCGGAAATAAAAAAGATAAAAAGTAATTGCAGATAACATGGATCGAGCAGAAAAGCAAAAACCAATTCATGATTACATATTTGGAGTGTCTATCTTTAGAAAGTCTCTTGAACTTAAGTTCATTGCTGCATCATAAAGGAACAGTTAATCAGCTTTTCCATGGCTGCCTATGTATATACTAGGTGTTATAGGGTCAATTTTTCTTTGTTTTGACACTGCACGACAGTCATACAACAATGACTCAACCCTCTTCGTTTTTCCCTCACATTTTTGTTTGACACTTAGAATATGACAACATATTGAAAAATCAGACAAGGCACACAGTTTACAGGAATCTCTTTCCAACATTAAATTAAACTCGTGCTACAAAGAACACATAAAAACAGTCTTACAAAAAGAAGCCAAAGACAGCCAACTCTCTGCCTTGACAAGTCTGTCTAGCCTATGCATATATAGGCAAATATTTTTGGCTCACAACCTTATCCTAACCTAGCAGCTGACATCCCAATTGCAAAGGATTTCAAAATTGGAATTTCAAACAGACAACTGTCCAAGCCCCACATAGCCATTCTTGCTCAAAAATAGGAAACTATGTAACTGTCTTGCATGTGTGTGGCACACGGGCGCAACCTTTGAATTTTGGCGCCAATCAGGCCAACTCTTGTCATGTCTTTGCGCCATGCCATTATGCAGCATGCCTTGCGTGCATATCTGCCAATCTGCATGCCCAGCTCCCCAATGACACTACCTTGTCCGCGCCCGTCTGCCTTGCCACACCCTGCCTTAGCTAGCCTTAGTTTTTCCAGCCCTTGCTATGTTTTTGCTGGCTGTTGTCTTTGCCTTGCCATGGTCATGCCAATGCCAATGCCATGGTCTTTGTCATGCCTTGTTACCTAAGCCACATGCCGTCGTACCACAGTCCATGCCCATCAACACCTGCCCATGTCAGACAACCTTGTCAACATGATGCCATATTCATCATAGGGTTGTGCCGAGGTCCATCATGTAAATCCCTCGTCACAACCATGCCATGTTCGATCGACCAAGCCGAGGGGTTACCAAACTTCCCCCACCAGATGAGCTCGTCGCCCTAGAGGAGGCAGAATCCAGATACGCCTTGATCTGATCTTGAAATTGCCAGAGAGACGGTCCTTTCTTCCAAGTTGCATCATACTCCTACTTTCCCGTCCATTGAACCAGGAACTCTGTCCGCCTACTCTTTTTGCATTGACCCAACATACGTGATCCAAAATCATCTCAATTATCATGACCCGGATTTCCCACCTTTGGGAGCCGTGATGGCGCCAACTAATGTGAGCTAGGTAAGCCAATTATTGAACAAATTACCTTAATCACTTTTATACCCTTTTAGCATTTATAAAGCAATAATGTGAAAAATAACGGAAATTTCATTAAGCGGAAGAAATGTAGTAAAATATCTGAAATATGAATCTAAAGCAATTGTTTAAGCCTTAATCACCCAGAACTGGTGTCTCAGTACCACGGATGATCTAAGAGTGCTAAATACAAAATCTGAAAACAAAGATATACTATTTCCGAATCTAGGAAATGAAACAGGAAATAAAAGATAGAGGAGACGCCAGGACCTGCAGACGCCTGTAGGTCTACCTTGGATCTCCGCGTGGACTGAAGGTAGCCACCCAAATACTATGGTCCAAGAACTGCTTCGGGATCTGCACATAGTGCAGAGTGTAATATCAGCACAACCGACCCTATGTGCTGGTAAGTGCTTAGCCTAACCTCGACGAAGTAGTGACGAGACTAGGACCATACTACCAAATAAACCTGTGCAATTATATAATATACAGCGGAAAATAAAACAGAAATAAACAAGTAAAGATGGGAGGGGGGTACATATTGCGGGGGTGTATCAATATCAACACTAAATCAAGAGTAACAGCATAAGGACATCTTAGAATTCACGGCAAAACAATAAGAAACTTGTATCCAATCTATAAACATTTTGTATCAACAATTGTTGCGGCGCGCAACCCGATCCCAATATATAACAACATTGTTGCGGCGTGCAACCCGATCCATATTATTTATCACTGTTGCGGCGTGCAACCCGATCCACATATATCATTGTTGCGGCGTGCAACCCGATCCACATATATTATTGTTGCGGCGTGCAACCCGATCCACATATATCATTGTTGCGGCGTGCAACCCGATCCACATATAATATTGTTGCGGCGTGCAACCCGATCCCAATATACAATTTAACACTAATCACAATGGAGCCCCAACAAGGGAACAACAAAATCCTGGTAAGGGAATCAATAACAACATAATAGAATCAAGTGACAACAGAAAATCAGTAAATAAACGTAAAGGATAACATAACTCAATTATCAGCAAGATTCAGGAAAATCAAGGACAAGTGCACGACATCACCCTTCATGCTTTAACGCTCTCTTACCAAAACAATACTCACAAAAATAAAGTCAAGAAAATAAATGAAGTCATAATAAAATCCCGGCAAGGGAACAACAGTACAACAATCGAATTCCGGCGAGGGAACAACATCAAATATCCTCTTCTCTTTCCCTTTTCACATTTACTCCACAACTCACTTCACAACTTGAGTCAATGCTCTAAAAGGTTTAATTTTCACTTATACTTTCACATTTCATTGTACAACTTGAGCTAATGCTCCTCAATGTTCAAATGTCACAACTACTTCTACAAACTTTGCCCAACAATAAAAATCATCATCAAAGCACAAATAATATAACAAAGCCATAATATAAGACTCACGGGCATGCTTGACACAAACATATAGATACTCGTCACCATGCCTATACGTTGTACTCGACAAATACCACATAGCAATTAGGAATCGACTCCTAATCCCTCAAGCTAAGGTTAGACCAAACACTTACCTCGATACCACGAACATAATTCAAGTCTCTACTATCCCTTTACCTCTTGATTTCACCACCAATTTACTCGTATCTAGCCACAAGTTACTTATTACATCAATAAATGCTAAATGAATCAATTCCAATGCTTGAAAATAAGTTTTCCAAAGTTTTACCCAAAAAGTCAAAAATTGCCCCCGGGCCCACATGGTCAAAACCCGAGGGTCAAACCAAAACCCGATTACTCATTCCCCCACGAACCCAAATATATAATTTATTTTGAAATCAGACCTCAAATCGAGGTCCGAATCTCCAATTTTTGAACAACCTAGGTTCTACCCCAAACACCCAATTCCCCCTCCCCCTCCCCCCATGAAATCATTGATTTTGAGTGGAAATCGTGTGAAAAGATGTTAATGATTGAAGAAAATGAGTTAAAATTGACTTACAATCGATTTAAAAGAAGAGTTGTTCTTGAAAAATCGCCCTAGGGAGTTTATGTTTTGAAAAGATGTGAAAAATAGTTGATTTTTCGGCTAAGTATAAAAATTGCAGGTTGCAGATATAGGAATTGCGACCAGGGTTCGCAATTGCGAACCCTTCAGAAATCTGGTATTTTTGCATTTGCGACATAAGTTTGCATTTGCGAACTTGCAATTGCGATAGGGAAGACTCATTTGCGACAAAGGCAGATGGCTGGGAACTTCGCATTTACGAAGGAAGGATCGCATTTGCGATCAGTCCTGCCCAGGCCTTTTCTCGCATTTGCGATGTGTTGGTCGCATTTGCGAGCCAGGCCTGGAGCATACCAGATAAAATCTGCAACCAACTAGTACCAAATTCCACTCTGTGGCCTATCCAAAACTCACCCGAGCCCTCGGGGCTCCCAACCAAACATGCACGCCAATCTAAAAACATCATACGGACTTGCTCGTGCATTAAAATCACTAAAATAACATCAACAACTGTGAATTTAACATCAAAATCATGAAATTTCTCAAGAACTTCAAATTTTCCATTTTTCTCAAATATGACCTGATTCACGTTGTTTCAAGTCCGTTTCTTACCAAATTTCACATACTTATCTTAAATCACATATAAGACCTGTACCGGGCACCGGAACTAAAATACGGGCCTGATGCCATCGAGTTCTAATCACAATTCATTTCCAAATCTCATAAATTATTTCAAAAAATAATTTTCTTTAAAAATTCATTTCTCGGGCTTGGGACCTCGAAATTTGATTCCGGGCATACGCTCAAGTCCGATATTTTCCTATGGACCCTCTAGGATCGTCCAATCACGGTTTCGGGTCCATTTACCCAAAATTTTGACCGAAGTCAACTTAAATCATTTTAAAATCAAAATTTACCATTTTTCACAGATTTTCACATATTAGCTTTCCGGCTACACGCCCAGACTACGCACGCAAATCAAGGTGAGGCAGAAAGAGGTTTTTAAGGCCTCGGAATGCAGAATTCATTTTAGAAATAATTGATGACCTTTTGGGTCATCACATCAATAGTCTCCTCAAATTGCTTGCGCTCTACTGGAGGAGCACGTTTTGGCACCACCTTTGTTGGATCCTCAGCATCTTTATGAAGCCGTTTCAGGAAACTCACATGAAAAGTTGGGTGAATTTTGAGACGTTTTGTCAGATTCAGCTGGTAGGCTATTTCACCCACTTTCTTTACAACTTCAAACTGGTCGTCATACTTTGGAATCATCCCACGATGAAGCTTGTTGCTATTGATTTTCCTCCAAATCTGTGGAGTTAGCTTCAGCAACACCTTGTCACCGACATTGAATTCTAAAGGCCGCCTATTTCTGTCAGCATTCCTTTTCATCCTTTTAGCCGCTCTTCTCAAGTTGTCTCATGCCTCAGCCAGCAACTCATGCTTGTTGCGAGCATAATTATAGGCAGCAGGACACTTTCCCCTTGATTTCAACTGAGCAACTTCCAACGGTGTGTCAGGATGTCTTCCCAATACTATTTCAAAAGGACTCATTTCAGTTGCCGAAGACTTGTGCAAGTTGTTACAAAATTGTGCATTGTCTAGCAACTCAACCTAATTCCTCTGACTGACAGTCACATAATGCCTCAAGTATTCTTCAATATAATGATTTATACGTTCGGTCTGACCATCGGTTTGTGGGTGATTTGCAATCGAAAATTTCAAATCAGTCTCCAAGAATTTGAACAATGCGATCCAATATCGACCTGTAAATCTCGAATCCTGATCACTTACAATATACCTTGGAAACCCAAAGTGGTTCACAACATGCTTGTAGAATAATTCAGCAACAACTTCACAGGAACAACCGGTTGGAGCAGCAACAAAAATTCCATACATTGAGAATCATTCTACCACCTGCATAATTGATGCTTTGTCATCAACTTTTGGAAGTCCGCTGATAAAGTCCATAGAAACAAAAGCCCATGGACATTCCGAAAATGGTAGAGGTTGTAACAACCCAGCTTTTTTCTTCCGTTCAGTCTTTTCAAGTTGGCATACCAGACAAGTTTTCGCATAGGCCTTAACGTCATCTTCTATTTTTGGTCAAAAATAATTCCGAGACAGCAATGCCAACATCCTTTCAACACCCGGATGACCAGCATGAGCAGTATCATGCGTCTCCTTTAGAAGAGAACGATGCAATCCAGCACCTTGAGGAACCATAATCCCCCCTCTGAAGTACAACAAATCATCCTCGATTCAATACCACTTAACTGTCTTGTCTTTCACTTGATCCATTAATTTCACATACAATGGATCGTTCATAGCATATAACTTGATTGTATCAAGAAAATCAGATTCAATTCTAGTAAGTGCATAAGTTGCAACAAATTCCCCTTTACAACTAAGTGCATCGACAATCTGATTTTGTTTTCCAGGTTTGTGCACCCAAACAAAGTCATATTCAGCCAAGAACTCTTGCCACCAGGCCTGCTTCGGACTCAATTTCTATTGAGTTTTGAAGTATGTATTAGCCACGTTGTCCGTCTGCAGCACAAACTTTGTTTCCAGCAAATAGACTCTCCAAACTTGAAGGCAATGAATTGCTGCAACCATCTCTTTCTCATGTGCAAAATAATTTTGCTCTGCAGTGTTCAACTTTCTGCTTTCAAATGCAACCGGATGATCCTCCTGGACCAGCACACCACCAATATCATAATTTGAAGCATCAGTGTGTACTTCAAATGGCAAATCAAAATTTGGCAGCTTCAAGATTGGTTCGGATGCAATGACCTTCTCCAATGCATTGAAAGCCTTCTCACACAAATCCGACTTAACACATTTGACATTCTTTTTCAGCAAATCTATTAAAAGGAACAACCTTTTTTGAATAGCATGCAATAAACTTCTGGTAATAATTTGCCAAAGCAAAAAATGATCTTAGTTCCTTTATCCCGCTTGGTGTGTGCCAATCAATAGCTTGCACCTTCTTTGGGTCCATCTACACTTGGTTTTTACTAACCAAATGGCCTAGGAACTTTTTTTCGCGACTTGTAAATTTACATTTCTCCATCTTGACATAGAGTTGATAGGCTCTTAAGTCTTTCCAGCACTTTTCTTAAATGAGACAAATTATCGTCAAGGGTTCGGCTATAGATGACTATGTCGTCTATGTAAACAACTACATGTCATCAAGATACTCGTAAAGAACATTGTTCATTAAATTATAGAAAGTTGTCGGGGCATTGGTTAGCCCAAACGGCACTACAAGAAATTTAAAGCTACCATATCTAGTTATAAAAATGGTCTTAGGGGCATCCTCCTCATCTATCCTAACCTTTCAATATCCTGACCTTAGGTCTAACTTAGCAAAATAACTAGCCTTCGAGAGCCTGTCCAACAGATCTTGAATCAAAAGGACCTGATACTTATTTTTGACAGTCACCTTGTTCAACGCCCTATAGTCAACACACATTCGCAATGTACCATCCTGCTTTTTCTGGAATAAAATAGGAGCACCATATGGAACCTTTGATGATTGAATCAACCAAGCATCAAGAAACTCAGACAATTGCTTTATTAATTTAGTTTCATAGGCGACATGCGGTAAGGAGGCCAGGCTGCAGTGATCCAAGAATAAGTTCAACCCTATGATCAATCTCCCTTATTAGCGGCAACTCCCTTGGCAATTCTGAAGGCATCACATCTTTGAATTCCTTCAGCAAATCTGCAACACAATCTGGGACCTCAATCTGCACGTCCGACTTGACTTCAACGAGTGCAGCGAGGTATGTTTCGACACCCGTCTTAAATCCCTTCTCGAATGTAATAGCAGAAATCACAGCAGCAATCCCAACGTTTTTATCCCCCGTTGGACCAAATACATTTGACAAAGCCAGGGTTTTTTCTCCCCCATGAACATAAGTTCATACAAATGAGGAATTGGAGCAACTTTATTATTCTTCAGAAAATTAGTTCCCAACAACACATTGAAATTGTCCAATGGAACCACTGTCATGTTGAATTTTCCAGACCAATGGCCCAATATCATCAGGACATCCGTGCCACTATAACGACCCGACCGGTCGTTTTGAGCTTTTGCACTTTGATCGCCAGTTCTCGGGCATGACTTGCCCCGTGTAATATATTATGACTAATGTAGATTATTGGTTTTGGTTTTCAGGAAAATTTGGAATGAATTTGAAAGAAGAGTCTTAGTTGAAAGCTTTGAATTTGAAAGGTTTGACCAAAAGTTGACTTATTTATATATGAGCTCGGATCGGAATTTTTATGATTTAGTTAGCTTTGTTGGGTAATTTATGACTTAGGAGCGCAATCGGAATTAATTTTGGAAGTCCGGTGAAGAAATTAACTCATTTTGGCGAAGTTAGTATTTTGGCGATTTCCGGTTGATAGGTGAAATTTTGATCCGACGGTCGGAATGGAATTCCGAGAATTTCTGTAGCTTCGTTATGTTATTTTGGACTTGTGCGCAAAATTTAAAGTCAATCAGACGTGATTTGATAGGTTTCGGCATCGGAAATAGAAGTTGGAAATTCTAAAGATCATAAAACTTGGATTGGAGGTTGATTCATGATTTTAGCATTGTTTGATGTGATTTGAGGCCTCGAGCAAGTCTGTAATGTATTTTGGGACTGGTTGGTATTATTGGTCGGGGTCCCGGGGGCCTCGGGTGTGTTTCGGATGCCCAACGGGTCATTTTTGGAAGATTTTTGTCGTTTTGAGCACAAATGTAATGATCTAAAGGTTCATTTTTAGTTATAGAGATCCAAATTTGATTTTGAGACTTCCAAAATTTAAATCATGAATTATAGGACTGATCTGGAAATTTTGGTTTAATTTCATTAAGTCGCGATTGGGTTTTTGATGTGAAATGTGAGTTAATTGTTTAACGAGTGAAATGGGTATTGAACTGAGCAAATGAGCTTTGAATTGAGTTTTGACTGAAGGGATATGTTTGTATCATTATTTGTGACTCATAGGAATAAGAATCATCAAATTCCGAGGTCCCAGGCCCGAGAAATTAATTTTTGAGAAAAATTATTTTCTGAAAATATTTAAGGAAAATGGAAATGAAATTTGATTAGAAAGTGATGATATCGGGCCTGTATTTTAGTTCTGGTGCCTAGTACAGGTCTTATATATGGTTTAAGCACTTTCTGTAAAGTTTGGTTGAAAACGGACGTCATTTGATGTGTTTCGGACTCAAAATGGAAAATTTGATGTTTTATGAAATTTGAAAGAATTCTTGGATTTTAAAGCTTAATTCATGGTATATGACGTTATTTTGGCGATTTGATCGCACGGTTAAGTTTGTAGGATGTTGTTGAGTTAGTGCATATGTTTGGTTAGGAGCCCCGAGGGCTCGGGAGTGTTTCGGAGGTGTCTCGGAGTGATTTCCTCACGAATTGAAATATTATTTGAACTCAGTCCAATTGAATTATATTATTTTGTGAACTCAGCTACATTTATACTCAACTCGAGATTTAATGATATTTATAATGCTGTTGAGCTGAGCACTATTGTTTTACTGATGCCCAAGAGGCTTATGATTATTTTCTGGACTGATTGAGGCCGAGGGCCATACGTGAGGATATGTTGAGTGATGTGAGGAGGCTTTCAGGCCTCGAGTGTTATATGAGGAGGCTTTCAGGCCTCGTGTGTGATGTGTGAAGGCTTTCAGGCCTATTGATATTGCGCTTGGGCTGTAGGAGCCCCTCCGGAGTCTGTACACACCCCCAGTGAGCGCAGGGTACCCAGGTGAGTTGGGAGTGGGCCCGAGAGGCCGTTGCTTGTGTGTGGTGAGTTGGGAGTGAGCCCGAGGGGCTGATGTTGTGTGCTGGTGAGTTGGGAGTGAGCCCGAGGGGCTGATACTATACTGAGATTTACATATTGAGCCCGAGGGGCAAGCTTTTGATTTATCCTTACTGTGGAAATTATTTGTCTTTACTGTTTTAAAAGAAGAATTATCTGATACTCACTATTTTACTGTATAACTGATTTTACTGCTTGGGATAGCGCTATATTGTGCCGTTATGAGATTTCATGTTTTCAGTCGTTATTTATTTTTATTACTCACTGGGTCGGAGTACTCACATTACTCCCTGCACCATGTGTGCAGATACAGGCAGAGCTGAGTTCGCTCCTGAGCGTTGATTCTTTCCAGACCAGGCAGTGACTAGGAGTAACGAGGTAGTTGTTGACGTCCGCAGCCCCGTTTTCTCCCTTATCTTTGTTATTTATGATAATTCCAGACTTTGTAAAATATTAGTAAACTCTGTAGTAGCTCATGACTTGTGACACCCCGATTTCGGGCTGAGTTGGGAGGGTTTTCCTTATTCTACCACGTTTATTTCGCATTTAAGATTATATTGCCCATGATTTAGACTTATTCCTGTTAAGTAATTATAAAGAGATGTACTGTTTTGTTGATTGGATGGCCTTGTCCTCACGAGAGGCGCCATCACGACCGGGTTGGGATTTTGGGTCGTGACAAGTTGGTATCAGAGCCTAGATTACTAGGTCTCGCGAGTCATGAGCTGGTTTAGTAGAGTCTCGCGAATCGGTACAGAGACGTCTGTATTTATCCTCGAGAGGCTGCAGAACCTTTAGGAAAACTTCACATTCTTGAATTCTTATCGTGCGTCCTTGATTCATCTTGAAAAGAATCTTTTGAAATTCTTTCCACGCGTTCGTATGCGCGCATGAGCGCTCAGTATCAGATGTGCCTCGATGGCTTGTAATTCCCCGATCGAGGGGCGAGATGCGATCTCTATAAATTGATGTTGGGCCAGTCTAAAGGACTTGAGGCCGGATCTTGCCTATGGCTTGAGCACTGAGGTGCTGATTGTGCGAGCAAGTGTTTTGAACCTTTATGTTCGGTATTGTCCCTATTAGTGGGAATCATGGCTGGATAGCTACGTGAGGAGTATGATAGTACTGCGAGATGTATCTATATGACTTGGAAGTGACGAGGAAGGTCTACTGGATGATAGATGAACTATTGAGTGTATGATTTCCATTGTGATAGGATGTGTAGTCCCAAGTTATGGGTGCGTGAAGAATCTTTTTATGTCTCCTATTTGGAGTGAAGTAAATTTCATGTTACAGTATGAGTTTAGACTCAGGAAGATTAAGTGATTGTGTAATGTGTATGGCAGTGGAAGGTATACAAAAAATATTAACTAAAGGTAAAGCTAGTGGGTAATTGGCTTATGAGGGGAATCTATTTGTCATACTAGTTAGATAAGTCTGGGAGCTGAGATCGCTTCTGTAAATGTATTATGACGAAATCGTTGAGTCAAGGAGACCACCTTGAGGGTCGAAAACATTAAAGAAAGAATATGTTCTTACTCGGTTGAATAGCCCAATAATGGAGGATTGAAAGGTATTTTCTATGTGTTATGATTCAAATAGGTGCAACGCATGTCCATGTATCAATTTTGATAATATAATACATGTAATATTGAGATTAATGTTGTTGATATACATTGTGATACTTTGTCAAGTTGTGGACGTGTTGTTAGGATTGTTTTGGTGATTCTCTGGGAGGTGGATAGGCCCAATTACAAAGGAAACTCTGCTGAAATTTTTGAAAAATTTGGGACTTAGTAAAAAAAATTGTCGCCTAAAGAGTGGGCTTAACTGTTGTGTGAGTGAATGCAAAAACTGCAGAAGAGTTAAAATTTCCGATGATTCGTGTTTCCACAAGCTTATGAAGAAGTGAGTTTAATCTCACCATGGTATTACGGCAGCAATAGAGTATATGTGTTGTGATCTATGGCTTTGAGCCAAGTTGGGGAGCTTGCTATTGGTTAGCGGATTATACGGTTATGTACTATGTTAGTTCCGATTTGATGCATGTTGGTGAATCAGTTCTGGTTGTGGAAATTAGGCCGAGAATGGCACGAGTGAAGGAAAATTTTTGACAAGATGTCATGAGCTCGGATGAGCAGGAGATAAGTTTCGATGTTTACGGTAAGTTGGAATTGTCTTCAGCGTCACCTAAGATCGGTGTTTTGTAAAAAGGGTTTTGCATCCTGGTTAATGACTCTTGATCGCTCTTCAGCGTTAGTGTGATTCATGGTTTGGAGGTACGCTCCAGATATTGTTGTGGTAGGTTGTGGGAGTATGTCCCACGGGAAGATTATATAAGTGTGGCATGTGATCACTTGATTGATTAAAGATGTAAACCAAGTATGAAGTTTTTGATGGTGTCGTAAATTAAAGATTCATGCCTGGAGGGCACTTGGCATATTGGGTTGTGAACTGGGGAGGATTACCCCGATTGTGATGGTTGTTCTTGTGTGTTATGAGAAAAATGGGAGTTATTATGGACCTTTGAAAGGTTATCAGACTAGTTCAGTGTGATCAGAATCGGCTTGAAGTCGATGGATAGATTTAATGTGAATAATGGCTCTATATCAGGCCAGATGTGTACATTTTAGTAACGCGGTCCTCATGAAGGAGTAGTTAGGTTGATGTTTCATTGTCAGATATTTCGCGTAGTGATACATTGCGCCGTGTGAGTTGTGAGATGACTTGAGAAATTGCTATGTGTTGAGAATCTGTGTAGGAATGACGTTATATGAGCATCTTGGCTCTTGAAATTCAGATTGTACATCGCACCTCAGTTGTGCTTGAGTTTTGTAGCTTATAACGCTATATGTTCCTCAGAGATATTATTATGCACTTAGCATGCTTACGACCGATACTTGGTATTTTGTTGTAATGAGCAAATTTGGCTCGATGTGCATCTCCTTATGTGAGATCTATGTGTGGATCGGGTGGCACGCCGCCATGGGTATGTTATCTGGATCGGGTTGCACGCTGCAACAGTGTGATGTTGAGTATAGTTTTCTATATGCTATTTTGTATGCCTTGCTTCCTGTTTTCTAAGGAAAGTCCGTATTAGTGCGTGGGATTGGTAATTCCTTCCAAAATTTATTTTTTTTGTATCGCATTTGAATTGGTAGCCTATTGGCATATTAGGGCATCATATGCGGCTTTTGATTATGTCTGGGGTGGATTATTGCCTGAGCAGTTCGTAATGGGTGAGACGAGATCATTGAATTCGAGATCAGCGCAATCTAAGTATATGAAGTAAATTAAGGGGCTAAGACCATTGTTTGGTTCATAATAAGGTAATAGTTCTTTCCAGAAGTATAGACCCAATGAATTGTTGATTCGGCGGTGTTATGAATTTATACAGATCTCATCCGTCGTGTCGGTATTGTAAGAATTTGAACAAGACCTATGTATGTCATGCAGAGCATAAGATGTGTAATGATTTTTCTTCTAGATGGGACAATGGAAGTTCTTGTCTAGTGGAGTACGTAAACGTTCATGGTTCGGAAGGGAGTTGAAGTCCTCATGTTACCTTAGGATGATGTGGTATATGCGATATGTGGTGAAGGATTGAGATTTGCGTGTGTAAAGTTATGGTTCAGTTCTGAATGGAAATTCATAACATTCATAGGCAGTACGGGCAACTTTAGGTAATTAGAGAAATGAGCTTCAGATGATTAGGGTGAATGATCTTCAGATGATTAAGGAAATTGTATTTCTAATCATAGTGATTTGTAGAGGGTATATGTTTCAGAAAAAAAGGCCAATGTGATTAAGTTGATGGCACTTCAATAGTATTGCGGCATTTTAGGGCTGGATCGACTGCTGATATTCGAGTTGCTTGTATGGCACATGGAAATCTTAGAGTATTTATCGTGGGATGAAGAGTTTTCTATCAGTATTCGGGAGTTGTGTGCAGCGTCTATAATTAGAAGTTATCATTATGAGTGTTTGAGTTATGTGGAATATGAAGTGATTGCACCTAAGACTGCAAGTATGGGTGATTACAGCTTGTTCAGGCTTATTCTGAAAATAGATGTGAGATTCTGATCTTGTGAATCATTTTAGGAGAGGAATGTGGTTCAAAGACTTATGGGCTAGGTTGGAATATAGAAATGCAGTTTCATTGCGCTATCGGACCTATATGAGATAGGGTGACATGGGATCACCCCCGGGTATATGCATGGTAAGGTCATTCAACTACGAGTTGGCTTTTAGAACAACTCTGAGTACGTTCGAGGACGAACGTGTGTTTAAGTGGGGGAGAATGTAACGACCCGACCGGTCGTTTTGAGCTTTTGCACTTTGATCGCCAGTTCGTGTAATGTGTTATGACTAATGTAGATTGTTGGTTTTGGTTTTCAGGAAAATTTGGAATGAATTTGAAAGAACAGTCTCAGTTGAAAGCTTTGAATTTGAAAGGTTTGACCAAGAGTTGACTTATTTGTATATGAGCTCGGATCGGAATTTTTATGATTTGGTTAGCTTCGTTGGGTGATTTATGACTTAGGAGCGCGAACGGAATTAATTTTGGAGGTCCGGTGAAGATATTAGCTCATTTTGGCGAAGTTAGTATTTTGGCGATTTCCGGTTGATAGGTGAAATTTTGATCCGACGGTCGGAATGGAATTCTGAGAATTTCTGTAGCTTCGTTATGTCATTTTGGACTTGTGTGCAAAATTTGAAGTCAATCGGACGTGATTTGATAGGTTTCGGCATCGGAAATAGAAGTTGGAAATTCTAAAGCTCATAAAACTTGGATTGGAGGTTGATTCATGATTTTAGCGTTGTTTGATGTGATTTGAGGCCTCGAGCAAGTCCGTAATGTATTTTGGGACTGGTTGGTATTATTGGTCGGGGTCCCGGGGGCCTCGGGTGTGTTTCGGATGCCCAACGGGTCATTTTTGGAAGATTTTTGCCGTTTTGAGCATAAATGTAATGATCTAAAGGTTCATTTTTAGTTCTAAAGATCCAAATTTGATTTCGAGACTTCCAGAATTTAAATCATGAATTATAGGACTGATCTGGAAATTTTGGTTTAATTTCATCAAGTCGCGAATGGGTTTTTGACGTGAAATGTGAGTTAATTGTTTAACGAGTGAAATGGGTATTGAACTGAGTAAATGAGCTCTGAATTGAGTTTCGACTGAAGGGATATGTTTGTATCATTATTTGTGACTCATAGGAACAAGAATCATTGAATTCCGAGGTCCCAGGCCCGAGAAATGAATTTTTGAGAAAAATTATTTTCTCAAAATATTTAAGGAAAATGGAAATGAAATTTGATTAGAAAGTGATGATATCGGGCCCGTATTATAGTTTTGGTGCCTAGTACAGGTCTTATATATGGTTTAAGCACTTTCTGTAAAGTCTGGTTGAAAACAGACGTCATTTGATGTGTTTCGGACTCAAAATGGAAAATTTGATGTTTTATGAAATTTGAAAGAATTCTTGGATTTTAAAGCTTAATTCATGGTATATGACGTTATTTTGGTGATTTGATCGCACGGTTAAGTTCGTAGGATGTTGTTGAGTTAGTGCATATGTTTGGTTAGGAGCCCCGAGGGCTCGGGAGTGTTTCAGAGGTGTCTCGGAGTGATTTCGGACTTAGGAAAATTTGGAGAAAAATTGCAGAAATGGTACCCAGTGAACAGTACCGTGAACAGTAACCACGCGGGATGCACAGTGATCCGTGAACAGTGCCCGTGAACAGTGTCGTGTACAGTAACCCCGTGAACAGTACCGGACAGAATGTTAAGTTCGGGAGATTTTCCATTTTTAACGATTTGGAGCTCGGATAATGCGATTTTTCGGGAGTTTTTAGGAGAGAACAACGGGGTAAGTATTCTAAACTCAATTTTGGTTAGATTACTCGAATCTATTACAAGTTTTGGCATTTAATCCGTGAATTTAGCGGGAAAAGTTAGAAACTCTCTCGGATAGAATTGAGAATTTGAGGGTCGAAATGTTATGGGAATTTGATAATTTTGGTATGGTTAGACTCGTGGAGAGATAAGGAACCCGTTGATGTAAAAAAAATTGAATTTCGAGACGTGGTCCCGGGGCTCGGGTTTTTGCTAATTTCGAGAATTTTTGTATTTTTCGATTGTTTTGATTGGGCTTTGTTCCCTTATCATATTATGGCATATTCGTTCTGATTTTGGATAGATTCGACGCACGTGGAGGCTAATTCGAGGGGCAAAGGCGTCGCTAGCTAAAGAAGTAGTCGGTTTGAGGTGAGTAATGAGTGTAAATGATGTCCTGAGGATTTGAAACCCCGGATTACACATCATAGTGCTATATTGAGGTGAGACACGCGTTGTATGATGAGCGCGGGGTCATTTGCTATTGGGGATTGTGACTTGGTCCATCCCAGTTGATATTTTTACCGCGTAATTGATAAAGATTTATTGTTTTTCACTATGATTGGGCTTATTGCCATATTTGGGCTTCGTGCCAATTATCTGAAATCTTTTGTGAATTTACATCACT
Organism: Nicotiana sylvestris; assembly: GCF_000393655.2. Taxonomy (NCBI): domain Eukaryota; kingdom Viridiplantae; phylum Streptophyta; class Magnoliopsida; order Solanales; family Solanaceae; genus Nicotiana; species Nicotiana sylvestris. Next base: position 19,289,415 of record NC_091058.1, read on the forward strand.
ATTTTCCTCACGAATTGAAATATTATTTGAACTCAGTCCAATTGAATTATATTATTTTGTGAACTCAGCTACATTTATACTCAACTCGAGATTTAATGATATTTATAATGTTGTTGAGCTGAGCACTATTGTTTTACTGATGCCCAAGAGGCTTATGATTATTTTCTGGACTGATTGAGGCCGAGGGCCATACGTGAGGATATGTTGAGTGATGTGAGGAGGCTTTCAGGCCTCGAGTGTTATATGAGGAGGCTTTCAGGCCTCGTGTGTGATGTGTGAAGGCTTTCAGGCCTATTGATATTGCGCTTGGGCTGTAGGAGCCCCTCCGGAGTCTGTACACACCCCCAGTGAGCGCAGGGTACCCAGGTGAGTTGGGAGTGGGCCCGAGAGGCCGTTGCTTGTGTGTGGTGAGTTGGGAGTGAGCCCGAGGGGCTGATGTTGTGTGCTGGTGAGTTGGGAGTGAGCCCGAGGGGCTGATACTATACTGAGATTTACATATTGAGCCCGAGGGGCAAGCTTTTGATTTATCCTTACTGTGGAAATTATTTGTCTTTACTGTTTTAAAAGAAGAATTATCTGATACTCACTATTTTACTGTATAACTGATTTTACTGCTTGGGATAGCGCTATATTGTGCCGTTATGAGATTTCATGTTTTCAGTCGTTATTTATTTTTATTACTCACTGGGTCGGAGTACTCACATTACTCCCTGCACCATGTGTGCAGATACAGGCAGAGCTGAGTTCGCTCCTGAGCGCTGATTCTTTCCAGACCAGGCGGTGACTAGGAGTAACGAGGTAGTTGTTGACGTCCGCAACCCCGTTTTCTCCCTTATCTTTGTTATTTATGATAATTCCAGACTTTGTAAAATATTAGTAAACTCTGTAGTAGCTCATGACTTGTGACACCCTGATTTCGGGCTGAGTTGGGAGGGTTTTCCTTGTTCTACCACGTTTATTTCGCATTTAAGATTATATTGCCCATGATTTAGACTTATTCCTGCTAAGTAATTATAAAGAGATGTATTGTTTTGTTGATTAGCTGGCCTTGTCGTCATGAGAGGCGCCATCACGACCGGGTTGGGATTTTGGGTCGTGACAGCCACCCTATAAACAGGTTGCGCTTTGAGTTCACAGCCTTCATCTTCGTTGGATGTTATACCCCGTTTTAATACGAGTCAAATTAGAGTATAACATATTGAAAATCCCGAGGTTTAATTAATTTTAAGAGAGTCACCACCTAATTAGTTCTAAGGTGAATTAGGACACCAATTATTGAAGTTAAACAAAATTCCGTTTTTATGGTATTAACCTAAAGATTCTAAGTAAGGGTTTTAAATATCTTAAAAGAAAGGTTTTTTATATATCACCTTTTAGGTTTATGGTATTAACCTAAAGATTCTAAGTAAGGGTTTTAAATATCTTAAAAGAAAGGTTTTTTATATAGCACCTTTTAAAATCCGTTAATAACGGTTAATCGCCCAAACTTAGGTTAATTGATCTACTGTCTTAAGATATAAATATTTTATAAATACTTTAAGGAAACAAATCATAAATATTTTTAAGTTAGAAAATACTATCATATGAGTAAATACACAAAAATTGAATGTAGATCACTTAAATCAGTAAAGATATCAAAACCAGTTTTGTCGTGAATTGACATTAGAGTAATTAGTGATGGAATATAAAATCTTTTTTTTTTAATTTAAACCAATGAATAAGGGAATATGATTTAGGTCTCAAATATCCAAAGTAATCAAACTGTGTTAAAAATGAAACTAAGATCTGATTTTTAGTATTCAAAGAACTCATTTTGTGAAACCCATTTCTTTAACAAAGTTTAGACTATGAAAATAGAATTGTCCAAGAGTTCAAAAACGTGTGAAAGTCTCGCTTTTACTCTTCATAGAGGAAAATTCTAAGTTTAAACTTGTGAAAAGACAGACTTATTTCTTTAGACAACCAAGTAGTATTGCTCCAAAAATTCGAGAAAATAATCTATCGCTCTTAACTTAAAGGTGATTGCTAAAATGTTATGAACTTCAACAGTAACGATCAAACAATATAAAGCAAATATCCAACATCCAATGAAATAAATATTAAAAGAATAACAACAACTCTTCAGATGAATTTTATCATCTGGCTGCAATTTAAATGCAGCAATTTGAGCAAATGTAATACGGGATTGGTTTGGGTGGTGTCGTCGTTGAGTCTTGTTATAAGACTCTTTCTTGCTCCTTTGTTCATGCAAGGCAACAAAAAAGAAGAAATATTAGAGAAAACATCCTATACTTAATAGAAGAAAGAAAACTAAAGAAATCAAAGGCTATAAATTTTAGTAACTAACAACGCTACTGCATGTTTTTTTTTTTAATTTATAAGGACTTAAACCATGTTCCTAATCCAAGTTCCTTTAAAGAAAGCGTGTGAGTTAACTTCCTGGCCATAACTAAGGCATGTCATTCTGTAACGATCCGACCGATCGTTTTGAGCTTTTGCACTTCGCTCGTCTGTTCTCGGGCTTGACTAGCCCCGTGTGATGTATTGTGTTTTATGTAAATCGTCGATTTTGATTTCCAGGTTAATCGGAATGAATTTAGAAGAATAGTTCTCACTTTGAAGCTTAAGGTTTGACCAAGTTTTGACTTGTTAGTATATGATCTCGGATTGAAATTTTTATGATTTGATTAACTTCGTTAGGTGATTTGGGACTTAGCAGCGTGATGGAAGTATATTTTGGAGGTCCGTGGAAGGTTTAGGCTTGAATTGACGAAATTGGAATTTTGGTGTTTTCCGATTGATAGGTGAGATTTTGATATAGAGGTCGGAATAAAATTCCGGAAGTTGGAGTAGGTCCGTTGTATCATTTGTGATGTGTGTGCAAACTTTCAGGTCATTCGGACGAGGTTTGATAGACTTTTTGATCGAAAGCGGAATTTAAAATTTTTTGGAATTCTTAGGCTTGAATCTGATGTGGATTGGTTGATTCGATGTTGTTTGAGGTGTTTTGAAGATTGGTATAAGTTTGGATGGTGGTATATGACTTGTTGGTGCTTTTGGTTGAGGTCCCGGGGGCCTCAGGGTGATTTCGGATGGTTGACGGAAGATTTTGAGTTGGGTTGGCAGCTGAAGATTTCCTATTGCTGTCATAACCGCACCTGCAGCTAGGGGACCGCAGGTGCGGGCTCGCAGAAGCGGAGATGGAGCCGCAGATGCGGCAAAGAGTTAAGTCAGCTAGAACCGCAGAAGCGTCTAAGGGAGCGCACCTGCGATAGCGCAGATGCGGACATTGCATCGTAGATGTGGAAATGGGCTCATGAGTGAAAATCGCAGATGCAGTATCTTAGACCGCAGAAGCGGGAAATGACCGCAGGTGCGGAATCCCTGGGTAAGAAGGTATATATTTCACCCTTCGCAATTTTTGGCCATTTTTCTCAATACTTCATTCTGGAAGAAGCTTTTGGGAGCAATTTCAAGGGAGGTTTTCAGAAGGATTCATTGAGTGGTCCCTAAGCTCGTTTTTATGATGATTTTTAAGGTTGTAAGCTTGAATTATATAGGAAAACTAGTGGTAAATTTGGGGATTAGGGCTTGGTTAATTGGAGAGCTTTTAGTGGTGATTTGAGAGACCATTTGAGGTCCGATTTTGATACTTTTGATATGAATGAACCCGTGTCGGAATAAGGAGTATATTGATATAATTTTTATTGGATTCCGAGGCATGGGCCCGAGGGCCGTGTTTGGCCAATTTCGGTATTTCTGATGGAAATTGGATATTTTCGAGTGGGCTTTGTTTCCTTAGCATAGTTTGATGGATGAATCTGCTTTTGGCTAGATTTGGAGAATTTGGAGGCCGAGATGAGAGAAAAAGGCATTGCGGGCTAGAGTTTGGACCGGATGAGGTAAGTAATGATTGTAAATATCTGTCCTGAGGGTATGAAACCCCGGACTTCACATCGTTGTGCTACTTTGAGGTGATGCACACGCTAGATGACGAGCGTGGGGTCGTGCACCGTTGGGGATTGTGACTTAGTCCGTCCCGTATGACTGTTAAGTCACGTATTTGATTAAAACTTGTTTGATGTCATTGTGTTTTGGAAAGTATTATCATGTTTTGGGCTGAACGCCATATTTAGGCCTCGTGCCAACTGTTTTAGACCCGTAGGGGATTTTTACTACTTTTCCTCACTGTTTTGACTTCATATTTGTATTCAGTCATGCTGTATTCTACTATTTTCATAACTCAGCCATATTACTCCATTTTTATATTTTAAATGATATTTTGGGTTGAGCATCATGTTTTACTGTTGCCCGAGTGGCTTGAGAGATTTTTGACTGAGTGAGGCCGATGGCCTGTGTTTTGAGGATATTATGGAATCGGGTTGTGCGCCGCAACAATGTTGTACTGATTCATGATTATTAGGCCGAGGGTCTGATTTGTTACGCCTCGAGATGGCTTGATATGAGGCCGAGAGTCTATATGATTATGCCACGAGGTGGCTTGATATTGCATTTGGATCGTACGGGGCCCCTCCCGAAATCTGTACACCCCCAGTGAGCGCGGGTACCCAGTGTGAGACATGATATAGCCCGAGGGACTGATGTTGTTCCATGTTATTGCCCGAGGGGCGGTTCTTGATTTATGTCATGCCCGAGGGGCTGATTACGAGTGATTGTGAGATAGCCCGAGGGGCTGGTTCTGTTGATATTATGCCCGAGGGGTGGTTTATGGTACATATTTTGCCCGAGGGACTTTTTACGTTTCTATCATGTTTACTCATTGTTTTATCACTCGTTTGAAACTATTGAAAAAAAATTATTTTAAAAAGTTTTTACCGAAACTAAGCATGATTTACGAAGTAAATGATTTCTGTACTGTGTTGGAAATATCCTACATTTGTTGTAGCATTTTGACGTGGTTTACGTGTTTTCTTACTGCTCAGCTTTCATTTACCTTTATTACTTACTGAGTTGGAGTACTCACATTACTCCCTGCGCCTTGTGTGCAGATCCAGGTATTTCTGAGATTGCTTAGTGGCAGAGTCAGCAGAGTTAGCAAGCTAGCTACCCGGCGTTCGCAGCCCTGCTCTTCTCCCTCTTGTCTTCCTTAGATTGTATTTAGCACATTTTTGGATTCTTCTTTATATTCTGACCTTAGTAGATGCTCGTGACTTGTGACACCCCGATGTCAGGCTTGTGTATTCATTCCGCACTGTTCATTTAGACTTTCATTATGAAATATTTAATTAATTAAAGACTTAAAAATGACTTTTATTGATTAATGGTTAATTCGGGAGTTGTGGCAGTTGGCCTAGTTTCACAATAGGCGCCATCACGATCGGATCAGTTTTAGGGTCGTGACACATTCAAAGGAATTATGATCTTTATCTCTTAGAGACTAACATATACATTCTAAAGCCATCATTTTATTTACATGAGTTATATGGATTAAATAGAAAATTCACTTTAAAAGATTTAAGCAGCAAATGGAGTAAAAAAGTGGATCTAATTTTTTCATACAAGTATTTCAAACTTACAACAAAATTCATGCCGAATCCTAAAGACATATTCTTCTATCAGATAATAATAACTAAATTTTGATCTTACGCAAAAGGCCTTATCACGTGGTTTAGTAACTTTCCATATGTGAATAGAAAAGTTCTAAACACACTCTACTAAATCAGTCTTCATTTTATTGCGGCCCTATGGGCATGGTATTCGGATTTTACTATTCCTAAAGTGTTGACAGAATATTACATGTATTAAAATAGAGAGAATTCTAAGAAATCACTTCAGTTTCCAAGTTGTTCTTTTTTAAAGGAGTCAAGGCTTAAAATTTTAATTGGCGTGAATTCTAAGAGGTAAACAAGATTTAACATTTTGACATTGTGAGCACGTGATTTTTGCTTCCACGATAATTACTCCAAAAGAAATCGAAAAATAAAATAAATTGTCTTTGTGTATAATTTTGAGAATTTGCGTGGCATTTTTGAATAGTTATTTGTAGTTTTTGTCTGTGATTATTTATTTTTATTAATTAAAAAATACAAAAAAATATGTTGCGTATAAATTTAGGATCTTATTCTACTATTAGGAATTAATTAAATCGTATTTGGTTTTTAAATGAATGAAAATCACAAAAATATTATTTTGGTAATTCTGTCATTTTATTGTTTAATGGTGTGATTTTGTTTAACTAATGTTTGATCTTGTGTGAGTCAATTAATGTCTTTTTAATATAATTGTAGTTTTACAACTTATTTTAGGATTTTTGGTAGATTAGTATTTAGAAAAGGAATTAAAAGAAGAAAAGAAATGAGTTAAAATTGGACAAATCGGAATCGGGCCATTTAAATTGGACCCAAAATCGGGCCCAAAGCACTTTTTTTGCCCGGTCCAGATCAGCCAATCTCAGAGACGTCCAAACGGCGTCGTTTTGATCATACTTGATCTGGGCCGTTGATCTCAGATTGATCAATGGCCAAGATCACGTCTCCATACCCACGCCTTAACCCGACCCGTCTCACCCAGAGACCCACCGGTCTCACTTAACCCATACGGCGTCGTTTCCATTAAGTTGATCAATCCAGGCCATTGATCTTGAATGATCTAACGGCCCAGATCAAATTTCCCCCTAACTATATAACCCCAATCCCTTACCCCACGCCCCCTAAGCCAGACCCCCCTCTCTCATTCTCGTCTCTCTGAACTCAGAGACGAACTCCCCCTTACAAACCCTAGCGCCGCCCTTCCATCCCTCACCATAAACCCGGCGGCAACGATGCCGGTGACCACCAAATTAACACCCCTAGTGCACCTCGACCCCCTGGACACGAATCTGCAAACCATTTGGTTCGAATCAACCTACATCGTCTCGAATCTTCATCTGAAGATTCGAGCCAAACCTCAAATTATACTAACCGATCACAAATGCACATCAGTTACTCCCCTGACCTCCCTCACGACCAAATCAAGCCTGGTTTGGTTCGAATTGAACCAGAAAAGCTCGAACCCCTAATCTGAGCCCAAGAACCCTAGAAAATCAGTGCCTTTAGTGGGAGTGATAATGTTGTTAAGTGCCTTTAGTGGTTGAAAATCAGAAAGAGCATGGGGTTTAATTTTAAAATAGAAATGGCCAGTTAAAAGACTGACAGATTTTTGAATTAACTAGTGAAAAAGGGTACTACTTGAGTTGGCTTAGTGACTTTACTGGTGGAAAATCAGGAACAACATGGGTTCAATGATAAAAAGGTAGAAATGCACATGAGGAGGGAATAAAACAGGCTAAAAGTGAAATGTTTGAATGAAAAAAGGGCCAGCTCTAGTGTTTAAATAGACTGGATTTCGGGCAAGAAAGGGGGGTTAGAACCAAGGGCAGTCTATTTTTTGGAACCAGGCAGCTCATTTCTTGACTTCAATCCTAGATAGACAATAAGCAAAAAAGGGGCAAAAGAAAAACCTATGTTGTTCCATTGAAGCTGGAAAATTCTGTTTTCTTTCACTGTTTGAAATCAGCACTAACTGCTATTGTTCCATTGAAGCTTCAAGCTTCTTTCTTTGATTGTTCGAAAATCAGAAACTACTGTTCCACTATTGTTTCGGATTCTCATGTTTCTGCCTGTGATTAACATTGGTATTTCCGGGTCTCAACTGAGTCTCCCGAGTCTGTTTTGGTGGATATTGGTACTGCTTCATTGGTTTATTTATGTTTCGTTCACTGGGATTTATTCTGCCTGGTTGATAATGTTGTTGTTGCTGTTGTTATTTGCTGTGTTACTGCTGCCATATTGCTGTTGCTGATCTTCTTCTTCTTCTTCTTCTTCTTGTTGTTGTGTTTCAACATCCAGGTACACACTCGAATTAATTTTGATGTAACTTTGAAGGGAAGATGAAATGAGAGATGCTCGCATATTTGATTCTTGAAATGTGTTTGTTTGGATTGTTATGTAGTAATAGCAAAATAGATATTAGAGTCTAATATAATTCGATTCCAATTCATGTGCATACAAACCCTGGCCGTTTAATTTGGACTTCTGTTAGACTGTTTTGGAACCGTTGGGACATTATTGATGTAGTGTAATATGTAATGATAACAAATTCAGTATGGTTGGCACTGATTGTGTAAACTTTAGTTGAACTAACGTCTGATCAAGCATAAACATTGAATGGGCCCTTAACTTTAATTCTGTGAATTAACGAGAAACTGTATTGATTCCATGCTTCATAGTTTGATACTGAACCCATTTACATAAATTGTAGGTTTGTTTAAAAGGTAAAAATCACACGTAGATTACTTTTGTCTGTCCCAATCTTCGCTGCAAAGAAACGTAAAAGTATGGGTTAATTTTATACAATCAGAAACACCAAATCTCCATGTGTACATGCTCATGTCAATACCAAAGTTTAGCCTGGTTATGCACATACAAGCTTATTTTTGTGAATAAATATGTCGACTGTAAGCTGGCGCAGTCCCTTTTGAATGGAAATCCAGTTAAGGCCCAATGATTTGAGGGCTTATTTGCCCTTGACATATTAATTGAAATGATGATACCTGAGCATGCTAGTTAGTTCAGGCCTTTTCTTTATTTTGAGACAAGAATAAACAGAAAAATCATAGTCTTTTAGGATTTGGCCTTAAATAAAGATGAGATGAGCCTCGCCAAATAGTTACAAATCGCGGGGCCCTCAATAAACGTATACAATAATTGGTTGGACATCGGAGTTGGCCGTTTAGCGAATTTTTACGACCTTTTACTAAAATAACAATACGTTAGTCTTTTTAGGACGCGCCTTAATTAATCTTACCTTTTTAAATACGGGTGTACATTTATGTAACCCAAATCCAAATCCCAACGAAGGCGAAATGCGTCGACCAATCACGGGTACATCGATTGTGACGTGGTTCGAAATGCATTTCCATGACGTTGCAATTCTTTTGAAACAAAATAACAAATGAGACGAGCCTCGCCAAAAAATGCACAAGCTGCGGGGCCCTCTATACGTGTTTGTAAAGTTTGCTTAGACTCCGGGGACGGGCCGTTTAGCAAAATTTCACGGCCTTGCCCAAAATAACGATACGCCAATCGCTTAGAGCGCGTCTTTTAATAAAATTACTTCCCTAAGTATGGGTGCGCATTTATGTGACCCAAATCCAAATCTCAACGGAGTCGGAATGTATTAACAACCACAGGTGCATTGATTGTGATGTGGTTCGAGATGTATTTTCACGACGCTGCAATTCTATTAAAAAATAATAATAAAAGTGGTTAAACTTAATAAGAGCACACAAATCATTACATGTATAAAAATCAGATATTTAGCCACTACAACAATTTAAGCGGCTGTGCTAGAACCACGGGATTCGGGGGTGCCTAACACCTTCCCTCGGGTCAACAGAATTCCTTACTTAGAATTTCTGGTTCGCAGACTTCATTTGGAAAGTCGAATATTTTCCTCGAATTGGGATTCAAGATAAACCGGTGACTTGGGACACCAAAAGCCAAACCTTTCCCAAGTGGCGACTCTGAATTAAATAAATAATCTCATTTCGAATATTGTCACTTAAATTGGAAAAACTCCCTCACGCATTTATCCTTCGGGGTAGGCGCGCAAAAAGGAGGTGTGACAGCTCTGGCGACTCCGCTGGGGACGAACCCAGAATCTCTGGTTCAGGGTTCAAGAATTCGAGCTTAGAATAATTGTTATATTTGGCTTTATTATCTGATCTTTATTACATGTTTGGGTATAACGTGCTAAATGTTGCCTTTTACCGCTTTGATATTATCTGAACTGTATATAAACTGTGCCGAAACTCTCCTCTTCTCATCTTCGGGGATGTGCTTGCCGGTCGAGACTCCCTATTTTGTTAGTGTCATACCCTGAAATAAGAAAGAGGCCGGACAAGTTACAAAGCCGGACGATCTCGCGGGTCCCTGGTACGTAGCCCCCTCCTCGACTCGAGTTGTCCGCTCGGGTACACAGTCTAGAACAAATACCCAGGTTACGAACCTAGAATAACTCAGCTTCATGCCGGATCCCTAGTAGGAATGCTTGTTTGCATCATGTGCATTTGACTTTGGAGGCTCAACACAGGGGTTGGGTCTGTCTAGGACAGGTGTACCAAAATAACAAAGATCATCCTGATGCATCTTACTTGCTTCTATCTATGCATTTATTTGCTTCGGACTTGCATGCTGACCGGTTTTTGAATAATTTGAGGAAAGAGAGACAGAAGTACGAGTGTTAAAAAAGGTTAAATCACCCGTTTTGAAAACCAGTAGTGTCGGAACTCTGCCGAATTTTTGAGAAAATGAAAAAAAAAGTCTTGTTTTCAAAAGAAGTTTATTTATCGGACCGAACTACGCGGGTCTGATTCTCACCGGATGTGAGATACGTAGGCAAACCTCATCGGTTCCGACCCCAAAATTTTCAAAAAATAATCCAAAAATATTTTCTTCCAGTCTCTTCTTTGAAAATATTTCCTTAAAAATTTTAAAAACAAAAAAAAAAGTAGTTTTTAAACTCAAAAAAAATGGTTTCCTTCTTTCTAATATCTTTCATACAATAAAAAAAGAAAAATCAATAAAAATCAAAATCTAAAATACGGGTTTCCTTCATTCTGAAGTATTTTCCCAAAAAATCCAAAAAAATATCAGAAACAAAAATCCAGAAAAAATTGCTCTTTAGCTGTCTTTATTTTGTAAATATCCATAAAAACTTTAAAAATATGAGTCCAAAAATATTTTCGCTTTTCTTTAGAAGTGCTTTTGTAAATAAATAAAAAAACTCAAAAATCCAAAATATTTTCTTAAAAGTGCCTCTTTCGAAAATTAAGAGGCGACAACCAAAATCCAAAGAAAATATTTTCTTTCTTATTTAGAAAAAGAGAGAACAAATGAAAATTCAAACAAAAATATTTTCTTTTTTACTTCTAAAATTCTCAAAGTTCCAATCAAAAGAAAAGGAATTTTTAGAAGTTTTTCTTTCAAAAATTAAAAATAGAGTCAAATTCAAAAATTCAAAAAATATCCTTTTCTTCTTTTAAAGCATTGTTTTTAGAAAAATCCAAAAGAAACAAAAATCCAAAAAAAAACCTCTATTCTTTTAAAGCATTTTTTTAAAAAAATAATATTCCAAAACGAGAAAAAAGAGTTAGTTTACTTACTCTATTCACGATTTCCCGAACTACGCTAGATCTGATTCATGCGGGGTCATGATACGTAGGCAATCCCCATCGGATTCGATCCTAGCCATAAAATAATTGAGAAAAAAAAAGAGAAAAAAATTTAAAAAAAAGTGCCAAAAACAAAAAAGAGCGGCAAAAACAAGATCAAGAGTGGTTAAAGAGAGGCAGAAATAAAAGAAAATAGGTACATAGTGAAGAGGGCTAGTTTAAGGCCGGGATGAAACATGCAACCCGTTCAAACACATGGTAGAAGCGTTTAACTGTTTAGGTGTATTGCATCCCAACGTGTGATTTCCTATATGTTAAATGTCTCAAAACTAACAAGGTTGTGTGTGTGAGTAAATTAGCCAGGTTCTGTTCAGGTGATTGGTTTTGTTGGTATGCGTTGATGAATGCGCAACCTTACACGCGGCTACAATATTATCCACAAAACTGAGCTCCACTTCCCAGAAATGTCCATCCTTACCAAGCTCCATACAATCCTCAATCAGATGTTCCCCGGTACAATCCTCGCCCAAGAGAGCCTTTCAGAAAGAATCCGTTCACCCCTATTAGTGAATCGTATTCAAGCTTGTTCCAAAAGCTGATTAGGCTAGATCTATTGCAGCCAGTGGACCAAATTCGGCTGAACCCCGAGTCCCCACCGCACTGAGCTGACACTATATGTGAATACCACTCTGGAGCAGTGAGGCACAGTACAAAGGACTGTTGGACCCTCAAAAGGGCAGTTGAAGATTCGATTGAAGCTGAAAGAATCGTTTTTCGGGATGAAGAAGCTCCTGACGTGATGAATAATTTGTTGCCCGCCCACAACAACAGGCCAATAGTCGCAATGATTTGTGAAGATGAGGAATTTGATCCGGCACTGAAGGCCATTACAACCATTGCCGAGATAGAAGAAAAGCCATAAAATGGTTGCCAAACATGAAAGTTCCCCATCAGACGGGAGTCTCAGTAGCCAGTCTTGCTATCCTTTCTGCATCCAGATTATCTCAGGGTATGATCCAAATGTTTTACTTATTGTCTTACTTTCTTGTATAAACCCTTCTATCTTCAAAAAAAATTCAATCAAAATAAAAAAAAAATGAAATTAATATTTCACTGTCTAGGAATGTCTCTTCTCTTAATCTTGTCATTCTCTTTTCAATTCTCTTAAATGCAGATTTCAATAACACGACATGATTGCGGACTTCATGCCCGGATCCTGAAAGCCGTCAGACCTCGAAATAATGAATCAAGGATTAGATCGCAATGAAGATACGTTTAAGAAAATAAAACAAAGAGTTGGAAAAGCTGAAAGAAAATAGGGTCCATATTGGAAAGGTACATACATTGCAACAAGAGTACTGCCAAAAGAGTGCGTTGTACTTGGGACACATCGAAGGAAATGCCCTTGAAATAACTGTCAATGCAAATGCAGTCAAAAGGTACTATGTTGGATCCTACACGTAGTTCTAATATTTTCCGGTTGAGATGACGAAGGCTTTCATTATCGCTACTCAAACACTATCAACCCTTTGCAACCCATTTGAGCCGGTTACTCTTCTTTGATTACCCTCTTTGGAACCTGAAAGTATTATTGAAAAATAAAATGAAAAAAAAAGAAACTGAAATGAAAAAGAAAATGAAGAAAAAAAGAAGAAGAAAGAATTGGAAAAATAAGAAAATATATATACAAAAAAAAGGAATAAAAGACAATGAAAATGAAAAAAAGGAAACGGAAGGGAAGAAGAAAGTGAAAAATAAAGCAAATTAGAAAAACAAAAGAAAATCAAAAATAAAATGATTTTCCTGAACTACGTCTGACTTGATTCCGAAAGGATACGTAGGCAACCTCTCCTTGGGGTTTAGTCACACCAAAATAAAATCCAAGATCCCCCCCCCCCACCAAAAGTGAAACTGGGGCAAAAGTTATAGTGGTTCAGCGACAGTTCGCCAGAAAGGTTCTAAAGTTGTAATTCCATCCAAGCTCGTTTTACCCCAAATCCTGTTCAAGTCCTTCCGATCAATCGGTAAGAATGTTCAAGGATCAGAGATTGTAGATCCTCGCAAGAAAAATAAGAGAAATAAAATGAGAGAGTCTTATTGGTGAAAACCCACACGGGCATCGTAAGGCGACGGTAAGTAAAGAAAAATGAAAATGAGAGAGTCTTGTTAGTGAAAACCCACATGGGCACTATAAGGAGATGGTAAGAAATGAAATGAAAAATGCCAGCTCGTGAAAACCCACAAAGGGCGCCCATGATCGAAAATAAGATCCTCACAGCCATCGGCATCAACAGAGTCCTGGCAAGGTTCCTCGGTATTCAAGGCAAAGTTGTGATGAATTTTTGAGAGTCGGACGGTTTACATAGATCAGGCATCCAGTCCAAAGGCATGTCATGTTCATTGAAGTCCGCATGTACTCCAGATAAGTCCTTCTCTCCTTTGCCCGAAAGGGACACTTCTAGTTTTTAAACTCTTTCTCCATTCAATTATTTGTTTCTCTTTGAATCCCTTTTGGTCTAACACTGTTCCAAAACCAAGACAAAGAAAGATTGGCAAGACTGATTTACAGGGCTTTCGTTTGATACACGCTAATGTGCAAAAGGCACCCAGCCTCAGCAGGTGCATCAAGTCGACCTCGACTGGCCATGGCGGCCGATGCTCAGGAATCAAAACTCTTGGGAGGAGAAAATCAAATTAAAGTGCCTATAAAGGCAATTGAAGTTGAAAGTGTTGAGTTTCACATGGCTAATCGCCTCAGCGAAGTTGAAGAAACCAAGGTACCCCCAAATGCTCTAAAATTGAAGTTGAAAGAAAGAAGAGAGAAAAGAAAGGCCTACAAAGGAAAAATAAAGTTGGAAAGGTTAAGTCCCACGCGATTAGCCACTGCAGTTAGGTTTGAGGATCAAAAATTCCCTGATGCTCCGGAAAAAAAAACAAATGATTTGCTTGAACTACGTCTTGACTTGATTCCGAAAGGATACGTAGGCAGCCTCTCTCTGGGGTTCAGTCACACCAAAACAAAAATCCAATTTTCCCTGAAGTTGAAACTGGGGCAGATGTTATAATGGTTCAACCACGGGCACACCAAATGGTTCCGAAGTTGTAATTTCATCCACAATTCTTTTTACCAAAAACCAAGTACAAGTCCTTCGGATCAATTGCCAAAGGCGGGGGAAACCAAGAAATATCATGGTTGGAAGCCGATGCATTCTAAAATTGAGAGAAATAAAATGAGAGTCTTGTCGGTGAAAACCTTCGGGCACCATGAGGCGACGAGAGTAGAGAAACAAAGAATGAGAGAGTCCGTTTAGTGAAAACCGCAAAAAGTACTATCGGGCGACGGTGAGAAGAGAAATGAGAGAGGTCGACTAGCGAAAACCCGCAAAGGGCGCTGTCGGCCGAAAAGATGATTTCACCATAGAAAGTTCTGGCAAGGTTCCCTGGTTGGGAAACATAGATCCGTTTTGATTCATGAGGAAATGCAAGTTTGTGAGGTTCGGGCATCCAGTCTAAAAAGCATGTCATGTCAGTTTGAAGCCAGCATGCACCTCAGATAAGTCCTTTTTCCCCCCGAAAGGGACGCTTCTCTTTTAAATTCATTTTTCCGCTCTTTGTTTACCTTTCCTTGAATCCCTTTCGGCTTAACCCTAAATTCCAAAATGTGTTAGAAAGAAAAGGTGGAAGGACCGGTTTCACAGAGCTCCGTATGGCAAGAGGTGAAGAAAATACCCAGCCTCAGTGGCGCGTCAGTCCAATCCCGACTGATCATGATTTTAGATTACCTCCAAAGTAAAGGCATTGAAAAAAAAGAAAGAGAAGAAAGTCAAAGGCAAAGGTCTGGAAAGCGGAATGAGAACCAAAGCCTTACACGGGCGAGTCATCATGAAATCTTGAAATCTGAGTCTTATCAGTTTGAAAGGGGGGCGCCTTTGAAGCCAATCAATGGCGAAGTTTCTCAACAGAAATGAGGCCGGAACCAAGCAATTGGAATGATCAAGGCCACCGAACCAACCACCGTTTTTCAAACTGACAATTGTTCTTTGTTTGGAAAATTGAAACAGGTGCAATCCAAAGCAACCGTGCAAGAAGTAGGTGCAACCAAAAGGAAAAGAAATGCACAAGTGCAAGAAACAACTTTGCAACAAGGAATCAACCCAAAAGGGAAGTTTCCTCCAAATTCTTTCCTGCATTTTTACTAAACAAAAAAAAACGAAAAGAGAAATAAGAAGAAAATTCCAAAAAAAGGGTTAGTTTAGAATCCCCAATATCAACCTATTTTTCGCCAATATTAGGGCTCCAATCCCTGAGTTGAGATTTTAGACATAGGGTCTTCATTCCCTAGTCGCCTTTTGCCAACATTAGCGCTTTAATCCCTAAGTTGAGATTTTAGACATAGGGCCTCCATTCCCTAGTCACTTTTGCCGACATTAGGGCTCCAATCCCTGAGTTGAGCGATTTTTATTTTAGCCGACATTAGGGCTCCAATCCCTGAGTTGAGCAATTTTCCTTTAGCCGACATTAGGGCTCCAATCCCTGAGTTGAACGATTTTCCTTTAGCCAACATTAGGGCTCCAATCCCTGAGTTGAGTAATGGAAAATATTTTTGAATTTTTTGAATATGGTAGGCCGGAACCGAAGAGGTTTGCCTACGTATCTCACATCTGGTGAGAATCAGACCCAAGAAGTTCGGGCAATTAACTGAACTATTTTAAAACAAGACTATTTTTTTTTCATTCATTTTTGGCAGCAAATAACAAAACCACTTTCAAAGCACGACTCTTTTCCTTTTCATTTTTGGCATTTTCATAAACAAATAAAAAACTATTTTAAAAATAAGACTCTTTTTCATTTTCATTTTTCATGGCAAGACAATTTATTTTCCTTTTCTATTTTTTGAAAACAAGACAGAACAACGAATCTTTTTTTTTATTTTTCCTTTGCTTTTAGTAAAACAAACTAGTAAAACATTTTTTTTTCTCATTTTCTCAAAGTTTCGGCAGAGTTTTGACAGTATTTGAGCATTGGGTTTTTCAAAAATCAACAATTAATTCTCTAACCGCTATTTCTTTTTCTTTTTTCCTCAATTTCACAATATTCCTGATATTCAAAAACCGGTCAGCATGCGGGCGCGAGACAAATAAATGCACGGGAAACAAATAGGATGCATCAGGATGGTCTTTTCATCTCAGGTTGCTAGTCCTAGTCGGACCCAACCCCTGTGTTGAGTCGCCTAAGTCAAATGCAACGTGATGCAAATAAGCGTTCCTACTAGGGATTCGGCATGAAGTCACGTTATTCTATGTTCAAAACCAGGGTCGGTGTTCTAGACAGTGTACCCGAGCGGACAACTCGAGTTAAGGAAGGAGCTCCTTTCCGGGAACCAAAAGGCCAGCCGGCTTAGAAACTTTCCGAGCCTCTTTTATTTAGGGTATGACACTAATAGAATAGAGAGTCTCAACCAGTAAGCACATCCCCAGAGGTAAGAAGAGAAGGTTTCGACACAGTTTATATGTACAGTTCCAATAATATCAAAGCAGTAAAAGCATCATTTTGCACATTTTAGGCTCAAACGTGTAAAAATCAGATAAAGCCAAATATAACAATTTATCTAAGCTCGAATTCTGAACCTTGAACCAGAGATTCTGGGTTTTTTCCCCAGCAGAGTCGCCAGAGCTGTCACACCTCCTTTTTCGCCCGCGCCGCCTGCAAAGGGGCGCGGAAGGGAGTTTTTTTTCAAATTAAAGGACAATCGAAACGGGATTTATTTATTTATTTCAGAGTCGCCACTTGGGAGATTTATGGTGTCCCAAGTCACCGGTTGAATCCCGAATCAAGGAAAAGAATGACTCTGTTTAACAGTCTGCGCACCAGAAATCCGGATAAGGAATTATGTTAACCCGGGAGAAGGTGTTAGGCATTCCCGAGTTCCGTGGTTCTAGCACGGTCGCTCAACTGTTATATTCGGCTTGATTATCTGATATAATACATGTTGAACATATGTGCGAATTTTGACTTTTAACCGCTTTTATCATTATTATTATTTTTATCGAGAATTACAACATCATGAAAATATATCTCGAACTACGTCACATCAATGTACCCGTGGTTATCGACATATTTCGACTCTGTTGAGATTTGGATTTGGGTCACATAAATGTGCACCCGAGTTTAAGAAAATAAATTGTTAAAGGCGCGCCTAAAGCGACTAGCGTATCATTATTTTTTGGGTAAGGTCGTGAAATTTGCTAAACGACCGATCCCGAAGTCTATACAATTATTAACCTTTTATTGAGGGCCCCGCAACTTATACGTTTTATTGGGTAAGGCTCATCTCATTTATTTTAACAGGATAATCCTAAAGTGCCTACATTTTTTCTATTAAATTTGTCTCTACAAAATGAAAGAGAAAAGGTCCTAATTTATTTACATGCTTACGAGTTGTTATAGTTGGGTTCCGAATATGATTCGTAAAATCTGAAAATGATGCAAGTAGGGCAGTCCGTTGCCAATGCGAGCCCAGACCCAATGTGTTTGGTACAAACTGGACCCGGGTCATCTCATTCACATGTTACTACCTAATTACATTATACTAGGCATGCTCACAGTTTGTTAAATTAAAAAAAAAACTTGGCAATCTAATTTTAATCCTAAACCGTTTTACATGCTGAAATTAACCAATAGTATTTAGCTAAACAATATTCCTACAAGTTCCGAAATGATCTATTCCTTTAATGAACTAACTGTTGAATGTTTAAAAATAGTCTAAATCAGCTAACATGTTTTTTGAGACATGATAATCACCCAACAATAACGAATTAACTAGACAGAGTTACTACACCATTTATTTATTTTTAGGCAATACATAGATAGTTCGTCTGCTAAGCTACCGTCAGATGTTCCATTATATATATTAAACAGCTACATGATTCTGATTAGAGTAAGCTAAATAATGTATATATACAAATAAAATTCAGAATATAATTAAGATAAATTCAGAACTTCAACTCTTCATTTCATATTCATGCTACATGTTTCAGTTTACAGTAACCAGCATGTCAGTTGTGTACCTGATATTGGAAGCAAAAGAAAAGGAAGATCAGCAGAAATGCAGTAGCATACAACAACAGCAACAACGCCCAGTAACAGATTTTAAAAATCGAACAGAAATCCAGCAACAACCAGTGAAGTAGTAACAAATAACCAACCAAACTCAGGGAACAAACCAAATGAAAATCCAGAAATACCAACAACAATCAACGGGCAGAAGCAAAGGGAATCTTTTCAAATTGAAAGACTAGTTAATGTTTAACCCTTAATTTCTGAATCCGTATATCAGAATATTTATATTGTATATCAAGTGTATACTACTCTCTCTTTAAATTTCCAGAATATTTTTTTTTATTTTTTGGAAGTCTTAATATTTTCGGAATTCCCTCCCTTTTCAATATCCAGCCCCTTTTATTTGTGTCCAACCCCTCTATTTATTACCAACTTTCAGCATTTTAAAAATTAAATCTCACTATCTTCTACCCATCCCCCTTTAATTTCCCACTACCTAATGTTTTGTCCCCCATTATATTAAACAATGTATTAACACATCACTTATTGCCCCACTACCGCATGCTTTGTCCCCCATTATATTAAACAATGTAAAAATTTCTCACCATTATGTCTTGTCCCCCACTACGTATTATTTTAATATTATTTAAATATTATTTAATTTTAATGGACAGAGCACTAAAAATAAAAAATTGTTCAGATTTTCAATTCAAAAATACCCCTTTGAAATTACTGAAATTACCATTTTACCCCTGAAAATACTGCAATTGACCATTCTACCACCATCAGCTATAACCAATTCACCTAATCAATTCTAACCAAAATACAATAACTATAACCAATTCTTAATCAAATTCAATCAACAAATTCAAACTAAATGATGAACAGCAAAGAAACAACTGGAATTATTTTGACTGAACAATATTTTTAAACAACAAATCTACTTTCAGATTCAACAACAATAACAACAAGTATATTCAAATCATTGAGCTCAAATTCAAATTAAACTTAAACAGAACAAATAAACGGATTCAAATCACTAAACTCAATAATTAATTGATCTTCAAATTAAATCTAACAACATTACAACAAAGATGAATGATTCAAACTAAATCAAAAAATTAAAAACCAAAACATAAGCTCACATTAAATCACTGGATTAAAAACGAACTTCAAACAAAAAAATGAACACGAATTAAATCTATATTAAACAACAAAGATGACGGATTCAAGTTATCAAACTAACATATTTCTATATTAAAACTAAATCTTTTTAAATTAATAAAAACAAACTGAAGAAATAATTAATTTAACTTCAACTTAAATCTAACAACATTATAATTAAACTAACAATTTCTACCTAAAAAATAAACAAGAAAAAATGAAACAAACTGAAAAAAAAAACCAAAAAAACGATAAACACGAACAAAAACAAGAATCAAACATTTACTGATTTCAGATCCGAAAATATCAAACAAATTACGGACAGAAACGAAACTTAAACCAACTAACCGGATCGGAACGACGATGAACTCGAACGAAAACAAATCTGCCCGGAAACAATTATCGCACTAAAATAACTTGACGCCGAAGACGACCACGAACGGACGATCGAAGAAGATGGTCATTTGGTGTCATTTGAAGACGAAGCAGTGGCAGCGAGGAGGCGGTGAAGCAGTAGCAGCTGCTACTGCTGAACATGCTCGACGGAGGGCAGCTTTGGTGGTCGTCCATGGCTGGACGTAGCAGAAGGCAGCAGAAGCGACTCTGCAGCTCGTCCATGGCTGGACGTAGCAGGAGCAACAGTGGCGACAATGCAGAAACTGGATGAAGCAGCAGCAGCAACGCGGGCAGCCATGGTCATGCGTCGTGAATCTGGTCGAGCTGTTGGTCGTTTGGGATGAGAAGATGAAGCAGCCCCAACGTCCATGGCTGGAGCTCGACGAAGCAAGAGGTTGGGTGATGGTGGTCTGGGGTAGTTCAAAGAGTGAAGGAGAAGCTCGTTGGTTGCTGAAGCTAGCCAAGGGAAACGACTGCTTCCTCTTATCTTGGTTCACAAGGATTTTTGGTTAATGACATCGACGATAACAACGAGCTTCCCATAGTCCTCCCCGTAGTTGACAAGGGCGACTCTTCCGATCTCCACGAACCTCTTGAACGACATTTTCGACGATTTGATGAAGCAACTGACCAGGCGCGATGAGTGAGGCTAATGGCATGTGTGTGTTGAGGATGATGGAGATGGTGAAGGAGCTGTGAGGAAGCAGCCATGGACGCTTGGAGGGGTTGTTCATGGTGAGGGTGAAGAGAAAGAGAGGGGGGGCGCGGATGGGTTTAGGTTTAGGTTTAGGAAAAATGAAGTGAAGATAGGAGGGGTTAGGTCATTTGGGGTTATGGGGCGGACCGGGTCGACCCAAATTGAAATAGACCGGGTCATTGGGAAAATTCTTTGGGCTTGTGGTTTAAAATTGAAGAAAAGGCCCAATCCGGTCTTCTTCTATTTTTATTCTTTTTTTTATTCAACTTCCTAAATAATAAAGCTAAAATGCTAAGATTAAATGATAAAACTCAAAATTATCTGGAGATA
Organism: Nicotiana sylvestris; assembly: GCF_000393655.2. Classification (NCBI taxonomy): domain Eukaryota; kingdom Viridiplantae; phylum Streptophyta; class Magnoliopsida; order Solanales; family Solanaceae; genus Nicotiana; species Nicotiana sylvestris. Next base: position 19,310,234 of record NC_091058.1, read on the forward strand.
CTAATTAACTCTTAATAACAATTAACACACAATTAAATGCTGATTAACGATAAAATCACACAATTTGGATATTAAATGCTAAAAATGCAACATACATTATTTTTATGATTTTTTCATTTTGTAAAACAAACTATATTAAATATCAAATGCAAATGCGACATATTTTTGTATTTTTTTATTAATTTAGAAAATAAACATGCACAGACAAAATGCAAACAATACAAGAAAAATAACACAAAATTCACAACAATTGCAAACAATTAAAAAATTGTTTTATTTTTGGAATTTTTCGGGAGTAATTCTCAAATAGGGCAAAAATCACGTGCTTACAGCTGCCCCTCTTTGTCCGAAGACACGAAGAGTTTTCGTGCAAAGATAAAGTGAGTGATTTTTTGCCCATCCGAGTACTCCGTGTGAAGCATTTTTTGAAAAACGTTTAACCGAACCTTTGCTTCAAAGGTTTCCTACATATCCCTGGCTAGAAGGGAATCAGGTTAATGTAGTTTGGGAAGTTTGGTAGCTGGGACTACCATGGGACTGCAATGTTACTGCTGTTGCATGCTGTTTTTACTGTTTGCTGATCTCCTTATTACACCATGCTTAAAGAAAACAAGAAGCTAGACTAGACCATAGTCTATAAATTACAAAATCTTATCTAGATCATGCTCTTGTGTCTCTTGTTGCTTTGATGTCTCGGTGACTCCTCTAGTATTTCTTTACTTCCGATTTGTCTTGTATTCTCCCTTGACTACCGATCTCGAACTGATTATTTCCTTTTCGCATTATATTTCCATCGAGTCTTGGACGTCCTTCCTCTGCTGGGGATTCTTGTTGTTTCCCGCTGGGGATTCCGGTTGGATTCTTCTGCTTTACTGACTTGAAATGTATTCCTCTATTATATGGGCGGGCTCCCAACTTCAACCAACAACTTTGAAAAATAAATCATCATTTTGTTCTTCAGGGGGGGCTCCTGACCTCAACCACTTTTAAAAAATAAATCGTCATTCTGTTCTTCAGGGGGGGCTCCTGACCATAACCACAACTTTGAAAATAAATCGCCTTTCCTTTCTTCAAGCGGGCTCCTGACCTCATCAACAACTTTGAAAATAAATTGTCATTCCTCTCTTCAGGCGGGCTCCTGACCTCATAAACAACTTTGAAAATAAATCGTCTTTCCTCTCTTCAGGCGGGCTCCTGACCTCATAAACAACTTTGAAAATAAATCGTCTTTCCTCTCTTCAGGCGGGCTCCTGACCTCAAAAACAACTTTTAAAATAAATCGCCTTTCCTCTCTTCAGGCGGGCTCCTGACCTCATCAACAACTTTTAAAATAAATCGTCTTTCCTCTCTTCAGGCGGGCTCCTGACCTCGTCAACAATTTTGAAAATAAATCGTCATTCCTCTCTTCAGGCGGGCTCCTGACCTCAATAATGACTTTGAAAATAAATTGTCATTCCTCTCTTCAGGCGGGCTCCTGACCTCAATAATGACTTTGAAAATAAATTGTCATTCCTCTCTCCAGGCGGGCTCCTGACCTCAACAACAATTTTGAAAATAAATTGTCATTGGCATATGTTTTGGCAATGTTCATACAAGCAGGACCACTTGGGTCGAAATAAATTAAACGTCCTTTGGAGAAAGGATTAAATTCAATATCCTGTTCGAGGGCGGATAGACCCGAAATATCCTATTCGAGGGCGGATGAACCCAAAATATCCTATTCGAGGGCGGATGAACCCAAAATATCCTATTCGAGGGCGGATGAACCCAAAATATCCTATTCGAGGGCGATTGAACCCAAAATATCCTATTCGAGGGCGGATGAACACAAAATATCCTATTCGAGGGCGGATGAACCCAAAATATCCTATTCGAGGGCGGATGAACCTAATTTCTTCAACTTAAATGTAAAGACTGAAATGTATTCCTCTGTTATATGGGCGGGCTCCCAACTTCAAAACTTGAAATTTAAATCGCCATTCTACAGGTGGGCTCCTGACTTCTTCAACTTAAAATTTAACAACCTCCGTTCTACAGGCGGGCTCCTGACTTCAACAATTTCTTTGAAAATAAATCGAGCTCCTTTCGAGCGATGGAGAAAGATTCATCGGACTAAGATTTGATATCTCAGGAGAAAATTTCATCGGACTAAGATTGTATCGGAAGGGAAATCCATCAGACTAGGACTTTTATACTAGGAGGAAAATGCAAAGATCAAAGGTTTGAGAAACTTACCTTTGTAATTTCTTCTTTTCTTTTCTTTCTCCCTTGCGCTGCTTTGTTCCTGTTTCAACTCTCAAGCAAAGAAAATTTTACCAGTTTTTAAAATGGTGGCCGATTTGTGGCCTTGCTAGGGATGGCTTTCTCCTTTAAAAGCTCGTGTTATCTTTCCCCGAGACTGCTGGGGATAACACTGCTGGGGAATTATTTACTTACCTGTTGGGGGATAATATTATTGGGGAATCTCCTTTCTTCCCCTTTTTTCCAAAACTACTTCCTTCAAAACTTTTCTTTCTCAACATTGCTGGGAATAAAATGTTATCAACTGGGGATAACGCTGTCAAGGATAACACTGCTGGGGGATTTTGATTTCTTCCAAACTAGTGCTCCACTCTTCTGAAGGCTGCTGGGAATGATATTGGCCTTTTGCTTTTTCCGAGCACAAGTTTCATCCTTTTGTTCTGTCCGCTGGGGAATAACTTCCTTCATTAAAACTTGTTATGCTGGGGGTAACACTGGTTCAAAGACCACTTCCCTTTAGATTGGTGCTATCTTTATTCTTCCCCAAACGGGTATCTGACTTCCAGAAAATTTTCTAAATGAAAGGAAAATTTCCTGCCCCAGTTTGATAATCTCCCTTGTGGCATGCATTTCCGTCATCAATGCCATTTCCTTTACCTGTTTCAAATCAAACAAAATTTTTTAGTTTAAAACGTGGTGGTTGGTTGTGATACTCCTACTGGGGATGGCTTTTCCCTTTCTCCTTCCCTGCTCTGCGTTCCTATTACACTATCAAAACTTGCTTGGGATGATATTATTTGCTGGGGATGATATTCCTGCTGGTCTTAGAATGACTTGCCCTACTTTGCGTCGTTCGGCTATCTTGAAACTTGGGTGATAACTTCCGACCTTATTGTCGATTCCTTATTCACCAACCTCTCAACGTTGTTTTTCCCTCTGACCAGGTATCTTTTCCATGATAGCTGATTCCCCTTGAGGATTTTGCAATGTTTTGCTGATAAACCACATTCTTTGTTCATTCGTGTCACTGAAAACAACCTTTTCTGCTGGGGATATCCCTCTTTTTTTATGGCATAGCTCGGAAACTGGCATTTCCACGACCTTTTAGTCTCATATGAATTTCTCAATCATGCCCATTGCTCTCCGCATTGTTCTTTCTTGATTTGTCCACGGGTCTTGGCCTTGAGGTTTATAACCTTTGATTTCGGTGGGGATATCCATCTTGACACTCGTCCATCCTTTCGTCAATCTCCTTTTGTTGGGGATATCTTTCTTGACACTGACCTCGCGCTTGTTCCTTCCTGACTTAGACCATTTGGATGTTCTAATCGGATCTGGTCTTGCATAATTGGAAAGCTGATGGCAGATTTTGAAGTCATTTCTCACTTGTTCTGACCAAACAGACTCTACTGGGGAATTTTTCTATGAAAGGAGAAAGATAAACAAAAAGGAACCAAATAAAAGACAAAGGAAAAAGAGGACTCTTTAACAAGAAAAACTATAAATAAAAACCTATCAAACGCCGATACCGACTCCAATGGTCATATGTGGCCTATCCTCTGCCGTCAATCGTCTTTCAAGATCTTCATTTGGAGATTCCCCATCTGATTCTCAATCTTATTCGACTTGTAGTGCCCGAAGGATTTTCACTATCAAGCCTCTCTCATTTTGGTTTTTCTCTCAGCTTTCATCGCCTTATGGTGCCCGCGAAGATCTTCACCGATAAGACTCTCTCATTTGTATTACTTTCCAGTTGGGGATTGGGGTGTTACCCATAAGACTCTCTTTTTATTTCTTTTCTGTTGGGGATTAGAGTCCTTTCTGCTGTGGATCAGAGTGTTATGTTCACCGGTAAGACTCTCATTTGTCTGACTTGGCATCTTTTGAAGACTAATCAGAAGGTCTTTCTTTGGACCGTAATGTGGGATTTTGGATATGCTAGAAAGAAAGGGAATTAAAAGCTCAAAAACAAATCAATTTGGGGTTCAAAATTACAATCTTCGGAACCATATTTGTTTACAACAAGCGCAACCCTTGCCCCAGTTTCTTGCTTGGGGATTTTTTTTTAATTTTTTGTTACACTATGACCGAGCCGTGAGGCGCCTACGTATCATCTTTGAGGAATCAGGTCAAACATAGTTCCCATTTCCTTGTTGTGACTTTCTTTTGTTTTGTTGTCATTTTTCCTTTTCTTTATCTCTTCACTTTTTTTCTGTTGTTTTGTTTTTTCTTTCTCTTTTTCTTTTCTTATCTTTTTATGTTTGTGTTTCTACTCTTTTCTACTGATTCCGAAAGAGGGGTATGAAAGAAAACAAATAAGGCTCAAAGGGTTAACGAAGGAGAAAGTGTTTAGATACCAGAATAAAATGCCTTCGTCATTCCAATCTTTAAAACACGCCAAGCACAAACAACACCATTAAATATTCGCCACATTTTCTGATTGTGCCGGACTTGATAACCATATGCATACATTTGCCTTTTCATTTGTCATTTTTAAAGCACCGTTGGGCAATACTCTCACTTGATTTTATGGTTTTTCTTTATGTTTTATTTGCCCCAGTTCCACATGACTCGAGCTCCGAATAATCTCAAACCGTCCTTATTCCTTTTAAATGTTCCGATCACCTCCCAATGGTTTTATGATTATCTTTTAAGATTAGGCCCAAACTGTGTGCACATGTCATGTCACCAGAATCGGCGCTGAACAAAATGATAAAAGAACTAAACAAAAGATGACTGGAAATAATAAAAGACCAGATTTTGCATTAGACTAACGGTAAAATGGTTTGAATAACAAGACAAACAAAACAAACTAGAATACAATCTCGAAACAAATCTGGACAAAACTAAACAAACCGCTATGACAAAAATGGAAAGATAAGAAGGTTTGACACAAGACAATATCTGAATTACAACCCTAAGAATAATCCGGAGAACAGAAATGACAACAAAATAAGCCACCAAAAGCTTCTCTCCTGCTAACCAAAGAACGGAGCGTCCTCCCAATTATCAAACCTGGCATCTTAGCCACTGAGCTTCGCATCAATATTGCCAAGACCATTACCAACTTCAGTATCATCAACCTCAGTCAACAAGTTCCCAATAGGATTCGAGTGCTCCATGTCACTGTCATCGATCACAATCCGCCCTTTTTGGATCATTCTTTCTACTTTCCTTTTCAAATTACGACAGCTCTCAATGTTGTGCCCTCTGACATTGGAGTGGTATGCGCATCGTGCAGCAGGATCAAAGCTTCTTGCACGTGGATCTGGAGTATATGCAGGGAGCGGCTCAATCAGGCCAGCATGCCTTAGCCTTTCAAACAGACTTGCATAAGATACTCCGATAGGGGTGAGAGCCTTTCCTCGCTTCAGCAACCTCTCATTCCTAAATGTCTGATTTGGCTTAAAACCTGATCCAGGAGGCTTCCGGTATGCTTGAGGGGGTGGATAGGCCTTTTGTGGAGCCGGGTACCTGGAAGGTGAAGTATGGCTTTTAGGGTCCCAGAGAGAGAATTGGTGTTGGGGAGGGGAGAAGCATTGAGAAAACATAGCTGGAGGGCGAGTGATGGAGCTACTCGGGTGGCTGGGAAAGCTATGATAGGCGGTTATATATGGAGAGTGTGGGGGAGCGTCTGGCATTGTGCTCGGTGTTCGGGTAAGGACAGATTCCAGGAAGCTAGGTGGTGGCGGGGGTGGTGCTTTCCGAGCCATCCACGCCCGATACATGTCTGCCACATGTTGTCTCAGCATTTTCACTTCTTCTACCAACCCGTTGTTCCGTTCGACCAGTTGTTGTCGGTCATCGGTACCAACCCACTCGGTTCTGAGGTTCTGTGTCATTGTCCTTTGACTTTGCTTTGCAAGCAATCAACCACTTTTCTGATATGAACACACCAAAGTGAAGCCATCACGTTAGTGTTAGGGCATTTGACAGATAATCATATATCAGAGATGCAATGCATCTAAGCAGTTAAACCGTTCTATCATGCATTCACTTCAATTACGTGCGTCGTTCCAGCTTCTTGTAATTGTGCCCCTTTGAAAATCTCCCGCACTTTCCTTTATTTCTCATTCTCTTTTTTTTTCTATTATTCCTTTTTTCTTCAGTGGTGGTCGAATCTTATGGAGATTGCCTACGTATCATGACCCCGGATGAATCAGACCTTGCGTAGTTCGGACCAATAAAAGATAAATAATAATAAAACATTTTTTTTTTGGAATTTTCAATTTTCATATTAAAACAAACTTGATTACAAAAGTTTAAAAACTGACCATATTAACAGACTTTGACAAAAGACAACAAACGGTCTCGAAAATCGAATAGCCCGCATACTCTAATCAAAGAATTACAAACTCAAAAACAAACAGCCAGATTCCTTCCCCTATATGCCAATTTTAACCAAATGGTTGTTTTTCCGACGTGGCCCCTTCTCAATTTCACATGAATTTTAAGGTCGGGAAGGATTATTTTACGACCTTTCACAAACTTGTTCGCTTTTTTACGAAAATAGCTCTTCGACAACTGAAAGATACGCTAAGGCTATCTTGGCAAGAACAGTTTAAGACATCACCGAAGCCGGGCCGGCTTATTTTAACTAAAAACCAAACGGTATTCACTTGACCACTGACTATTTTCTTGTTTTTCAAAGAATAAAAGACCTGGTTTTGCAAACACGACCTTTCAGCACTTCAGAGACGAAGATTTTAAGGTTGTGCGGGATAACTGGTCACAACCCAAAAGAATGACCAAAGATGGTCGCTTAGGAAAAGTCAGCCTTCCGGCGTCCCTTTCGAGAACATTCGGCTATTTTTGACAAAACGGCGTGACCCAACTTATTTATGACTCTTTTCTTGTTTTTTTTTTCAAATTAGAATAAAAGACCCGGTATTGCAAACACGGCCTTTCTGCGCCTCAGGGACGAAAATTTTAAGGCTGTGAGGGTCAGAAATCAAAACATAACCAAAGGTGGCTGTTTATGCAAAATCAGCCTTCCGGCGTCCCGTTTGGGAACATTTGGCTAATTTTTTGGCTATTTTTTGTAAAGGAGAGGTTGGACATCACCCTACTTATTTATGACAAAAATTAAAATTTTGACATGTTTTTTTTTAGCAAAAGGGGAGGTTGGACCCGATTAGGGTTGCCTACGTATCTCACATCCGGTGAGAATAAAACCAGCGTAGTTGGCCCATCAGGAATAAAGGAAATAAACTAACTTTTTTTTTTATTTTCCGAATAAAATACTTACAAAGAAGAGAGATAATATTTTTGGATTTCGATTTGTTTTTTTTTTCTTTGAAAAGAAACTACGACTAAAGAAATGTTTTTTTTTTGAATTTTAACTTCTTTTACCTTTTTTTTTTTTGAAATTTCGAAAAATCTTCTAAAGAAAAAGGAAATATTTAGGACTATTAATCTGAATTTATGAAAGAAATACTACAAAAGAAAAGAAAAATATTTTTGAATCTTGAATTTTCTTTTGAATATTTTTTTTAAACAAATATTTTTGGATTTTGACAGCGATTAAAAGGAAATATTTTTGTATTGTATATATTTTTTTTAAAATTGAAGTCTAAAAGAAAGGCTTTCTAAAGAAGCAAGTAATGGAAAATATTTTTGGATTTTTTGAATATGGTGGGCCGGAACCGAAGAGGTTTGCCTACGTATCTCACATCTGGTGAGAGTCAGACCCGCGTAGTTCGGGAAATTAACTGAACTATTTTAAAACAAGACTCTCTTTTTTTCATTCATTTTTGGCAGCAAATAACAAAACCACTTTCAAAGCACAACTCTTTTCTTTTTCATTTTTGGCATTCTCATAAAGAAATAAAAAAATTATTTTAAAAATAAGACTCTTTTTCATTTTCATTTTTCATGGCAAGACAATCTATTTTCCTTTTCTATTTTTTGAAAACAAGACAGAACAACGACTCTTTTTTTCCTTTGCTTTTAGTAAAACAAACTAATAAAACATTTTTTTTCTCATTTTCTCAAAGTTTCGGCAGAGTTTTGATGGTATTTGGGCATTGGGTTTTTCAAAAATAAACAATTAATTCCTTAACCGCTATTTCTTTTTCTTTTTTTTCCCCTCAATTTCACAATATTCCTGATATTCAAAAACCGGTCAGCATGCGGGCGCGAGACAAATAAATGCACGGGAAACAAATAGGATGCATCAGGATGGTCTTTTCATCTCAGGTTGCTAGTCCTAGTCGGACCCAACCCCTGTGTTGAGTCCCCTAAGTCAAATGCAACGTGATGCAAATAAGCGTTCCTACTAGGGATACTGGTATGAAGTCACGTTATTCTATGTTCAAAACCTGGGTCGGTGTTCTAGACAGTGTACACGAGCGGACAACTCGAGTTTAGGAAGGAGCTCCTTTCCGGGAACCAAAAGGCCAGCCGACTTAGAAACTTTCCGAGCCTCTTTTATTTAGGGTATGACACTAACAGAATAGAGAATCTCAACCAGTAAGCACATCCCCAGAGGTAAGAAGAGAAGGTTTCGGCACGGTTTATATGTACAGTTCCAATAATATCAAAGCAGTAAAAGCATCATTTTGCACATTTTAGGCTCAAACATGTAAAAATCAGATAAAGCCAAATATAACAATTTATCTAAGCTCGAATTTTGAACCTGAACCAGAGATTCTGGGTTTTTTCCCCAGCAGAGTCGCCAGAGCTGTCACACCTCCTTTTTGCCCGCGCCGCCTGCAAAGGGGCGCGAAAGGGAGTTTTTTCCAATTAAAGAACAATCGAAACGGGATTTATTTATTTATTTCAGAGTCGCCACTTGGGAGATTTATGGTGTCCCAAGTCACCGGTTGAATCCCGAATCAAGGAAAAGAATGACTCTATTTACAGTCTGCGTACCAGAAATCCGGATAAGGAATTTTGTTAACCCGGGAGAAGGTGTTAGGCATTCCCGAGTTCCGTGGTTCTAGCACGGTCGCTCAACTGTTATATTCGGCTTGATTATCTGATATAATACATGTTGAACATATGTGCGAATTTTGACTTTTAACCGCTTTTATCATTATTATTATTTTTATCGAGAATTGCAACATCGTGAAAATATATCTCGAACCACGTCACATCAATGTACCCGTGGTTATCGACATATTTCGACTCTGTTGAGATTTGGATTTGGGTCACATAAATGTGCACCCGAGTTTAAGAAAATAAATTGTTAAAGGCGCGCCTAAAGCGACTAGCGTATCATTATTTTGGGTAAGGTCGTGAAATTTGCTAAACGACTGATCCCGAAGTCTATACAATTATTAACCTTTTATTGAGGGCCCCGCAACTTATACGTTTTATTGGGTGAGGCTCATCTCATTTATTTTAACAGGATAATCCTAAAGTGCCTACATTTTTTCTATTAAATTTGTCTCTACAAAATGAAAGAGAAAAGGTCCTAATTTATTTACATACTTACGAGTTGTTATAGTTGGGTTCCGAATATGATTCGTAAAATCTGAAAATGATGCAAGCAGGGCAGTCCGTTGCCAATGCGGGCCCAGACCCAATGTGTATGGTACAAATTGGACTCGGGACATCTCATTCACATGTTACTACCTAATTACATTATACTAGGCATGCTCACAGTTTGTCAAATTAAAAAAAAAACTTGGCAATCTAATTTTAATCCTAAACCGTTTTACATGCTGAAATTAACCAATAGTATTTAGCTAAACAATATTCCTACATGTTCCGAAATGATCTATTCTTTTAATGAACTAACTGTTGAATGTTTAAAAATAGTCTAAATCAGCTAACATGCTTTTGAGACATGATAATTACCCAACAATAACGAATTAACTAGACAGAGTTACTACACCATTTATTTATTTTTAGGCAATACATAAATAGTTCGTCTGCTAAGCTACCGTCAAATGTTCCATTATATATATTAAACAGCTACATGATTCTGATTAGAGTAAGCTAAATAATGCATATATACAAATAAAATTCAGAATATAATTAAGATAAATTCAGAACTTCAACTCTTCATTTCATATTCATGCTTCATGTTTCAGTTTACAGTAACCAGCGTGTCAGTTGTGTACCTGATATTGGAAGCAAAAGAAAAGGAAGATCAGCAGAAATGTAGTAGCATGCAACAACAGCAACGCCCAGCAACAGATTTTAAAAATCGAGCAGAAATCCAGCAACAACCAGTGAAGTAGTAGCAAATAACCAACCAAACTCAAGGAACAAACCAAATGAAAATCCAGAAATACTAACAACAATCAACGGGCAGAAGCAAAGGGAATCTTTTCAGATTGAAAGACTAGTTAATGTTTAACCCTTAATTTCTGAATCCGTATATCAGAATATTTATATTGTATATCAAGTGTATACTATTCTCTCTTTAAATTTCCAGAATATTTTTTTTTTTTTTTGGAAGTCTTAATATTTTCGGAATTCCCTCCCTTTTCAATATCCAGCCCCATTTTATTTGTGTCCAGCCCCTCTATTTATTACCAACTTTCAGCATTTTAAAAATTAAATCCCACTATCTTCTACCCATCCCCCTTTAATTTTCCACTACCTAATGTTTTGTCCCCCACTATGTTAAATAATGTATTAACACATCACTTATTGCCCCACTACCGTATGCTTTGTCCCCCACTATATTAAACAATGTAAAAATTCCCCACCATTATGTCTTGTCCCCCACTGCGTATTATTTTAATATTATTTAATCTTAATGGACAAAGCACTAAAAATAAAAAATTGTTCAGATTTTCAATTCAAAAATACCCCTTTGAAATTACTGAAATTACATTTTACCCCTGAAAATACTGTAATTGACCATTCTACCACCATCAGCTATAACCAATTCACCTAATCAATTCTAACCAAAATACAACAATTATAACCAATTCTTAATCAAATTCAATCAACAAATTCAAACTAAATGATGAACAGCAAAGAAATAATTGAAATTATTTTGACTGAACAATATTTTTAAACAACAAATCTACTTTCAGATTTAACAACAATAACAAACAAGTATATTCAAATCATTGAGCTCAAATTCAAATTAAACTTAAACAGAACAAATAAACGGATTCAAATCACTAAATTCAATAATTAATTGATCTTCAAATTAAATCTATCAACATTACAACAAAGATGAATGATTCAAACTAAATCAAAAAATTAAAAATCAAAACATAAGCTCACATTAAATCACTGGATTAAAAACGAACTTCAAACAAAAAAATGAACACGAATTAAATCTATATTAAACAACAAAGATGACGGATTCAAGTTATCAAACTAACATATTTCTATATTAAAATTAAATCTTTTTAAATTAATAAAAATAAACTGAAGAAATAATTAATTTAACTTCAACTTAAATCTAACAACATTATAATTAAACTAACAATTTCTACCTAAAAAATAAACAAGAAAAAATGAAACAAACTGAAAAAAAAAAAAAAAAAACGATAAACACGAACAAAAACAAGAATCAAACATTTACTGATTTCAGATCCGAAAATATCAAACAAATTACGGACAGAAACGAAACTTAAACCAACTAACCGGATCGGAACGACGATAAACTCGAACGAAAACAAATCTGCCCGGAAACAATTATCGCACCAAAATAACTTGACGCCGAAGACGACCACGAACGGACGAACGAAGAAGATGGTCGTTTGGTATCGTTTGAATACGAGGCAGTGGCGGCGAGGAGGCGGTGAAGTAGTAGCAGTTGCTACTGCTGAACATGCTCGACGGAGGGCAGCTTTGGTTGTCGTCCATGGCTGGACGTAGCAGAAGGCAGCAGAAGCGACGCTGCAGCTCGTCCATGGATGGACGTAGCAGGAGCAGCAGTGGCGACGCTGCAGAAACTGGATGAAGCAGTAGCAGCAACGTGGGCAGCCATGGTCGTGCGTCGTGAATCTGGTCGAGCTGCTGGTTGTTTGGGATGAGAAGATGACGCAGCCCCAAGGTCCATGGCTGGAGCTCGACGAAGCAAGAGGCTGGGTGATGGTGGTCTGGGGTGGTTCAAGGAGTGAAGGAGAAGCTCGTTGGTTGCTAAAGCTAGCCAAGGGAAACGACTGCTTCCTCTTCTCTTGGTTCACAAGGATTTTTGGTTAATGACATCGACGATAACAACGAGCTTCCCATAGTCCTCCCCGTAGTTGACAAGGGCGACTCTTCCGATCTCCACGAACCTCTTGAACGACATTTTCGACGATTTGAGGAAGCAACTGACCAGGTGCGATGAGTGAGGCTAATGGCGTGTGTGTGTTGAGGACAATAGAGATGGTGAAGGAGTTGTGAGGAAGCAGCCATGGACGCTTGGAGGGGTTGTTCATGGTGAGGTGAAGAGAAAGAGAGGGGGGGCGGATGGGTTTAGGTTTAGGTTTAGGAAAAATGAAGTGAAGATAGGAGGGGTTAGGTCATTTGGGGTTATGGGGCGGACCGGGTCGACCCAAGTTGAAATAAACCGGGTCATGGGAAAAACTCTTTGGGCTTGTGGTTTAAAATTGAAGAAAAGGCCCAATCCAGTCTTCTTCTATTTTTGTTCTTTTTTTTTATTCAACTTCCTAAATAATAAAGCTAAAATGCTAAGATTAAATGATAAAACCCAAAATTATCTGGAGATACTAATTAACTCTTAATAACAATTAACACACAATTAAATAGCGATTAACGATAAAATCACACAATTTGGACATTAAATGCTAAAAATGCAACGTACATTATTTTTATGATTTTTTCATTTTGTAAATCAAACTATATTAAATATCAAATGCAAATGTGACATATTTTTGTATTTTTTTATTAATTTAGCAAATAAGCATGCACAGACAAAATTCAAACAATACAAGAAAAATAACACAAAATTCACAACAATTGCAAACAATTAAAAAATTGTTTTATTTTTGGAATTTTTCGGGAGTAATTCTCATATAGGGCAAAAATCACGTGCTTACATCCTTTAGCCGACATTAGGGCTCCAATCCCTGAGTTGAGCAATTTTCCTTTAGCCGACATTAGGGCTCCAATCCCTGAGTTGAGCAATTCTCTTTTAGCCGACATTAGGGCTCCAATCCTTGAGTTGAGCAATTTTCCTTTAGCCGACATTAGGGCTCCAATCCCTGAGTTGAGCAAGTTTCCTTTAGCCGACATTAGGGCTTCAATCCCTGAGTTGAGCGATTTTCTTTTAGCCGACATTAGGGCTCCAATCCCTGAGTTGAGCAATTTTCTTTTAGCCGACATTAGGTCTCCAATCCCTGAGTTGAGCGAGTTTCCTTTAGCCGACATTAGGGCTCCAATCCCTGAGTTGAGCGAGTTTCCTTTAGCCGACATTAGGGCTCCAATCCCTGAGTTGAGCAAGTTTCCTTTAGCCGACATTAGGGCTCCAATCCATGAGTTGAGCAATTTTCTTTTAGCCGACATTAGGGCTTCAATCCCTGAGTTGAGCAATTTTCTTTTAGCCGACATTAGGGCTCCAATCCCTGAGTTGAGTGTTTTGCCTTTTGCAAACATTAGGGCTCTAATCCCTGAGTTGCACCTTTTAGACATGAGGTTTCCAATACCCTCATCAATTCTGTAGGTTTTATGGCAATTAACTCACAAAATTTTTCCTAGTGAAACTGGGGCAGAAAATTTCGTTCTTTTGTTTGTTTTGTTGTTTGAGCAGGTTTGACCTCGAGGCACAGGGATCGAGATGACCTACGGAGTGAGTCTCAATCCAGAATAAAGAAAGGAAGAAAAGAACAAAAAGAAGATGAGCCTAAATACTGGGGCAAACAAAGTGCGGATCGCTCAAAATCTGATTGAAGTCACGAGCTCTGCCAATCACGCTTCACTCAATGCTGCAGAAATAAACAAGCACCTACAACTTGCGAGCATCAAGATTCAGATCGAAGTCTACAAGCAGAATCAGCTAAGACTCAAGATCAAATTGCGAAAGAATTATAGATAGGAATCTTGTAACTAGTAGTTGATAGGCATAGCTAGCTTAGCTTTGATTTTTCTTTTTAATGTAATAAGGAGGTCAGTGAGCAGTAGCAGCAGTAACAGTAAAGTTGCAGCGTCATGGTAGTCCCAACTACCAAAACTTCCCGAACTACATTGACTTGATTCCTGTTTAGCCCAGGATATGTAGGAAATCTCTGAAGCAAAGGTTCGGTCAAATCTTTCAAAGAATGCTTCGCACGGAGTACTCGAACGGGTTAAAATCGCTCGTATCCGCTCACTTTCTCTTTGCACGAAAACCCTTCGTGTTTTCGAACAAAGAGGGGCAGCTGTGAGCATGTGATTTTTGCTTCCACGACAATTACTCCAAAAAAATCGAAAAATAAAACAAATTGTCTTTGTGTATAATTTTGAGAATTTGCGTGGCATTTTTGGATAGTTATTTGTAGTTTTTGTCTGTGATTGTTTATTTTTATTAATTAAAAAATACAAAAAAAATATGTTGCGTGTAAATTTAGGATCTTATTCTACTATTAGGAATTAATTAAATCGTATTTGGTTTTTAAATGAATGAAAATCACAAAAATATTATTTTGGTAATTCTGTCATTTTATTGTTTAATGGTGTGATTTTGTTTAACTAATGTTTGATCTTGTGTGAGTCAATTAATGTCTTTTTAATATAATTGTAGTTTTACAACTTATTTTAGGATTTTTGGTAGATTAGTATTTAGAAAAGTAATTAAAAGAAGAAAAGAAATGAGTTAAAATTGGACAAATCGGAATAGGGCCATTTAAATTGGACCCAAAATCGGGCCCAAAGCACTGTTTTTTGCCCGGTCCAGATCAGCCAATCTCAGAGACGTCCAAACGGCGTCATTTTGATCATACTTGATCTGGGCCGTTGATCTCAGATTGATCAATGGCCAAGATCACGTCTCCATACCCACGCCTTAACCCGACCCGTCTCACCTAGAGACCCACCGGTCTCACTTAACCCATACGGCGTCGTTTCCATTAAGTTGATCAATCCAGGCCATTGATCTTGAATGATCTAACGGCCCAGATCAAATTTCCCCCTAACTATATAACCCCAATCCCTTACCTCACGCCCCCTAAGCCATACCCCCCCCCTCTCTCATTCTCGTCTGTTTGAACTCAGAGACGAACTCCCCCTTACAAACCCTAGCACCTCCCTTCCATTCCCTCACCATAAACCCGGCAGCAACGATGTCGGTGACCACCAAATTAACACCCCTAGTGCACCTTGACCCCCTGGACACAAATCTGCAAACCGTTTGGTTCGAATCAACCTACATCATCTCGAATCTTCATCTGAAGATGTGAGCCAAACCTCAACTTATACTAACCGATACCAAATGCACACCAGTTACTCCTCTGACCTCCCTCGTGACCAAATCAAGCCTGGTTTGGTTCGAATCGAACCAGAAAAGCACGAACCCCTAATCTGAGCCCCAAGAACCCTAGAAATCCAAAAACCAGGAATTTGTCCAAATTAGTAGAGTTTTGAGGGTCTAATAGACCTTAGTCGAAGTGTTCTCCATTGAGAACACTTGATTAAGGTCCATTCAGCCTCAAAAAGGTCGAGTCTGAGTTCGGACCTGGTTCACCTAGTTACTTGAGGTATTCTTTCTCCCTTTCCGTTTGATCTATTTTTGTTTGTTTGTTCTGTTGTTCGTTTGTTGTTTAGAATGATTTTATTTCCAATTTCTTTGCTTTGTTCTTTTTCTTCTCCAAATCAGTCCTTTTATTTAGTCGAAATTTTCTTCTGTTCATTGATAAGTGTATGTGTTTAAACTATATAATCGATTGGAATGAGTTTGATCGATTAATTAGTTTCCAGGGTAATTCTTTGTTTTGTCAGTACAACTTGAATCACCTATGTGTACTGTTCGATTCTGATCATTAGCTATTGACTTGTATGTTGTAATTCATATAGTCGATTGGATAAATGTCGTCAATTAGTTGGGATGTTAGAAACATGCAAATTGTTCAAGTTTTACTGGTCTGTCAGTTTAATGCTAATATACCACTAAGCTAATGAATAAAATAGGGATCAATAGTGGGAGTGATAATGTTGTTAAGTGCCTTTAGTGGTTGGAAATCAGAAAGAGCATGGGGTTTAATTTTAAAATAGAAATGGCCAGTTAAAAGACTGACAGATTTTTGAATTAACTAGTGAAAAAGGGTACTACTTGAGTTGGCTTAGTGACTTAACTGGTGGGAAATCAGGAACAACATGGGTTCAATGATAAAAAGGTAGAAATGCACATGAGGAGGGAATAAAACAGGCTAAAAGTGAAATGTTTGAATGAAAAAAGGGCCAGCTCTAGTCTTTAAATAGACTGGATTTCGGGCAAGAAAGGGGGGGGGGGGTTAGAACCAAGGGCAGTCTATTTTTTGGAACTAGGCAGCTCATTTCTTGACTTCAATCCTAGATAGACAATAAGCAAAAAAGGGGCAAAAGAAAAACCTTTGTTGTTCCATTGAAGCTGGAAAATTTTGTTTTCTTTCACTGTTTGAAATCAGCACTAACTGCTATTGTTCCATTGAAGCTTCAAGCTTCTTTCTTTGATTGTTCGAAAATCAGAAACTACTGTTCCACTATTGTTTCGGATTCTCCTGTTTCTGCCTGTGATTAACATTGGTATTTCCGGGTCTCAACTGAGTCTCCCGAGTCTGTTTTGGTGGATATTGGTACTGCTTCATTGGTTTATTTCTGTTTCGTTCACTGAGATTTATTCTGTCTGGTTGATACTGTTGCTGTTTCTGTTGTTATTTGCTGTGTTACTGCTGCCATATTGTCGTTGTTGATCTTCTTCTTCTTCTTCTTCTTCTTCTTCTTCTTCTTCTTCTTCTTCTTCTTCTTCTTCTTGTGTTTCAACATCCAAGTACACACTCGAATTAAGTTTTTGATGTAACTTTGAAGGGAAGATGAAATGAGATATGCTCGCATATTTGATTCTTTAAATCTGTTTGTTTGGATTGTTATGTAGTAATAGCCAAATAGATATTAGTGTCTAATATAATTCGATTCCAATTCATGTGCATACAAACCCTAGCAGTTTAATTTGGACTTTTGTTAGACTGTTTTGGAACCGTTGGGACATTATTGATGTAGTGTAATATGTAATGATAACAGATTCAGTATGGTTGGCGTTGATTGTGTAAACTTTAGTTGAACTAACGTCTGATCAAGCATAAACATTAAATGGGCCCTTAACTTTAATTCTTTAAATTAACGAGAAACTGTATTGATTCCATGCTTCATAGTCTGATACTGAACCTATTTACATAAATTGTAGGTTTCTTTAAAAGGTAAAAATCACACGTAGATTACTTTTGTCTGTCCCAATCTTCGCTGCAAAGAAACGTAAAAGTATGGGTTAATTTTATATAATCAGAAACACCAAATCTCCATGTGTACATGCTCATGTAAATACCAAAGTTTAGCCTGGTTATGCACATACAAGCTTATTTTTGTGAATAAATATGTCGACTGTAAGCTGACACAGTCCCTTTTGAATGGAAATCCAGTTAAGGCCCAATGATTTGAGGGCTTATTTGCCCTTGACATATTAATTGAAATGATGATACCTCAGCATGCTAGTTAGTTCAGGCCTTTTCTTTATTTTGAGACAAGAATAAACAGAAAAATCATAGTCTTTTAGGATTTGGCCTTAAATAAAGATGAGATGAGCCTCGCCAAATAGTTACAAATCGCGGGGCCCTCAATAAACGTATACAATAATTGGTTGGACTTCGGAGTTGGCCGTTTAGTGAATTTTCACGACCTCTTCCTAAAATAACAATACGTTAGTCTTTTTAGGACGCGCCTTAATTAATCTTACCTTCTTAAATACGGGTGTACATTTATGTAACCCAAATTCAAATCCCAACGAAGTCGAAATGCGTCGACCAATCACGGGTACATCGATTGTGACGTGGTTCGAAATGCATTTCCATGACGTTGCAATTCTTTTGAAACAAAAAAACAAATGAGACGAGCCTCGCCAAAAAATGCACAAGCTGTCGGGCCCTCTATACGTGTTTGTAAAGTTTGCTTAGACTGCGGGGACGGGCCGTTTAGTGAATTTCACTGCCTTCCCCAAAGATAATAACGCGTTAGACTCTTTAGGCGCGACTTAATTAAATTACATTCTTAAATTCGGGTGCGCATTTATGTGACCCAAATTCAAATCTCAACGGAGTCGAAATGTGTTAACAACTACGGGTGCATTGATTGTGACGTGGTTCGAGATGCATTTTCACGACGTTGCAATTCTATAAAATAAATGATAATAATAAAAGCGGTTTAAACTTAATAAAAGCACATAAGTCACAACATGTATTTAAATCAGATATTTAGCCATTATAACAATTTAAGCGACCGTGCTAGAACCACGGGATTCGGGGGTGCCTAACACCTTCCCTCGGGTCAACAGAATTCCTTACTTAGAATTTCTGGTTCGCAGACTTCATTTGGAAAGTCGAATATTTTCCTCGAATTGGGATTCAAGATAAACCGGTGACTTGGGACACCAAAAGCCAAACCTTTCCCAAGTGGCGACTCTGAATTAAATAAATAATCCCATTTCGAATATTGTCACTTAAATTAGAAAAACTCCCTCACACATTTATCCTTCGGGGTAGGCGCGCAAAAAGGAGGTGTGACAGACATGATAAATCTTATAGTCATTGTAACTAAATGTTGAAAAGAATGCTTCGTTAAAGTTCCTTACTAAGTAACAGGGTCAATTAACTTAGACATACGTCTAATTACTTTTCCAGTCATCATGTTTTCTACGACATTCTAATTCTAATTACTTAGAATTACCTCTAAGATGTGTTTAGAAGAGGTGCTCAAATGGCTTGGGATGAGCATAAAGAACACAGAGGTGACAGGGATATGGAGAAGGATGACCAGAATAGCAAAAGGAAAAATAGGAAGATCTTCCACACAGGCAGTATTGGCAGCAGTCATTTATCATATCTGGGAAGCCAGAAATGAAGCAGTCTGGATGCAGAGAGTCCCAAGACCTCGAACTGTACTGGAGCAAATAAAATACACATGTAAACATAGATGTTTGGAAGTTGTATAGAAGAAGAAGTCATAGAAAGAAATGAGCTGAATTGAGAAACTATATAGATAGGTCACGGGAAATAGACACACAAAATGTATAGAAATATATGGATAGGAAACAAATGAAGGCAACGGTGATATAGCAAGATAGAAGTGGTATAGGAATGGCATGAAGGATAGGAGAAAGAATAATGAGAACGTTGTATGTGTTTGGTTTGGGATGATTGAATAATAAGATTTATTTTACACCAAAAAAAACGTACTAATTAAAGCAAAGACCTAATACCAATAAGCTTATTTATTCACATAACCAATTAGTTTGACTTCTTATTTTATTTCAATCTTTATGCAAACAGACCACATAACTTAATAATTTTACACAAAATAATCTTGATCAAGATTTCTATAGCAGTTAACTACGTTTTCGAGCAAATAGACAAACATTCCAGATCTTCAAAGAAGAAAGAGAATAAAGATTTCAAAATTACTAACCTTTTGTGGTGCAAGACAGGGGCGGATGCAATGCATTATATACGGGTTCAATTGAACCCATAATTTTTTATGCGGAGTAAAAATTTATATGTAAAAATTCATTAAAATCATAAATATAGTAGATATGAACCCATAACTTTAAAAATATAATGGGGCTAATGATAAAATCTTTAAAAGTTGAACCCATTGAATTTAAATCTTGGATCCGCATCTGGTGCAAGAGCCTGGGTCGCGTCAAGGTCTGCTATCTCGGCCTCTACTTTGCAACCTCGACCGATCGTCAAACTCCGAAACGAGCACGCCGCCGCCTCTATTACATTTAAACAAAACCAGTAGAGGGTGACCAAAACGAGCCCTTAAAGTGTGGTTCTAATGAGTAAAAATGAGAGAAGAATGGCAAGGACAAGAGTCTAAAAGTGGCGAGTAAAAAAGGTGCTGAAAATCTCTATCAAGTTTGGTATTTATAAAAAAAAATAAAAAAAAAGTTTGGTATTTATAGGAGATGAATTAAGGCTCTTCTAAGATTAGTTTGGGGTGACATTTTAATGTTTAAAATCGGGTCAAAGGACGTTTGAATTTTGAACGTTGGGTGGTCTTCCATGGCAGGTCCATTTCAAGGAAAAAGAATGAGAGATAATAGGGAATTCAGAGAGCTAAAATAAATATAAAAAAAAATCAAATTAGCATATACCTCTTGATATGACAGAGATACGCCACAGAAAATGCTCGAAATAGTGATACTATCGACTACTATGTGAGGATTCATAACATGTTTGGCCAAGCTTCTCAAGACAAAAAAAATAATTTTTTTCCCAAAAGCACTTCTTTTTCCTAATTTGAGGTGTTTGGCCAAGCTTATTTGGAAAAAAAAGTGCTTTTGGGAAGAAGCAGAAGCAGTTTCAGAGAAGCAGAAAAAGTAGCTTCTTTCCAAAAGCAGAAGCAGAAGCAGTTTTGGCTTTTCTTCTTACCTAAAATACCCTTAACAAAATATAGTATATACCAAAATAACCCTTAAACCTAATACTTAGGATATTAATTTATAAATATTTCTTCTTATTTTTAGGAAAACTTTCTAATATATAGTGACTTTAGGGGTGAATGCTTTTATATTTGTTGAAGGAATTTTAATATATTTAACTTATATTAAAAGAATTAAGTACTTTTTAATTTTATTTTCATATTTTACTTAAATAAAATGAATTTTTTTTAATTATTGCATGTAATAACAAAATTTTGATATTATTTATTTACTTATAATATTAATTATTAAGTAAATCTAATCATGTCCTTATTCGTAATTTGACACTTAAAAACACATTCTAAAAAGCTTGGCCAAATACAAATTATTTCTCAAAAGTGTTTTTCAGACTGATTAGCCAAACACAAACTGATTCTCTTCAAAATTACTTTTTTCAAAAACACTTCTCAAAATAAGCTGATTTCTCCAGCTTGGCCAAACAGGCTATCAATTTGCTTTGGGGCGGAAAAATAGCAATGCATCTAAAACACAAGCAAAAATGAAGGCGAAAAGAGATCTCCTTTGCTCGAAATAGGCACGCAAGGTTCTGGTCTTGGGTTGTGGAGGTCAAAACTTGGTTAACAATAGAGATAAAGCCAAATCCTGGTTCTACCATCACAGAGAAATAGAGGAAGAGAGAGACGCGAAAATGACTAGGGTGTCTCAGTTAAAATCATCTTAGCCTTAGGATTAAAGATTGACGGTTCAAATTATTCTAAAAAGTTATACAACAAGGAAAATAAGAGGAATACTAATATTAAAATTATGTGATTTTCTAGAAGGGTCTAAAAGGTTTAATCCCAGCCATATATTTAAATAGCCTTGGCTTTGGATGGCGACACGTGGATGAAAGAGTGGGAGATGTGCGTGAGGGGTGTGTTTGGCATGTTCTTTGGTATGTAGGGGCATGTGCTAATTGTGTGTATGTCATCGTTGGTGCCTATATGGCACTGGCACGATACTTATATGATGTCTACATGGAAGTGAGAATAGAGTAGAGGGCTGGTGGGTATGGGCCTCTGATTTGGACTATTTTGCGGGCCAAGTTGGTTGATCTAAGGGGTCTAGAAATCTGAAAATGTATTATAAGAATGTGATTTTTACCTATCTATATCATATATCAAATCTTATTACCAAAAATATTTATAATTTGTTATTTACCCGTGTAGTCCACACTTTTACTACAAATTATATACCAATCCAAAAATAGGTAGATTTTGCCATAAAAAAGCCCTAAAATGAGGCACCAGATCTGTGTGTGATTCTGTCAACATCAAATTCGAATTGCTGCGTAATTCTCTCCTTCCTCAACGGAAAGAGATCTCTCTTCTCTCACTCAACTACAATTCTCAAAAAACGCAAGCTACTGAAGCTCCAGTAATCAAACGGAAAGGAGATTTCTGTTCTTCATCTTCATCTTCATCTTCATCTGTTCTTCCATATATTTTCCACCATTGATAGCCATTAAAAAGCTTGAAAGCTTTGAATTCAAATTTGGGTTTTCAAAAATCATTATTTGTTTGGATTGGGTGTTGTTGTAAATAATTCGGAATATGTTTAGGAGTTTATATCTCAATTTTGAGGGGTTTTGGTGAAGATTAGACTTGGTTTTGACTGAATTTTAGATTGAAACTCGAAGAAGAAGAAGAAGAAGAAGAAGAAGAAGAAGAAGAAGAAGAAGAAGAAGAAGACGTATTTCCAGAAATTGTAGTTAAATTGTAGTTAAATTGTAGAATTGTAGATATATTATAGATAAATTGTAGATAAATTGTAGATGAATTGTAGATTGGGAAGACTAAAACTTCTACAAATCTTCTACAATTATGTCGAAAATGCCAATTATGCTACAATTGAAATGAGAATTTGGATATTAAAATTCAATGTATCTATTTTGTAGATATCTTGTAGATAAATTGTAGATTATTTGTATTCTGATTGTAGATGCATTATTTTCTGTTTTCACAAATCCAAAACGACTAAAGCTTCTACAAAATCTTCTGCAAAAAACAGTCTACAATTTATCTACAATTTTTCTAATTTGACTACAAAATATCTACAAATTCTGGAAATATGTCTTCCTCATCTTCTTCTTCGAATTTCAATCGACTGTGTTAACCAGTAACCTTCAACCACTGTCCAAAAAAAATAGGTCAAAGAATTTCGAACTCTCTACCATTATTATTTCCAGTGGGAATTCAAGCGGTTGGATCAAAGAATTTAAAATTTTCTTGTGAATCTGAAAATATAATATTCTTCGACGGTGGTGGGCAGTTGGGGATGATCAACGAGAGGAAGCATAGGAGCATCGTGAGTTGTGTGTGTGTGTTGTGAACAGTTGAGATGAAAGGAAAGAGAAAGTGGGAAGATACAGTCCTATAATTATGCCTAATATAAATGAACCCTTAATTATATCCCTAATTTGAATTATGGTATAGGAATGGTAATTTGGTATGCTTAAATGTAATAAACACAAACCTTAAACATTGAGGGTAATAAGGTTTGATATATGGTATAGATAGGTAAAAATCCCTATAAGAATTGTCCCCTTTGAATAACATTGGACTTTTACAAGATGACCCGATTTTCCTTAGTCATTTTTCACTTTAAGTTTTACTATACTTCCATAATTCCAATAGTTTGTAATAAAATATTATTTTTTATAGTTATAAAAATTAATGCATGTATTCATATAATAAATCATAATTAGCAAATAATTCTTGTATGTATAATAAAATGATGGTAATTAATTAATTAACTAAAATTATGATAATATTATAATAAATCTAATATGCTAAATTATATTAAGGCTAATATTTTTATTTCTTGTTCACTTAAAAAAAATCTCGCGATTATAAAAATACAACAAATATTTTGGATAAAACAAAGTCAAATATATTTTGTAAATTATTAAGAATTTGGAAGCATAGAGAAATTAATTAAGAAAAAGGAGGGTCAAAATTGGTCATCAACAGTTGCCCCTCTTTGACCGTGGATGATGAAAGAGTCTTCAGGCAAAGAAAATGACTTAGTGACCAATTTTGTCCCGACTTGTAAATACGGATCAGAGTGTTGGAAGCATTTTGAAAGGAAGTTTGGAAGGCCTATGAAATGAAGGGAAACTTTGAAGAGTTATGACCGAACTCTAGTTTTTGAATCACCTACATACCTCGGGTTTCACGTGGATCAGGCCATACATTGTTCTAGACTTATGGTACCCTGGAGTAGGACTCAACAATTGAAGGTGGATGAACTTAATATGTCCTATTTGAAGGCAGACGACCCCTATATATCCTATTAGAAGGTGGATGAACCTAGAATGTCTTTTTGAAGGTCGATGAACCTAACATCCTATTAAAGGCGAATGAGCCTGAAGTCCTATTTAAGGCGGATGAGCCTAAATATCCTATTAAAGGGAACGAGTCTAAATGTTTATCCAATTGTGGTTGGTAGACTTGATGTTGCTGATGATGCCCCGATTGTCTTAGGAGACTAGATGATAAATTATACATGTAAAGTTTTGGATAAGGTTGCATGTAAAGTTTAGGATAAAGTCATAAAGTCGTAAAGTTATGATAAAGTTGAGGGTAAAGTTAATGATAAAGTAGGAATGAAGCCGTTCGTCTTATGAAGATGAGGCCAAGTAGCCGAATGATATCTCAAGTTGTGATGATCCCTCCATTTGTCTTTGAATACTTGATGATTATTCTTGTAAAGTTCAGGATAAAGTCGTCAATAAAGTTAAGAAATATCATATTCGAAAATAGATAAACCCAAATGTGTGCGTATCCAATTCGGAGGTGGATATAACTAAAATGTCCCATTGAAGGCAGACACGCCTATTGTCCAATTGAAGGCGGACGAGCCTAATAATAATTATAAATAAATTCGTCAATATATAACAAAGGATAAAGTACATAATAGAGTAAGAAACAACGCCAGGTGGCTTGTGATAATTAAGATGTGGTGGGCCAAATGGTGCTTTCGATCAGTGAATGTGTTTTGCTAATTCTTGTCACGGTTATGATCTTGAGCGATAGACTTGATGTTGTTTCCTACAAAAGATTGTGTAACATTGTTATAAGTTATAAAGTTATGAAAAGGATAAAGTGAGAGATGAAGCGGTCTGGTTAATAATTAAGCTGCTCCAATCCTGATCAGTAGACTCGATTATTGATTCATACAAATTGTGATTCACCTACAAAATTTGGACGAAGATGTTAATAAAGTAATAAATTCATAATGAAGTAAAGAACAGATTTATAAATAGAATGAGAGATGAAGTCATCTGATTTATAGCCGGGGCTATGGCGGCGTAATGACGCTTTCGATCATGATTGTGTAGACTTGAAATTGATTCAATGTCATCATTTGTAACTTTGCCGTTCCTGCATTCAAATAAAAAATTTTAGTTTGGGAGGGGGTGTTGATTCGTGTTGACTTGAAGCTTGGCTTCGTTGATGCTCTATTCTTTATGTCTGCCTGGATCTTGTGATCTCTGTTTAAGACTTGGTAGATGAACAATAGTAAAATCATTTTGAAGAAACCAACTATTTGAAAGGCATAATATATGTAAGTATATGTTCTTACGTATAGATATATTTTAAAATAAAAAGCACGTTAGTTCATCAAACGAATAAATCATTCCTGAACTTATAGGAATATTGTTTAGTTAAATACTATTGGTTAATTTCAGTATGTAAATGGTCTAGAATTAAAATTAGATTGCTAAGTTTTTTTTTTAATTTGACAAACTGTAAACATACCTAGTATAATGTAACTAGGTAGTAACATGTGAATAAGATGGTCCAGGTCTAGTTTTATACCATACACGTTGGGCCTGGGCCCGCATTGGCAACGGACTGTCCTGTTTGCATCATTTTCAGATTTTATGAATCATATTCGAAACCCAACTATAATAACTCAAGCATATAAATAAATTAAGACATTTTCTCTTTCATTTTGTAGAGACAAATTTAATAGAGAAAAATGTAGGTATTTTAGGATTGTCCTTTAAAGATAAATGAGATGAGCCTCGCCCAATAAAACGCACCAATTGCGGGGCCCTCAATAAATGTTTAATTGAATATTTAGAATTCGGGATGGACTATTTAGTGAATTTCACTGTCTTCCCCAAAGATAATAACGCGTTAGACTCTTTAGGCGCATTTTAATAATCTTACCTTCTTAAACTCGGGTGCGCATTTCATGCGACCCAAATCCAAATCCCAAAACATTGAATAAAATATGTTCCGGATTGCGGGTGCATTTCATATGACGCAATCCAAAGACATGTTTTTTTAAACAATGTTCACATTCCTTTAAAAATATAATAAAATCGGTAAAGAGTTAAAATTTGCACATGAGCTCATAATTGTATAAAATCAGATAAACAAGCCTAATATGACAGTTGAGCGACCGTGCTAGAACCACGGAACTCGGGAATGCCTAACACCTTCTCCCGGGTTAACAGACTTCCTTATCCGAATTTCTGGTTCGCGGACTGTAATATGGAGTCATTCTTTTCCTCGATTCGGGATTAAATTGGTGACTTGGGATACCCTAAATCTCCCAAGTGGCGACTCTGAAATAAACAAACAAATCCCATTTCGATTGTCCTTTAATTGGAAAAAACTCCTTCACCCCCCGCGGGGGCGAAAAAAGGAAGTGTGACAGACTTTTCCAACTCAAGCTTTCTTAAAAGAGACTAAGTGTCTCAAACCTTACCAAAATCATTCCGGATTCGATCCAACCAACCCGATACCACATAACACGGATAAAAAAGCATAAAGAAGCAGAAATGGGGAAAACGGAGCGGTAACTCATGAGACGACTGGCCGGGTCGTCATAGTGATTATTCAGTTATAAAGAAAAATGATGGAAATTTAGTTGAGTACACTGTTGAAACTATACCTATCGGCGATTATTTTAGTTGCAGCTGCAAATGGTTTGAGTCTAGAGGGATACTTTGTTGCCATATACTCAAGATCTTGTCGCACAAGAAGATTGATAAAATTAATGAAAGGTATACACTGACAAGGTGGAGAAGTAATGTTATTAGGCCACACTTGAATCAGTTCCATCAAGCTGGTTACCCAAACATGACTCCTGAGTACAAGACATACAGGAGCATGTTGAAGTATTTTGACTTGGCTTGTGATATAGCACTGGGAACTAGCGTGAAGGTTCAATATATTAAGCATAATTTAAAGAAGATGGTGCATGATCTTCAAAACTAGAACGACGAAATGATCATGCCAAACCCCGACCAGGATGACTCAGATAAAGCTGAAGGCACAACTCTACGAGATCCCCAGTACACTAATTCACATGGCAGGACACGTTTGAATCGATATAGAGGATGAATTGAATACTACTTTACAAGTTCACAACTGCATGGTGTATTTGGAGCTAGTAATGACGCACGAACTGGTGTTAGAGGGGGTGGCAAGGGTGGTGGCAGGATTGGTGGCAATCGTGGTAGTAGAGGTGCCGGTAGAAGTGGTGGATGCAAGGGTAGGGATAATGGGCAAGGCAGAGGTACAAACATTGAGTATGATGGTTCCCTAGGTGTGAATGAGGTATAATTTTGCGACTACATTTGATTTATTACTTAACTTAAGCATATCATCTTTCTTATAGTGTTTGTTTGATTTTAATTGCAGAAAATTGATGTTACACAATCGCAATCAAGCTTGTTTGATCTAAATGTCGAACTAGACTTGGAACTATAATAAAGATTATTGCCGAAACTTGTAGTTCTCAGTAGGCCTAATTGTATTGTTGTTTTATTTGGTCCAGAACATTTCAAAAAAAAATTTGCTTGCTTGTTATAAACTTTGGTGTTTAATGATTTATGAAACCTAAACATAACAATTTTTTTCTTATAGTGTTTGTTTGATTTTAATGGCATTTTAGCTACTACATAATTGTTGCTATCTCTCCCCACGATTTTTGATTAGTTACGTTGTATTCTAACAAAGAGAGGTATTTGTAATATTGATACAACTACTAATAAATTATTCTTTTTTTATCAACTCACATAATAAAGGTTTTACTAATATTGAATCCAACCAGAAATGTACATAGACCCGCTGGTTGATCAAATCTCCAATTTCTTTTCCTTTCATACTCACACACACAGGTTCGAATCCCCATAGTAACATTGTTCTTTCCCTTTTATTTTCATCCGAAGAGTCTAGAGGTGGTTGAATTATATTTAATATTTCGGTCTCCAATACTTTGAATCATTAATTAGTACAACTTTTCGTTATTCGTGATGATCTTTTTAATTCTCTATGACCAAATTGTATTAAGATTTTATTTTCCTTTATTTTTTTTTTGTTCTGGGTTCTATTACATCCGAAAGAATATGAGGGGGTGTAATTTCCAGTCCTCTTCCAAGTAGTTTATGATTTAGTTATTTTTTCTTATACTAAATGTATAAAATAATTTTTATAAACATGAAAAAACTATAACAAGCAAAAATCACAGACAATAATTCCACTCTCCTTAAAATAATAAGTATGACAATAATACAAGAAAAAATAACAGACAATATTATAAGAAAATCATATTAATCCATAAATAGTTTAACGACAAAGGTAGAACACAAGACATACATGAAAAACTTAAGCATTAGATGTTCCTATCCTAGCACTTCAATAGCGAATATCACAGCACTTGATGTAGCCTCTACAAGTTCAAAAAGAAGAACGCTCCCTTTCTTCAGATTATTATCGACAACAAATTGTTTCCACCCCTTAACGAGTTTTCTTTGAAAAACACCTGTTAGAGTCACATTCCACTCCTTCCCTTGACATCGTAGTAATGTCTTAACCGTACTAGGAGAAAGATATTGACAGATGCTCTTTGGAAGGTGCTGCAAAAGCGTAATGAAAAGATAGGGTAAAAATCATATATCATGTTAACTAAAAAAAAGAAAAAACTTAAATTTACCATATAATGGCGCTTGATGTACGATATGGGCACGTTCATCCTAAACTATGTATAGAATTTCTCTTCAATCCATCCGTTAGCATTCATATTTAGAGTATTTGCGATGTTTGTAGAGTAGGAAATGTAGGTTAACTTATGTTTATATATATATATATATATATATATATATATAGAGAGAGAGAGAGAGAGAGAGGGAGAGAGAGAGAGAGGTAGAGAGAGTCAAAAACATTTTCCCTCCCTCCAATCGTTACTTTAAGAGTCCCTTTGTTTCCCTCCAAATATTTTATTTCAAATTTTAGTCAAAATTTTTTATCATGTTTTTCTTTATCACATTTTTTTTCACTGCATATATGTTTGATTTCATATCACTCATAAAATTAATTTTCAAACGATTAGTTTCATATGGACCAGTTTAAGTGAATTTTCTGGTTTTTGAGATTTCTGTCTTTAATGCACATTGAAAATTAAATGAAGAAGGTTGTTCAGATGAATGAGAGGACTGATCGGGTCTGCATTAAATTATTTTGCAACTCCTTAAATTCTCCTTACTTACCACATTAATTCAGTGGTTGAATTCTCATTAAATCGATTCATTTACTTGGAATTGGTTCAAAAAACATAAGGAGAAAATTGTTTACATGAGGTATAAAAAATGTCATGTAATATGATTTGAAAACCCATATGATTTTAGTATAATATGATGAACCAATAATTAAGAGCAAAAATGAAATTAACATTAAAACCTTAATCAATTGAATTATATAGTTGCTACGAATAATTAGTGGCTGATACGTATGACCTTAATGAATAAGATTATATATCGGCTACTACATATATATAGATGTTCAATATAACTATAAAGAGCAAAAAATAAAATTAACATTAAAGCCTTAGTCAATTGAATTATATAGTTGCTATGAATAATTAGTGGTCGATACATATGACTTTAATGAATCAAATTATATATCGACTACTACATATATAGACGTTCAATATAATTGTAAGAGCAAAAAATGAAATTAACATTAAATCCTTGGTCAATTGTATTATATAGTTGCTATGAATAATTAGTGGCCGATACGTATGACCTTAATGAATAAAATTATATATCGGCTACTACATATAGAGACGTTCAGTATAATTATAAAGAGCAAAAAATGAAATTAACATTAAAGCCTTAGTCAATTGAATTATATAGTTGTTATGAATAATTAGTGACCGATACGTATGACTTTAATGAATAAAGGTATATATCAGCTACTACAGATATATAGGCGTTCAATATAACTATAAAGAGCAAAAAATAAAATTAACATTAAAGCCTTAGTCAATTGAATTATATAGTTGCTACGAATAATTAGTGGCCGATACGTATGACCTTAATGAATGAAATTATATATCGGCTACTACATATATATAGATGTTCAATATAACTATAAAGAGCAAAAAATGAAATTAACATTAAAGCCTTAGTCAATTGAATTATATAGTTGCTACGAATAATTAGTGGCCGATACGTATAACCTTAATGAATGAAATTATATATCGGCTACTACATATATAGACGTTCAATATAACTATAAAGAGCAAAAAATGAAATTAACATTAAAGCCTTAGTCAATTGAATTATATAGTTGCTATGAATAATTAGTGGCCGATACGTATGACCTTAATGAATGGAATTATATATCAGCTACTACATATATATAGACGTTCAATATAACTATAAAGAGCAAAAAATGAAATTAACATTAAAGCCTTAGTCAATTGAATTATATAGTTGCTACGAATAATTAGTGGCCAATACGTATGACTATAATGAATAAAATTATATATCGGCTACTATATATATAGACTGATAGAAAAATTAGCATTCAATACACCCTTTTTGATCATGAGGGTGTTTGATATATATTTTTGGACTGGCTTGGCCCCTATATATATATGGTCACATACTCAAACCTTAAAGACCTAAAACACTCACATACTCAAACCCTAAACTATGAATGCCTCTCCCTCAACCAAACGATCCCTATTTTACTCATATCTTAATCTTCTACTAACAGTGATGGCATATCTTACTCTTCTACTAGCAGTGATAATGAAGAAGAGATTCCTCCAACTTTTGAAGTGATTATGATTGATTCATGCATTGACTACGACGATCTGGTTATGCATCATTATTGTATATATTTTTTTTGTGTTTAAGCTTTATATTTTCTGAAAACTTAATAGTATTATTTTTTTCTCCTTTTTTCAGTATATTCCAAGAAAAATCTGCAAGCATCTTCCTCCAACATTAGAACACGCATATTTTCACCATCGTGACAAAGAGTGCTATGTAATTATAAGCATTGGTGATCAAAAAAGGTTCAAGGTAGGCTGAAGACTTTTTGTGTTAGAGAATTTCATCAGGCGATGTTTCGTTGTCAAATTTACATTGGTTGTTGTTTCATCACTACGTGTTATCTTTAATGTGGACGTGAAGGGAGACGGATATCCTGTTTGTACTAATCTGTATTTTACTTGGTACTAGGATGTGTTTGTGTTGGTACTAGGATGTGTTTGTGTTGATTTATCCTTATTTTTCATGTATGTTGCTTTAGTTATGGTTGTTGTACTTTTTTCTGTTGAATTATTATGTTATGAAATTTCAATCTTCATATTACTAGAATATTTATTTTAAATTATTTATCATTCAAAAATCCGAAATTGATTGATTAGTAATCATGTATTGGAAGAGTAAATGCACCATGGGGAAGTTAAATGGGTTGGTGTGTTATTAATGTATAATGGAATTTTTACCTATCTATACCATATATCAAATCTTATTACCAAAAATGTCATTATTTGTTATTTACCCGTGTAGTCCACACTTTTACTACAAATTATATACCAATCCAAAAATAGGTAGATTTTGCCATTAAAAAAGCCCTAAAATGAAGGCACCAGATCTGATGTGATTCTGTCAACGATTTTATTCGAATATTGAAACTGAAGGAGATCTCTCTTCCTGATGAATGCACCAGATCTGATGAAGGCACCAGTTGAGTAATTCTCTCCTTCCTCAACAGAAAGAGATCTCTGTTGATATCAGCTACAACAAAAAACGCATTCAAATTGTACAATTACTGAAGAGGGACTATATCTGTTCTTCGTCTCAAACTGTACAAAATTTCTCTTCGTCGATATCAGTATTCAAATTGTAGAAACTATATCTGTTCTTCGTCTTTTTTCCTATCAACTACACGAAATCATGTCAAAAATCCCAATAATGCTAAAATCGAATGGTAATTGGGATAACTATGGCAGATTTAGAGATTTTGAAGTTGATGCCATTGTGGTAGATGATAATGCAAGCTACGGAATTCTCAGTTCTACAATTGCAGAACAATTATCGATTGATACATCGGATAAAATTATAGAAATCAAATACATTGTGAACGAGAATTGTCCTCCAATGGAGATTAGGAATGATATGGGGGTTCGTGTGTACATGGAAACCAAAAAGGAGAATAAAAACTTAGGTTCGTATCCTTTATGTATAAGCGTAAGAGATTTCAATATGGAATTGGCAATCAACAATGAAAGCACCAGTGCAGGTATGTTTGATTCGACATTGCAGAGAGTTATGGTGTTACTATGTTATCTACAATATTACTACAATTACCTACAATTAAACTACAAAGCTCACATAGTACTGAAAAGGATAAAGCAATGTTGCTTTCAAAATTATCTACATAGAAACTACATTTATGAATTTATTGTTTGCAGGTTCGTCTGGATCCCTAAACTTACTTGAATTTCCATCCTCACCAGCTATAGAGGAATATCAAAGTGAAATAATAACTGAATCTACGCAAACATATATTGAAGAAGGACAAGTTTATCAGGACAAGCAAACAGTAGCTGCTGCAATGAAGAATTATTCAGTGATGCACAAGTTCCAGTTCAGAGTAAAAAGATCTAGTCATAGAAGGTATATAGTTATTTGTGGATAATATATCAGCAAAATCAGTGTATGATTGAAGATAGGTGGGTTTTACAAATTGTAGTTAAATTGTAGTCAGTTTGTAGTTAATTGTAGTTTTTTCATAAATTTGTGTAAATATTGTATTTCTTTTGTAGCTACTGGCTTATATGTGTTGCTGAAAGCTGTAAATGGCATTTCAAGGCAACGTCAATTAATGATTCGGCAATGTTCAAGATAAGAAGTTTCAGCCGTCAACACACATGCTGCCTAATGGACGAAACATTCATACAGCGCAAACGTACTGCAGCAGTACTTGGTAGCATGGTCGTTCCAAAGTATTGTGATCCTAAGACTGTTTACACACCAAAGGACATACAAACTGACATGTTATCCGAACATGGACTGAACCTAAGCTACATGCAAGCATGGAGAGCAAAGGAAAAAGCTTTACAGTTTTTGAGAGGGAATCCGTGTGACTCCTACAACAAATTACCCAAATATTTTTATATTCTTGAGAAGAATTATCCTTGTTCTGTTGTTAAATTGAAGAAGGCAGCAGATGATTGCTTCTTATACGCATTTGTTGCTCTTTGTACATCAATAAATGGTTGGCAACATTGTAGGCCGGTAGTAGTGGTTGATGGGATATTCTTAAAGTCAGCCTACAGGGGGATTATGCTGACAGCAAGCACCATGGATGCAGCAGGTAATTAATGGAATAATTTTGTACTTATTTTGTAGACAGTCTTTAAAATGCAGTTAAATTGTAGTTATGTTGTAGTTATTTTGTAGTTATATAAAAGAATGTAGTTAACTTGTCTATATTCTCAATATATATTGTAGTTGTTATTTAATCATATTTTATGTCTTAAAAATGTAGGTACTATTTTTCCCTTGGCATATGCTGTGGTTGATTCTGAAAATGACGCGTCTTGGAAGTGGTTCTTTGAGCAATTCAAGGAGGCATATGGTGAAAAATCTTCAATGTGTGTTGTTTCAGATAGGCATGAGAGTATACTGAAGGCAACATCAGTTGTCTATCCGGGCATGGCACACTACTCTTGCATGTGGCATATATGGACAAATATAAGGTCAAAATTCAAGAAGGGACATCTACAATTACATGAATTGTACTTTGCTACAGCACGGTCATACACTCTGGATGAATTTAATGAAAGGATGTTGAAGATTGAAGAGGTAGACCTGCGTGTAAAGTCTTACCTATATGATATTGGCTATCATAGATGGTCAAGAGTACATGCAACGGTGAATAGAACTTTTACTATGACGTCAAACATTGCCGAGTCGTTGAATGCTGTAACAAAAGATGCAAGAGAGCTTCCAATATTTGATCTATTTGAGTATATGAGGACTCTTCTTGAACGTTGGACAAAAGAAAAGTTATCGAAGGCAAAGGGTACTTTCACATACCTTGGTCACAAATACAACAAAGAATTGGAAGACAACAGTACATTATCTCAGAAACTAAGGGTAAGATATTTTTTTTGTTGCAGTAGAATCAAAAAAGTACTAGCTGCAGTGTTTCCAGATTGTAGTTAAACTGTAGTCAAATTGTCGGTAATAATAGTTTGTAGATGAGCTGTAATATATTTGTTGCTGATTTGTAGGTAAATTGTTGATAATCCATTTTAATGATTGATGTATTATTATTTCTGTTTGGTCTTCAATTGTAGGTGAGGGCTTCAACAGATCATATACATACTGTGTTAGATGGTGTGAAGCGGTACATTGTGTGTCTAGAAAACAAGAAATGTAGCTGTGGACAATTCCAACTTGATGAACTTCCATGTGCGCATGCTTTGGCAGCATTAAGGCATAGGAATGAAACATACGAAAACTATTGCTCTCCGTATTACACAAGGAAGAGCCTTCTGCTTACCTATGAAATGCCAGTAAATCCTCTTCCTGATGAAGGCAAATGGGATGTGCCACAACATATTTTGGATGAGGTAGTAAAGCCACCGGCGGGAGATAAAAGGCAGCCAGGGAGACCTCACAAGGAAAGATATAAAACATTTGATGAAATAAAGTCAAAGAAATACAAGGTGTCATGTGGCAATTGTGGAGGTGAAGGGCATAACAAAAGAACTTGCAAGAATGCGCCGAAAAAGAAATGAATATCATGTAGTTAGAATAGTTATTCAAAATAAATGTTAGTGAGCTCAAATTATCGGATTTTCTTGTGTAATTGTTTAAGTTTTTGAAGATGAATAAGAAGTATAAACATCAATTTGTGTATCTGCACTATTTATGTTTTTATGTATTCTGTCAAGCATCTAAAGTTGTCTTTTTTTTATAGAATAGTTAAACTTTAATATTTATTGTATACAAAAAAACTGATATTAATAAAAAATGCATTCAACGTAAATTGTATCCAGATTGTAGTGAATATGTAGTTTAACTGTGTTAGAACTGTAGTCCTGTTGTTCATATGTAGAGGAGTTGTAGTTAAAATGTAGTTTAACGTAGTTTAAATGTAGATAAATTGAATTTTTTTGATAAATCTTGTTGATAAAAGATGGCTAAATTATTTATATGATTCCTGTATTTATTTTATCTTTATGTTGTGTAACAAATGACAGTTATATACAGATATTACTTGGCACTTGAAGGTATTTATAAAAATAACTTGAAGATTAAAGTCAAATTGTAAGACAAAGCTGTTGCTGTAAAAATGTAATCAGAGTACTCGAGTATAATGTAATCAACAAAAAGTGTTGTAGAAAACCAAAATGACATATTTCCTACATTGTTTTCCAATTCAACTACCAAATTTCACAGACCAAACTAGGAACACAATAGTCTATTTCTTCTTTCGTTGCACTCTAGTCCTCTCGTTTTTTGCCGGAGCACCCTTCCTCCTTGCTAGCCTGCCAGTAACCTCACTCTCACTGATTGACCCATCTTCTTGCTTCTTTGTTGCATAGTCCCACAGTAGAGCTCCATAGCGTCTACGGTGTTGGTCAATATTAGAAAGAACATAAACTTGTCTATGAAAGTCACATGGTCTTTATCAGAAGGACAAACAAAAAATTCCAACATATAAAGAATGCACAACTTCACCGCATCCACATCGTTTGCCCATGCTTTATTAGTCACTACATTTTTCAAATGCCATTTCTCAACCCTTTCTTTGTTCGAAAAATATGTATTCATTAAAGGGCTAACATAGGTGGAAGTGTAACCATAGTCTGAAAACTTATTCACACAATTAAGACCAGTTATCAACCCAAATTCTCTCAAGGAAAAATTCAATTTTTCACCCTTAAATAGTACTGAAAAATATGAGTCAGTAGACTTTGTCAATTCATACTTCATCAGAAGATGAAGTGATTGGTTTTGCATACAGATTGTGGGGAGACCTAATAAGTAACCAAAACAAGTTTTTTTGAAAACCCTTAAAGCATTCGGAGAGAGTAAAGCTTGTATCTGGCTAGGTATGCTAGGATCACACAAACTGTGGAATCTAAGCACACCATAATCAACATTTTGTTGTGCAAAGTAAGGTCCATTCTGTAGAAAATATAAAATTAATGAACATTAGTAGTTTGCATAAAAAGGAAGCAGTAATCTACATATAACTACATGACAAATACAAAATATAACTAGAAGAAGAATAGCCTACCCACACCTATAACTACAAAACAATAACAGAAGAACAATGCACGTGTAAACATTATCTACAGGATGTAACAGTTACTTCAAGTATCTCACATAAATGTAGATTAACTGTAGTTAGAATGAAGTTAAATATATGAGCTATACAGGCTACAATAAAAAATATCATATCTACAATTTAACCATCAGACTACACATCAACTACAAACTAACTACATTTATACACTGTCTAAGAGTCACAGTTCCAATTAACCTACAAAATTGAGACAAAGAATCTACAAAACAGTTACTTCAAGTATCTCACATAAATGTAGATTAACTGTAGTTAGAATGAAGTTAAATATATGAGCTATACAGGCTACAATAAAAAATATCATATCTACAATTTAACCATCAGACTACACATCAACTACAAACTAACTACATTTATACACTGTCTAAGAGTCACAGTTCCAATTAACCTACAAAATTGAGACAAAGAATCTACAAAACAGTTACTTCAAGTATCTCACATAAATATAGATTAATTGTAGTTAGAATGAAGTTAAATATATGAGTTATACAGGCTACAATAAAAAATATCATATCTACAATTTAACCATCAGACTACACATCAACTACAAACTAACTATATTTATACACTGTCTAAGAGTCACAGTTCCAATTAACCTACAAAATTGAGACAAAGAATCTACAAAATTAGGACAACACCACATTTTACCAAAATACACTTGAACAATCAAAGAAGAACAATGCACGTGTAAACATTATCTACAGAATGTAACAGTTACTTCAAGTAACTCACAAAATGTAGATTAATTGTATTTAGAATGAAGTTAAATGTAGCAGCAATACAGGTTGCAATGAAAAATACCTTCTCTACAATTTAACGATCAGACTACAAATCAACTACAAACTAACTACAGTTATAGACTGTCTAATAATCACAGTTCCATTAAACCTACAAAATTGCGACAAATAATCTACAAAATTAGGACAATACCACATTTGGCCAAAAAACACTTGAACACTAAATTAACACTTGAACAACAGATTTTTACAACCAAAATCAAACTACAAAACAGTGAGGAAACATAAATAGTGTTTACCTTTATTGAAATTTTTTGGTGAACCAATTTTGGTACTTTTTGGAGGGTTTCTTCTTTTTTGGTTTTGATGAAGAAGGAGAGACCTTGGGTTTTTTCACAGATGGAACTTTGGGGGAATCATCTACAAAATCGTCATCTACACTCAACTCTTTCCCCTTGCGTTTGAGTTGTTTCTCGAGTAGTTTATCAACTCTACCAGCATCAACATCGTGCAAATGCTTGCTTCTCATTTTCGCACGAATTTGTCTAGGAGATGAAATACCAGTAGTTTGTTCAATTGCATACATCGATTGTGGGTTTTTGGGTGGTGATTTTGGTGTTAAAACACCCAAATCAAAGGTTGGAATATCAGCTAATATAGCTTTTAATGATTTTTTTTGGGGAGTGTTGGTTTTTTTCATGATTTAGGAGTTGAAGACAAAGATGGAAGTGAATTCAAATCGTGGGGGATACAACTGAAGGTAATTAAGTGGAGAAGAAAGTGATGGTAATTGTGGGTGAGAAGAGATTGTACGAGAATGGGGGGAAAACTGAAGGTAAATCGTGTGGGTGAGGGGATGGGGGGGAATTAACTGAAGGTAAATCGTAGGGGGTGTGGGGGGGAGAAGAGAGAGGTGGGTAAACGAAAAAACGTGAAAATACGGTCCTAAAATCACGCCTACAATAAATGAAGGAATAATTATACCCTTAATTTGAATTATGGTATATAAATGGTAATTTGGTATGCTTAAATGTAATTAACACAATCCTTAAACAATGAAGGTAATAAGGTTTGATATATGGTATAGATAGGTAAAAATCCCATGTATAATCTCATACTCTAGTATACTCAAACACTAAAGACCTAAAAAAACACTCTCCTACAAACACTAACTATGGACGCCTCTCACTCTACCAAACGATCACTAACTTACTCTTCTACTAGTGATGATGAAGAAGAGAATCTTCTAACTTTTTAAGTGGTTATGACTGATTCATACATGAACTACTACGATCTAGTTATGCATCAATATTGTATATATTTTTTTGTGTTTAGGCTTTATATTTTTCGAAAACTTACTAAAAATATTTTTTTCCAGTATATTCCAAGAAAAATATACAAGCATCTCCCTCCAATAGTTGAAATCGTGCTTCTTCATTATCGTGGCAAAGAGTGATTTGTATCTATGAGCATTGGTGATCGAAGAAGGTTCAAAGAAGGCTGAAAACTTTTTGTTTGGGATAATTATTCAAGAGAGGTTTCGTCATCAAATTTATGTTGGTTGATGTTTCATCACTATATGTTGACTTCAATATGGAAGTGAAGGGAGAAGGAACTCTTGATCGTAATCCGGTTGAAATTGATTAGTTTTTAGGATGTGTTTTGTGTTTTTCTATCCATTTATTATCTTTTATTTTTATGTTGATTTAGTTATGCTACTTGTGCTTTTGATTTGCTATAAAGGTTTTCATTTCTTACATATGAAATCAATTTCAAAGATTGTTTTTATTTTTATTTTTTTTTAAATCAATTCTTCAAGAATGCTTGGTTTCAGAAATTCATGTACAAATCATTTGAAGGTTGCACCTTAAGTTCTTCTTCTATGATTTTATGGATTTGTTCATTCGGCTTATTTGTTTTTTTTTCTATATTAACCAGAAACATAATGATGTTGTAACAACATATTTCCAACCGGTTGAGAATAAAATCGTAGACTTAAAATTCAACCTAATTCTACCTACACACTACTAAAACGACTGAGAATAATAAATGCTTCATTGAGAAGCTAAATAGTTAGCATGAGAAGCTCAATGGTAGCCTACCAATCAGATTCTTTTTGGAATGGATAAGAGAAACATTTTTGTAATTTTACCGAAGAATTTCATTGAGAAGCTTCATAGTAAAATTGCAAAACCATATCCAAACCACATATTTATTGGAAAAAAATATTCTAGTAGAAATTTAGTAAAAAAATTTACTGGAAAAAAGGTACTGGAAAATATTATCCAAACCGGATATTCTCACAGTTGGATGAAGAGCTCATGAAAAGAATTTTGGGTAAACTAAATGGATGCATTGAAGAATGTAAAGTCTTTTTTGAGGAGTGTAAAGGGTTCATCGAAGATTGTGATTCAAATTAAAATAAAAGACAAACCCTAACCCTAATCCTAGAAATATTCAAAAATCATACTATAAATACAACTACATTATTAATCTCGTTCATCCAAATTATCTTTTCTAATTCAAAATTCTCTGAAAATAACAATGGAAAGAACTCCTACTAAGAAAATTGTCGATGAACCTCTTCATGGTTCATCCGTCAACCACAACATCCTCTACCAGGATGTTAGGAACAAGTTGAAAAATTTGAACATGGAGACAAACCTGCTGATGCTACGTCTGACAAGGAAAATTGGAGCGGACTATGTGAACGACCTCTCCTTGATTCATACCTGCTCACTTCCTGCTATGATATGCTTGAGGAACTTCTAGCTGAGCAAGATGAAGAACCCGATACTCCTGTGATTGTTATAAGCAGTGATACTGAAGCTGCTTCTAATGCTTCAAAGTCTGTTAATCAAAAGAGTGAAGAGTAAAAGTTTGTATTTTTTTTGTTATTTTGTGATGCATGCCATGTTATTAGCATGGTATGCTAAAAGTATTTTCCAAATATTATTTGGAATATGTTGAAAAGTATCAATTAATCAATGAAAATGCTTATTTAGTATTTCTTCTGCTTCCTTTACTTTTGATTCTTATTTTTTGCTACATGTTTTAAAATATTTTTGCTTCCTTTAATCCCTGGTTCCAAATATTATGGAACCAAAAGAAATACCCTTTTTTTGAGGTAAAAATATAGTCACTTTGCCTATTTATAACAATATAAAAATTATCACTCTAATATTAAAAGAATAAATTAAGGAAGAATAGCTATAAAAGTAATACTGACATAGTGTAGGTGAAATTTCTATTTCACTAAATTAATGAAAAAATTAAGGCATATCTCAAAAAATCAAAATGAAAGAAGATGCATAATTCAGCTTCATTGTGAATTATGTAGATCTCAACATATGTAGATCTCAAAGAATTTAACCAGTTTCAAAAGCTTTTATTCAGAAAATTAGAACCAGCACAAAATTTGTACAAGTCACAAGTTAGAACTATATGCATTTAATTAAATAGTATTTGGTTCTAATTAATTAATATAGAGTTTATTTACAAAAAGTATACCAAAACATATCAGAAAATTAAATAACACAAAGTCCGGTTTTAATTCTAGTGAAACTAAAATAATGTTATCCAAAAGTCATTCTAAAACAATTTTTTTCTCAAAAAACTAATCCAAAAAGCTTAATCAACAAGGAATCCAAATGTCACCTAAGCTGATTGCTGCAAATATTTAATACCTAAATATTATTTATTATTACATTTTTCATATAATAATTCATAAATCACATATTAACCGGACAAAGATCACACCAAAGGTTAAACATGATCGAAATGCTAAAGAATTCACAAAATTCGAACTTCATAGATAATGAACTAATGAAGAAAGTAAACATAAAATAATCATGCCCAACTTCATTACAACACTTGATATTCAAAAGTAAAAACAAAGTCATCATCTCTTGCACACCAAAGAGAAATAACAAACACTTTTCTAACACATTATAACATATGAACTAAAATTGACATAATTACTTTCCAACATTTTCAGACAGCTTCAACCCAATAAAGCCCGCTAACATAGCAGATGAAATAGCACTTGCTGCACTTTCATTTGTTACCACTTCTTCACTTTCTTCAACGGCAGAGATTGAAGATGACTTTTCCTGTGAAAAACTTGTTTTTTGAAATTTGTTGAAGGCTTCATCATAATATTGGAAAGCATGAAAGTAGCTACCCTCGACTCCAACAAGCATTTAAACACACTCAGACCAACGTTTGTATATTCTCGACTTCTTACCACAAAAATAACAAACACCATAGATTTGAGTTTTTGTTTACCTTCAGCAGCTTTTTCAAATTCATCGAACGTCGATATGGTCGCATCGTGAGACTTGAAAGACTGGAAGATGCTATGCTTAACCCCGATAATCATACGAGAACATTCACTAGTATATTCCTGGCCTTTTACCAGAAAATACAACATATACTTTTGAAGCACTATTCTTCTTCGAATGCATCCTTAATCTATTAATTAAAACTTAGAAGAACATAAGAGTTTAAATGAAAGTTTGTTTAAGTATGAGTTTCGGCCATCTAGGGTTTGTTTAAGTAGGGTTCAACTGTTTAAATAGTAGGGCTTTGAAGACCTACTAAAAATATACGAAATACACAATCAAATACTAAAAATATACAAAATGCACACTCAAATACATGTATATAGATGAATAATTTCGAAATATATATGTGTATAATACAAAAAAAAGAGGATGGAAATATGTAAAAAAAAATAAAAGAAAAGCTTTATGAGAAATATGGTTTGAACCTTTGAGATCTTTCCTGTATTGGGGACAACTATTATATTCAAAATTAAACGTCTGATATCCTAATTAAGGTGTAGAATTACCTTAAGGCAAAATACATAGTTTGCCCCCGGAACTTAGGACCAAATCCCTGTGACACACCTTCTGAGCACGGACAACTTTTTACACACCCAACCTTTTCAAAGTGTGCCTAATACACACCTTTTTTGTCGACATGGCTAGTGCGTGTTTTACCAATAAAATAAGGCGCGTGAACAGTAAAAAAAATTATTTTCTTTCTTTATTTTTTTTTTCATTTTCCTAAACTAATTCACTGGCTATCCTCCGCCAAATCCAACACCCACCTTCCACCGTCGTTTCTCCACAATTTCTCCACCATCCTAACCAACACCCACCTGCCAAGAACCACCATACCTTCACCATTGAAGCCCGTCTCTTTTCTCTCTTTTTTTTCTTCTCAAAACCCAGTTGTTGGTAGCAGCCATGGAAGCCCTTACCTTCTGCATACAAAATAGAGCAGTTTGAGTTAAACCCAGAAGCTAAGATCTTCAAGCCACGCCATTTCTGGATTCCATCTTTGAGTTTAAACAAATATTATGCAGTTTGATGTTCTTGAGTTATAATAAAGACTTGTAATTTCTTCATTTAAAAGTGTTTTGATGGATCTAATTATGTCAGGTTTTATGTTATGTGGGTTTTTTCTTTTATTTTGTGAGTTTGAGTTGAATTCTCATTCTATGTAAAAAAAAAATTACTCCTAATTAAAGTTTTTAGAAGTGCAGAGACATACTTCAATGGTGTGATTTTTTTTATTTCTAAGTGTTTTTCTCTTTAAAATAGACTGTATTTGTTGAATTCTTGTTATTAGCTATTGCTCATATTTTTAAAGTAAACAAGGAGGAGGGATTGGAGCCTTACAGGAGTAAGCCGATGGGAAGGGGGCTCGGAGAAGAGGGTAGACGGTGGAGGGGGAGGAAGCTGATGACGGAGGGAAGGCTTGGGGAAGATTTTTTTTTTGGTGGTGGGGGGGGGGGATAAGGTGATATAATATTTAATTTTATTGGAAAATTTTTAATCAATTAAGGTTTATTTTAAGTATGTATTTATTTATAGTTGAGTTATGACATGTGTCGCATTTTGACTGGTACGTGGATGCAGTCTCCAAACAAAAAACTGGTCAATAAAAAAGTAGTGTGTCTCATACACACTTTGAAAAGGT
Organism: Nicotiana sylvestris; assembly: GCF_000393655.2. Classification (NCBI taxonomy): domain Eukaryota; kingdom Viridiplantae; phylum Streptophyta; class Magnoliopsida; order Solanales; family Solanaceae; genus Nicotiana; species Nicotiana sylvestris. The sequence goes on from NC_091058.1 coordinate 19,353,403, forward strand.
TAGGCGTGTAAAAAGTTATCCATGCTCAGAAGGTGTGTCACATGGATTTGGTCCTAAGTTCCAGGGGAAAACTATGTATTTATATCTCATTTGGGTCCATCTGGCCAAAAATGGTATGGCCAAAAGGATTTTTCCTAAATTTATACCATCTGTTATAAATATATTATATTATGGATGTTCATTTAGTACTCCGTTGTAAATAAGCTTCCTGAAGAAGCTTATCTATATGGGACTCCACCGTAAATATGTTTATCTATTTAGTACTCTATTGGAAATAAGCTTCCCGAAGAAGTTTATCACTTCGGTACCCGGTTATGGATAAACATTACCCTAGATAGAAGATTATCCATATCTGGTATAGTAGCAGCTTACACAGCAGCTTGCTGTAGCAGCTTACACAACAGCTTGCAGTAGCAGCTTACACAGCAGCTTGCAGTAGCAGCTTACACAGCAGCTTGCAGTAGCAGCTTACACAGCAGCTTGCAGTAGCAGCTTACACAGCAGCTTGCAGTAGCAGCTTACACAGCAGCTTGCGTAGCAGCTTACACATCAGCTTGCGTAGCAGCTTACACATCAGCTTCCTTTCTTCTATAAATAGAAGAGATTTCAGTTCATTATGTACATTAGTTTGAATTTGAATAATATATCAGTTTCTCTCTATACTTGTCTTTACTTTATAGTCTTTATTTTATAACACGTTATCAGCACGAGACTCTATCATATCGAGCAAATCTTTGAAAGTATCCAATGAGAGGTTTAGCAGCAACTCGTGATATTAGGAAAGGGGATTTGATTCTTAAAGTTCCAAACGGAGCGTTAATGACTAGTCAAAACCTTATGAATTATGTTTAACGATGAAGTGCTGTCAATTTCTGTCAAGAAGAACCCTTCTCTCTCCTCTACTCAGGTGATTCCTTCTTATTTTCCTCTTTAAATATAAGAATTAGAACTTGGGTCTTGTGATTTTGGACTAAAGGCAGAAACTTTACCTTTTTCCAATTTTATATGCTCAACCAGTAGTATGAACTTTCTTGTTCTAAAAATATGTTTACCATGTATGTTAATCACGTCTTTCTAGCCAACTAATAATGTAGATGTTATTTTACTTGGATGAAATCTCGTGAAATTGGAAAGAAAAAAAATAATTTTTCTTAAGCTATTATATGATGGCGAGACTACCCCAGTAGTTTTTGTGAAAAACGATTGGACGCTATGAATACTTATACAGTCGCTATTTTGGTACTTATTTTCCTTTTGATTATAAATGGGTAACATTATTAGATTCACTTAAACTCCAGCAGAGTTTGCAAGAAATATACAACCACCAGAAGTGGTTATATTTCGTATATCTCATTGTAATTATATTTTGTTAACTACCAGAAGTGGTATATGCCTATGATCACCAGAAGTGATAATTTAGGCTTTCTACGGTTATAATTGAATATAAACTAGAGAAATATTCTCTATAGTACATGCATGTCTCGATTTGCTCCTGAAGTAGCATTATCGTAAAAGAGCTTCTAAGACATCACACGATTTGGTGTGATTAATGCACGTTCAAATAATTATGTTCTGTTCCCTGAATGATGAGAACTTTTGATAAATATTAGCCCATTCCTGAAGTAAATGTGACAATATTAATAAAAGGCGTAAATAGGAACACGTTTTTGATGTGAATATATTACAATTCACCTCCAGAAGAGGTAATAGGATTGAAGGAATATATACTCAATATTTCGTATTTTAAATTTGCTCCTGAAGAAGTAACACAATTGAAATTTTCTCCTGAAGTAGGAAAATATTATGAAACTGTGTCTTTCTGTGCTTAAACAAAATAATAAGCTATTCAAAGTTATTTTTGAAGCACATTTTCATTCCCTGGAGTGAATGAAGAAATGCCACAACTCACCTCCTGAAGAGGTAGAATAACAAAGGATATAAATTTTATTTTTGTGGCATAAAGATCCTTACCGCTCGTACCCGTTGTACGTAAAATATCTTGAATAATTTTATTAAATATCATTCTAAGGCAAAAAGCATTCTTGTAGAATGCTTTGTAATACAACCACATTAATATTTTATGGTTAGTTATCGAGTTCCCCGAAGGAAATAACAAATCATGTATCTTTCCCTGAAGGATGTAATGATTATGTGGTTGCCGCTTTGATATAAAATATTCAGATGTTAATGGCGTTTCTCCTTGAAGGAGATATTTGTCACAAAGTTGGTGGTAAAAATACTGAAATTTTTAATTTCTTACATTTATAAATTTATAATGTCTTTATAATATTCATTTTATTAAGAATTTCTCTCATGATACCAGAAGTGTCTGAGCAATATTTGATAGTACAAAATATATCAACAACTCCTGAAGAGCTAACTGTTTGTCTAGAAGACATATGACACCAGTAATATCTGATAAATATTAAATTGTGGATAATAAATGAAGACTCTCGAAGAGTTTATATACAAATATGTCATTCATATTATATGATTATGGTCAAAACATATCTTGTAGTAAACCTGAAGTTTACTAATACAAATGACTATCATATTGAGACTACAAATGATTGGAAGATTGATAATCTTCATGTTTCCACAATCATAGGGGGTAAAATAATATGTATGTGAGAAGTTACCTGCCTTATTCTTTAATTTGTACTATATCATGTATCACAGTAAACCAGAAGTTTACTAAAGCAAAAGTTTATGCCATAGTAAACCAGAAGTTTACTAAGAGATAACACATGACATGATAAACTTGAAGTTTTCATTTGCCATTTTTAAATGAGCTATTTGAGAATTCAGATAAGCATATACTAAAGAACTAGAAGATTCTTCAGGAATTCTCATGTGTTGCTTGTTCTCATAATGAATTGATTATACCAGCTAAAGTTGGGACTAAGACCCCTGATTCTGAAATATATAAAAGGTGAATATGAGCCCGTTCACCTATCATGTGAACCACTTATAGGTGCATATATGAGATGGTTACATGTGTAATTATTGTCAACCTGCAGTTTGACATTTGGAATTGCTTTTCTCGATTAAGAGCATAATTTTCAGATTATGAAATCAAGACAGTTCATCTTGATAATGCTGGTTTATATCCAAGCTGGTTTAGCATTGAATACCTCCTATTAATGGCTAAACCATTGCTTATGAGAACAAAGCTTCATGTGTTGGTCTAAGATTTTCTAAATTGCATATAGCAGCACTTGTATGCATCAGATCAACAATATATGATAAGTCCTCCCTTCACAATTGGTTTAGGATCAGAAACCAAATATTTTTACTATCTTTTGTTGTGTGGTATATGATTAATTTCTCTACCATAATACACAAAGATATGTTTCCCAAAGATGATTGGGGATATATGTTAGTTTTTCTAACATTTGGGGGATGGAATAAACAGTTGAAAAATATGCTATATGAATCGAATTATCATGATCCTCACTTAGAAGATAATTCAACTCGAATGCCAGAAGCATTTGCTGATCCAAAATTAAATATCATATTTCAGCTGCAAATGCTCTTATTAAAATTAAAGTCCCTGAAGGATAGAGTTTACTGTACGCATGAAGCGTGGTAGACCAATCGGTTCCAAAGGTAACAATCCTTCAAAAATAGTAGGCGTTAATGATCAAAATGAGGAGGAAATAAGCTCTAGAAGAGCCCACGACATAACATTTCATGAAACTCCCGTAAAAGTTCAGGTACCTGAAAATAAAGAAAGTGATGAGATCTCCACAAGTTATGTCACTTCGGAATTGACACAAAATGATCGTCGACGATATATTTAATACAATATAGTGCACAATATTGTAAACGATTGTGAGGATCGGACTAGCAGTCCAGACACTTGAAGATGTCATACTATTTAGATACAAGTCTTAACCTATATGACTTATTTGGCTAAATCTATATGAAGATTTTTGAAGGATTGAAAATGCCCGAAGCATATAATTCAAAGTCTTGAAAAATATACTCGATCAAATTATAAAGATCTTTGTACGGTTTAAAGCAACCTGTGCGCGTGTGGCATAATCGCCTCAGTAAATATTTGCTGAAAGAAAGTTATATAAATTATGTTATTTGTCCATGTATTTTTATAAAGAAAATGTCATCAAAATTTGTTACACTTGCTATTTATGTTGGTGACTTAAATCTTATTGGAACTCCGGAAGAGCTCCAAGAGGGTCGTAAAAATACTTTTACATTGACAAAGTGTACCCATTAAGTACACCAATGAATATTCAATCACTTGAAGTGAATAAGGATCCGTTCCAACCTCTAGAAGAGGAAGGGGAGCTCCTTGGTCCTGAAATACTCTATCTCGGTGTAGATGGTGCACTTATTTATCTTGCTAATGCTAACAAAAGTGGTGCAGATCGTATTGGTAATGCAGGTTATTTATCTGATCCCCATAAAGCTCGATCTCAAACTGGCTACATATTTACATATGGAGGTACTATCATATCATGGCGCTCCACAAAGCAATCTATTGTTGCTACTTCTTCAAATCACGCTGAGATAATAGCTATTCATGAAGCAAGTAGGGAATGCGTATGGTTGAGATCAATAATTCATTTTATTCGAGAAAAATGTGGTTTGGAATGTGAGAAAAGACCCACAATTTTATACGAAGACAATGCTGCATGCATAGCCCAATTGAAGGGAGGATTTATAAAAGGAGATAGAACGAAGCACATTTCACCAAAATTATTCTACACACACGATCTTCAGAAAAGTGGTGACATTGATGTGCAACAAATCCGTTCAAGTGATAATCCAGCAGATTTATTCACTAAATCTTTGCCAACTTCAACTTTTGAGAAGATGGTATACAAGATTGGAATGCGGAGACTCAAATATTTGAAACAAGGTTTTCATCAGGGGAGTAAAATACGCGATGCACTCTTTTTCCCTTACTAAGGTTTTTTCCCATGGGGTTTTCCTTATAAGATTTTTAATGAGGCACCTAGCAATGCGTATTACTAAATATGTGTACTCTTTTTCCTTCACTAGGATTTTTTTCCCACGTGGTTTTTCCTAATAAGGTTTTAATGAGACACATTATCTTTTAATGAACATCCAAGGGGAGTGTTATAAATATATTATATTATGGATGTTCATTTAGTACTCTGTTGTAAATAAGCTTCCTGAAGAAGCTTATCCATATGGGACTCCACTGTAAATATGTTTATCTATTTAGTACTCTATTGGAAATAAGCTTCCCGAAGAAGCTTATCACTTCGGTACCCGGTTATGGATAAACATTACCCTAGGTAGAAGATTATCCATATCTGGTATAGTATCAGCTTACACAACAGCTTGCAGTAGCAGCTTACACAGCAGCTTATAATAGCAGCTTACACAGCAGCTTATAGTAGCAGCTTACACAGCAGCTTGCGTAACAGCTTACACAACAGCTTCCTTTCTTCTATAAATAGAAGAGATTTCAGTTCATTATGTACATTAGTTTGAATTCAAATAATATATTAATTTTTCTTTATATTTATCTTTACTTTATAGTCTTTATTTTATAACACCATCTTTTTATTCCTCTAAAATTAAATTTGACTCAAACTACTGACGGATGGTAAATCTAAACCCTTTCTAAAAGCAAATTTAGATCTTTTACAGAACAGATCAACGGGCAGATGATTTTTCTATTCTCATTGAAGCGGCAGAAGAGTGACATGTAAAAGCAATGTGTCGCGTGCGAAGCTGAACAACAATTAAAGAAGGTTTCATACATTTCCGACGCGTAAGGCTTCAGTTATTCATATGCCTAAGTCATGTCCCACTCCACTCCCTCGTCTCGTCGTTTTCAGTGACTTTTAATACTATATCCTTATCAAAAACCTCATTACTTTTCTTTAATCTTCTCCCTTGGACCCACTTTATTCCTATTACACCCTATCCACCGTTGATGTACAAAACCAACGGCTCCGATTATGTAGCAAATGTTTTTCTTCCTAAGAAAGAATTGTTCTCAAAATCAAGAATCTTGGGAAAGCGATTTTGTAACTGATAATCAAAGGTCCAAATTAAATAAATCCAACGGTTGGGAGTTTTTGAGGAACGGTAGCTGATCTCAGCTTAGTGGGTCTGAAAAGTTGGTTCTTCTTTTTTTTCTTCCCTATTTATTGATGCAAAGCATCTCCACTATTCTTATTCACCTTTTCTCTCTCATTTTCTTGCTTCATCAAACTGGTGAGTAGTTATTTTGTTTTTTTTTCTTCTACTTTAAAAAAGATATATCTTTTTCCATTTTTTTGAGATATATTCTTGGTGGTATTTTTCTTTGTTTGTTTGTTTGTTTCAGTGTGATATCAGAGGTTTTGGGCTTTATTTCAAGTATGTGTCTCAAGATTTTAGAACTTTTAAGATTGGGTATTTTTCCATAGCAAGGAAAGAACTAATTCTGTTTATGTTACTTTTTGTTTGTGGAGCTTGGTTTGCTGTTCTCGAGAATTGTTTTTCTGTTCAATAGATGTTGAAAAGTGAGGGGTTGGGTTGGAAATAGTGTTCTGTTCTGTTTAATGCTATTTTCCTCTTTTATGTCATTTGACAATATTTTTGCTTTGAGGGGGTGGCTGTTTTAGAACATAGATTTTGGGAAAATAGTTACCAGGAAAACATGGATTTTGTCACTGTGTAAGTAAACCTTTTGAGTGTGTGTGTGTGGGTGTTGTGTGTTGGAAGCTAAACAAAGCTCCAATATTTAGCTTTAGCTTCTTTGGATTTGAATGTGTACCTAGTTGGCAAGTTATGTCAGAGAACTCGCTCGTCTTTGGTTTCTCCCATTTTTATAGTAGCTTGAGGAATACTTGATATTTAGCTGATAATAAAAGATAAAAAATCATCTTTGCCTTAAAAAGATTAATAACTTATCAGTAAGAGCACAAATGCACAATATATGGGGGAATTCATATAGTCAATCCCATAGCGTGTGATTGAGTCGTAGTTGATTGATTAGTTGATTAGTTTTTCATTCTCATTAGCTTGTCATTTATCCTTTTTACATGCAACTGTAAGTGACAATAACATGCAACGAGGCTTATGGGTTCCTACCGTAATTTTAGATTAATATGCAATAATAACTGGGTTTACAGTTACATATTTACAAATATTTAGTGAATTTCTTAATATAAGGTCTACGCAAAAGTTACTGGTTCCCGGTAACCCGTATTCTATGCTCTAGGTCCGGCCCTGCATGCAACAGGCATAACATGAATGATTTAATCTCTGATCATTTTCTCTTGTTGGTTGAATGTTTATTTATTACTCTTCACTAATAGCTTGGCTCAAATTTATTAACTAAAATGATGATTGAACTTGCATAGGTCAATATGGGAGCAAAATCTTTTCTTGTCGCCTTTTTCCTTTCATTGCTGTTATTTCCTTTGGCCTTCTGTACATCAAATGATGGCTTGGTTAGAATTGGTTTAAAAAAGATAAAATTCGATCAAAACAACCGACTTGCTGCACGCGTCGAGTCCAAGGAGGGGGAGGCTTTGAGGGCCTCTTTTAGGAAGTATAATAATCTCCGTGGTAATCTTGGGGCCTCTGAGGATACAGACATTGTAGCACTGAAGAATTATATGGATGCTCAGTACTTTGGGGAGATTGGTATAGGCAGTCCCCCTCAGAAGTTCACTGTCATCTTTGATACTGGTAGCTCTAATTTGTGGGTGCCTTCATCAAAGTGCTACTTCTCAGTAAGCTTTCTATTACATTTTTACTGTCATAAAACATAACAGAGAAAGCTAATGTTGGCGTATGCATAATTGACGAGCATCCATATTTATGCGTCTCTGTATTTATGCAGGTTCCATGCCTTTTCCATTCTAAGTACAAGTCAAGCCAATCAAGCACTTATAAGAAAAATGGTTTGTGTCTTGACCTTTGTCTATAGCTGAAATTGCTGCATGAAAACATGCTTTTCTCTTAAACTTGTTATTACGCTCAATGCTTGCTTGTAAGAGAAAGTGTTCAATTATTGCGTTTTGAGATCAAAACTGTTAACCCTGCTCCCAACTTAGGAGATTTAAAAAAAAAAAAGAAAATAAAGAAGACCCTTACCATTCTTATTGTTGTCATCCAATTATGTGCCTTGCACCAAAGATTTCTGTTGAAAAATATAACATGCGAGATTATGTTGTTGGCTTTCCCTCCCAAAAGATGTGCTAATGTTATATCTCTGATTTTTTTCTTTCAATTATTGGCAATAAAAGCTTGTGCCTTTTGAACCGTTTTGTCTATCGAGGAACCTGTTATGGTGGAGTTCCTTTATTGAGTTTTGGTATCCATCATAATTTACTTTCCGGGAAAATTGGAGTCTGCTGTGTGATTGACATGACATGATTTTTGATTATTCTTCTCTGTCTGCTTTCTAAGTTTCTACATTCTCGGTAGAGGTAAGATATGCGTACTATCTACCCTCCCCGGACCCCACTTATGGGACTAGGTTTTTTTTGTTGTTGTTGTCGTCATCTACTTTCTAAGTTGGTCAACGTGTTCACTTGGTTGTTGACATAAGAACCTGTTCATTCAAACTTTTTTCCTGTTTAATATGCCATACAGGGAAGTCTGCTGCCATACGTTATGGTACTGGAGCAATATCTGGATTTTTCAGTCAAGATAGCGTTAAAGTTGGTGATCTGGTTGTGAAAAATCAGGTGAATGTGGCTTCCCACTTTGTGTGTGTGTGTGTGTGTGTTTTAAAATGTTTCTCGAGCATATAGTCTCTCATCTTGTTAATGACATCAGGAGTTCATCGAGGCAACCAGAGAACCCAGTGTAACTTTTTTGGTAGCCAAGTTTGATGGTATATTGGGTCTTGGTTTCCAGGAGATTTCTGTTGGAAATGCTGTACCAGTATGGTATGTGGGTTTATTTTGTTTGTGTTCTCTTCTTTCCAAATGTTTCTTCAATTTCCTATTATCCAAGTGCGTGCCTTGTGAATTTCATTATTACATTGAAATGATTTTATCTTCTGGACAGAATTTCATTAACATCTCCTTCTGTATAAAGGTTTAAGTGATACTGGTCTTGACAGTTTCTTCTGTGTTTTATAGGTACAACATGGTCAAACAGGGTCTTGTCAAGGAGCCTGTCTTCTCATTTTGGCTCAACCGAAATACAGAGGAAGATGAAGGGGGCGAAATTGTGTTTGGTGGGGTTGATCCTAACCACTATAAGGGAAAGCACACTTATGTCCCAGTCACACGGAAAGGTTATTGGCAGGTAGATATCCCTATATCTTTGGGAGATTGATGTTTGGCTTTTGCAACCGTTTTCTTACTCTCAGAATATAATTTGCAGTTTGACATGGGTGATGTTCTGATTGATGGTCAAGCTACTGGTATGTTATGTTACTTCCTTTTCTATTTTTTTGTGTGGAGATTTCGAGGATAAGATGAGAGCACTTTCACATGATTTCCATGCTTTTTCGTTGTATTGACATACTGAATACTGTAGGTTACTGTGACAATGGATGTTCTGCAATAGCGGATTCTGGGACTTCTCTCTTGGCTGGTCCAACGGTATTCTCAAAAACATGTTCCATTTTTTGTTCCTCTTATTCAGCTATTATCAATAATGAACTGTCTCATAATTTTTTTTGTACCGTCCTGTTCATGTGTAGGTTTAATTTTTTCGCTGGAATATGAGTTGAATAATAATCAGCCATTCATTTGAAGTATTCTCATTTTTTCCGTTTCTATTCAAAAAAAAAGGAGGATGGCAAGTGCAGTGATATTGATATTCATTCCAGTATCTGGACATACTTCCTTGTTGATTTTCATACCTAAGAAATGTTTCTTTTTACTTTTGATCTGTTGTTTCTGTCTTCTTTGTGTGCTCTTCTTCTTTATTAGGAAAAAAATTGTGCATCTTGAGAACTGCTTCTTAATTGTTTTCTTTTATGGCATGGTTGACAATATGATACAAGGAAAAACTGCAGCTTCTTTTGTCTAGACAATTGTAGTAGTGAAATGCTTTACTACTACATTTCTAGTTCTCATCATTCTTCCCTGTATCCTTCCTCCTCTATCTTGCAGACTGTAGTCACTATGATTAATCATGCCATTGGCGCCTCGGGGGTTGTAAGCCAACAATGTAAAGCTGTTGTTGAACAGTATGGACAAACAATAATGGATATGCTTTTAGCAGAGGTGAGCAATTATTTGTTTTAGTTGATAGTTTTTTGTTGTTTTTACCAATAGTTTTCCGTGGTATCTGCAAAGAGGATGGTTTCATGCTACTAGTTGCCTTCCCAATATTCTGATGCATTGGCGTCTTAACAGGCACATCCAAAGAAGATCTGCTCACAGGTTGGGTTATGCACCTTTGATGGAACTCGTGGCGTTAGGTTAGGCTTCAGACCCTTTCTTTCCTCGCCTTGGCCAATCATTTGATATGGTAAATCCTATTATAAAATGTGTGCTGAGTGGATTTATGTCCTCCACGTGTAGTATGGGCATTGAGAGTGTTGTGGATGAGAATGCTGGCAAATCTTCAGGACTGCATGATGCTATGTGCTCCGCTTGTGAAATGGCGGTTGTCTGGATGCAGAACCAACTTAGACAGAACCAGACCCAAGAACGCATCTTGAACTATGTGAATGAGGTAAATAGCATGAGTCACATGCTTTCTCTTCTCATCTTAAGTTAGATTACTGACCATCTTTAACAGCTTTGCGAGCGACTACCAAGCCCAATGGGACAATCAGCTGTTGATTGTGGAAAGCTTTCTGGCATGCCTAGTGTTTCCTTCACAATTGGTGGCAGAACATTTGACCTCTCTCCTGAGGAGGTTTGTCTGATATCAATCTTGCGTAGTGTACATGGCGTCTTCTCATTTTGTAAATGGCTTTGATTTTTCTGAACAAAGTGATTGGTTGTAGAATCCTTTTGTCATGTTTCAGTTAGGCAGTTCATTTCTTTGTGGTTTTCACTAGATTAGCTAGCAAGGTGTTACTCTGCTTTCAAGAGAAGTACACTTGTCTTTTAGAAAATTTCAACCATGACAGCTAAGTGTCGTTTGGATAATTAATGATATTGAAGCGTGTCGAGCTTTAATATCAGTTTCTTTGCTTGATAAGTTAACTTGTGATCGGATAATTAATGTTATTGAAGTGTGTCGAGCTTTGATATCAGTTTCTTTGCTTGATAAGTTCATATGATTGTACTAAGCTTGCATGCTTTTCTTGTCACCAGTACATACTCAAGGTGGGCGAGGGTCCTGCTGCACAATGTATTAGTGGCTTCATTGCCTTGGATGTTCCTCCACCCCGTGGACCTCTCTGGTATGTTTTCTTTTCGTCTTAACGCACAAATGCGTGGATTCTGTTATTACCAGCTCCCTTTTGATAATGTTGTTTGCTTATGGCTTTGGTGGTGCAGGATCTTGGGGGATGTTTTCATGGGTCGATATCACACCGTCTTTGATTCTGGAAAACTTAGAGTTGGATTTGCAGAAGCAGCTTAGTGAAATATAAAATGCAAAACCCCCTGTTCCCTTGCTCCCAAATGTTGTAGTGACTGGCCCTTAAGTAGGTCATCAGCAAATGGGATTGTAAAAGTGTGAACCTAGGGTATTGCAAGAGAAAAACCGTGTAAATATTGGCTTCTCTCCTTGACAAGATATGCGGTACTGTTGGTGTATGCTTGTTCTTATTGTTGTTTTTCTTGTGTGTATGTATCGTGGCGTAATACAGGTTGAATGTTAAAATCTTTTGCTGCAAAAATCAAATTTAATACTGCCTTTGGCAAGAAAGTTCAAGCAATTAGACCTAGCAATTAAGTTGTACGTAAAAGTAGCGTGCATTACTAACCGGTATCAAACGACTAATGAGCATCAGGTCCGAATGATGCAGGGAAGATATAGTTTCGTGGTGTTTACTTAATTTCAACTTTAAGATTAAATTGATAATACAAGTCTTAATTATGGTAAATTGATGAAGTCTTTTTTGCAAAGGTGACAAATATTTTCCAATAAACAAAGGTGGATGTAACCTTTGTTAATGACCTTTATGACCTCCTGTGGGTAACGTATTTTTCCTTTTAGAGTGCTTTCATACGATTACGTTGGCTCATTATATTAGTGGATTGTGCTCAAGGGTTAGTAAATAGAATTGTATAACATGTGTAGATTCACAACTAGAGGGTTGGCTAAATGTCTGACGAGTCTACGTAGATAAAACTTGACTAGTACTTATCCTTCTGCTGTATTAGGATTGAGTTCACTCAACTTCCGGCCACGTTAAGCCCTTTTTTCTCTTGTTTTTAAGACAAGATAAATGAAGTTCACTAACGTCACCAAGGCATGGTAATTAATTTTCTGACAGTTAAGTTCATGTGACATGCTTCTAGGTGAAGAGAAAAAAAATAAAACGTTCATTATCAGAAGAAAGTGAAAAGCTAGAAGATAAAAAGAAGTGCACCTCGAATGCGCAAAATTTCCTTGAAAATCAATTGCACTTCAAGACAGTATTAGGATATCAAAATTGAAACTACAAAGTACTTTTTAGAAAGCCGTCTTGACAGATGAATTTGGCAAGAACAGCAGATATAGACAAGTTGTACTTTCAGAAGGCTTAGTAAACTAAATGAGGAAAGACTCCATCCGTCAATGCAGCTTTTTAGGACAAATATTTGAAGACCTCCATAGAGCCTAGTCCGGAGTGAAATAACAAAAATTTATGGTAACTCATAATTTCCTATAACAAAAATATGGATTTTGAGCACGAATAATTCTAAGCTATTGAAAGAAAATCATAATAGACAACTTCACAATGATGAGTAGGGACGACATGTGAGACGAGATTCCTTATCAATCCTTTTTGCTATCAGATGACAATCTCTGATCCAGTGCTTGCAATTGAGCGCGGAGATTCTGGTTATCCTCAAGTAAGTAATCATTTTCAAGACGAAAGTTTTCTGATTGCTTTTTAAGAGCAACTGAATTGGCTTCTGCATCGCTTGTTTCTCTAGCCTTTTCCTCCAGACATAACTCCAACTTCTTTATTTTTAAACGCAATGCACTAGCCTCTTCCTCCAAAGACTTCATATCGTCAGAAGCTCCGTTCTTCCCATCCTCAAAGCCTCTGTTTTGCTTATTCACAGCTTCCATGCTCTTTCTCCTCATACGAAGTTCTCTTATATAGTGGTGCAGTCTGTCAACCATCAGAGCAAGGAATAGGGAAAAACCTGTACAAAACTCCCATGTGAGACTCAGACTCGGAAGAAAGCCGTTAGTGGGGATAAGAAGAATGAAGAGAGAAAAGGCAACAAACTTATAACCCCTTTGATAAGAGAGACATGCTCATCAATGGAAGCATTAACCCCTTTAAAAGTAAACAAATTCTTTAATTAACAACTTTCTGGTTTATTTCTCAAATTAATATGCATAGATAACATCAAGCAGAAAGCACATCAAGTTCATTGCAAGCCCTAAAGAGATCTTTCTGGTTTATATGCTTTATTTATAGTTCTTCTAATACCTTTATGTTTAAGGACAGATATCCAATGTATCACTTCATGTAACATAAGAGAATAATTTTAGAAAATTAAATAAGCCCCGTGGTGCAAAAAGAACTGTAGTTTGAGAACTTAAACACATGTTATAGACTATAGACAAAAATTCCATCCAAGCATCTACACTTATTGATTGGAGGGGTTGCAAGAAAGCCAGGAGAATTGCTTGTACAAGGGAAGGAAAATAACAAAAAAGAGATTCTTTCTCAAATTTGGTTTTAAATCGAACTTATATCTAAGATCTTTTGAGAGTAAAACTCAGTCTGTAACATCCAAATGAAACAAAAGCTATTCCCTCTGTCATCAATAAACGATTCTTTGTAAGTGAAACCATGTAAAAACTTTAGTTCCAAGTCAGTCATTGATGTTTATCAAATTTCACTACTAACATAAGATATAACTAATTATTCAATTTATTGAAGGATCGAATCCAAAAAAAAACTTAGAGAGAAAAAAAAAAGCATCAGTTTGCAGTTAATAAAAGAACACAAGCTATTGGTGTTATTGAAAGCCAAAACCATATACATGTTAGTGGCAAAGGCAGAAATTTTACCGAGGAAATTTGAAAAAAAGGCTATTTTGTTTGTAGGGATTCTACAAGTCGACATACACATAAAGATTTTTTCACCTATATACACGGTACAATGTCTAGGGATTAAACAGTTGATATATATACATAAAGATTTTATTCACCTATATACCCAATATAATTTTGTGGCTAAGAGGATTCATTTGAACCCCTTATTGGTGGCGGAGCCACATATATTCAAGGGATGTGACCCCTTCATCGAAAAATTACATTGCGCAGCTAGGTAATTCTTTTTTATGTACATATACATGACTTCTTTATATTTTGACCTTTCTTGGTGAAAATCCTAGCTCCGCCACAGCCTCTTCCTCTACCACTGAGAAAACGGCAGGAGACACACATGCATAAACACAACTATATGATATGCATACATCTATATACAATAAATTACAACTAGTTGTGCACGTAGTACACATTCTTTAATTTTAGCAACAAAATTTATAAGATCGTATATCAATTGCTAAATCACTCAAATCCATAGAAACAGATTGAGAAATTACCCATGAGAGAAGCTTCTAGAAGATGTTGAGCCATAAGAATCTGATCAGTAGGGGTAATATTGCCATCTTCATCGATCCAGCGTTTGCGGATCGACACCACACTGTAGATGGTTGACAGCATGACCATGAAGATGGTTCCGCCGATGGTTTTGACGACAATTGGGCCGCGGCCTCTCTTAATACGATCCAGGCCCATTATTACCACCTTCCTCAACGGCGTCTTGAATACGAACAACACGATTAACGCCATTTCGGCGAATATCACACTGAATAGCACTTGGATCATTCTCCTGGATTTTGTTTTTTCTTTCCTTTTTCAGATCGAGAGAGATGGGGTCTGAGCAGTTGGCGAGCGTTTAGTGCATGTGCACCAAGATAAAAAAGAAGAGAAGCCTCATTTAATTTTGTTTCGAATCGAGCAAATAAATACTGCCTTCGTTTTAAGGAAAAAAAAAAACTATTTCCATGTTACACATTTAGTAATTAGTATAGTAGTATATTTTTATCTTAATTTCTATTTAATCTTATGTTAATAAATTTATTTGATTGAGTGTAAACACTGATCTGAGTAAGTTTTCACCCTTGGTCTAATTTGTTTGATATTTGTCAATCATCCGTGTTTGAATTTCATCAATTTGTTAAAGTAAAATCGGATGTGAATTAATTTTGTTTACCCCAAAAATGAGTAATAATTAAATTTGTACGCGGTTTAAAGGATATGTGGTTTAATTCAATACGAATAGTTAAGAATAACAAATAGATGAATTAAAGACAAAATAACGATCAAACCAATTGCGATGTAATGACCAAGCCTGATCTTAGATTGAACAGTGGGACTCGTCCTCGATTGGGCCCTCAGTACAAGCTCGGTCGCGAGTAAAGAAAAGATCAAGTGATGCCTTGAACAGTAGCTAGAAGACAGAAGTAAACTTTTATTGGTTTGAATTGCGTGTTACAATGTGTCCGATCAAAGAAAAACTCCCCCTTATATAGCAGGAGAATTTCAATCTTAGTACAAGTCTAAAAAAGGTAAAAATCTTCTTTTCTCGGTAATTGTTGATCTACAATTAATACTGAACAGGATTCACGCCGTAATGTCTGGTTGACGGCGAATAATATGGCCCCCTATCTGTCATGCGTAACTGATCACCGCATCTCCCGAGGTCCAGAAGCCATGCTTGGTCTGGGGTATGTCTCTTTACCGTGCCCAACCTCAGATACATCATTCATTTTTTCTGAGTCTTGATATGAGGGGTTCATGACCCCGATTATGATCATGTCGATCCGTGCTTCCCCTTCGTTCTCTTACCGGAGAATCGAGGAAAACTTTACCCCCGATTTTACATGTATACAAATAGTTCCCTCGTTTTCCGAAAAATAGATTTATCGAAGCGACGGGAAGCGATAAATTAACCCCGGTTCCTTCCTTCGTACGTTACAACCGAGTTGATGGGTCAACGAAACGTCCCATCAGTCGCGCTGTTCTGAATCCGAACACGTGTTAGCCGCCGATTGACTGTCCTTGAATGCGAAATGTCACGCATTGATTTTCCTTCTTCTTTAAAAGCTCCGACCCTTCACTTCTTCACTTTTCAATTCCAGAGCTCTTTGATTTACCCTTGAATTCTCCACTTAACTCTAACTTCTTCAAATCTTCATACATTGCTTCTTAGATCTTCATATCTTCATATCCAAATCCACATACTTCTTCTTTAAATCTTCAAACCATACCTTCATACCTTCATCTCCATCTTCAAATCTTCATCCTCATCTTTAAATCTTTATATTTTTCTTCAAACCTTCATATTTTCCGGAATCTGATGGCAAAAACTTCCAAATCTGTACCTCAGCAAACTGCCTGATTTCCAACCCGGCCACGGATGTCGAGGCGACCATTCCTGAGGTGGTCATGGAGCCTCCCTTGAAGAGTTTCATTCCCGATGGCTGCTCCATTGAAAATGACTTTAAAGTCGAGAAGGCATCCAGTCAACAGGACCGAGGCAAAGGAGTATGGAGGTACATATGCTCCGTTACCGAGGACACACTCCCCACAGTTCAAGTGGACTGCAACTGTAAGGGCAAGGAGGTGGCCGTTCCCGAGCCCATTGAAGATATCACCACTCATGTGGAGGGGTATCTAAGTGTTTATACTTACTCCTTCACGCTCACCCCGATGGACCCTCTAATCCTCGACTTCTGCAAAAGGTACGTGATTTGCCTTGAGTAGATTCACCCGTCCTTTTGGAGGATCGTAATCCTCCTCCGTCACTTCGTAAAAAATACTGAAGCACCTCGGTTCACCCTCGACCTCTTGCTTCATCTCTATAGTCCCCGAGTCTTCTGAGGGGGGATGATCAAGCTCATTCGTCGAGCAAGTAAAACTCCATTCTCAAGCATCAGTGAAGATCGCGATTGAGGTTGGCAGTGGAGGTTCGTTCGGGTGAAAATCGAAGACCTCATTCCCCTTGAATTTCTACCGTTCCCTGAAAAGTGGAACTCATCCTGTAAGTCTTCTCCTTTTCGAGTGCCTGCTATTTCCTTTTGTTCTTTTTCTAATTACATGTGTCTACCGTTGTGCAACGATCGCCTAAGTTACCAATGCATTCCCCCCTTCAAGGATTGGATCAAGGGGATTTGCAAACAAATGTCTTACTTCGAGCGCGAATGGTGCAAGCTCTCGAAGGGCAAGTGGGATGCCTGTTCCCATGGTGAGCCTTCTGCCCGAATAATTGCATATACATACTTTTATTTATGCTAAGTCTTTTTCCTTTTCACATATTTTCCCAAGACCACTGAGCTTCGACCATTGGATAAGGATGAGGCCCCATCTACGCTTGCTGAAATCTCCTCTTCGGGATAGCCCGAAGATGCCGCAATGGAGGAGAAAAAGAAGAAAAAGAGGAAATTCTCTGGCTCCCCGGATGCCGAGGTGAAGAAGAAGAGGGTTGCTGTCCGAGTCCGGAAAAGCAACAAGAAGAACATCAAAGACAGGGTACCGGACCCCTACTCCTTCTTCCGGCTCAGAGATTACCCTGAGGACGATGATCTTGAGTTCATTGCTCACGGGTATACCATCGACGAGAGATAGCAGACGACAACTGGAGAAGGTGGCCAAGAGGTTGATCCCCCTATAATTCGGGAACCAAAAGAAGAATCGGAGGCCACGGACTCCCGAGAAGGCGCTCCTGTCCCAAAGGAAGTAGCTGGTGTCATCGATATCGCGAAGATGCTGTCCCACATAGAGTCCATGCTCGAAGATGCTCAAGCCGACAAAGAAGTTCTCATGCCTTGTAGAAGGGAGATTCACGTTTTTCTTTATCGTGTCTTCTTTATCCTTGTTTTTGGTTACAAGCAAGGTGGTGATAGTCTTTATCTTGTTTTCAGTTGCGCGTGGTGTTTCTTTATCACGTTAATTGATTCCAAGTTGTGACTTTAGGAACTTTTTAGTTCATGATCATTCAAGAACAAGTTTCTTGATTTAAATTAATTCTTTTGATTTCTTAGAATCATAACTTTTATTGAATTGATGCAGCATCAATATTTACTTGTTTTGAATGAGTAAATAGTCTTTCTTATTACTTAGATTGTCATCTTTCACCTCGTTTTTAAATCATCAGATTCCGAGTCCTAAAACTTGAGATATGTTGTTTCTTGAAATCAACCCACAAATCACTTTCATTTCAAGATCTTGATCCTAATAGGTTGGTTTTTTGTGGACTCGAAGAATCACATCACAGTTCCCTACCCCGAGTATGGATCTCGATCATAAAAGAACGGTTGTTCTTACTATCCCGGTAGATGCTCGGGCATTGTACGCCCCAGTGGGTGTGGCCAGCTATCTTCGATGCCTGGTGACCGAGGAGGACTTGGCGAAGATGAACGAAGTAGGCACATCGAGCCTCTTCAACGAGGTGCAACATGCATTGAAATGGGTAAGGTTCCTATCCCTCGTATGCTTTGCAAATTTTGCTTAGTTTTAGCATGTTCTAACGACCTTATTGTTTTTCAGGCTTTGGTTCTCTATCATGAAAGCTCCATTCGGTCTTGAATGGAAATCAGCTAGCTAGAGTTCGAGATCAAAGAGCAGGTCCAGAAGAAGGACATGTATAGGGCTCTTAGCGAACAACAAGACGAGGCCCTCAATGACCTCTCAGTTCTCAGAGCAGAGATGAAAAAGGCACAAAAGAAGGCCTCGTATGTGAAATGGAAGCATGCCGATCTGGTCGAGAGGGTAAGGATCTTTGTGGCTAAAAACGAGAAGCAACTCGTAATGACTAACGACGCAACTTCGTAGGTCCAAGTGAAAATAGACTTCATTGACCAGCTTCGGGCCGAGATGGACGAGGTCAAGACCATAACCGAGGCGCTGAGGGGTAGGATGGACTTGTTGGCTTCAGAAAAATAGGCCACAAAAGAAGAGCTGGCATCGGTAAAGGACCAGCTCGGGGTGGAAAAAGACAAGGCTGACAAGTGGTCATGACTAAACAATAAACTCCGAGCACAACTGGATTCAGCTGTCAGAGAACGGGATGCCCTTGGCCAGGAATATACTGCGCTGAAGTCCAAATTGGAGGCAACTCTGATTGATTCCTTCAAAGTCGAGGAAATACAGGCCCAATATAAGGCTGATGTGGAGATAACCGAGGAACCCTGTACATGTCCTTATCTGAGGAGAACCGGCCCAACGCGGATATTATTCGAGGATCTCGAGATGAACCGACCCAATGCGGCTATTGCCTGGTCAATCTTTGAACTGCCTTGATGTTGTCGACATGGTGATGTCCTCTATGGACTTTATTTTGTCGGGGTTGATCTCTATCCCTCGATTAGATACCATGAACCCGAGAAATTTGCCCGAACTAACCCCAAATGCACACTTTTCCCGGTTTAGCTTCATGTTGTACTTCCTTAGTATGTCGAAGGTTTTCTAAAAATGTTTCAAATGGTCCTCTGCTCGTAGGTACTTGACCAACATATCGTCAATATAAACTTCCATTGATTGTCAATTTATTCTTCGAATATCCGGTTTACTAGGTATTGGTAAGTGCCACCAACATTCTTTAATCCGAATGGCATTACGTTATAGTAGTTGGTGCCAAACTTTGTTATGAAAGAAGTTTTTTCTTGGTCGTCCGGGTCCATCCTAATTTGGTTGTACCTGAAGTAGGCGTCGAGAAAATTTAGTATCTCGTGCCTGGCCGTTTCGTCGATCATTCGATCGATGTTAGAAAAATGGAAAGAATCCTTTGGGCATTCTTTGTTTAGATCCTTATAATCTACGCACATCCTTTGTTTATTTCCTTTTCAGGCACTACCACTATGTTAGCTAACAAATCCGGGTATTTAACCTCCTGGACGGAACCTATTTTTAGAAGTTTGGATACCTCATCCTTTATGAACACGTGTTTGATCTCGGACTTTGGCCTTCTCTTCTACTTGACCGGATGGAACTTTGAATCCAAACTCAGCTTGTGAGTGGTTGCCTTCGGTCGGATCCTTGTCATGTATATATGGGACCAAGCAAGACAGTCGGCGTTAACTTTAAGAAAATCAATATGTTTTTTCCTAAGCTCGGGGGTTAACCCCATTCCCAATTATACCTTTTGACTGGTAGGTGCTTGATTAATATAACTTGTTCCAACTCCTCGACCGTTGATCTAGTGGCGTCGGTGTCATCTAGAGCTATGAATGATCTAGGGACGCTGTAATCTTCCCCATCTTCCGCTCCTTATTCTTCCTGTTTATGCGGTTCGGCTGAGGCCAGTATTATTGATTGCTATTTAGTCTCTTCTTTTTTTGGTCAGCTCCTTGCTTCCCGATGTTGAGAACGTGGGCACTGAGATTACTTCATCAGCAACAAATATTTCCCTTTCGACTGATTGTTCTCTGTAGACCGTTTTGACTCCCCCCGTCATGGGAAATTTCAGTGCCTGGTGTAAGGTCGAAGGTATTGCCCTCATGTTGTGGACCCATGTCCTTCCGAATAGTGTGTTGTACCTCATATCACCTTCGATCACGTAGAACTTTATTTCTTGGGTTGTCTTGACAGTGTTTACCAGCAAAGTTTTTTCTCCTTTCGTGGTCTCACATGCCATATTGAACCCATCCAATATCTGGACCGCCGGTACAATTTGGTCCTGTAATCCAGTTTCTCTACGACCCTTGACTTGAAGATGTTGGCGGAGCTACCTGGAATAATCAACACACGTTTAACCTAAGATTTATTGATAAGTACAGATATTACCAGTGCATCATTATGAGATTGCACGATGCCCTCGGCATCCTCGTCGCTGAACGAGATAGCTCTCTTTGAAACGTAATCCCGGGTGCATTTTTTCCTCATAATAGACACTTTAGTGCATTTTATCATTGGCCCTTGGGGGACCTCGGATCCACCAATGATCATGTTGATCACGTGCTGAGGCTCGTCTTATTCGACCTGTTTGTTGGTGTCCCTGTTTCTGAAGTGGTTTTTGGCTCGCTCACTTAGAAATTCTCGAAGGTGTCCATTTTTAAACAATCAAGCAACTTCTTCTCTTAACTATCGACAATCATTGGTCCTATGACCGTGAGTGCCAAGATACTTAAACTTTAGATTATGATCTCTCTGGATAGAGTCGGAGTGCAATGGTTGAGGCTACTTGGTCTCTCTGATGCGCCCTATGCTGACACGATGCTTGCAGCATCTATGTTGAAGTTGTATTTTGATAATCTTGGTGCTTCCCTACTCCCGGGAGACCAATAAAAATTGCTCTTGCTCATTAGGTCCCTGCTGCTCATCCCTCGATCACTTCTCTTCTTGTTCCTAGTTAGGTCACACTCGGATACATTTCCCTTACGGTCTGCACTGTATGGATGATATCGATCTCGAACGTGCCTTGACTCCTGATCAATGACTCTCTTAGATCTATCATCAGTTCTAATGGGGTAAATAGATCCAGAATGAGCCCCAAGTTGATCGTCTTCGACCCTAATCTTCAATTGGTACTTTTTGTGGACGTCTGTCCAGGTCACCACTAGGTACTCCACGAAATTTTGTTTTAGCTGTTGAGAGGCCACCTAACTTCGAGGATTGAGCGACTGAGTGAATGCTTGAACGACCCAATCATTTACAATCGGTGGCAGATCTATCCGTTCCATATAGAATCTTGACACGAACTCCCTGAGCATCTCGTTATCTCTTTGTTTGAACTTGAAAAGGTCGGATTTTCTGGTCTTGACCTTGATAGCCCCGACATGGGCCTTTATGAAGGCATTTGCAAGCATAGTAAACGAGTCAATAAAATTGGGAGGCAAGTTGTGATACCATATCATTGCCCCGTTGGACAGAGTTGCCCCAAACGTTTTTAGCAACACCTACTCGATTTCGTCATCTTTCAAGTCGTTCCCTTTGATTGCGCATGTATAGGAGGTTACGTGCTCATTTGGATCCGTGGTCCCATATACTTGGTAATGTCGGGCATTTGAAACCTCTTTGAGATCGACTTCGGTGCTGCGCCTGGGGGGAAGGGCTTCTAGATAATTTTTTTGGAATCTGGTCCTTTCAGTATCGGAGGTGCCCCCGGAATCTGATTGAACCTGGAGTTGTATGTTTCCACCTTCTTGTTGTTGGCCTCGATCTTTTTCTCACCTGACTCCACCCATTTTGTTAATGCTTCGAGCATCTTCATTACCTCTGAAGCTTCTCTAGGCTCAGCTTCACCCGGTCTTATGACAACTTGTTCGTTTCTCCGAATATTTTCTCGGGATTATTTAGGCTCGACCCTATTAGGGATGTGGATTTGGTTATATAGTTGTGCTATTGCCACTTGTTGAGCTTGAAAATTTCGAAAATCAATCATAGGCTCACCCCATCACCTTCATCCTTAGGCACTTCTCGGGCCATTGGCCGGGGCCCCGCAAATACTGTATTCGGGGTCAGTTTGCAAATTGATGTTAATGGCCACTTGCGAGTTAGCATCGACTAGGTCGGTGGCTTGGACACCATTGGGATCGGTAGGAAGCACATCATTAATGGGTGCCACTTTGTTATTTTCTCCATGATGGCCTCACTCTGCTTCAACGTTTAAGTGAGTAGACTGAGAGTTTGACATTCTTAGGCTGACCTGGAAGTTAAGATTTCAAAGAACAAGCGCAAAATAGGGTGTGTTATGGAGATTCGTATCAAATCACCACTATTATCCTTAGCCCCATGGCGGGCGCCAAACTGTTTACCCCAAAAATGAGTACCAATTAATTTGTACGCGGTTTAAAGGATACATGGTTTAATTCAATACGAATATTTAAGAATAACATATAGATGAACTAAAGACAAAATAACGATCAAACCAATTGCAATGTAATGACAAAGCCTGATCTTAAATTGAACAGTGGGACTCATCCTTGATTGGGCCCTCGGTACAAGTTCTGTCGTGAGTAAAGAAAAGATCAAACAAGTGATGCCTTGAACAATATCTAGAAGATAGAAGTAAACTTTTTTTGCTTTGAATTGCGTGTTATAATATGTTAGATCAAAGAAAAAGTTTCCCTTTATATAGTAGGATAATTTCAGTTCTAGTACAAGTCTAAAAAAGGTAAAAAATCTTCTTTTCTCGATAATTGTTGATCTATAATTAACACTGAATGGGATTCGCGCCATAATGTATGGTTGAGGGCGAATATTATGGTCCCCTATCATTCATGCGTAACCGTTCACCGCATCTCCCGAGGTCTAGAAGCCATGCTTGGTCCGGGATATGTCGTTTTACCGTGACCGACCTCAGATACATCGTTCATTTTCTTCTAGTCTCAATATGAGGGGTTCGTGATCTCGATTATGATCATGTCGATCCGTGCTTCCTCTTCGTTCTCTTACCGGGGAATCGGGAAAACTTTGCCCCCAATTTTACCCGAATACAAATTTACTTTCAATAAACGTGAAATATTAATCAATCATGCAACAAAGTATCAGAGTTGTATTAATCATATCAATATAACACGATAATAGATTATAATTGTAAGTCAATATTTATTTAATTGGAATTTTGGAAGGGGCAGAAAGTATGTCATTTAAGAAAATCTTCTCATAAATTAAAAACTTCTTTGTAATTGACTTTCTTTTAGAAATTAAATTAAAACATCTAATGGGTGTTGAAAGCTTCGTGTACACCTATTAAACAAATTTTTATGTATTTTGGTATAGTTTTTGTTAGGGCTGTGCATAGATCGGATTTAGAACATTTCGGATTCCATAAAATGTAATCCGAATCCGATCTGAATTATATCAGATTGGATCGGATTATTAAAATTCGGATCGGTTTGGTGATCGGATTTTCGGATCGGATTGTAGTGGTAGTTAAGTCTTAATATATGTTTGCTCTTTTAATCTGTATAAGCTTTGATTTTCTTAAACATCTTTCTAATATTTGCTAACTTCTTATTCCCCCACCATCACCCAAAACGTACCTCGCCTCTTCCCTGCAGACTATGCACATCAGTAGGTTGATTCTTTATATAGTTGTTTGCGGATGGAACTGCATAGGAGGATAATTACCTACAAATTACTACCATTGATTGTACAGTAGTGAAATATTAACATAGGATGAGTGTTTGCTTAATTACTTATAAAATCAACAGTGTTTTTCCCATTGCAAAATCTTCCAGTAGATTTTCCACTAGGATAATCAACACTATTGTAAGGGAAATTAACTTTAATAACTGTACCAAAATGGTTGTTATTTCCAACGTCTACAAGGGAGTCACCAAACATGTACGTTGTTGGCACTGGCTGTGCTACACATAGTTTAAAACATAAGAGAAAGAAAGAAGAAAACAACAAGAAGAAACTCAAAAAGAAGAAGAAGAAGCCATTAATGTTTAAAGCTAATAAATTCAGATTTCAGATCGGATTGGGTTCAAACTATACAAATCCTAATCCAATCCAAAAATCCAAAATTTTAATAAATTAAATCCGAATCCGATCCAAATATCCGAAATCCAAAATCCGAAATTGAGCGGATCGGATCGGATTTCGGATATCCGATCCAAATGCACAGCCCTAGTTTTTGTTGAGGAACCAGAGAAAGAAAATTATAGGAACGACAACGACCTGATACAACTTGTGTAGTTAACTTCTGGTGATGGTGAATACTCGTTGACAAGTTTTTACTATTCTTTTAATAGTATTTTTTGGCTTTATTAAGGGATTACTTTATCGAATCACCTCATTTTTCTTGAAATTTTATAAATAAAAAATGTTATGTTTGTCGATTAAAGAAAAATAAAATAAAAAGAACATTCCCTGCTCACTATGAGTTCTACATCGAAAGTTTCAGCGATTATATAGATGGCCTATACGTAGATCTATTTAAACAGATTTTTATAGTCAGATCCACTTTTGTTGGCTATTTTCCTGCAGTATGGCAAAATAAAAATAAACACTTCTCTTTGATCCTCACATTTAGGCTGATGCACTTTTTGGATGGTTTGAATGATACTTATGACCAAGCTCGAAGACAAATTTTGATGAAAACGACTGAACATACACTCAACCAAGCATATGCTATGATCACACAAGATGAAAGCCAACAATCTTTGGGTGGTAGTGAAATGGCAGAAAATGTGGATTCTATGGCAATGCAAGTTGGAAGAGGTCAAGTTTTTCGAGGAATGAAACAATTGCTACAATGTGAGCATTGCCATAGGAAGGGCCACACCAAGGAGAATTACTTCAAAATCATTGGTTGCCCTAAAGATTTCAAAGGGAAGAAGAATTATCAGACTAGAGAATATATGACTAAAGGACCTTTCACTGAAGCCAATAATGTGGAAGAACCGGCAACTTCCAATTCACGTGGAGTAGCACAACAAAAGGGAGATTACTTCTTTAATAAAGCACAGTACCAGCAGATACTTCACTTGCTCATCAAGGATTCAAATGTTGATAATCAGACACAAGCAAACATGGCAGGTAATATTGTATCTCTTGCCTTAAGTGTCTATAATGACAATTGGATAGTGGGCTCAGGGGCCACACATCACATAACATCTTCACTAGAATTACTACAAGATGTCAAGAATGTAGACAATTGTAAAAGATAAAAGGTGAGATTACAAATGAAGACAGTACTGATGTTACACATATTGGTAGTACACAGATTTCAGTAGATACTAAAATGGAAAATGTGTTGTATGTTCATGACTTTAAGTTTAACTTAATGTCAATTTCAAAGTTAACTAGGGACTTACAATGTGGTGCTTTATTCCTGCCCAAAATATGTGTCTTTCAAGACCTTTACAATGGCAGGGTGAAGGGGATTAGTAAGGAAATTGGTGGCCTTTATCTGATAAGAGGAAGAAGAACAAAACAAATAGCTGCTCATATCAAGTCAGTGGAGAAGAACAAAGATACAAGAGAACTTTGGCACAGGAGATTAGGACATCCTTCATTTGCAGTAATGCAACATGTTTCTTTTTTGCATAATAAAGTAGACAGTACAATACACAATAAATGTTCTGTTTGTCCATTAGCTCAGCAACATAGGTTAAACTTCCCTATTAGCGAGCACCTAATTAATAAGCCTTTTTAGCTTGTTCACATGGATGTATGGGGACCTTATAAGGTAGCTACACATGTTAATAAGCATTACTTTCTTACAATTGTTGATGATTATACTAGAGCAACCTGGATTTTTCTCATGCAGTTGAAAAGTGAAACAATCATATTTCTAATTCATTTCTTTTGCATGGTACATAATCAATTTGGTGTTTGTGTTAAGACAGTTAGGACAGACAATGGTAAAGAATTCTTTAACCATCAATGGAATGTTTTCTTGCAAAATTATGGAGTAATTCACCAAAGTAGTTGTGGGCACACCCCACAAAAAAATAGAGTGGCTGAAAGAAAACATAGACACATCTTAGACACTACAAGAGCACTAAAGTTTCAGGCTGGAATACCAAGTAAGTTTTGGAAGGAATGTATGTAAACAACTATTTATCTTATAAACAGACTTCCTACTAGAGTACTAGGTGGTAAGAGCCTTTTTGAGTTGCTTCATGGAAGACAACCCTCACTAACACATCTGAAAACTTTTGGATGTTTGTGTTATGCTACAAATGTGGTGAAGGAGAACAAATTTGGACCCAGAGCCATCGAAGCTATTCTAATGGGTTATTCTACTACTCAAAAGGGATATAGATTGTTTGACAGAAAGACTAACTCCTTCTTTGTAAGCACGAATGTCATATTTAGGGAATCAACATTTCCTTTTATCATCTCACATCACCAACAATCTATTCCTACTAATCAATTCCCAAGTCACATAGATGATGCCTTTGAAACAATGCAAACGGAAGAGATGATCACCATGGATCCAGACCTCTCAGATTCAACAAGCAAGGAATTCAATCAAACAAGATCAGATGCAGATGCAACTCATGATGCAGATGACAATAGTGGTGATGTAGCAGAACAAACAGATACCACAGATGTATCTGATCTTGATGTAGCTGATCATGCAGATACACCAGGAAATGTAGATTCACAGATGTCAACTGAATTGGCCCCAATTGAACTTCCCATAGCACCTACTGCTCCTACTTTCACTGCTCTTCCTTGACAGTCAACTAGAACAAAGAACCATCCTATTTGGATGCAAGATTATCTAGTTGGTGGAAAGAAGAATTCTCAGTATCCTTATCCAATATCAAACTTCATATCTTATGACAATGTCACACAAAAATATAAGGATTACATCATGGCTTTCTCAACAATCACAGAACCACATAGTTTTAGGGAAGAAGTGAAAGATGACAGATGGATACAAGCCATGAAACAGGAGATTGAGGCTCTAGAGGACAATAAAACCTGGGTGGTGGTGGATCTGCCACCTGGAAAATCCTTTATAGGATCAAAATAGGTCTACAAAAGCAAGTACAAAGATAATGAAGATGTGGAGAGGTTTAAGGCTCAACTTGTTGCCAAAAGATATAATCAACAAGAAGGCCTAGACTACCATTAGACTTTCTTACCAGTTGCAAAAATGGTGACAGTTCGATCAGTCATAGCATTAGCTGCTTCCAAAGACTGGTCCCTCTATCAAATGGATGTCTTCAATGCTTTCCTATAATGAGACCTAGAGGAGGAAGTTTACATGGACTTACCACAAGGTTTTCAAAGACAGGGGGAGAACAAGGTTTGTAGGCTGTTGAAGTCCCAATATGGACTCAAATAAGCATCAAGGCAATGGAATCTTAAGCTTACAGAAGCCTTACTCAATGCAGGCTTCCGTATGAGTGCCTATGATTACTCCTTATTCACTAAAAGGTCTGGAAATGAGATAGTGATTATCCTAGTCTATGTGGATGACCTATTGCTAACAGGAAATAACATAGAGCTCATTAATGAAGCCAAGTCAGTACTGCATCAGAAGTTCAAGGCGAAGGATTTAGGTGAGTTAAGATATTTTTTGGGAATTGAAGTTTTGAGGTCTTAGAAGGAAATTCTTCTTAATCAGAGTAAATATACTCTAGAACTCATTTCAGAGATGGGCTTAAGTGGATCTAAACCTGTTGTTACACCTCTAGAACTCAATCATAAGTTGAATTCACTTGAGTATGATAAGGGGATTGGCAGTCAAGGCCTTTACCTTTTGATAGATGCCACAAGTTACCAGAAATTGATTGGAAAACTTTTGTATCTTACCGTCTCTAGACCAGACATTAGCTATGCCGTACAAGTCTTGAGTCAATTTATGAAAACTCCCAAAAGATCCCATATGGATGCACCTACTTGTGTGGTGAGATATCTAAAACAGGAGCCAGGCATGGGAGTGATCATGAGAAGACAACAAGCTGATGTCTTGGTTGGATTCTGTGACTCTGACTGGGCAACATGCCCAATGAGTAGAAGATCAGTCCGTGGTTACCTTGTTAAGTTTGGAGATTCCTTAATTTCTTGGAGGTCGAAGAAGCAACACACTTGAAAGTACATGGGGGGAGAGAGGGGGGTGAATTGCTTATTTTTAACAACTTTTATCAGTAGTTGACTAGATCAACAACTTTTAACGCTGATTCCTTCCCTTTGATTACTTCAATCAATCCTTTTGGATTCTTCAATCAATCTCTGATTGATTTTTTCCTTTAGTTCTGATTGCTTCTCTTTTTGCACTTCGATCTTGGTTGATTTCCTTGAGTCCCTACACCAAAAGTAATTATATTATTTTTCATCATTAAAACTAAAACCTAACAATCTCCCCCTTTTTGATGATGACAAAAAATAATATATATAAACACTAGTTAACTTTCCTGTATTTTACTCCCCCTCAATGAGTGCAGTTGACTCCCCCTCAAAAGGTGTTGTTGGGACTACTTCTTTAGTCGACTTCTCCTGTAGGATCTATAGTCGACTCCCCCTGCAATGGATGTACCTGCACGAATATATGTATAGCTTTCTCCCCCTTTTTGACATCAGCAAAGAGGGGATAAAAAACAAGAATACACTAGATACTAAAGCGGAATACATAGCATAAGAGGCATGAGAGGCATGTAGAGTTATAGCAAAACAAAGCAAAAAACAATCATCCAATGATTGGTTATCCAGTCCAAAATACGACATCAAAAAAAATTGTTTGAAACTTCCATACTAACGATGCAAGAAATAATTAAGAGTGTTGCAAATCGCCTTCTTCAGTTGTTTAAAGCTGGCATTTGCTGAGATGGTCACTCCATCAAGCCAATCATATACTTCTTTAAATGCCTTGACTGCATTTTCCCTAACTCTAAGAATTACAACTTTTATCTTTGAAACATCAGACCCGGTCTCTTTGGAGATTGCATGTATGTCCCCAATAGTGGACTGAGTAGCAACAAGGAGATCTTTGATGGTGTTCAGCTGGTTGTCAATGACAGTCAGTTTCTCAGCAAGGTCAGGATTACTAAGACTGTGATGGGAAATGAAGGCTTTGGCCTTGGGATCAGGTTGAACATGCCTGACTTCACATTCCTATTTCTTAACCTTGGAGCCCTTCACATACATATACCCCATACTAGAAACACCCTATAATTGTAAGATTTTGAAATAGAAATGAATGGATATTCAGAGATAGAGATATTGTGAGCTTCCAGAATGTGAGTGATGGCCATACCGCTGGTGGGATCATCAACACTTTCAATCATAAAATTTATGACCCAGGAGGACAGTTTGATTTTGAGTTTGATCATAAGGCAGTAGACAAGAAAGATATCTTGTTGAGAGAAGGTGGAGAAAGAGCCAGTATGAGGAAGTAGAGTAGTTGCAACAATGTGGGCTAGAACACGAGTTTCAAAGCTAATATCACTTAGACCTAACTGGTTAGGGAGTGATTCAGATGAACACGTAGCAATACAATGTTTTGCTTGATCAGAGGTGATTTCAAAATCATCAGGCCAAGAATTTTTGAAAAGCATGGGAAAACTAGAAACTTACACTGAAAAATTGAGTCAAACATGGCACAATCAAGAACGATGCGCTTTCCTAACACTAAGGATTCCAACTTGTCAGACTTACTAGAGCGAAGATTGGCACAAAACATTCTCACTAAAGGTTCATAGACTTTAGAAGGGGGAACATATAGGAATTTTGACCAACCTTGATAAACAAACAAATTTTTTACCTTACAGTTTAGGGCTTCCATGTCATCAAGGTCGACTACTCTGCCATGAGCGATTGACTTGTCTTTTAGAGCAATGAAAAAGTCCCTGTTCGAAGAATGCCAGAAATTTAGGTCAGATTCTAAAGAACTTGAAAGATCTATTTTGGATTTCTTTGGAGTAAAGGATTTAGGAGGTTCTTCCAAAGGCCTTTTTCCTAAGACTTTTTCTCCTAGAGAATGAGAATGATCTGAGAGTTTTGCCTGAGAGGAGGCAAAACCTTCTGAGTGGTCGGACCCTAGGTCTACTTGTTCAGGAAGCTAAGAAGAAGGTTTTTCTCTAGAACGAGTACTTTTCCTGGTGGAGGCTGAGGGATTTTTAGAGTGTTTAGCCATGGAGTAAACTGTTTGGAGAGAGTTTCGGAGAGAGTTTCTGAGAGGGTTTCTAGGCAATGAGAACGATGGAGATTGAAAGAGGGTTTCAGAGATTAAAAAGGGATTTCTGACAGTTGGGTATAAGAAAGGAAAGGGTGTCTGTTGAACAGGCGTGATGATTGGTTTTTCTCTCTTGAAAGCTGCAACTAATGGGAAAGAAGAGGAAAAGAGAGGGAATTCGGAGGCGCTATTAATGACTATGAAAAGACAAAGTTTAAACATTAGGAATACATGATATAACACAGGTCTTAATATTAATGATCAATGGAAATAATACCAAGTAATTCTCTTAAAAAGCAAAATCTATCTTCAAGTAATGGCTTAGTAAAAATATCTGCTAATTGATCAGTAGTACCAACAAAAGATAATTCTATATTTCCATTAAGAACATGATCTCTAATGCAATGATGCTTGATGTCTATATGCTTAGCCCTAGAGTGATGCACAAAATTTTTTGAGAGGCATATAGCACTAGAGTTATCACATAAAATTAGAATGGGTTTAAAAAATAGTTCATAGTCATCCAATTGATGAGACATCTATAATAGTTTTGCAGAACATTGTCCAATGGCGATATATTCAGTCTCAGTTGTGGATAGTGCAACTAATCCTTTCTTTTTACTGTTCCAAGATATCAGTGCTTTTCTAAGTAATTGACATGTTCTGCTGGTGCTTTTTCTGTCTTCCTTATCACCTGCAAGATCAGCATCTGAAAATCCTTCTAGTTTAAAATTGTTAGAGCATGGATACCATAATCCGTGAGAAATTGTTCTAGTGAGATATCGAATAATTCTCTTTACTGTAGTCAGATGTGATTCTTTAGGAGCTGATTGAAACTTGGCATATTTACAAACACTAAACATAATATCTGATCGACTAGCAGTTAGATAAAGAAGGGAGCCAATCATTCCACGATATTTAGTTTCATCAACAGAATTTCCCTGTTCATCTTTGCCAAGACTCGTTGAAGGACTCATTGGTGTGCCAATGGCTTTAGCACTACTCATACCGAACTTCTGAATCAACTACTTTGTGTATTTTGTTTGATATATAAACGTTCCTTCTTCAGATTTTTGAATTTGAAGTCCAAAAAAGAACGTTAGCTCTCCCATCATACTCATTTCAATCTCACTTTGCATAAGATTTGAAAATTCCTTACAGAAGAGGATTAACACTACCAAAAATAATATCATCAAGGTAAACTTGAGTAATGAGATTGCCTTCGGATGATATTTTAATAAAAAAGGTAGCGTATACTTTACCTCTTTTAAATCCATAATCAAAAAGAAATGAGCTAAGTCTTCCGTGCCATGCTCGTGGAGCTTGTTTGAGTCCATACAATGCTTTGGTCAATTTGTACTCATGATAGGGAAACTTTGAATCTTCACATCTAGGAGGTTGTTCTACATATACTTCCTTATCAATGAAACCATTTAAAAAGACACTTTTGACATCCATCTAAAAGGGCCTAAATCTTTTAAAGGATGCGTATGCAAGAAGAATCCATATTGATTCCAATCGAGCTACTGGGGAAAATGTTTCATCATAGTCAACTCCTTCCTATTGTGAATATCCTTAAGCTACTAATCTGGCTTTGTTTCTCACAACTTTTCCATCCTCATTTTGCTTATTTCTGAAAACCCTTTTTGTTCCAATTACAGGAGCGTTTTCAGGCTTAGGCAATAGTTTCCACACTTAATTTTTGTCAAATTGATCTAGCTCTTCCTGCATTGCTTGTAACCAACTTGAGTCTTTCAAAGCTTCCTCTATTTTCTTTAGTTCAATCTGAGAAATCAGTGCTATGTTTACTTTCTTCTTGAGAGCTCCCCTGGTTTTCATTCCTTCGCTTGGGTCTCCTATGATAAACTTTTGAGGATATTCTAGTTGATTTCTCCATTCATTTGGACGAATTGTACTTGTATGAGTAGTTGACTCCTTCGGTGATTCCGATTGACTATTGCTAATCTCATTAGTCAATTCTATGATACCATCAGGTTTATTAGTCGACTCTTGAGATTTACTTGTCTCCTGAATTTCTTGAATTTGATCTTCATCACCTGCAATAATTCCTTTCTTAGCCGAAATGTTATTTTTATCAAAGTAGCATGCACTGATTCTTCTACACATAGCGTGCATTTATTATAGACTCTAAAAGATATACTATTTAATGAATAACCCAAAAAATACCTTCGTCACTTCTTGGATCGAATTTTCCAAGATTGTCCTTACTATTGTTGTGGATGAAACATTTTCTTCCAAACGGATGAAAGTAGCTTATATTGGGTCATTTACTTTTTCACAATTCGTAGGGAGTTTTCTTCAGGATGGGTCTTATGAGGCATCAGTTGAGAATATTACAAGTTGTACTTACTCTTTCTGCCCAGAAGTGATTTGGCAATGAATATTCTAGTATCATAGTTCTTTCCATATCTGGTAGAGTCCTATTTTTTCGCTCAACAACTCTATTTTGCTGGGGCGACCTTGGAGCAGAGAAATTGTGGGTGTATCCTTGATCATTGCAAAAATCTTCAAATGCTCTGCTTTCAAATTTTCCTCCATGATGTCACAACCCGAATTGCCCACCGTCAGGACCGTATTGGCGCCTAACATTAAACCCACTAGGAAAGCCAATATTATTGATTATTCAACCTTTTTACCTTTATATTTAACAATTTACCAAATTAATGCAAGTATACAACGAAATTAAAAGTGTGGAAGAACAGAATTTAACATTTAAGCTAATACCAATACGAATCCATAATAATAATCCACCCAGAACTGGTGTCATAATCTCACAGACTATCTAAGAATACTACAAATAGGGTCTGAACAAAGAAAATACATGTCTATCTCTGAAATAGAAAAGGACAAAAAGAAACAAGATAGGAAGGGGACGCCAAGGCCTGCGGATGCCTGCAGGACAACCTCGGGTCTCTGATGGACTGAAGGCAGCAACCCCTAGCTAAGGTCTGTATGCTCCAGTACCGGGATCTACACAAAACGGTGCAGAGTGTAGTATCAGTACAACCGACCCCATGTACTAAGTAAGTGTCGAGCCTAACCTCGACGAAGTAGTGACAAGGCTAGGACACAACATACAACATAACCTGCGGTTAAACTGTATCTAACAGAATAACAGTAATAGAAGTAAATCAAAAGTAACGGGGAGCGGTAACATGCTATGGGGGAATACCAACATAAAGAATCACAGTAATAACGAAATAAAACAATTAAGGCACTTGAACCGATAATAACAAGAAATCATAACAAACTGGCAATAAGTGCACAACATCATCCTTCGTGCTTTTACTCTCAATCCTCACCATGCAATCAATAATGAAAATGTGCACGACATCACCCTTCGTGCTTTATCTCTCTTCCTCACCATATAAATGTGAGAAATGTGCACGACATCACCCTTTGTTCTTTATCTCTCTTCCTCACCATATGCATCAATATGAATATAAATGTAGACGGCATCACCCTTCGTGTTTTATCACTCTTTCCTTACCATATGCATAAGTATGAATGCGCACGACATCATCCTTCGTGCTTTATCACTCTTTTCTCACCCAAACAATAGAAACGACAACATCCCAACGAGGGAATCAATAATAAGAATAAATACATCCCGCAAGGGAATCAATAATAAGAATTAAATACGTCTTAGCAAGGGAATCAGCTATAACCAAACTTGTAACAATTAACTTCACAAATGAACCTCAACTCGAGCCAATGCTCAACAATAAACAAATACCAAGAAGATAATCATAAGTCTTGCTCAACATGGATAATCAACAATTTAGGCATTTGTAGTACTTATTAAGAATCACAACGATCACAATTTAAGACTCACGGGCATACTTAACACCAACGTATAGATACTTGTCACCACACCTATACGTCGTACACTACACTAACACATAGCAAATAAGGCATAACACCTATTCCCTCAAGCTAAGGTTAGACCAAACACTTACCTCGATTCCACGGCCACAAATCAAGCCTCAACTATCGCTTTCCCTTTTGATTCCGCTTCTAATTCAATTTTATCTAACCAATATTAACTTATTAACATCAATAAATGCTAAAGAACTCATACCCAATGCTTAATTATAGCTTTCCCAACATTTTTCACCAAAACCCAAAAATTGACCTCGGGCCCGCTTGGTCAAAACTCGAGGTTCGGACGAAAACCCGAATACCCCATTCACCCACGAGCCCAAATATGCAACTAGTTTTGGAATCCGACCCCAAATCGAGGTCTAAATCCCTAAATTTGTAAAATGCCCAATTCTCCTAAAATCCCTAATTTCTACCCTTGAAGAACAAGATTTAGGCCTAAAAATCTAATGGGTATTGATGAAAAATGAAGGAAATAGGTTGGAGAACAGATACCTATGATTTAGGGTTGAATTTGCTCTTCAAAATCGCCCTACGCCTGATTCTATGGAAGGAGATATGAAAATATGGCTTATTTCCCGTTCTGGTTCTGTTTTAAGTGTTGGGCGACAGTGTTCATCGTGTTCGCATGAGCACTGTCGCGTTCGTGAAGAGCTGCCATCTGAGGAATTACACGATCGTGGAAAAAGCTACGCGTTCGCAAAGTCTTAGCCCAGCCCTGCCTTCGTGTTCGCGATAAAGGGGTCGCGTTTGCGTAGGTTTCCCTAGGTTCCCTGACTAGCCCATCCTAAAGCTACGCATTCAAGGTTGATCGGTCACGTTCGCGTAGAGCAGTCCCCCCAATGCTCCACGTTCACGACCTTGGTCTCGCGTTCGCGTAGGGTAAAATCCTCCCTAGCCCAGTTTCCCCATCGCGATCGCGAGAGTGACTGCGCGATCGCGAAGCATAGTACCACAGACACCAGATACAACAACTATACCAGATTTTTCTAAGTAAAAAACACCCCGAAGCCTACCCGAAACTCACTCGAGCCCTCGGGGCTCCAAACCAAACATGCACAGAACTCTAAAAACATCATACGGACTTGCTCGTGCGATCAAATCGCCAAAATAACACCTAGAACTACAAGTTTAGCATCAAAATCAAAGAAAAAATCTTAAGAACTCTTAAGTTCAAATTTTACAACTGCAGGTACGATTCACGTCATATGAATTCCGTTTCTTACCAAATTTTATAGGCATAGATTAAATATCATATTAAACTTGTACCATACTCTGGAACCAAAATACTGGCCTTTTAAATTTCCAAAACTCTTATGTTTTTTCAGTTAAACAATTTCTTTCAAAATTTCATTTCTCGGGCTAGGGACCTCGGAATTCAATTCCGGGCATACTGATAACTAGGGATTTTAATGTATTTTATACTCCTTCTTGCTTATACTTTGATTATAAATTCATACAAAATAGTCCCAAAAATCTCACAAGTTGTGCTTGATTGCAGGTTTGATCAACACAATGACAAAATGTCAAAGATCAGCTCAAAAAGGAGTGAAACTTGCACAAGTCCCAAGACAAGACAAAGCTCAGGTAAAATAGGCCAAGTGCGACCGCATACCATTATGTGCGGTCTGCACTAGGGGATTCAGAGAGGTTGACATTCAGGCACAAAGGCAATGCGGTCGCACTAGGTTTTGTGCGGTCCGCACTGAAGTTAATGCGACTGCACTTGACTTAGTGCGGTCCGCAGACCCAAGAATCAGAGAGATGCCAGTTTTGAAGTTTCAAGCCAATGCGGTCCGCAGTCCATTCTGTGCGGACAGCACTAGAAGCCTCCGCGGCCGCAGTCCGTTCAGTGCGGTCCGCATTGCCTGAGTTCAAAGAGTTGGATTTTGAAGTCAAGAGCCCTAGTGCGGACCCACTCCATTTTGTGCGGTCCGCACTAACCCTGTAGGGGCATTTTTGTCCAGAATTTTTAGCTTAGTATAAATAGATTCTTTTCCCATTTAGGGCATCAGATAGTTTTGTAAAGCAGCTGTGCTCGTGGGTTCGAGATTCTTAGCTATTTTGGAAAATTTTATCTACTTTTCATCATTGAATCTTGTTATTTAGCTTAGCAATTAATTAATATGAGTTGTTCTTCATCTATTTCTTGTTTTTCTTCTTCAATTATGAGTAGCTAGACCCATAAGCTAGGGTTGTGGCTCAACCCTAGTGTGGGTAATTGATGGGTCTTGTATTTTAGGGCTAAATTGACTATATGTGTTTGATATTTGGGCCAATTTCATGGTTAAGTATTGAATTAGTGGTTGCAAACACTAGTTTGTGTTTAGTTGACTTGGGCTCTTCTTGAGAAAGAAAGCCTAAGTCTCCGAAATTGATCCAACAAGGAATTGGGGCGTACTCAAGAGATTGATAATCCCAATTAAAGGGTTAAACCTCGAGAGAGTAATACCCGACTTGAACCTTAGTTGCTTGTGCAAATTTGCATACCCAATTGGTCTTGAGAAAGTCAATTCGGGCAAAATCACTCGAACCACCGAGAGGTGTAGAGTGGGTAAAGTCGCGCAACGGTTATATCATACTCCCCAACTATGTCAATCATGCCTTAGATTTAAGTACCCGTCAATTGACCACCTAGGCGAAAGTCACTACCCTAGTGCCTTTTAAACCATTTGAACAACCCTTTTAGTTTAACTCTTAGCGTAATCTAGTTGTATTTACCATTTGTATTTTGATCATAATAGAAGTAAAAAGAAAATACCAAAAATGAGTAGAAGTGTAATTTGGAACACATACACAATCCTAAACTAGATAGATACTCGATTCCAAATTCTAGTTCTCTGTGGAAATCGATCCCGACCCTAAATCAGGTAAAAGCTGCTCCGACCCTTTCTCGCTACTTAATTAGTAGTGCGGAGTAGGCCGCGATCACTTTTTGGCACCGCTGCCGAGGAGCTAATGATTTTGGCTATCTATTTAGTTAGTTTTGTGTATTGTTCTTCTTTCCTTCTTTGTTACTAACTTGTTTGTGTCACAACTCAGGTATAAAATGGTAGCGAGCAACGCTAGTAACCCTCTTGGAAATGTGATTGCGGGGAAGAGGTCGATAATATCGGAGATGATGAGGTGCCTCTTGTACCTCAAGGACAACGTAGAGGCCGCCAGGCCAATGCGAATGATAATAACAACATTCCAGACCCTCATCCGCCACCTCCAAGAGTGACTCCCAGGGTACTTTCGAACCAAGGCTATGCGAGTGCTATTGTCCCACCCCGAATCTGGGCGGGCAATTTTCAGATAACTAATATGATGTTGAACTTACTAGAGCAGCGTGGGTACATCACGGACACTGCAAATCAAGATGCTTACAAACATCTCAAAAGGTTCGTGGATACATGTTGGGGGAGCAAGCAGACGAATGTATCTGAGGATGCTCTTAGGTTAAGACTCTTCCCATTATCACTTAGAGGGAGGGCATTGGATTGGCTCGAGCGACTTTCCAGCCATTCCATCACAACTTGGGATGAGTTGGTGGATAAGTTCATTGCTATAGTTTTCTCACCAGGGCATATGGCGGCATTGCGTGACGAGATATTGTCTTTCAAACAAGAGCCCACAGAACCTTTGCATGAGATTTTGGAACAATGGTGAAGGAATGCCCCAACAATAATATGACCGAGGCGATGATTCAACAGACTTTCTACCAGGGTATTAATACCACAAACCAAATTATAGTGAACCAACTTGCTGGGGGCAACTTCATGAATCTGTCTTATGATGAGGCATGTGATACACTTTACGAGATGGCTAACACTTCTTCTGCATGGCAAAGTAGAGCCAATGTGCCCCAAGGTGACCCCACGGTTATTCAAGGAATTACATGATCATGGGCAGGCTATAGTGGAGTTGACAACTTCTATAAACCAATTGGCAAAGGCACAATTGCAACAAGTCCAAAATCCTCGCTAAGTGAATGCCATAGAGGGTGTCAATATGCTTGTCAACAAAAGAAGGCAACAAAACCAAGGGAATTCTAAGCAATTTGATGATAATTGTGATGGATTTCAAAATGATGGTTATGATGACCAAAGTGAAGATGTTCAATATGTAAACAACTATCAAGGCCAACGGGGCAACTCTTCCAACCAACAACAGTGGAGACCTCAAGGCAATTGGGCCAACCAACAAATTAGTGGTAATTGGGGGAACAACAACTAAAACAACAACTGGGGCAATCAGAACAACAATCGAAACAACCAAGGAAATTGGAATGGGAATAACAATAATTGGGGTGGTAATAACAATCAAGGTAGATGGAATAATAGAAACCAAGGAAACCGGGGGCAAGGCTTTCAAAGGCCCCCAATGTACCAACAACCGAACAATCCGCCCATATTTCCATCTCAAGGTCCTAGTTCTTCTGGCAATGATATGGGTAGAATTGAAATGATGTTTGAACAGATGATGAAGAAGAATGCAGATTCAGATGCATAGTTGGCTTCCCACAATACCTCTATCAGAAATTTGGAGGTGAAGTTAGGCCAAATCTCACAGTCTTTAAACACTCGCCCTAAGGGTGCTCTACCAAGTGATACGATAGTGAACCCTAAGGGTGAGAACAATCATGTTATGGCGGTTACAACAAGAAGTGGGAGAGACGGTGATGTGAATGCCTCCAAGCAAAAGCAAATCTTGGATGATAATGTTGAGTTGCAAGAGGATGAAGTCCTTTTGGTAGTTGAAGATGTGGTTGATGAAAATGTGAACAACGAAGTGAGGATTGATATGCAAGATGTCGAGGTGGAAACTCAAAATGATGTTAGGGAACACATAATTGACATGTCAGAGCCGATTGTACCAAAAGCCAAGGCTCCTTTGCCAAGGCCACCTCCATCTTATCCTCAAAGTCTTGCGAAGCAGAAAAATGATAATCAGTTTAAAAAGTTCATTGATATGATGAAGAGCTTTTCCATTAATGTGCCTTTGGTGGAGGCTCTTGAACAAATGCCAGGCTATGCAAAATTCATGAAAGACTTGGTCACAAAGAAGCATTCCATAGATTGTGAAACTATAAAGATGACCCACTAAGTTAGTGCTATAGTGCATTCAATGGCTCCGAAGCTTGAAGATCCCGGTGCTTTCACCATTCCTTGAACCATTGGGAGTGCGGATTTTGCCAAGGCTCTATGTGATTTGGGAGCTAGTAACAATTTGATGCCCTACTCACTTTTCAAAACTTTGGGTATTGGGCAACCTAGGCCGACTTTCATGAGGTTGCAAATGGCGGATAGATCGATGAAGAGACCTTTGGGTATTATTGATGATGTGTTTGTCCATGTGGATAAATTTATCTTGCCAACTAACTTTGTGATCTTGGACTGCAAAGTGGACTACAAAGTTCCAATCATATTGGGAAGACCTTTCCTAGCTACGAGGAAGGCATTGGTAGATGTGGAAGCAGGGGAACTCACCTTCCGGGTGGGTGATGAAAATGTGGTTTTTCATGTGTACAAGTTTATGAAGCAGCCCAACAGTACCGAGGTGTGCTCTTTTGTTGACCTCGTCACAACAGAGATAATTGTATCAATGTGGAGGACACATTGGAGGCCGTATTGTTAAATCTTGATGTCAATGAGGATGCAAGCCGAGTGGAGTGCGTGAATGCTTTTTATGGAATGGGCTCTTATTCTTATGAGCCTAGGAAATTGTCTTTGGATCTCGAGAATAGAAAGACTCCACCAACTAAACCTTCAATTTAGAAGCCTCTGGTTTTGGAGTTGAAACCACTTCCTCCACACCTTAGGTATGAGTTCTTAGGCTCAAATTCTATTTGGCTAGTTATTCTTTTTTTTTTGCCTTACTAACATGCAGTTTGATGCCACATTAGCGGTGCTTCAAAAGCGGAAAAAGGCAATTGGATAGACTCTAGCTGATATTCGGGGAATAAGCCCTGCATTTTGTATGCACAAGATTATTCTGGAAGATGATGCAAAGCCCTCCTTGGAGCACCAACGGAGGTTGAACGAGGCAATGCAAGAAGTTGTGAAAAAGGAGGTGATCAAGTGGTTGGATGCCCGGGTTGTGTACCCCATCTCTGATAGCCCTTGGACTTTGCCGGTGCAATATATACCGAAGATGGTGACAAATTCCAAAAATGAGTTGATTCCTACAAGAACCGTCACTGGTTGGAGGGTATGCATGGACTACTGCAAGTTGAATAAAGTGACCTGCAAGGATCACTTTCCTTTGCCTTTCCTTGATCAGATGTTAGACCGACTTGCCGAGCGTGCCTTCTACTGCTTCTTGGATGGTGTTTTGGGTACAACCAAATTTTGATTACTCCGGAAGATCAGGAGAATACCACATTCACTTGTCCATATGGCACATTTGCTTTCTCTAGGATGCCTTTTGGGTTGTGTAATGCACTGACTACATTTTGGCGGTGTATGATGGCCATTTTCACCGATATGGTGGAAGATATTTTGGAGGTGTTCATGGACGATTTTAGTGTTGTGGGGGACTCATTTGATGAATCTTGATAGGGTGTTGGCCCGTTGTGAAGAAACCAATCTTGTTCTCAATTGGGAGAAATGCCACTTTATGGTGGAAGAAGGAATCGTTCTTGGGCATAAAATTCAAAGCATGGCATTGAGGTGGATAAAACAAAGATCGATGTAATTTCAAGGCTCCCTCCCCCTACATACGTCAAGGGAGTTTGAAATTTTCTTTGGCATGCGGGGTTCTACCGAAGATTTATCAAAGACT
This sequence comes from Nicotiana sylvestris, assembly GCF_000393655.2. Classification (NCBI taxonomy): domain Eukaryota; kingdom Viridiplantae; phylum Streptophyta; class Magnoliopsida; order Solanales; family Solanaceae; genus Nicotiana; species Nicotiana sylvestris. Next base: position 19,394,750 of record NC_091058.1, read on the forward strand.
TTTCGAAGGTAGTGAACCCCTTGTGCAAGTTGTTAGAAAAGGATGCTAAGTTTGTGTTTGATGAGAAATGTATGCAAGCCTTTGAACTTCTCAAGCATAAGTTGACCACCACTCCTATCATTACCACGCCTAATTGGAGCTTGCCCTTTGAGCTCATGTGTGATGCGAGCGATGTTGCGGTTGGGGTAGTATTGGGTCAAAGAGTGAACAAAATGTTTCATCTAGTGTACTATGCGAGCAAGACAATGAATGGTGCTCAAGTGAACTACACGGTGACAGAGAAAGAACTTTTGGCTATTGTGTTTGCTATGGAAAAATTCCGGTCGTATCTTATGGGTGCCAAGGTTATTATTCATACCGACCATGCCGCACTCTGGTACTTGATGACGAAGAAGGACTCCAAATCTAGACTGATGCGATGGGTCTTGTTACTTCAAAAGTTTGATTTGGAGATTGTGGATCGGAAGGGTAGTGAAAACCAAGTGGCGGACCACTTGTCCCGCTTGGAGGAGGAGGGGATGCCTAGTGATGGCCTAGAGATCAATGATTCATTTCCTAATGAACAACTCCTTTCGGTGTCGATGAATGATATGCCATGGTTTGCCAATGTTGCTAATTTCCTTGTGATCGGTATAGTCTCGTATGAGCTCTCTTCTAACCAAAGGAAGAAGCTCAAGCGAGATAGTTTGGACTTCTATTGGGATTAGCCATACTTGTTCAAGATTTGCATGGATGGTGTGATCCGAAGGTGTGTCCCGGAGGAGGAGCAATTGAGTATCTTGGAGGCTTGTCATTCCTCTCCCTATGGTGGCCATCATGGCGGGGCGAGGACGACTTCTAAAGTTATTAGTTGTGGGTTTTATTGGCCAACTTTATTCAAAGATGCGGGTGATTTGGTGAAGAGATGCAATGAATGCCAAAGCGCGGGTGGAATTTCGAAGAAAGATGAGATGCCTCTCAATACCATCCTTGAGGTTGATATTTTTGATGTATGAGGCATTGATTTCATGGGCCCATTTGTTAGATCTTGTGGGAACACTTACATTCTTGTGGCGGTGGACTATGTTTCAAAGTGGGTTGAAGCCGTGGCTTTGCCCAACAATGAGGCCCGGGGTGTTGTTACATTTCTCAAAAAGAGCATTTTTACAAGGTTTGGTACTCCTCGTGCAATCATAAGTGATGGGGGGTCTCATTTTTGCAATAGAGATTTCGACACTTTGCTTTCAAAGTATGGTGTCAATCACAAAGTTTCTACCCCCTATCATCCTCAAGTAAGTGGCCAAGTTGAAGTCAACAGGGAAATTAAAAGCATATTGTCAAAGACGGTCAATGCAAATAGGACCGATTAGTCAAAGAAGTTGGATGACGCTTTATGGGCTTATCGGACTGCTTACAAGACTCCGATTGGTATTTCTCCATATCAGTTGGTGTTTGGAAAAGCTTGCCATCTACCAGTTGAGTTAGAGCATAAGGCCATATGGGCTTTGAGGAAGCTTAATCTTGAGTGGGATGTTGCAGCCAATCTTTGTGTGGAGCAGCTTAATGAACTTGATGAATTCAGATTCCATGCCTACTCCAGTTCGTCCTTGTATAAGGACAAGATGAAGTACCTTCATGATAAATATGCTCGTGGAAAGGAGTTCAAAGTAGGTGACTTGGTTCTCTTGTTCAACTCTCGGTTACGTCTGTTTCGGGAAAGCTCAAATCAAAATGGAGTGGACCTTTTGAAGTGGTGTGTATGACCCAATTTGGTGCTCTTGATTTAAAGAACAAAAATGGTAAAGTTTTCAGAGTTAATGGGCACCGGGTCAAGCATTATCTTGGAAAATTGATGACAACCACGTGGTGACACTTCTCCATTTCAAATGATGTGATGGTAACTTGTGTCGTGCCGCAACGTTAAATTAGGCGCTTCTTGGGAGACAACCCATGTGTTTTTCTTCTTATTTTTCTTTAATTTTCATTGTAGGATAGGATTTACTTTTGGGCTAACTGGTTGTAAGATGTTACAGGATTGTGTTGGTGCAGTGCAGGACATAGTGGAAAAAAGTGCCAGGTCTCTGAAGTTGTTAGTGCGACCGCAGTACATTTAGTGAGGACCGCACTAGTGAAGGGTGAAATGATGACCTCTCTGAAGTTTGCCACTGTGGCCGCACTACATTTTGTGCGATCCGCAGTGGACCACTACGGCCGCTGTTCATTTTGTGTGGACCGCAGTTGGTTTCTTGGTCAAACTTGGCAAAAGCTGTGTAGTGCGGACTGCGGTTGATTTTGTGTGGTCCGCACTGGTTGGTGAGACTGGGCCCCAGGTCCTTTTCTATAAATAGGGCCTGCGGCCCTCCTTTTACCCTTTTTGAACTATTGACTCTCAGAACCTTAAAAATACTGTTCATCGTCTCGTTTACCTACAATTAACTGCTTGGGCTAATTCATTTCCATTGCTTCTCAATCTGGTAACCCACATCTTCTTTATATTGTTTTAATTTTGTTGTTCTTCTTTTACTTTTTATTTTTCTTGCTTATATTCATGTTCCCCCTGTATTTCTTTAGTTTTATTAGGATATGGTAGTTAATTTCTTAATTAAAGTAGGCTTAGGTAATTACAATCAATAGGCAATCACTTAGGGACTTACTTAGATGCAAAAATTGGATTAAAAATCAAAATCCCGTAAACCCTAATTTAGTGCCACAGCTGGGCACTCAATGCACACCGTAGTCGTTTCTGTGCGGTCCGCGGTGCCTCTGTGCGGTATGCAGTACCATTTTGTACGGACCGCACTGCTTATTGTTCTGAAAGCTAAACCTCAGGGAATGCGGTCACACTACATTTTGTGCGGACCACATTGCCCCTTGTGAGGCCGCACTCTATTTTGTGCGGTCTGCACTGCCTGGATATAGAGTGTGGGTAGTCTGAACCCCACCTCTGTGCGGACCGCATGGCCATTTTGTGCGGTCCACAGTGGCCCCTATGCGACCGCACACCATTTTCTGTGGTCCGCACTGGGTAACTTCTGCAACATGTCTGCAATATTTTTCTCCTATTCTACAACCCTTTCTACAACACTGCTTTTCACTGTCTATTGATTCTAACAAGTTTACTTGATTGTGGTTGGAGATAATGGTGAAACAATGGGATAAAGGATCTAAACAACCTGGCAGAGGTTGATCCTCCTGGGGAGGGAAGCAGAAAATGATAAGACTCACTCCCCAAGCTAGGCAAAACATCAAAAAAATGAGGAAGATGATAAAAGCTGCTGATAGAGCCATTGACATGTCAGGGAGTGAGTACGAGCCCTTCCGGGAGATCTCTTCAGACTCTGTGCCAGAATACATCTCTGACAAGCCGGAGAGGAACAGGTTGAGAGACACACCTCCGGCATCCCCCGCTGCATAAGCTTCCGTAAACATTTCTTCTGGGTCGTTTGAGGGCTGAGGTGAAGGTAGTGGGGAATACTCCACCTCTCCCACAACTTCATTATCTAGAGAGGGTGCAGTAGGTTATGAGGAGGAAATAGTGGGAGAAGAAGAAGTAGGAGAAGGAGATGAACCTCAGGTAGGGGATATTGCTAGGACTAGGAACCCGGAGGTTGGCAAGACCGATTCGTTAGTGAAGTAGCATACCATAAATTCCGGGAATGGTAGCCGGTGAGGAAGTTAATCCCGAAGCAGAGTTTTATTGATAGAGACTTGCTACCTCACAACCCCAACGTGAGGAGGCAGTTTAGGACAAGAGTAGGCTGGGAGCATTTTCTAGATGAGTGTGTGGATGCTAATGAACACTTGGTCAAGGAATTCTACATCAACATTGCCCACATCAAAAAGGGCTCCAAGGTGACCAATGTTCAAAACCTGAAAGTGCTGGTTGATGGGAAGTCAATAAACGATTACATTTGCTTCAATGAGGAGGATGAGACCCAATAAATGGCAAAGATGGAAATGGTCGAGGAGGTTCGTCCCTGCTAGCACAATACCTGGAAATCCCGGGTACCCCCCTGGCTGGTTGATTGTGGGTGTCAAGATTCTGAGACTTAGTATGAATTTCGAGGCACGGGGGTGGGAGACATTTGTATGTAGCAGGTTGGACCCCACGACACATGACAAGTACCTACCTCTTCACCGGGTTGTGTTAGTGGCTTCGATCATGGTGGGGTACCCAATCAATGTGGGGAATATGATGTCAAAGATTATTACTATTGTGGGTGCCGAGCATGACAGAAACTATCCGTTCCCTAGTTTCCTCACTATGTACTTCCAGGACCTGAAAGTGGAGAAGAGGCCCTTCGACATCAAAGTCAAAGCGAAGGCCCCTTTCTCCTGGTACAGCATGCATGGGGATGACAACCCCAAGAGCAAGAACTTCAAGAGTATAGTTACTGCTCCAACCGGCCTGTCTGAAGAGCCAGTTGTGGTAGTGACTCCAGCTGAGCCTGCCTCTACTTCCACTACTGCCCCTCCTAGTTTATCCACCTCAGCGGAACCGTAGATTTCATCTTCTGGGGCCCATCCTATTACTGCCCACCGACTGAGCCATGCACTTCTGAGTATCAACAACTAGATGCAGACCGCCTCATCCAAGTTGTCCATCCTGACTACCACGGTAGAGGCTCAGTCGGCACCTCTAGCCCCACAGTTTTCCCAGTCGATAGAGGATGCTTTGAAAGAGATTTTAGACAACCAGAAGAAAATACTCGACACTTAGAAGGTGCTCACAAATGCAGTTGCTTCACACAACCAGTCTCTCAAGGAGCTTGCTAGGGAGCACAAGAAATTTAGGAAGACGCGGGCTTCCAAGGAGTCCGTGAAGGTGCTGAGGGTTGATGTTGATCGGTTGAATGCAGACCAGCTGTCTTTGGACTTATTGCTCAATGATCCTATGATAGCAGCTTATCCCCAGCCAGAGCAGTCACAGAGGCCTCCAAAGAGAAAAAGGATGATTCCCAGAGCGGATGATGTAGTCATCCACTTAGCCGACCCACCGGAGGCCTCCTCCAGTCAGCCATAGGATGTACCATATAAGCCTGTCCAGGTCCAGACCCAGGTCCCAGTAGCACAGCAGCAGGCCACTGGGAACCAGTCTGAGGTTCTCGAGCACAATGAGGACCCTGGGACCACTCAGGAGCCTATGTAGACAGACAGGCCATATAAAGTCCTTATATCCTTTTTCCTTATCTCTTTTTGATGCTTTATTTGGTTTAGTTGGCATTGGGGACAATGCCAACTTTCATTTGAGGGGGTAGACCCTACTTTTTATTCATTCAGATGATTGTATATATATATTTGATACTTTTTTATGCTTTCTTGATTTTTCATCTTTGGGTTGTACATAGTTTTAACATTTCGTACAGTTATCGCACTTTTATGTTACTTTGGGTCTGTATATAAAGTTATGTTATGTTGTACATATTCATCCCATATATTGTATATTCAAATCCTCTCTTGTATATATTCATTCTACTTTTCACAAATTTTTCGTCCTTAGCTTCTTATTTGTGATTCGTAGCTTCTTGTTTCTAAAGTTTGCAATAAGCCTTTGGTTTTCTTAATGCCAGGGTTCTTTACAAAGGTGGAGTGTTGTGTGAACTGGGTGGCTCTTCCCAATGATGGATGGCGTGACAACCTTATTAAGGGTTTGTCCATTTTTATTTTCGTTTTTAGTAGTTAGTAGTTAAGGGTGCCTAAATCACTTGGGCCTAGCACATTTGTCTTTGATCTTATGGTCAAAAACAAATTGTTGTGTTTAGAATGGTGAAAGTAGGGACCTTGAGACTCTTGTGTTGACCGATAATCATCAAGTGGTTTTTCGGGACCATTGTGTGCTCAAATCTTATCTAAGGTCGTTGTGGGCCCCCGACTCTGCGTCTTTAACAATCCTATAGCTTGTGTGGTGAGTAATCACATTGCAAGTCCAAGTCCCGAGCCATTGGTCTAGAACTTGCCCTGAATATTTATTGAGGCGAATTTCTAAGTGAATTCTGACTTGAAACATGATTATAGGCTCTCCTTGGTCCAAATGATAGTTGAACACACCCATAACCTACTAATGATAAGATCCCTAGTCAACCCTTTTGAGCCTTAGACCTTTTTCCTTCAAGAACCATAATACAAGTCTATATCCATTCTAAAAGATACCCCCTCTTGGCACCCGATCTTTCCTTTAGCACATGGCAAAAGTATAAGTTTGGGGGGAGAGACGAGTATTGCAACAAAGTGGTAAAAAGGCACAAAAATGAAAAAAAGGAAAGGCAATGAAAAAGAAAGAAAAGCAAAATGACAAATAGAATGTTTAATATGAAAAAGAACAAAAAGGGATTCAAGAAAAGCAAAGAATGAAAAGAGTGAAAAGTTGAAAAAGGAGAAAAAGTTTGAAATGTATAAGAAAGGGTGACAGTGTGTCTCTCTAACCCCTCAAAAAGAAGTGAAATGACTCAAAGAGTCAAGTGAATGTGTGCCAAATGAATCAAAAGAAGTGCTTAAGGGAAGATGGAACCTACTTAGACCAAAACATTTCCTACCCTGAACCAAAAGCCTTCACAATGTCTCCACAAAAGCCCTATATGATCTTGAGTTGAATGAAGCTTACATTAGTGGATACTCACATAAGGGGCAAGCATATGGTACCTAGATCCGGACTTGTGAATTTTTCTTGAGAGAGATGAGTGAACTTCTATTAACCTCGTTTTGAGTGCCACTATTCTAAAGGTGAGGTTTTCTTAGGGAGAGTTGATGATGTGTAAGTTTGGGTTCCACAATGACTGAAGTAATAGAAAAGAGTTCTTTGATGTGTCGAGTCAATTCTTGATGCTCTTGTGTCGCACTTAATCCATGGTGTTTCAAGGAGTAAAAGTTATTAATGATTCATTTGTATTGAGGGCAATTGTTAGTCCCAACTGATGCTAGATGAGGTTACTTTAGGTCAGCCGAAAATTTCTTGGACTTTCCCTTAAGGAGTGGGTCTTATTTTGTTTGCTTGAGGACAAACAAAAGCTTAAGTTTGGGGGAGTTAATAACTAGGGATTTTAACGCATTTTATACTCCTTTTTGCTTATGCTTTGATTAGAAATTCATACAAAATAGTCCCAAAAGGCTCACAAGTTGTGCTTGATTGCAGGTTTGATCAATAAAGTGACAAAATATCAAAGATCAGCTCAAAAAGGAGTGAAACTTGCACAAGTCCCAAGAGAAGACAAAGCTCAGGAAAAATAGGCCAAGTGTGGCCGCACACCATTCTGTGCGCTCCGCACTAGGGGATTCAGAGAGGTTGACATTCAGGCACAAAGGCAATGCAACCACACTAGGTTTTGTGCGGTCCGCACTGAAGTTAATGCGGCCGCACTAGACTTAGTGCAGTCCGCAGACCCAAGAATCAAAGAGATGCCAGTTTTGAAGTTTCAAGCCAATGTGGTCCGCAATCCATTCTGTGCGGACCGCACTAGAAGCCTCCACAGCCGCAGTTCGTTCTGTGCGTTCCGCATTTCCTGAGTTCAGGGAGTTGGATTTTGAAGTCAAGAGCCCTAGTGCGGCCGCACTCCATTTTGTACGGTCTGTACTAACCCTGCAGGGGTATTTTTTTCTAGAATTTTTAGCTTAGTATAAATAGCTTCTTTTCTCATTTTTAGGGCATCAGATAGTTTTGTAAAGCATTTGCGCTAGTGGGTTCGAGATTCTTAGCTATTTTGGGCAATTTTATCTACTTTTATCATTGAATCTTGTTATTTAGCTTAGCAATTAATTAATATGAGTTGTTCTTCATCTATTTCTTGTTTTTTTCTTCAATTATGAGTAGTTAGACCCATAAGCTAGGGTTGTGGCTCAACCCTAGTGTGGGTAATTGATGGGTCTTGTATTTTAGGGCTAAATTGACTATGTGTGTTTGATATTTGGGCTAATTTCATGGTTAATTGTTGAATTAGTGGTTGCAAATACTAGTTTGTGTTTAGTTGACTTGGGCTCTTCTTGAGAAAGAGAGCCTAAGTCTCCGAAGTTGGGGCGTACTCAAGAGATTGATAGTCCCAATTAAAGGGTTAAACCTTGAGAGAGTAATACCTGACTTGAGCCTTAGTTGCTTGTGCAAATTTGCATAACCAATTGGTCTTGAGAAAGTCAATTTGGGAAAAAATCACTTGAACCCACTGAGAGGTGTAGAGTGGGTAAAGTCGTGCAATGGTTATATCATACTCCCCAACTATGTTAATCGTGCCTTGAATTTTAGTACCTGTCAATTGACCACCTAGGCGAAAGTCACTACCCTAGTGCCTTTTAAACCATTTAAACAACCCTTTATAGTTTAACTCTTAGCGTAATCTAGTTGTATTTACCATTTGTATTTTGATCATAATAGAAGTAAAAAGAAAATCCCAAAAATGAGTAGAAGTGTAATTTGGAACATATACGCAATCCTAAACTAGATAGATACTCGATTCCAAATTCTAGCTCTCTGTGGAAATCAATCCCGACCCTAAATCGGGTAAAAGCTGCTCTGACCCTCTCTCACTACTCAATAAGTAGTGCGGAGTAGGCCGCAATCACGTATGCCCAAGTCCTATATTTTCCTACAGACCTCCGGGACCATCGAATCACAGTTCCGGGTCCGTTTATGCAAAATGTTGACCGAAGTCAACTTAAATTAAATTTTAAAGGCAAAAATATCATTTTCCTCAAATTTTTACATAAAAGCTTTTCGGATTTACGTCGGGACTGCGCATGCAAATCAAGGTGAGACAAAAGGAGGTTTTAAGGCCTCAGAACACAGAATTGACTTTTAAATTAAGTGATGACCTTTTGGGTCATCACATCCTCCACCTCTAAAATAACTGTATGTCCTCAAATGGACATAGAAAAGAAGTACCTTAGTAGGGGAAAAGATAGGGATATCGGCTCCGCATATCGGCCTCGGACTCCCAGGTAGCTACCTCGGCAGGCTGACCTCTCCACTGAACACGAACAGAAGTATAACTCTTCGATCTCAACTGACAAACCTGCCGATCTTGAATAACCACCGGCTCCTCCTCATAGGTAAAATCCTTGTCCAACTAGACAGTGCTGAAGTATAACACGTGGGATGGATAGCTGTGATACTTCCGAAGCATGGACACATGAAACACTGGGTGCACTACTGATAATCCTGGTGGCAACGCAAGCTTGTAAGCCACCTCTTCCACTCTCTGAAGAATCTCAAAAGGGCCAATGAATCTAGGGCTTAGCTTTCCCTTCTTCCCAAATCTCATCACGCCCTTCATGGGCGACACCCAAAGCAACACTCGCTCTCCGACCATGAATGCTACATCACGAACCTTGCGGTCGGCATAACTCTTCCACCCAGACTGAGCTATACGAAGCCTATTCTAAATGATCTTAACCTTGTCCGGGGTATCCTGAACTAAATCTGTAACCAATAACCGAGCCTCTCCCATCTCAAACCACCCAACTGGCTGTTAGATCTAATTTTAATGATGAAAATAATATATTTGCCTCTTGTGTAGGAACTCTTGGATTGACGAAGGAACGTATGGAAACCTATGGATATTGACGGAATATAGGCGCATTTAAAGGAAGTAAACAATCCTGAAGATACTGACGCAATCAATCCTAAAGATACTGACGAAATCAAGGGACACGATTAAAGGAAGACGAAATCACAGAAGATACAAAAGGGATCAATTATAGCTAAACTCCAGGAATCAGATAAATCAAGATCTCACTGAAGATTAAATCAAATGTCTAAATATAGAAGATCAAGATTCCAACAAAGTTGTTGAAGAACAACTTTATTCTTGGAAAGAATCAAACTCTTTCCAAGGATCAAATCTCTTGGGTTGGCAAATCTTTCCAGAAATCAAGCCTCTCTATAAGTATTTAAACCTGTGATCTCACCTTAGCTAGACATACTTTGATCGAACCAAACACCCTCTTTTTTTTTTACTGCAAACAAACATTGTAGATCTCTAAGACCTGTTGTGTAACAAGTTAGAGAAGAAAGAGAGAACAACACTGGTGAGGCATTGTATCAAAAGAGATGAGTGATGTAGGAATTGAGCTATCACGTCATTTCTATTGTACTCGAAGAAACACATTCACTAAAGAGAACTACTTTGCAACCCAAGAGGACTGGACTAGGATTCACATTGTATCCGAACCAGTATAAAAGTTCCAATGTCTTTAATTCCTGCATTTACTTTCAACATCTTATATTCTGTTATTAAAATTGTTAGCTTGTTGCATCTAGTCAACTAATTGAAAAACTAGTCAACTAACAGAGATTATGTTTAAAAATATATAATTTACCCCCTCTTGTACTTTCAATTGGTATCAGAGCAAGGCTCACATTTTTCTTTTGCTTAACAGCTTGTGAGAAAAGATCGTGGCAAATCAAGTTATCATAGGAGCTCTTTTCCAGGAAGGAACTTCACAAGTTAGACCACCATACTTCAATAGACAACATTTCTCTCACTGGAAAGTGCGTATGGAGATCTATTCCAAGGCATACAATGTTAAAGTTTGGAGAGTCATAAAAAAGGGTAACTATCCCTTGCCAGCTGCTACCCCACCACTTGCTAATCCTGAAGATATAGATTCATACACAAAAGAGCAAATGGAAGCAAAACAAGTTAACAATAAAGAAAGAACCCTGTTTTATAATGCCATAAGTGGTAAAGAATATGAGAAAATCTCTAGCTGTGACACAGCTAAAGATATGTGGGACAAGCTTGAGGTCACATATGAAGGAACAAGCAAAGTAAAGGAAATACATATCAACATGTTGGTTCATAATTACTAACTCTTTTCAATGAAAGAAGGAGAGTCGATTGAAGAGATATTTGCCAGATTCAGCAAAATAATTAGCAATCTAAAAGTGTTTGGCAAACCATATATGAGTGGCGATCAAGTTAGAAAGATTCTCAAAAGTTTACCAACCACTTGGCAGACCAAAGTAGTCACACTTGAATCTTAGGATCTAAATAAGTTATCTTATGAAGAACTACGAGGAAAACCCATAGCCTTTGAAAAGACACATCTCAATAAAACTAGTCAAGAAGAAAAAAGGAAAACAGTCGCATTCAAAGCCTCAACTGAAATTGCTGAAAATGAAATCGATGATGATCCTGAACCTCTACAAGAAGAGATTGCTATGCTATCAAGTAACATGGATGGCTTAATGAGAAGATTCAGGAATACGAGAAAAGGAAGAATTCCACCCAAGCGATTCAGGCAATACAATGAACAGGACAAGAATGATGGAAAATGCTATAAGTGTGGAAGGTATGGACACATTCAAGCTGAGTGTCCAGATCTAAAAAGAAAAATTTCCAGAGGCTTTAACAAAAATAAATCTTTTAGAAGTTGGAGCGATGAAGACAGTTCAGAACATGAGGAAATACCAAATCTTTGCTTCATGACGATTCTAGAAAATGAGATGAACAAATCCTCAGGATGTTGGATGGATGAGGACACTTCTGATGATGAATGCAAAGATAACAATGAGAACTGTTTCATGGCACGAGGTGAAACAAGTGAGGTAAGATCTTATAACTGTGAAAGATGCAATGAATTGTAGGATATTTTTGATTTAACTTTGAAAGAGTCTCAAAATAATGATGAATGAACTTAATAGACTCAATAAAAAAGTTAAAGACTGGAAACTCAAACATGAAGTATGTGAAATCAAAAAAGAAGTACTTCAAGAAGAGTTTGAGAAATTGCAAATGCAACTCAATGGCATGCGCAAATCCACCATTCACAGTTCTGTCAGGTCAAACCAGGCGACTTACAAGTCAACTGAAAAATGACCAGCTAGAACAAAGTCCACTAATACTAACACTAATGAAAGACCTAAAAGTGGGTCAAGAGTTACGTGTCACTACTATAACAAAACTGGACATAAATATTCGTTTTTGTTTCTTTCGTAAAGCAAATGTTTCAGGATGGGTTTGGAAAACAAAAAACAATTCTGAATCTGGTAATACTAACCCTCGAGGACCCAAGCAAGCTTGGATACCTAAAAAAAAGTAATCACTATGTTTTACAGGAACACCACAGAATAAGACGTAAAGGAAAATGGTACTTAGACAGTGCGTGTTCCAGTCACATGATAGGTGATAAAAACCTGTTCAAAGAAGTTACAAAAATCGATAGAGGAAGCGTTAAGTTTGGGGATGACTCAAAGGGAAAGATAATTGGCACTGGAATAATTCCCTTCAATAACAATTGTGACACCACTGAAGTTTATCTCATCGATGGACTCAACTACATTCTCCTGAGCATAAGTCAACTATGCGACTCAGGATATGAGGTAAATTTTAAGAAAACAGGTTGTGCTATTGAAGACGAGACAGGTAAAACAGTCCTTCCAGGAAAAAGGTATGAAAATGTTTATATCCTTGATGGTTTTGAAAAGATAGATGGTCATATTTGCTTAATATTAATGTCTGATGATCCATGTTTATGACATAGAAAACTTGGTCATGCAAGCATGCACTTGATAGAAAAATTGTCCAAACATGAGTTAGTTATTGGTCTACCCAAATTGAATTTTTCTAGAACTTATATCTGTGATGCATGTCAAATAGGTAAGCAAACCAGAAACTCTTTCAAAAATAAAGATATTGTATCTATTTCTAAACCTTTGCCATTGCTTCATGGACCTATTTGGGCCTACTAGAACTGCTAGTATAGGAGAAAAAAGATATGCTTTTGTTATTGTTGATGACTATTCACGTTTCACTTGGGTAATTTTCTTGTCTCATAAAGATGAAGCATTAAGAAATTTCGAGATTTTCTGCAAAAAGATTGAAAGAGAAAAGGGATATCTGATTTCAACAATCCAGATTGATCGTGGAGGAGAATTTGAAAGTAGAGCTTTTGAAGACTTCTGTAATGATCGGGGATACACTCATAATTTCTCTACACCACGATCACCACATCAAAATGGGGTTGTTGAAAGGAAAAACAGAACCCTCTAAGACATGGTAAGAACCATGTTGCTAAATCATTCACTACCAAATCACTTTTGGGCAGAAGGTGTGAGTACAATATGTCACATCTTAACCGCTGTCTCATAAGGCCCATTCTGAAGAAGACTCCTTATGAACTATGGAAAGGTAAACGTCCTAATATCAGTTACTTTCATCCCTTCAGAAGTAAGTGTTTTATTCACAATAACGGTAAGGACAACCTTGGAATATTCGATTCAAGAAGTGATGAAGGTATTTTTTTGGGCTACTCATTAAATAGTAGATCTTTTAGAGTCTATAATAAACACACCTTATGTGTGGAAGAATCTGTACATGTTATATTCGACGAATATAACCCCTTAGTCGAGAAAGGAATTACTGTAGGTGATAAAGATCAAGCTCAAGAAACTTAGGAGAAAAGCAAATCTCAAGAGTCAACTGATAAATCTGCTACGATGTAGTCAACTAATGAAATTAGCAGCAGTGAACCAGATCATCCGATAGAGTCGACTACTAATATGGTGCGTCCAAATGAATGGAGAAGCGAACCTGAATATCCTCAAAAATTCATCATAGGGTTTCCAAATGAAGGAATGAAAACAAGGGGAGCTCTCAAAAAGAAAAGCAAATGTAGCATTAATCTCGCAGGTTGAACCAAAAAAGATAGAGGAAGCCCTAAAAGATTCAAGTTGGGTACAAGCAATGCAGGAAGAATTAGATCAGATTGGTAAAAGTCAAGTGTGGAAATTGATACCCAAACCTGAGAATGTTTCTGTAATTGGAACAAAGTGGGTCTTTAGAAATAAATTGAACGAGGATAGAAAGGTCGTAAGGAATAAAGCTAGATTAGTTGCTCAGGGATATTCACAACAGGAAGGAGTCGACTATGACTAAACTTTCACTCCGGTAGCTCGTTTGGAGTTTATACAAATCCTTCTGGCATATGCATCATTTAAAGGATTTAGGTTATTTCAGATCGATGTCAAAAATGCATTTTTGAACGGATTTATGAGGAAAAAGTATATGTGAAACAACTGCCTGGGTTTGTAGATTCAAAATTTCCCTACCATGTATATAAGCTCACTAAGGCACTATATGGACTGAAGCAAGCTCCACGAGCATGGTATGATCGACTTAGTTCTTTTCTGATTGATCATGGCTTCACAAGAGGTAACGTAGACACTACATTGTTTTTTAAAAGATCATCAGAGGTAATCTCATTATTCAGATTTATGTTGATGATATTATATTTAGTAGTGCTAACCCTCTTATGTGCAAGGAATTTTCAAATCTTATGCAAAGTGAATTCAAAATGAGCATGATGGGAGAGTTAATATTCTTCCTTGGACTTCAAATTCAACAATCTGAAGAAGGAACCTTTATATGTTAGACCAAATACACAAAGGAACTGATTCAAAAAATTGGCATGAGAAATGCAAAATCCATTGGCACACCAATGAGTCCTTCAACAAGTCTAGACAAATATGAACAGGGAATCCCTGTTGATGAAACTACGTATCATGGAATGATTGGCTCATTACTATATCTGACTGCAAGTCGACCGGATATTATGTTCAGTGTGTGTAAATATGCTAGGTTTCAGTCAGCTAATAAAGAATCTCATCTGACTGCAGTAAAGAGAATCATTCGATATCTCATTGGGATTGTCTCCCATGAACTATGGTATCCTCGCTCTAACACTTTTAAGTTAGAATGTTTTTCAGATGCTGACCTTGCAGGTGATAAGGAAGACAGAAAGAGCACAAGTGGTACAAGTCAATCACTAGGAAAGGCATTGATATCATGGAACAGTAAAAAAATAAGCATCAGTTGCATTATCTACCATTGAAGCTGAATACATTGCTATTGGACAATACTGTGCACAATTACTGTGGATGTCTCATCAACTGGGTGACTATAAACTTTCTTTTAAACCTATACAAATTTTCTGTGATAATTCAAGTACTATTTGTCTTTCTAAAAATCCTGTTCATTATTCTAGGGCAAAGCATATAGATATCAAGCATCACTTCATTAGAGATCATGTTCTTAAGGGTAATATAGAAATATCTTTTGTACGAACAACTGATCAACTAGCGGATATCTTTTCCAAGCCATTACTAGAAGAAAATTTTTGTTCACTTAGAAAACTTCTTGGCATTATTTGCATTAATAGCGAATAATAGGACCTTTGTGCCATTATTTAATTTTATATAGAATAGTCCACATTTTTTTCACATTAATTACGCCTCCATTTTCCCTCCTTTTCTTTTTCTTTTCACACCAGTCACAGAACTCAAAAAAGGAAAACCAATCATCGCCTCTGATCAACTGACACCTTTCCTTTTTTGTACTCAACCATTAGTAAACCCCTTTTTATGTTGTCTTCTCATTTCAATCTCCATTGTCTCTATTGCCCTCATACCCCTTCTCCGAAATCTTGCTTCACCACCAACCTCTTTCAATGGCTAAACAATCCAAAACCCTTTCTGCCTCCACTAGAAAGAGTACCCGCTCCAAGATAAAACCCCCTTCTCAACCCCTGAACAGGTAGACCTAGGGTCCAATCACTCTGAGGGTTGTGCCTCTTCTCAAGCGGAATTCTCTGATCATTCTCAACCCTTAGGAGAAAAAGCCTGGGTAAAAGACCCATGAAAGACCCCCTATCTCCTCCACTCCAAAAAAAATCAAAAGTTGACCTCTCCAGTTCCCTTGATTCGGAACTCAATTTCTGGGATTCTCCTAATAGGGACCTCTTTTTTTCCCTATCAGACAAGCCTATTGCTCATGGGAGGGTAGTCGACCTTGATGACATAGAAGCCCTAATTTGTAAGGTTAGGACCATTTTGTTTACCAAGGGTGGTCCAAGTTCTTTTCTGTTCCTCCTCCTAAAGTTTATGAACCTCTAGTGCGTGTTCTATGTTAATCTTCATTCTAGTAGGTCCAATAAGTTGGAGACCTTAGTTCTAGGAAAGCGTATTGTTCTTGACTGTTTCTTGTTTGATTCGATCTTTCAGTGCAAGTGTTCCAGTTTCCCTATGCTGTTTAAAAATTCCTGTCCCGATGATTTTGAAATTTCTTTTGATCAAGCCAAAAGATGTATTGCTGAGTGTCCATCTGAATCCCTTCCAAACCAATTTGGTCCTAGTGATGTTAGTTTTGAAACCCATGTTCTGGCTCACATTGTGGCAACCACTCTACTTCCCCGTACTAGCTCTTTCTCAACCTTCTCTCTACGAGATACTTTTCTGGTCTACTGTCTTGTGACCAAACTCAAAGTCAAGCTGTCCTCCTGAGTTATCAATTTTATGATTGAAAGTGCTGAAGATCCCACTAGTCTACCCTATGGAATGGCCATTACCCACATTCTGTAAGCCCACAACATTTCCCTCTCTGCATACTCCTTCACTACAGATTCAAAATCATACAACTCTAGAGCCTTTGCAAGTGTGGGATATATGTGTGTGAAGGGTTCATGGGTCAAGAAACAGGAGAGTGATGTCAAGACTACCCATCCAGACTCCAAGCCCAAACCTTCTGCTTCTCATCCCAGCCCTAGTGGATCTGGCCTGTCTGAGAAAATTAGCACCATTGGGAAAGACCTCTCTGAAATCAAGGATCTTCTCATTGCCACCCAGTCCACTGTTAGTACCATTCATGCTATCTCCAAGGTAACAGGGTCTGATGTCTCCAAAATTTGGGTTGCAGTCCTCAGAGTTAGGGAAAATGCCATCAAGGCTTTCAAGGAGGTTCATGACAGGCTTGATGGAATGCGTGTCTCGGCCAACGCCAGCTTTGATTGACTAAAGGAGGCCATCTGCAACACTCTTACCTATTTTCTACGTCGTTAATGTGGAAGTTTAAGACAATATTTTCTTTTGCTATGCTGTTTTTGGACTAAGATATCAGTCAATGGATATTTTCCTTTTTATTTTGTTATGGTCTAACTCTACCAGTACATTCTGCTATGGATTCTGTTTATGCATGTTGTCGTGTTGTTCTGTGGATACTCCCTCTTTGTTGATGCCAAAAAGGGGGAGAAAGGATATATGTATTGTGTGCAGGTACATAATAAATCAACTATGACACTCCTTGAGGGGAAGTCTCACATCTTGATAAAGTCGGCTACATACCTCTCAAGCACCCACTGCTGCTATCGAGGGGAAGTAAAACTACCAGCGAAGTCAACTGATGTAGTCGACTACACGCACCTCAAATTGCTTACTGCTCCTATTAAGGGGGAGCAAACTACAGGAAAGTCAACTGGTGTTATACATATATTATTTTGTCATCATCAAAAAGGGGGAGATTGTTAGATCTAATTTTAATGATGAAAATAATATATTTGCCTCTTGTGTAGGAAATCTTGGATTGACGAAGGAATGTATGGAAACGTATGGAGATTGACGGAATATAGGCGCAGTTAAATGAAGAAATCAATCCTAAAGATACTGACCAAATCAAGGGACGCGATTAATGGAAGACGAAATCACAGAAGATATAGAAGGGATCAATTATAGCTAAACTCAAGGAATCAGATAAATCAAGATCTCACTGAAGATTCAATCAAGTGTCTAAATATAGAAGATCAAGATTCCAACAGAGCCGTTGAAGAACAACTTTATTCTTGGAAAGAATCAAACTCTTTCCAAGGATCAAATCTTTTGGGTTGGCGAATCTTTCCAGAAATCAAGCCTCTCTCTCGAAGTATTTAAACCTATAATCTCACCTTAGCTATACATACTTTGATCGAACCAAACACCCTTTCTTTGTTCTACTACAAACAAACATTGTAGCTTTTTAAGACCTGATATGTAACAAGTTAGAGAAGAAAAAGAGAACAACACTGGTGATGCATTATATCAAAAGAGACGAGTGATATAGGAACTGAGCTATCACGTCATTTCCATTGTACTCGAAGAAACACATTCACTAAAGAGAACTCCCTTGCAACCCAAGTGGATTGGAATAGGATTAACATTGAATCCGAACCAGTATAAAAATTTAGGTGTCTTTAATTCCTGCATTTACTTTCAGCATCTTATATTCTGTTATTACAACTGTTAGCTTGTTGCATCTCGTCGACTAATTGAAAAACTAGTCAACTAACAGAGATTAAGTTTAAAAATATACAATTCACCCCCCCCCCCGTCTTGTATTTTTACTGGCGACCGACACTACCTACCATATAGTGCCTCATAGGGAGCCATCTGAATGCTCGACTGGTAGCTATTGTTGTAGGCAAACTCTGCTAATGGAAAGAACTGATCCCAAGAACCTCTAAAGTCAATAACATATGCTCGGAGCATATCCTCCAAAATCTGAATAGTGCGCTCGGACTGTCCGTCTGTTTGAGGATGAAATGCTGTGCTCAACTCAACTCGTGTGCCCAAATCACGCTGAACTGCTCTCGAGAAATGCAAGGTAAACTGCGTACCCCGATCAGAAATTATAGACACGGGCACAACATGAAGGTGAACGATCTTCTGGGTATAAATCTCTGCCAATCGCTCAGAAGAATAGGAAATTGCCATAGGAATGAAGTGCGCTGACTTGGTTTGCCTATACACAATAACCCATACTACATCAAACTTCGTCTGAGTCCATAGGAGTCCAACAATGAAGTCCATGGTGATACGCTCCCAATTCCACTCAGGAATCTCAATCTTCTTAAACAAACCACCAGGTCTTTGATGCTCGTACTTTACCTGCTGATAATTCAAACATCGAGCTACATACGCAACAATATTGTTCTTCATCCTCCTCCACCAATAATGTTGCCGCAAGTCTTGATACATCTTAGCGGCGCCCTGATGAATAGAATACTGGGAATTATGGGCCTCCTCTGAAATCAACTCACGAAGTCCATCTATATTAGGAACACAAATATGACCCTGCATCCTCAAAACTCCATCATCTCTGACTGTAACCTGCTTGGCACCTCCGTGCTGCACTTGTGTCTCTAAGGACAAGCAAATGAGGATCATCATACTGTCGATCTCGGATATGCTCAAATAATGATGGACGAGCGACTGTGCAAGCTAGAACATGGTTGGGCTCAGAAACATCCAACCTCATGAACTGATTGGCTAAAGCTTGAACATCCAAAGCAAGCTGCCTATCACCGACCAGAATATACACAAGGCTGTCATACTAGCTGACTTCCTACTCAAAGTATCAGCCACTACATTGGCCTTCCCCGGATGATATAAGATGGTGATATCATATTCTTTCAATAGCTCCAACCACCTCCTCTGCCTCAAATTTAGATCCTTCTGCTTGAACAAGTATTGCAAACTTTTGTGATTCGTGAACACCTCACATGATACGCTATATAAGTAATGCCTCCAAATCTTTAGTGCGTGAACAATGGTTGCTAGCTCTAAATCATGAACTGGATAATTTTTCTCGTGAATATTCAACTGTCGCGAAGCATATGCAATAACCTTGCCATTCTGCATCAACACCACACTAAGCCCAATACGAGATGCATCACAATATACTGTATATGGCCCGGAACCTACCGGCGCCGTAGTCAAAGCTGTCTTGAGCTTCTGAAAGCTCACCTCACACTCGTCCGACCACCTAAACTGGGCACCCTTCTGGGTCAACCGGGTTATCGGGGCTGCAATAGATGAAAACCCTTCCACAAACCGGTGATAATAGCCCGTCAAACCCAATAAGCTCTGGATATCTGTAGAGGATGTGGGTCTAGGCCAGTCCTTGACTGCCGCAATCTTCTTAGGATCCACCTAAATACCCTCTGCTGATA
The DNA here is from genome assembly GCF_000393655.2 of Nicotiana sylvestris. Classification (NCBI taxonomy): domain Eukaryota; kingdom Viridiplantae; phylum Streptophyta; class Magnoliopsida; order Solanales; family Solanaceae; genus Nicotiana; species Nicotiana sylvestris. The sequence goes on from NC_091058.1 coordinate 19,414,469, forward strand.
CAACATGACCCAAGAATGCAACTGAACTCAACAAAAACTCACACTTCAAAAACTTAGCATATAAATGACTGTCCCTCAGAGTCTGGAGGACGACTCGAAGATGCTGCTCATACTCCTCCTCGCTGCGGGAATAGATCAAAATGTCATCAATGAAGACAATCATGAAGAAATCTACATAAGGCTTGAACACTCGGTTCATCAAATCCATGAAATCTGCTGGGGCATTTGCCAACCCGAATGACATCACTAAAAACTCATAATGCCGATACCGAGTGCGAAAAGCTGTCTTGGGGACATCGATGCCCTAATACTCAACTGATGGTAGCCAGATCTCAAATTAATCTTCGAAAATACCTTGGCACCCTAAAGTTGATCAAACAAATCATCAATCCTTGACAATGGATACTTGTTCTTGATGGTGACTTTGTTCAACTGCCGATAATCTATACATATCCTCATCGATCCATCCTTCTTCTTAAGAAATAATACCGGCGCACCCCAAGGCGAGACGCTCGGTCTATAAAGCCTTTATCCAGCAAGTCCTGCAACTATTCTTTCAATTCTTTTAACTCTGGCAGGGCCATACGATATGACAGAATAGAAATCTCAGCCCAGGCCAAATCAATGCAAAAGTCAATATCCTTGTCGGATGGCATCCCCAACAGGTTTGAAGGAAATACCTCTGGAAACTCACGAACAACCCGCACAGAATCTATAGAAGGAACCTCCGCACTAGAATCACGAACATATGCCAAGTAGGACAAATATCCCTTAACAACCATACGCCGAGCCTTCATATATGAGATAACTCTGCTGTTAGATCTAATTTTAATGATGCAAATAATATATTAGTGTAGGAAATCAATTAGAGAAGATCAAGGAATCAAAGAGCTATTGCAAGATTGCTGAAGTCAATCTGGATGCTTAAGGAAAGAAATCAATCAACAAAGATTACGACTCAATCAGCAAAGATCATGGATAGCTGCGATGGAAAGAATCAAGCAAGCCTAAACTTAAGGCATCAATCAAGGCCAGCACGTTCAATCTGGAAAATTGAAGCAGTCAAAAAGCATCGAAGATTCTGTAAGAAGATTAGTAATTTTGGAAGGACCAACAATCAAGGAGTTAACCCTCATCATCAACAACTGTAGAAGGAAACTTGTCAATGTCCTCTTATCAAGGAAGAGCAACGGCAAGCAATCTTGGAAAGAATCAATCTTTTTCCAAGGATCAAATCTCTTGGATTGTCAAGTCTTGTCAGCAAACGACCTTCACCAAAGTATTTATACTGACCATCAAGCCTTAGTCACATATACTTTGATCAAACCAAAAATCCTCTCTTTATTCTACTGCAAACAAATATTGTAGTTCTCTAATTCCTGCTGTGTAACAAGTCAGAGAAACAAAAAAGAGTACAACACTGGTAAGGCATTGTATCAAAAGAAACGAGTGTTATAGGAACTGATCTATCACGTCATTTCCATTGTACTCGAAGAAACACATTTACTAAAGAGAACTCCTTTGCAACCCAAGGGGACTGGACTAGGATTCACATTGAATCCGAACCAGTATAAAATTTTGGTATCTTTAATTCCTGCACTTACTTTCTGTGTTTTATATTCTGCTATTATAACTGTTAGATTATTGCATCTATTAGACTAATTGAAAAACCAGTCAACAAGTAGAGATTAAGATTAAATATATACAATTTACCCACCTCTTGTACTTTCAATTGGTATCAGAGCAAGGCTCACATTCTACTTTTACTTAACAGCTTGTGAGAAAAGATCATGGCAAATCAAGTTATCATAGGAGCTCTCTTCCAGGAAGGAACTTCACAAGTTAGATCACCATACTTCAATTGACAACATTTTTCTCACTGGAAAGTGCGTATAGAGATCTTTGCCAAGGTCTATGATGTTAAAGTTTGGAGAGTCATCAAAAAGGGGAACTATTGGCCCAGGAACATGTAAATTTTTGAAGAATGACAAATGAACTAAGCTATGGACCAGGTCTATCATGTGAAGCACAATCATGATCAACCTATACATGTGAGATGCACGTGAAGGAGATAAATCTCACTGATCAAGCAACAATATCTCATGATCTGATCGAAAAGGTTGCATATTGGATAAGGGGAAAAAGTCTCCTTATATGAAGAGAACACAATCCGGATAAAGAAAGTGTTAGAGTTTGATATCGTTAAGGACTTAACTACGATAGAAAATCAGAAATTGAATCCCAATCAAACTCTGATTTCTAACCTATTAAATAACAGTGATTGTTCTCTTTTACAGGGTGGCACAAACGCAGAAGTTAAACTAAATTGAAAGCAAAAGAGTAAGGCGATTTTGCAATCAATTTATGTAAGATTTGAGTGTGCACTCTTGAAGCTACTTGAACGAGATAGAAGAACCAGTTTCATTGTATTTTTTATTCTAGTTCAATTGTAGTAGGTGGTTCAAAGTTGTACCTTTCCAGCTTTTATAGAAGCAATTGTATTAGGTACTTTGAGAGTTCAAGTTATAGGCTAACTTGAAGTTGTCGCAACAGTTGAGGTTGTGTGCTACAATGGGATTAGAGTTAATCCTTAGGTTTACAAAGAGTTTTGTAAATGTTGTTTTGGCTCAGTGATTTTAGTGGAAGTTTGGGAAAATCCTACTGAGTAGTAGGTCGTGGTTTTTTCACCTTTTAAGCCAGGTGTTTTCCACGTAAAATCTTTGTGTTCTTTATTTTATGTACTTTTAATTCTGCGAATAGTAGTAGTTAGAACCTGGTTCTTCTAGATCAAAAATTGGGTACCACACAAATCACCCCCCTCTTGTGTGGTATTGACGCTTAAAACATCAATTGGCATTAGAGCAGGTTATCCTTGAAGTGGCTAACACCTTAGGAAAAGATCAACATGAGTGCACCACCTGGGAAATGGGAAGGGCAATCCACTACCAGGCCACCACTGATAAGCTAAGTAAGGACTTTGCAAAATTAATGAGGAGTGAGTTTGAAATGAGTATGATGAGTGAGCTTAACTTCTTCTTAGGTTTACAGATCAAACAAAGTCCTAATGGAACCATGATCCATCAGCACAAGTATGCAAAAGAGCTTATCAAAAAGTTTAAAATGGAAGAATCAAGAGAAATAGACACACCCATTGCAACTGCCACTAAATTAGACATTGATGAACCTGGTTCATTAGTTGATCAAAAGTTATATAGGGGTATGATTGGTTCATTCCTGTATCTTACTGCCAGCAGACCTGATATTGTTTTCAGTGTAGGGTTTTGTACCCATTTTCAGGAAAATCCAAAGGAGTCTCACTTGACTGCTGTCAAGATGATACTAAGATATCTGAAAGGCCCCACTAATCTATGTTTTTGGTACCCCAAAGGTAGTAATTTCAATCTAGTAGGATATGCTGATACTGATTATGCAGGTTTCCTAGTGGATAGGAAAAACATCTCAGGTATGGCACACTTCCTTGGTTCATGTCTTGTGTCATGGGCTACAAAAAAGCAAAATTCAGTGGCCTTATCCACTGCTGAAGTTGAGTATGTTGTTGCTACCTCTTGTTGTGCTCAATTGCTATGGATCAAACAATAACTGGTAGATTTTGGCATTGAAGTTAGTTGCATTCCTATATTCTGTGATAACATTAATGCTATAAGTATGAAAAAGAACCCTGTTCATCATAAGAGGACTAAGCACATAGATGTTAGGCACCACTTCTTAAGAGATAACTTTGAGAAAGGTTTGATCTCCATAGAATTCTGTGCTACTGATAAGCAAATTGCTGACATTTTTACTAAAGCACTAAGTAGAGAAAACTTTGAGAGGAACATGTTTGAGTTAGGGATGATTAAGATCACCTAATAGGTTCAGCTCAGAATGCACAATGAATTTTTTTTATATATTTGGCTAGGAAACTAACTGTGTGTAAATATCTAGATTAATTTTTACTCAGCTTCATACTTTAATTAGTATACTCCTGTGCCATATGTTTATATGATTCATTGATCTCTTCCAAAAAAATTCTCTATTATGGCATTTGAGGCATGTTCAAGAGAGTTCAAAATGAAGAACCTGGTTCATCAGTATGATTTCATATGAAAGTTCAGATATGTTTTCTATACTCAACACAATTAGAAAGACTAATAATTCAATCATGAGCAGAAGTCCTATACTTGTCAAATTCCTAGAAAATTATATCCATTAAGCATTGAACCAGTTTCAACCATCTAAAACTCTACACCGTAAATTTTGCCTAATGTCTAGGGAAGCCAAATCTATCATTAAAAGTCTAGAATTTCAGTTTGATTGGACTTCTAATTGACCTATGAAAAAGTTGTCGTTACCTATTAATTGTCTAATTCTCTTTTAAATATACATCACTTCTCCATCCTTCATCATAATTCCGAAACCGTCAAAAATACTTCTTCACTTCCAATTTCCCTCCTCTCCAAAATTCTCAAATTCTCTCAAGAAATCAACAACCATGTCTAACCCACAAGATCATCCTAGAACCCCTCCACCACCTTCTCCCTCAAATTCATCCTCATCTACTCCACCTAGTGAATCTCCAAAACCTAGGTTTTGAAGGCAGAAAATGCTTGCATGAAAAAACTGTAGCATCTGGGGGCTCTGAGGAAGGTTTTAAATGAAAGGTTGAAAGCTAGCCAAGTGAAAGAAAGCCCAACTCAAAATTCTGATTCTAGCTCTGAGATTGAATCTTTTCAATACACTACTGAGGGAGATGGACATGGGTCTTCTGACTCTGAGAAGACTCAAGAATTCCCTACTGAGGTAAGTTCATCTGTTATTAAAAACTTAGAAACTAGGTTTGTTCTGGTTGGACCCGGTAGGGATATTAAGCTGGCTGAGACGAGTAGGAGTGGAGGTAAAAAGAAGTCTAAAAAAGAAAAAAAAAGAGAGGGTGCATGTGGTGAAGAGGGGGAAATGGGAAGGGAGCAGTTCTTGCTATATGTGGGTTTGCACAAGAGAGGTTAGAAGAGAGTGGCATGAAGTCAGAGGGAAGTGGGTCTGGGGAGGCTGCTGAGGGGTTGGTTCATCTGAGCAAAAAGAGAGATGAACCTGTTTCATCTACTAAAGAGGCCCTAGCTGATCTACTGAGAAAGATTGGGGAAAGTTATGACCCAAAGAAATGCAAAGCTACCACACCAAAAGCACAAAATATTCCCAAGCCATCCAAGAAAAGAAAAGTCTCATCCCAAACACCTACTGGCTCTTTAGTGCCTAGGGGTAGAGCTACAAGAAGTAGGGTAAAACAAAGTGGAACTGATCTACAAAAGGCTTTAGAAGAAAGCAAGTAAAAGAAAATGGACAAAGGAAAGGGAAAGATTGCAGAATCCTCAGTGGATGTTGAGGAAGAGGTGATGAAACTGGTCCATCAGGAAAGGGGTACATCAGTGAAGGTTCCTACACCCGCGCCTAAGAAACCCAAGACTTACTCTACGAAGTCTTCCTCTGTGCCTGTAGTTGTTGAACCCTCACTAGCCAAGAGGACAAGATCTGCAGTGAAAGCTAAACAAGCAAAAGTTTTAGATGATGAAGTGTGGAGTGGAGAAGAAGAAGAAGAAGAAGAAGAAGAAGAAGAAGAAGAAGAAGAAGAAGAAGAAGAAGAAGAAGAAGAAGTAAGAAGAAGAAGAGGAATCTGAGAAGGAACATGACAAGTTTGTCATCTTTGGTAGGAGAAATTTTTTGAAAGGTAGATTGTTGAAGGACCTGGTGGAACCAGGGATGATGAGATTGGTTGACTCTTTAACTACTCAAGGTTGGAAGGACATGGTCCTTCAGATGGATGAGAGACTAGCCAGAAATGAATTAATTGAGTTCATGGCTAATGCTGATGTTAAGGATGGGGTTGTCAGTAGCTTGGTGAAGGGAGTCCCAGTGCAATTTGATGCTGCGAAACTGGGAGAAATTCTGGATATACCCTCTGAAGGGTTTGATGACTACACTAGGCAAAGGTGGACATGTCTGGACTCCCTACCTATTGCTCTTGAGATCACCAAGAGGTTCTATGATTCAGAGGATGTGAATGAAGCCAGGGCTGTGCAGAAAAGTGATATGAGTCTTGAGCACAAGGTTGTGTTTGAGTTTGTCAACAAGTGCCTACTGCCCAGACAAGAGAGAAGACATACTGCAAACTACGTAGACCTGGTTCTTATGGAGTGCCTTGAGAGAGGAAAGCAAATCAACTGGCATGCCCTCATTGTCAAATTACTAGACAGGGTCATCAATGGCACCAAGGCTCATTCCACTCCATATGGCTTCATACTGACCATAGTTCTGGACTGGCTAAACGTGTCTTTGAAGAAATGGGAAATGGCCTCAAGCAAAGAATACTTTGGCATCAAAACTCTTCTTGCTTGTGACTATCCAGTCAATGCCATCCTAGTTGATCCTGGTTCATCTCTGAAGACATCCATCAACAACAAGGTTAGGACTTTGGTTCAGGAATGTGCTGCTAAAGATGCTGAAACTGCTAGGCTCCAGGATCATGTGGTTGAAGTGGAAGCTAAGAGAGATGGTCTCAGAATTGATCTTGCAAACGAAAAGGAGAAGAATGATGGAATACTTCAGAACATGCTGAGTCTTCTCCAAACTCAACCCTCTAGTTCCTCCAAGCCTTAGGACTCCTAGTTTCTGTCTCCTGAACTAGTTCTAGTACCCCCCAGTGACCCAGATTAGGGATTTTTCTATGTTTGCTCATGGTTTGAATGTTTTTCTTTCTTTTTATGGTTTGTTTATAGAAACATATATCTATCAATGACAATTGTTGTTCTCTCTTGTTTAATGATTATTCTGACCTTGATAGTTTAAATATGTTTGTGTGATTACTGATGATTGCACCATGATTGCACTTGCAATTGCCCCAGTGACCATGAGTACTTATTAAAATATGGAATTCACACTATGTATACAACTTTTTGATGGTGCCAAAAGGGGAAAGAGATATTGTGCTGAAATAAGTGATATTTATAACCTAATTAACCTGGTCCTTGATGATAAGTAATTTTCTAAGTTTAGTGTTGATGGTTAAGCTGAGTTCTTACAGGTTCTTTGATCAGTAAAAAGCACAGAGTTTGTCATCATAAAAAAGGGGGAATTTGTTGGCCCAGGAACAGGTAAAGTTTTGAAGAATGACAAATGAACTCAGTCATGGACCGGGTCCATCATGTGAAGCACACTCATGATCAACCTATACATGTGAGATGCACATGAAGGAGATAAGTCCCATTGATCAAGCAGCAATATTTCCTGATCTAATCGAAAAGGTTGCATATTGGATAAGTGGAGAAAGTCTTCTTATATGAAGAGAACACAATCCGGATAAAGAGAGTGTTAGAGTTTGATATCATCAAGGACTCAACTACGATAGAAAATCAGAAATTGAATCCCAATCAAACTCTAATTTCTAACCTATTAAATAACAATGATTGTTCTCTTTTACAGGGTGGCACAAACGCAGAAGTTAAACTAAATTGAAAGTAAAAGAGCAAGGCGATTTTGCAAGCAAGTTATGTAAGATTTGAGTGTGCACTCTTAAAGCTAATTGAACGAGTTAGAAGAACCAGTTCCATTGTATTTTTTTATTCTAGTTCAATTGTAGTAGGTGGTTCAAAGTTGTACCTTTCCATCTTTCATAGAACCAATTGTATTAGGTACTTCGAGAGTTCAAGTTATAGGCTAACTTGAAGTTGTCGCAACAGTTGAGACTGTGTGCTACAACGAGATTAGAGTTAATCCTTAGGTTTACAAATAGTTTTGTAAATGCTATTTTGGCTCAGTGATTTTAGTGGAAGTTCTGGAAAATCCTACTGAGTAGTAGATCGTGATTTTTTCACCTTTTGAGCTAGGTGTTTTCCACGTAAAATCTCTGTGTTCTTTATTTTATGTACTTTTAATTCCGCAAATAGTAGTAGTTAGAACACCTAGAATAACCTGGTTCTTCTAGATCGAAAATTGGGTACCACACAAATCACCCCCCCCTCTTGTGTGGTATTGACGCTTAAAACATCAGGAACTATCCCTTACCAGCTGCTACTCCACCACTTGCTGATCCTGAAGATATAGATTCATATACAAAAGAGCAAATGTAAGGGGTACAAGTTAACAATAAAGCGAGAAATCTGCTTCACAATGCTATAAGTGGTGAAGAATATGAGAAAATCTCTAAATGTGACACAGCCAAAGAAATGTGGGACAAGCTTGAGGTTACATATGAAGGAACCAGCAAAGTAAAGGAAACACATATCAACATGTTGGTTCATGATTACGAACTCTTCTCAATGAAAGAAGGAGAATCTATTGAAGAGATGTTCGCCAGGTTTAGCAAAATAATTAGCAATCTAAAGGCATTTGGCAAGCCATATACTAGTGGTGATCAAGTCAGAAAAATTCTCAGAAGCCTTCCAACCACTTGGCAGACCAAAGTAGTCACACTTGAATCTCAGGATCTAAATAAGTTATCCTATGATTAACTACGAGGAGAACTCATAGCCTTTGAAAAGACGCATCTCAAGAAGCCTAGTCAAGAAGAAAAAAAGAAGATAGTCGCATTCAAAGCTTCAACTGAAATAGTTGAAAATGAAATTGATGATGATCCTGAAGCTCTACAAGAAGAGATTGCTATGCTATCAAGAAACATGGATGGCTTAATGAGAAGATTCAGAAATACAAAGAAAGGAAGAATTCTGCCCAGACGATCTAGGCAATGCAATGAATAGGACAAGAATGATGAAAATGCTATGAGTGTGGAAGATTTGGATACATTCAAGCTGAGTGCCCAGAACTAAAAAGAAAAATTTCTAGAGGCATTAACAAGAACAAATCTTTTGGAAGCTGGAGTGATGAAGACAGTTCAGAACACGAAGAGATAGCAAATCTTTGCTTCATGACAATTCTGGAAAACGAGATGAACAAATCCACAGGATGCTGGACAGATGAGGACACTTCAGATGATGAAGGCAAAGATGATAATAAAAACTATTTCATGGCACGAGGTGAAACAAGTAAGGTAAGATCTTATAACTGTGGAAGATGTAATAAATTGCAGGATATTCTTGATTTAACTTTGAAAGAGTCTTAAAAAAAGATGAATGAGCATAAGAGACTACATAAAGAGATTAAAGACTAGAAAGTCAAACATGAAGTATGTGAAATTGAAAAAGAAGTACTTCAAGAAGAGTTTGAGGAATTGCAACTGCAATGTAATGGCATGTGCAAATCCACCAGTCACATCTCTGTCACGTCAAACCAGGCGACTTACAAGTCAACTAGAAAAGGACCAGCCAGAACAAAGTCCACTAGTACTAGCACTAATGAAAGACCTAAAGGTGGTCAGAAGTTACGTGTCACTACTGTAACAAAAGTGGGCATAAATATTCTTTTTGTCGTTTTCGTAAAGCAAACATTTCAGGATGGGTTTGGAAACTAAAAAACAATTCTGAATCTAGTAATACTAACCATCCAGGACCCAAGCAAGCTTGGGTACCTAAAAGAAATTAATCACTATATTTTGCAGGAACACCACAGAATAAGCCACAAAGGAAAATGGTATCTATACAGTGCGTGTTCCAACCACATAACAGGTGACAAAAACATGTTCAAAGAAGTTACTAAAATTGATGGAGGAAGCGTTAAGTTTGGGGATGACTCAAAAGGTAAAATAATTGGTACTGGAACAATTCCTTTCAATAACAACTATTACATCACTGAAGTTTATCTCGTCGATAGACTCAACTACAACCTCTTGAGCATAAGTCAACTATGCGACTCAGGATATAAGGTAAACTTTGAGAAAACATGTTGTGCTATTGAAGACGAATCAGGTAAAATAGTCCTCTCTGGAAAAAGATATGGAAATGTTTATATCCTTGATGGTTTTGAAAAGATAGATGGTCATATTTGCTTATCGTCCATGTCTGATGATCCATGGTTATGACATAGGAAACTTGGTCATGCTAGCATGCATTTGATAGAAAAATTATCTAAACATGAGTTAGTTGTTGGCCTACCCAAACTGAATTTCTCTAGAACTCATATCTGTGATGCATGTCAAATTGGTAAGTAGACCAGAAACTCCTTCAAAAATAAGGATATTTTATATACTTCTAAACCCTTGCAATTGCTTCATATGGACTTATTTGGACCTACTAGAACTGCTAGTATAGGAGGAAAAAGATATGCTTTTGTTATTGTTGATGATTATTCACGTTTCACTTAGGTAATTTTCTTATCTCATAAGGATGAAGCATTAAGAAATTTTGAGGTTTTCTGCAAAAAGGTTGAAAGAGAAAAGGGATATCTGATCGCAACAATTCAGAGTGATCATGGAGGAGAATTTAAAAAGTATAGCATTTGAAGATTTCTATAATGATCAGGGATACACTCATAATTTCTCTGCACCACGATCACTACAGCAGAATGGGGTTTTAGAAAGAAAAAACAGAATCCTCCAAGATATGGCAAGTACCATGTTACTAGATCATTCATCGCCAAATCATTTTTGGGCAGAAGGTGTAAGTACAACATGTCACATTCTCAACCGATGTCTCATAAGGCCCATTCTAAAGAAGACTCCCTATGAATTATGGAAAGGTAAACGTCCAAATATCAGTTACTTTCATCCCTTTGGAAGTAAGTGTTCTATTCACAATAACGGTAAGGACACCCTTGGAAAATTCGATTCAAGAAGTGATGAAGGTATTTCTCTGGGCTACTCATTAAATAGTAGATGTTTTAGAGTCTATAATAAATGCACATTATGTGTGGAAGAATATGTACATGTTATATTCGATGAAAATAATCCCTTGGTCGAGAAAGGAATTACTGCAGGTGATGAAGATCAAGCTCAAGAAATTTAGGAGACAAGCAAATCTCAAGAGTTAACTGATATATTTGCTACTATAGAGTCAACTAATGAAGTCAGTAGCCGTGTACCAGATCATCCAATCGAGTCGACTACAATTATAGTACGTCCAAATAAAAGGAGAAGCGAGCCGGAATATCCTTAAAAATCATCATAGGGGATCCAAATGAAGTAATGAAAACCAGGGGAGCTCTAAATTTTGCCTAATGTCTAGGGAAGCCAAATCTATCATTAAAAGTCTGGAATTTCAGTTTGATTGGACTTCTAATTGACCTCTGAAAAAGTTATCGTTACCTATTAGTTGTCTAATTCTCTTTTAAATATGCATCACTTCTCCATCCTTCATCATAATTCCGAAACCGTCAAAAATACTTCTTCACTTCCAATTTCCCTCCTCTCCAAAATTCTCAAATTCTCTCAAGAAATCAACAACCATGTCTAACTCACAAGATCATCCTAGAACCCCTCCACCACCTTCTCCCTCAAATTCATCCTCATCTACTCCACCTAGTGAATCTCCAAAACCTAGGTTTTGAAGGCAGAAAATGCTTGCATGAAAAAACTGTAGCATCTGGGGGCTCTGAGGAAGGTTTTAAATGAACGGTTGAAAGCTAGCCAAGTGAAAGAAAGCCCAACTCAAAATTCTGATTCTAGCTCTGAGATTGAATCTTTTCAATACACTACTGAGGGAGATGGACATGGGTCTTCTGACTCTGAGAAGACTCAAGAATTCCCTACTGAGGTAAGTTCATCTGTTATTAAAAACTTAGAAACTAGGTTTGTTCTGGTTGGACCCGGTAGGGATATTAAGCTGGCTGAGACGAGTAGGAGTGGAGGTAAAAAGAAGTCTAAAAAAGAAAAAGAGAGAGAGGGTGCATGTGGTGAAGAGGGGGAAATGGGAAGGGAGCAGTTCTTGTTATATGTGGGTTTGCACAAGAGAGGTTAGAAGAGAGTGGCATGAAGTCAGAGGGAAGTGGGTCTGGGGAGGCTGCTGAGGGGTTGGTTCATCTGAGCAAAAAGAGAGATGAACCTGTTTCATCTACTAAAGAGGCCCTAGCTGATCTACTGAGAAAGATTGGGGAAAGTTATGACCCAAAGAAATGCAAAGCTACCACACCAAAAGCACCAAATATTCCCAAGCCATCCAAGAAAAGAAAAGTCTCATCCCAAACACCTACTGGCTCTTCAGTGCCTAGGGGTAGAGCTCCAAGAAGTAGGGTAAAACAAAGTGAAACTGATCTACAAAAGGCTTTAGAAGAAAGCAAGTAAAAGAAAATGGACAAAGGAAAGGGAAAGATTGCAGAATCCTCAGTGGATGTTGAGGAAGAGGTGATGAAACTGGTCCATCAGGAAAGGGGTACATCAGTGAAGGTTCCTACACCCGCGCCTAAGAAACCCAAGACTTCCTCTACGAAGTCTTCCTCTGTGCCTGTAGTTGTTGAACCCTCACTAGCCAAGAGGACAAGATCTGCAGTGAAAGCTAAACAAGCAAAAGTTTTAGATGATGAAGTGTGGAGAAGAAGAAGAAGAAGAAGAAGAAGAAGAAGAAGAAGAAGAAGAAGAAGAAGAAGAAGAAGAAGAAGAAGAAGAAGAAGAAGAAGAAGAAGAAGAAGAAGAAGAAGAAGAAGAAGAAGAAGAAGAAGAAGAATAAGAAGAAGAAGAGGAATCTGAGAAGGAACATGACAAGTTTGTCATCTTTGGTAGGAGAAATGTTTTGAAAGGTATATTGTTGAAGGACCTGGTGGAACCAGGGATGATGAGGTTGGTTGACTCTTTAACTACTCAAGGTTGGAAGGACATGGTCCTTCAGATGGATGAGAGACTAGCCAGAAATGAATTAATTGAGTTCATGGCTAATGCTGCTGTTAAGGATGGGGTTGTCAGTAGCTTGGTGAAGGGAGTCCCAGTGCAATTTGATGCTGCGAAACTGGGAGAAATTCTGGATATACCCTCTGAAGGGTTTGATGACTATACTAGGCAAAGGTGGACATGTCTGGACTCCCTACCTATTGCTCTTGAGATCACCAAGAGGTTCTATGATTCAGAGGATGTGAATGAAGCCAGGGCTATGCAGAAAAGTGATATGAGTCTTGAGCACAAGGTTGTGTTTGAGTTTGTCAACAAGTGCCTACTGCCCAGACAAGAGAGAAAACATACTGCAAACTACGTAGACCTGGTTCTTATGGAGTGCCTTGAGAGAGGAAAGCAAATCAACTGGCATGCCCTCATTGTCAAATTACTAGACAGGGTCATCAATGGCACCAAGGCTCATTCCACTCCATATGGCTTCATACTGACCATAGTTCTGGACTGGCTAAACGTGTCTTTGAAGAAATGGGAAATGGCCTCAAGCAAAGAACACTTTGGCATTAAAACTCTTCTTGCTTGTGACTATCCAGTCAATGCCATCCTAGTTGATCCTGGTTCATCTCTGAAGACATCCATCAACAACAAGGTTAGGACTTTGGTTCAGGAATGTGCTGCTAAGGATGCTGAAACTGCTAGGCTCCAGGATCGTGTGGTTGAAGTGGAAGCTAAGAGAGATGGTCTCAGAATTGATCTTGCAAAAGAAAAGGAGAAGAATGATGGAATACTTCAGAACATGTTGAGTCTTCTCCAAACTCAACCCTCTAGTTCCTCCAAGCCTTAGGACTCCTAGTTTCTGTCTCCTGAACTAGTTCTAGTACCCCCCAGTGACCCAGATTAGGGATTTTTCTATGTTTGCTCATGGTTTGAATGTTTTTCTTTCTTTTTATGGTTTGTTTATAGAAACATATATCTATCAATGACAATTGTTGTTCTCTCTTGTTTAATGATTATTCTGACCTTGATAGTTTAAATATGTTTGTGTGATTACTGATGATTGCACCATGATTGCACTTGCAGTTGCCCCAGTGACCATGAGTACTTATTAAAATATGGAATTCACACTATGTATACAACTTTTTGATGGTGCCAAAAGGGGAAAGAGATATTGTGCTGAAATAAGTGATATTTATAACCTAATTAACCTGGTCCTTGATGATAAGTAATTTTCTAAGTTTAGTGTTGATGGTTAAGCTGAGTTCTTACAGGTTCTTTGATCAGTAAAAAGCACAGAGTTTGTCATCATAAAAAAGGGGGAATTTGTTGGCCCAGGAACAGGTAAAGTTTTGAAGAATGACAAATGAACTCAGTCATGGACCGGGTCCATCATGTGAAGCACACTCATGATCAACCTATACATGTGAGATGCACATGAAGGAGATAAGTCCCATTGATCAAGCAGAAATATTTCCTGATCTAATCGAAAAGGTTGCATATTGGATAAGGGGAGAAAGTCTCCTTATATGAAGAGAACACGATCCGGATAAAGAGAGTGTTAGAGTTTGATATCATCAAGGACTCAACTACGATAGAAAATCAGAAATTGAATCCCAATCAAACTCTAATTTCTAACCTATTAAATAACAATGATTGTTCTCTTTTACAGGGTGGCACAAACGCAGAAGTTAAACTAAATTGAAAGTAAAAGAGCAAGGCGATTTTGCAAGCAATTTATGTAAGATTTGAGTGTGCACTCTTGAAGCTAATTGAACGAGTTAGAAGAACCAGTTCCATTGTATTTTTTTATTCTAGTTCAATTGTAGTAGGTGGTTCAAAGTTGTACCTTTCCAGCTTTCATAGAACCAATTGTATTAGGTACTTCGAGAGTTCAAGTTATAGGCTAACTTGAAGTTGTCGCAACAGTTGACACTATGTGCTACAACGAGATTAGAGTTAATCCTTAGGTTTACAAATAGTTTTGTAAATGCTATTTTGGCTCATTGATTTTAGTGGAAGTTTGGGAAAATCCTACTGAGTAGTAGATCGTGATTTTTTCACCTTTTGAGCTAGGTGTTTTCCACGTAAAATCTCTGTGTTCTTTATTTTATGTACTTTTAATTCCGCAAATAGTAGTAGTTAGAACACCTAGAATAACCTGGTTCTTCTAGATCGAAAATTGGGTACCACACAAATCCCCCCCCCCCTCTTGTGTGGTATTGATGCTTAAAACATCAGGAACTATCCCTTACCAGCTGCTACTCCACCACTTGCTGATCCTGAAGATATAGATTCATATATAAAAGAGCAAATGTAAGGGGTACAAGTTAACAATAAAGCGAGAAATATTCTTCACAATGCTATAAGTGGTGAAGAATATGAGAAAATCTCTAAATGTGACACAGCCAAAGAAATGTGGGAAAAGCTTGAGGTTACATATGAAGGAACCAGCAAAGTAAAGGAAACACATATCAACATGTTGGTTCATGATTACGAACTCTTCTCAATGAAAGAAGGAGAATCTATTGAAGAGATGTTCGCCAGGTTTAGCAAAATAATTAGCAATCTAAAGGCATTTGGCAAGCCATATACTAGTGGTGATCAAGTCAGAAAAATTCTCAGAAGCCTTCCAACCACTTGGCAGACCAAAGTAGTCACACTTGAATCTCAGGATCTAAATAAGTTATCCTATGATTAACTACGAGGAGAACTCATAGCCTTTGAAAAGACGCATCTCAAGAAGCCTAGTCAAGAAGAAAAAAAGAAGATAGTCGCATTCAAAGCTTCAACTGAAATAGTTGAAAATGAAATTGATGATGATCCTGAAGCTCTACAAGAAGAGATTGCTATGCTATCAAGAAACATGGATGGCTTAATGAGAAGATTCAGAAATACAAAGAAAGGAAGAATTCTGCCCAGACGATCTAGGCAATGCAATGAATAGGACAAGAATGATGAAAATGCTATGAATGTGGAAGATTTGGATACATTCAAGCTGAGTGCCCAGAACTAAAAAGAAAAATTTCTAGAGGCATTAACAAGAACAAATCTTTTGGAAGCTGGAGTGATGAAGACAGTTCAGAACACGAAGAGATAGCAAATCTTTGCTTCATGACAATTCTGGAAAACGAGATGAACAAATCCACAGGATGCTGGACAGATGAGGACACTTCAGATGATGAAGGCAAAGATGATAATAAAAACTATTTCATGGCACGAGGTGAAACAAGTAAGGTAAGATCTTATAACTGTGGAAGATGTAATAAATTGCAGGATATTCTTGATTTAACTTTGAAAGAGTCTTAAAAAAAGATGAATGAGCATAAGAGACTACATAAAGAGATTAAAGACTAGAAAGTCAAACATGAAGTATGTGAAATTGAAAAAGAAGTACTTCAAGAAGAGTTTGAGGAATTGCAACTGCAATGTAATGGCATGTGCAAATCC
Source organism: Nicotiana sylvestris (assembly GCF_000393655.2). Lineage (NCBI taxonomy): Eukaryota > Viridiplantae > Streptophyta > Magnoliopsida > Solanales > Solanaceae > Nicotiana > Nicotiana sylvestris. The sequence goes on from NC_091058.1 coordinate 19,430,610, forward strand.
ACCAGTCACATCTCTGTCACGTCAAACCAGGCGACTTACAAGTCAACTAGAAAAGGACCAGCCAGAACAAAGTCCACTAGTACTAGCACTAATGAAAGACCTAAAGGTGGTCAGAAGTTACGTGTCACTACTGTAACAAAAGTGAGCATAAATATTCTTTTTGTCGTTTTCGTAAAGCAAACATTTCAGGATGGGTTTAGAAACTAAAAAACAATTCTGAATCTAGTAATACTAACCATCCAGGACCCAAGCAAGCTTGGGTACCTAAAAGAAATTAATCACTATATTTTGCAGGAACACCACAGAATAAGCCACAAAGGAAAATGGTATCTATACAGTGCGTGTTCCAACCACATAACAGGTGACAAAAACATGTTCAAAGAAGTTACTAAAATTGATGGAGGAAGCGTTAAGTTTGGGGATGACTCAAAAGGTAAAATAATTGGTACTGGAACAATTCCTTTCAATAACAACTATTACATCACTGAAGTTTATCTCGTCGATAGACTCAACTACAACCTCCTGAGCATAAGTCAACTATGCGACTCAGGATATGAGGTAAACTTTGAGAAAACATGATGTGCTATTGAAGACGAATCAGGTAAAACAGTCCTCTCTGGAAAAAGATATGGAAATGTTTATATCCTTGATGGTTTTGAAAAGATAGATGGTCATATTTGCTTATAGTCCATGTCTGATGATCCATGGTTATGACATAGGAAACTTGGTCATGCTAGCATGCATTTGATAGAAAAATTATCTAAACATGAGTTAGTTGTTGGCCTACCCAAACTGAATTTTTCTAGAACTCATATCTGTGATGCATGTCAAATTGGTAAGTAGACCAGAAGCTCCTTCAAAAATAAGGATATTGTATATACTTCTAAACCCTTGCAATTGCTTCATATGGACTTATTTGGACCTACTAGAACTGCTAGTATAGGAGGAAAAAGATATGCTTTTGTTATTGTTGATGATTATTCAAGTTTCACTTAGGTAATTTTCTTATCTCATAAGGATGAAGCATTAAGAAATTTTGAGGTTTTCTGCAAAAAGGTTGAAAGAGAAAAGGGATATCTGATCGCAACAATTCAGAGTGATCATGGAGGAGAATTTGAAAAGTATAGCATTTGAAGATTTCTATAATGATCAGGGATACACTCATAATTTCTCTGCACCACGATCACCACAGCAGAATGGGGTTTTAGAAAGAAAAAAACAGAATCCTCCAAGATATGGCAAGAACCATGTTACTAGATCATTCATCGCCAAATCATTTTTGGGCAGAAGGTGTAAGTACAACATGTCACATTCTCAACCGATGTCTCATAAGGCCCATTCTAAAGAAGACTCCCTATGAATTATGGAAAGGTAAACGTCCAAATATCAGTTACTTTCATCCCTTTGGAAGTAAGTATTCTATTCACAATAACGGTAAGGACACCCTTGGAAAATTCGATTCAAGAAGTGATGAAGGTATTTCTCTGGGCTACTCATTAAATAGTAGATGTTTTAGAGTCTATAATAAATGCACATTATGTGTGGAAGAATATGTACATGTTATATTCGATGAAAATAATCCCTTGGTCGAGAAAGGAATTACTGCAGGTGATGAAGATCAAGCTCAAGAAATTTAGGAGACAAGCAAATCTCAAGAGTTAACTGATATATTTGCTACTATAGAGTCAACTAATGAAGTCAGTAGCCGTGTACCAGATCATCCAATCGAGTCGACTACAATTATAGTACGTCCAAATAAATGGAGAAGCGAGCCGGAATATCCTTAAAAAATCATCATAGGGGATCCAAATGAAGTAATGAAAACCAGGGGAGCTCTAAAAAGGAAAGTGATAAGTAGAGATTTTAACGATTTTTATGCTCCTTCTTGCTTATGCTTTGATTATAAATCGTTACAAAATAGTCCCAAAAGGCTCATAAGTTGTGCTTGATTGCAGGTTTGATCGACAAAGTGACGAAACGTCAAAGATCGGCTCAAACAGAGTGAAACCTATTCAAGTATCAAAGACAAAGTAAACTGAGGGCAAACAAGCCTACTGCGGACCGTACAAAATGGAATGCGACCGCACTAGGTGATTCAGAGAGAGGGCAAGATCAGGCTTCAAGCAACGCGGCCGCAGTCCACACTGCGCGGCCCGCAGTGATAGTTCTGCGACTGCACTGCCTTTTTGTGCGGTCCACGATAGAGGTATTCAGAGAGATGATAAAAACAAGGCCTCAGCCAACGCAGCCGCAGTCCACAGTGCACGGTTCACAGTGAAGGTTCCGCGGCCGTAATGCCTTCTTGTGCGGTCCACGGAAGAGATATTCAAAGATATGGAAAATGCTAACATAGTCCGCGGTCATTGTTGTACGGCAGCAACAGCTACCTCTACGACCACAGTCCGTTTTACGTGATCCGCGGAGCCCAAGTCAGAGAACCTAGAATTAAAGTCCAAGAGCCTAGCGCGGCCGGGGTACATTTTACGCGGCCCGCGCTGACTCCGCAGGGGTATTTTTGTCCAGTTTTTCCAGCCTATGTGTATTGTTCTTCTTTCCTTCCTTGTTACTTACTTGTTTATGTCATTACTCAGGTACCAACATGGCTTTAAACAATGCTAATGACCCTCTTGGAAACGTGATAGCGGGGGAGGAGGTAGATGATCTCGAACAAGATGAGGTGCCTCTTGCACCTCAAGGAGAGGCCGGAATGCAAATGCTATTCCAAATGACAATATTTCAGACCCTCCCCCGGTTCCCCCAAGAGTGGCTCCCAGAGTATTACTGAACCAGGGCTACGCAAGTGCTATTGTCCCACCCCTAATCCAGGCGGGAAACTTTCAGATAACCAATGTGATGTTGACCTTACTTGAGCAGCGTGGGTACTTCACGGGCGCTGTAAATAAAAATGCCTAAAAACATCTCAAGGGGTTCGTAGATACATGCTGGGGGAGCAAACAGACAAATGTGTCCGAGGATGCATTGAGATTGAGACTTTTCCCGTTCTCACTTCGAGGAAAGGCATTGGATTAGCTTGAGAGACTCCCCAACCATTCCATCACAACTTGGGATGAGTTGGCGGATAAGTTTATTGCCAAATTATTCTCTCCTAGTCATATGGCGACACTTCGAGATGAAATATTAGCCTTTAAGCAAGAGTCAATGGAACCTTTGCATGAGATTTGGGAGCGATATAGAACGATGGTGAAAGAGTGCCCAAATAATGATATGACCGAGGCCATGATCCAACAAACCTTCTACCGAGGCATAAATACTACAAATCAATGCATTGTTAACCAATTGGCTGAAGGCAATTTTATGAAACTTTCTTATAAGGAGGCATGTGATGTACTTAATGAAATGGCGGACACATCTTCAGCATGGCAGAGTAGAGCAAACATGCCTCAAGGTGACCCTACGGTTATCCATTTGCACAAGGAATTACATGATCACGGGCAAGCGATGGATGAGCTTACCACCACGATGAATCAATTGGCTAAGGCACAGCTGCAACAAGTTCAGAATCCTTGCCAAGTGAATGCCATAGAGGGAGATAGTATGCTTGTCAACAAGAGAAGGCAAAGGAGGCAACAAAATCAAGGAAATTCTGAGCAATTTGTTGATGAATATGATGGGTGTCAAAATGATGGTTATGATGACCAAAGTGAAGAGGTACAATATGTCAACAACTATCAAGGCAATAGGGGCAACTCTTCAAACCAATAATGGCGACCCCAAGGAAATTGGGGCAATCAACAATAAAGTGGTGGCAATTGGAACAACAACCATAACAACAATCGGGACAATCAGAACAACAACCAAGGCAACTGGAATGGAAATAACAACAACTGGGGCAACAACAACAATCAAGGTGGGTGGAACAACAATGGAAACCAAGGCAGCAGGGGGCAAGGTTTTCAAAGGCCACCAATGTACCAACAACCGAACAATCCACCCCTTTCTCTTCTCAGGGTCCTAGTTCTTCTGGTAATGATATGGGTAGAATTGAAATTATGTTCGAGAAGATGATGAAGAGGAATGCGGATTCCGATGCACAGTTATCTTCTCACAATACCTCTATCCGAAACTTGGAGGTGTAATTAGGCAAAATATCTCAGTCATTGAATACTCGCCCGAAGGGTGCTCTACCAAGTGATACAGTAGTGAACCCGAAGGGTGGAAATAACAATCATATGATGGCGGTTACAACAGGAAGTGGGATAGGTGGTGATGTGAATGCCTCAAAGCAAAAGTAAGTTGTGGATGAAGATGTTGAGTTGCGGGATGTTAATGTACCTTTGATTGTTGAAGATGTGGTTGAAGAGAATGTGAACAATGATGTAAGGATTGATATTGGTGAGGCTGAGGTACAAACCCATGATGCCGTGAACCTGTCTAGGGAACACGAGATTGACATGACCGAGCCGGTGGTGACAAAAGCCAAGGTTCCTCTACCAAGGCCACCTCCACCTTATCCTCAAAGGCTCGCAAAGTAGAAGATTGATAATCAGTTTAAAAAGTTCATTGACATGATGAAGAGCTTATATATTAATATGCCTCTGGTGGAGGCACTTGAACAAATGTCGGGCCATGCAAAATTCATAAAAGAATTGGTTACAAAGAAGCATTCTATGGACTGTGAAACTATAAAGATGACTCACCAGGTTAGTGCTATAATGTATTCAATGGCCCCGAAGCTTGAAGATCCTAGTGCTTTCACCATTTCTTGCACCATTGGGAGTGCGGATTTTGCTAAAGCTCTTTGTGACTTGGGAGCTAGTATCAATTTGATGCCCTACTCGGTTTTGAAAGCTTTGGGTATTGGGCAACCTAGGCCAACTTCAATGAGACTTCAATTTGTGGATCGATCGATGAAGCGACATTTGGGCATTATTGATGATGTGCTTGTCCGGGTGGAAAATTCATATTGCCGGTCGACTTTGTGATTTTGGATTGTGAGGTGGACTATGAGGTTCCTATTATCTTGGGCAGACCTTTCCTTGCAACGGGGAAGACATTGGTTGATGTTGAAGCGGGTGAGCTCATTTTTCGAATGGGAGACGAAAAGGTCATTTTCCACGTTTGCAAATCTATGAAGCAGCCCAATAGCACCGATGTGTGCTCATTTGTAGACCTTGTCACAGCAGTGATTGTGGATGATACCAGTGCTATGATCAACGTGGAAGATCCGCTTGAAGCAAAGCTCATGAACATGGATGTCAATGATGATGCTAGTAGAGTGGAAAGTGTCAATGCCCTACATGGGATGGGCTCTTATTCTTATGAGCCGAGGAAGCTATCTTTGGATCTTGAAAACCGGAAAACTCTACCAACAAAGTCATCCATTGAGGAGCCACCGGTGTTGGAGTTGAATCCACTTCCTCCACACCTCAGGTATGAATTCTTGGGTTCAAATTCTACTTTACCAGTTATTCTTTCTTCTTGCCTTACTAACATGCAGGTTGAGGCCACTTTGGCGGTGCTTCAAAAGCAAAAAAGGGCAATTGGATAGACTCTAGCTGACATTCGGGGAATAAGCCTCGCATTTTGCATGCACAAAATCATCTTGGAGGAGGATGCAAGCCTTCCTTAGAGCATCAAAGAAGATTAAATGAGGCGATACAAGAAGTGGTGAAGAAAGAGGTTATCAAGTGGTTAGATTCCGGTGTTGTTTATCCTATTTCTGACAGTTCTTGGACTTCTCCAGTGCAATGTGTACCGAAAAAGGGTGGTATGACTGTGGTGGCCAATGACAACAATGAACTCATTCCTACTCGCATGGTCACTGGGTGGAGAGTATGTATGGACTACCGGAAGCTAAACAAGGTTACCCGAAAAGATCATTTCCTATTGCCATTCCTTGACCAAATGCTAGATCGTCTTACGGGGCGTGCATTCTATTGCTTCTTGGATGGTTACTCAGGGTACAATCAAATTTTAATTGCCCCGGAGGACCAAGAGAAGACAACTTTTACATGTCTCTATGGCACATTCGCCTTCTCTCGAATGCTATTTGGATTGTGTAATGCTCCGACGACCTTCCAACGTTGCATGACGACTATTTTCACCGACATGGTAGAGGATATCTTGGAGGTTTTCATGGATGATTTCAGTGTGGTTGGGGATTCTTTTGATGAGTGTCTGAAAAATTTGGATAGAGTATTGGCCCGGTGTGAAGACACAAACCTCATACTCAATTGGGAAAAATGTCATTTCATGATTGAAGAGGGTATAGTGTTGGGTCACAAAATCTCAAAGTGAGGAATTGAGGTTGACAAAGCCAAGATAGAGGTGATTTCAAGGCTTCCTCCCCCTATTTCTATCAAAGGGGTGAGGAGTTTTCTTGGGCACGCGGGTTTTTACCGGAGGTTCATAAAGGATTTTTCTAAAGTGGTACACCCTTTGTGCAAGTTGCTAGAGAAAGATGCAAAGTTCTTGTTCGACGAGAGTTGTATGCAAGCATTCGAGCTTCTCAAGCTCAAGTTGACTTCTACCCCCATCATTGCCGCACCAAATTGGAGTTTGCCTTTCGAGCTCATGTCTGATGCTAATGACGTTGCGGTTGGGGCTGTTTTGGGCCAAAGAATCAACAAGATGTTTCATCCAGTGTACTATGCAAGCAAGACCATGAATGAGGCTCAAAGGAACTATACAGTCACCGAGAAAGAGTTGTTGGCTATTGTGTTTGCTATGGAAAAGTTTTGACCTTACATTATGGGGGCCAAAGTTATAGTGCACACTGATCATGCCGCCCTTAGGTATTTGATGACCAAGAAATACTCCAAGGCAAGATTGATGAGATGGGTGTTACCTCTTCAAGAGTTTGATCTAGAAATTATTGACCGGAAAGGTAGTGAGAATCAAGTGGCGGACCACTTGTTCCGTTGGAGGAGGAGGGGAGGCCTTGTGACGGCCTTGAGATCAATGATTCATTTCCCGACGAACAACTCCTTGCGGTGTCAATGAAGGATATGCCATGGTTTGCCAATGTTGCCAATTACCTTCTGACCGAAATAATCCCGTGTGAGCTCTCTTCTAACCAAAGGAAAAAGCTCAAGCGGGATAGTTTGGATTTCTATTGGGATGAGCCATACTTGTTCAAGATTTGCACGGATGGTGTGATTCGTAGATGTCCTAGAGGAAGAACAATTGAGTATCTTAGAGGCTTGCCATTCTTTCACCTTATGGTGGCCATCATGGTGGGGTGAGGACCGCCTCGAAAGTTCTTAGTTGTGGATTCTATTGGCCCACCTTTTTCAAAGATGCAAGAGATTTGGTGAAGAGATATGATGAGTGCCAAAGAGCGAGCAAAATTTCAAAAAGGGATGAGATGCCTCTCAATACGATTCTTGAAGTGGATATCTTTGATATTTGGGGCATCGATTTCATGGGTCCATTTGTTAGCTCTTGTGGGAATACTTACATTCTCGTGGCGGTTGATTATGTCTCAAAATGGGTTGAATCCGTGGCTTTGCCTAATAATGAAGCCCGTAGTGTTGTTGCGTTTCTTAAAAAGAGCATCTTCACAAGGTTTGGCACTCCTCGTGCGATTTTGCAACAAGGCTTTCGACATGTTGCTTTCCAAGTACGGTGTCAATCATAAGGTTTCTACCCCCTATCATCCTCAAGTTAGTGGTCAAGTGGAAGTCTCCAATAGAGAAATTAAGAGCATCTTGTCAAAAACTGTCAATGCTAATATGACCGATTGGTTGAAAAAGTTGGATGACGCTCTATGGGCTTATCGGACGGCTTACAAAACTTCAATTGGTATGTCTCCGTATCGGTTGGTGTTTGGAAAAGCTTGTCATCTTCCGGTTGAGTTAGATCACAAGGCCATGTGGGCTTTAAGGAAGTTGAATTTGGAATGGGATGTTGCAGCAAATCTTCGTGTTGAACAACTCAATGAGCTCGATGAGTTTAGATTACATGCCTACTCAAGTTCATCCTTGTATAAGGACAAAATGAAGTACCTTCACGACAAATATGCTCGAGGTAAGGAGTTCAAGGTTGGAGATATGGTTCTCTTGTTCAATTCCCAGTTACATCTGTTTTCAGGTAAGCTCAAGTCAAAGTGGAGTGGGCCATTTGAAGTTGTGTTTGTGACCCTATTTGGTGCTCTTGATCTAAGGAACGAAAATGGTGAAGTTTTCTGAGTTAATGGGCACCGGGTCAAGCATTATCTTGGAAAATTTGATGAGAGCCACGTGGTGGCACGTCTTCATCTAAAGTGATGTGATGGTAACATGCGTCGTGCCGCGACGTTAAACCAGGCGCTTCTTAGGAGGCAACCCATGTCTTTTTCTTCTTGTTTTCTTTCATTTTCTTTGTAGTGTAGGATTGATTTTTGAGCTAATTGGTTGTGAGATGTTGCAGGGACTGTGTTGATACAGTGCAAAACATTTTGGGAAAAATTGAACAGTCTCTGAAGTTGCCAGTACGGCCGCATTGCACTTTGTGCGGTCCACACTAGTGAAGGACAAGTGAGGTGCTCTCTGATGATTGCCACCGCGGCCGCATTCCATTTAGTGCGGACCGCGGTGGACCTCTGCGGCCGCAATTAGTTTTGTGTGGACCGTGGAGGTTGCCTTCTCAAGCTTCTTCTGAACAAACTCAACACGGTCCGTGGTCCGTTTTGTGCGGCCGCGCTGGTAGGTGAGGCTGGGTCCCACGTGCTTTTCTATAAATAGACCTCTGAGGTCACCGGTTACCCTCAGAGACTTAAAAATCACTGTTCCTCTTCCCTCTTCTTTATACTAGCTTGTTTGCATTGTGTTTCTTCACTTCTTCTCAATATCTGGTAATAATTCAACCACTTCTTGTTATTTTAATTAGTTAATTTCATTTTATGTCATTTTCTATCAACTGTGTAGGCTTCTTTCCCCCGTAATTCTTCAATTTTGAAGTTAGTTTAGTTTAAATGTTAAGTTTTGTGTGCCTGAGGAGTATTATTAACTGGGTAAATTGAGTAGGGACAAAGTTAGGTGAAAATTTGAACAAAAATGCAAGACCAAGAACCCTAACTCAGTGCCTTGACCAAGCACCCACCGCAGACTGCGGTCATTTTTATGCGGTCTGCGGTGCTTCGACGCGGTCCGCAGTACCATTTTGTGCGGACCGCGGTGAGGATTTTTCAGAAATTGAGCTCTCGCCTAGCGCGACCACATTGCATTCTGTGCGGTCTACGCTGGCCCACCGCGGCCGCGGTGCTACTTTGTGCGGGTCGCGGTGGTGGGATTTAGAGAGGTGGTGTTATAGACCTTGCCTCAATACGGACCGCGGTCGCCTTTATGCGATCCGCGGTGCCCCCAGTGCGGCCGCACTCCTTTTTGTGCGGGTCGTGGTGCACTGTTTCTGCAACATGTTTTGCAGCTTGTGGCTTTTGTTCTGCAATTCATTTTCCACATCTCTTCCACTATCTATGTTGATACTAACAAAGCTAGATGTTTATGCTTGCAGGCAATGGTCAAACAAAGAGGCAATGGCTCGAAACAACCCGGCCGAGGTAATTCCTCTCGGGGAGGGAAGTAAAGGATCGTAAAACTCACTCCCTAGGCTAGAAAAAACATAAAGGACATGAGGAAAGCAATCAAAGCGGCTGACAGGGCCATTGACAACTCGGGGAGTGAGTACGAGCCCTCCCGGGGGATCTCTTCAGATTCAGTCCCACTATTCATCCCGTACCCGTAGAACGCCATACATAGAGACACTCATCCCTCTTCCCCCGATGCTCGAGCTTCAATCAACATTTATTCTGGGTCGTCTAAAGGCTTAGCGGCAGGTAGTGGGGATGAATACTCTACCTCTCCCACAGCGTCAATATCTGGAGAGGGTGCTAGAGGTGATGAGGTAGATGGGGAGTTACCTGGGGTGGTGTGCCTCAGGTTGGGTGTGTCGACCGGACTAGAAATCCCGCTGTTTGGGAAGATAGATTTGTCAGCCAGGTGGCATTCCACAAGTTTAGGGAATGGTGGCCAGCACGAAAGTTGGTTCTTGAGAGGAGCTTCATTGACAGAGACCTTCTACCCCTACACCCCAATGTACATAGACAATTTCAAGCTCGAGTGGGTTGGGAGCACTTCAAAGATAATTGTGTGAAGGCGAATAAGCACATGGTCAAGGAATTTTATAGCAATGTGGCCCACATCTTGAAGGGCACTAAAGTGACCAAAGTGCGAAACAAAAATGTGGTATTTACCGGGAAGGCACTAAATGAATACCTGAGGTTCAACGAAAAAGATGAGTCTCTTTACAATGAAAAGTTGGCAATGGGCGAGGAGGTTCGTCTGTGGTTAGCCTCACACCTGGAAGTCCCAGGTACGGTTCCAGAGTGGTTGCAAGCAGGCGTCAAAATACTTCGGAGGACTTTTAACTTTGAGGCTAGGGGATGGTTGACTTTTGTGTGCAGTCGGCACGACCCCACTACCCATGATCAGACTATTTCGCTTGCCCAGGATGTTCTTGTTGCATCTATTATGGCAGGATACCCTATCAACATGGGCAATGTGATGTCCCGCGTCATTTCTACATGGGGGTTGAGCATGATCGGAACTACCCTTTTCCCAGCACCCTCACTATGTATTTCAGGGACCTGGAGGTGGAGAAGAGGCCTTTAGACATCAAGGTCAAACCTGTGGCTCCGTTTTCATGTTACAGTCTGAAGGGGTCAGACAACCCCAAGGACAAAAATTACAAGCCGCATGCTTCTGCCCCAACCGACCAGTCTGAAGAGCCGGTTACGGTAGAGCCCTCCACTGAGCCTGCTTCCATAGTTGCTGATATGCCTCCAGGACCTTCCACTACTGTTGGTCCTTCTACTTTAGCTGGCTCGGGGATTCCATCTTCACGGGCCCATCCTATCGCTGCCCACCAGCTAAGCCAAACACTTCATAGCTTGAACAACTGGATGTCAGCTGCGTCATCCAAGTTGTCCACTTTGACTTCTACCATTGCGGCTCAGTCGGCACCGCAGCCAGCACAGCTTCCACAGGCCATTGAGGATATATTGAAGAAGATCCTGGAGAACCAGGAAAAAATCATCAGTACTCAGGGTGCCTTGCCTAAGGCAGTAGAATCACATGGCAAGGCCCTGAAGGAGCTTGCCAAGGAGCACAAGAAGCACGGGCTTCCAAGGAGTCTGTGAAGGAGCTTAGAGCGGATGTGGACAAACTGAAGGCAGACCAGCTGCCTTTAGACTTTCTATTTGAGGATCCAGCTCCAGCAGCAGTACCAGCAGCAGAGCCATAGCAGGAGCAGACACAGAGGCTTCCAAAGAAGAAGTGGAAGCTCCCTAGTGCAGATGAGGCGATCATCCAATTGGCGGACCTACCAGAGGCTCCCTCCAGTCAGCCACAGGATGTTCCTAATATTCAGCCCCTCCAAGTCCAGGCCCTAGTCCCAGCAACTGAGCAGCAGGAAACTGGGAACCAGTCTGAGTTTCCCGCGCTTACAAAGGACCCAGGGACTGAGGCAGCCACAGGATGTTCCTGATATTCATCCCGTCCAGGTCCAGGCCCCAGTCCCAGCAGCTGAGAAGCAGGAGACCGGGAACCAGTCTGAGGTTCCCGCGCTTACAGAGAACCCAAGGACCACTGATGATCCCATGCAGACGGACACAACTTAGGAAGTTCCCATATCCTTTCCTTAACTTTTTGGTGCTTATTTGTTTAGTTGGCATTTGGGACAATGCCAGCTTTTATTTGAGGGGGTGCGCCCTACATTTTTGGATGACTGTATATATATTGTTACATTTTATGTCTTTTTGATTTTCATCTTTGGTCTGTATATAATTTTACGTTTAGCTACTTTTATCGCACTTTTTATCTTTCATTTGGTCTGTATATAAAGTTATATTATTGTATATATTCATCCCCGTTGTATATTGAAATCCTCTATTGTACACATTCATTCTATTTTCTATTTTCGTAAAAAAAAAATCGTTTTTAGTTCCTTAGATAGGCTCATAGCTTTTTGTTTTGTTTTTGGCGCTTTCAATAAGCCTTTGATTTTCTTAATGCCACAATTCTTTCCAAAGATGGAGTATTGTGTGAACTGGGTGGCTCTTCCCGATGATGGATGGCGTGACAACCTTTTTAAGGGTCTGAGTCTGTTTTTGTTTCTATTTTTGGTAGCTTGTAGTTAAGGTTTCCTCAAGCAAAGCTTCACTTGGGCCTAACACAGTTTCTTTTGATCCCATGGTCAAAGATAAGTCGTTGTGTTTAGGATGGTGAAAGTCGTGACCTTGAGACTCTTGTGTTGACCAAACAATCACCATGTGGTCTTTCGGGACCATTGTGTGCTCAAATCGTGTCCAAGGTTGTTGTGGGTCCCCGACTCTACGTCTTAAACAATCTTTGAGTTTGTGTGGTGAGAAATTGAATTGTGAGTCCAAGTTCTGAGCCAATGGTCTAGAATTTGCCCTGAATGTCTGTTAAGGTGAAATCTTAAGTGAAATTTGGTTTGAGAAGTGATTATAGGCTCTCATTGATCCAAATGATAGTTGAACAATTCCATAGCTCACCAATGATATACTCCCTAGTTAACCCTTTTGAGCCTTAAACCTTTTTCTTTCAAGAACCAATACTATCAGCCTATATCCATTCTAAAATATACCCTCTTCCGGCACCCGATCTTCCCTTGAGCAATGGCAAAAGTCTAAGTTTGGGGGGAGAGACGAGAGAAGGAACAAGTGGTAAAAGGTACAAATGCAAAGAAAAGGAAGGAAATGAAAAAGAAAAGAAAAGAAAAAGACAAAAAGAAAGCCCAATGTGAAAAAGAATAAAAAGGGATTCAAGAAAAAAAAAAAAGAGAAAAAGGTGTGGAAAAAGTTGAAAAAGGAGAAACGCTTTGAAGTGCAATAAAAAGAGTGACATTACGTCTCTCTAACCTTTTAAAAAGAAGTGAGATACTCAAAGATTCAAGAGAATTGTGCCAAATGAATCAAAAAAAGTGCTTAAGGGAAGATGGAACCCATTTAGACCAAACTTTTCCTACCCTGAACCAAAAGCCTTCACATTGACTCCTCAAAAGCCCTATATGATCTTGATTTGAAGGACGCTTACATTAGTGGATACTTACATGAGGGGCAAGCATATGGTACTTAGAGCCAGACTTGTGACTTTTCCTTGAGAGAGATTAGTGAATTCCCATTAACCTCGATTTGTATGCTAATACTCTAAAAGGTGAGGTTTGCGTAGGGAGAGTTGAGGATGTGTGAGTTTGGGTTCCACAATGGCCAAAGTGAATGGAGAGAGTTCTTTGATGTAATGAGTCAACTCTTGATGCTCTTGTGTCACACTTGATCCATAGTTTTTCAAAGTTTAAATGATTGTTAATGATTCATTCGTATTGAGGGAAGTTGTTAGTCCCAATTGATGCTTGTTGAGGTTATTTTAGGATAGTTGGAAATACTTGGATTTTTCTTTAGGAGGTAGGTCTTATATTGTTTGCTTGAGGACAAGCAAAGGCTTAAGTTTGGGGGAGTTGATAAGTAGAGATTTTAACGAGTTTTATGCTCTTTCTTGCTTATGCTTTGATTATAAATCATTACAAAATAGTCCTAAAAGGCTCATAAGTTTTGCTTGATTGCAGGTTTGATCGACAAAGTGATGAAATGTCAAAGATCGGCTCAAACAGAGTGAAACCTACTCAAGTATCAAAGACAAAGTAAACTGAGGGCAAACAAGCCTATTGCGGACCGCACAAATTGGAATGCGGCCGCACTAGGTGATTTAGAGAGATGGCAAGATCAGGCTTCAAGCAACGCGGCCGCACTGCCTTTTTTGTGTGGTCCACAGTAGAGGTATTCATAGAGATGACAAAAACAAGGCCTCAGGCAACGCGGCCGCAGTCCACAGTGCATGGTCCGCGGTGAAGGTTCCGCGATCGCAATGCCTTCTTGCGCGGTTCGTGGAAGAGATATTCAGAGAGATGGAAAATGCTAACGTGGTCCGCGGTCATTGTTGTGCGGACCACGACAGCTGCCTCCGCGGCTGCGGTCCGTTTTACGCGATCCGCGGAGCCCAAGTCAGAGAACCCAGAATTAAAGTCCAAGAGCCTAGCGCGGCCGCAATCCATTTTACGCGGCCCGCGCTGACCCCGCAGGGGTATTTTTGTCCAGTTTTTCCAGCCTAGTATAAATAGAACAATTTATCATTTTTAGGTCATCAGATATATCCAGAACTTAGCTGCGCTCCTGGTGACTTCATCTGTATCCATTTTTGGCATATTAGCTTCAAGTTAACGATAAATTCTTGTATTTTCATTTAGCATTTAATTAATATGCCTTTTTCTTCCTCTATTTCTCTATTTTGTTCTTCAAGCATGAGTAGCTAAACTCATTATCTAGGGTTGTGGCTCAACCCTAGTGTGGGTAATTGATGGGTGTTGTCATTTATTGTTAGATTGACTATGGGTGTTTGTTATTTGGGTCAATTTTATGGTTTAATCTATGAATGGGTGGTTACAAACACTAGTTTGTGCTAAGTTGACTTGGCTCTTCTTGAGAAAGAGAGCCCAAGTCTCCAAAATTGACCCAACAAGGAATTGGGATGGACTCAACAGAATTGATAGTCCCAATTAAAGGGTTAAACCTCGAGAGAGTAATTACCCCACTTGAACCCTCGTTTCTTGAGCTAATTTTGCCTATCCATTTGGTCTTGAGAGAGTCAATTGGGCAAAATCACTCTCTCTGCCGAGGGGTGTGAGAGTGGGTAAAATTGTGCAATGATTATATCATAAGCCCCAATTATATCAATCGAACTTTAGTAACTTCTACCCGTCAATTAGCCACCTAGGTAATGTCACGACCCTAGTGCCTTTCTTCCCATTATATACAACTTAACAATTATCTCGTAGCATAATCTAGTTTCAATTAATAGTTTGGTAATAGTAGTTTATAATCTAAAAACCCAAAAATGTATGGAAGTGACATTTGGAACAAATACACACTTCTAGTCTAGATAGATACTCGACTCCATTCCTACCTCCCTGTGGAAATCGATCCCGACCCTCATATCGGGTAAAAGCTATTGCGACCCTCTCTTCTTACTTTTTAGTAGTGTGGAGTTTGAAGCGATCAGAAAGCAAATTTAGCATTAATCTCTCAGATTGAACCAAAGAAGATTGTGGAAGCTCTAAAATATTCAAGTTGGGTTCAAGCAATGCAGGAAGAGTTAGATTAGTTTGGTAAAAATCAGGTGTGGAATCTGATACCCAAACCTAAAAAAATATTTCTGTACTCGGAACAAAGTGGGTCTTTAGTAATAAATTGAATGAGGATGGAAAGGTCGTAAGGAATAAATCCAGACTAGTTTCTTAGGGATATTCACAACAGGAAGGAGTCGACTATGACGAAACATTCGCTCCAGTAGCTCGCTTGGAGTCTATACGAATTCTTCTGGCATATGCATCGTTTAAAGGATTTAGGTTGTTTCAGATGGATGTCAAAAGTGTCTTTTTGAACGGATTTATTGAGGAAGAAGTATACGTGAAACAACCGCCTGGATTTGTAGATTCAAAATTTCCATACCATGTATACAAGCTCACTAAGGCACTATATGGAATAAAGCAAGATCCACGTGCTTGGTATGATAGACTTAGTTCTTTTCTTGTTGATCATGGCTTCACAAGAGGTAAAGTAGATACTACCTTGTTTATTAAAAGATCATCAGAAGGTAATCTCATTATTCAGATTTATGTTGATGATATTATATTTGGTAGTGCTAACCCTATTATGTGCAAGGAATTTTCAAATCTTATGCAAAGCGAATTCGAAATGAGCATGATGGGAGAGCTAACATTCTTCCTTAGACTCCAAATTCAACAATCTGAAGAAGGAACTTTTATATGTCGGACCAAATACACAAAGGAACTGATTCAAAAATTTGGCATGAGCAATGCAAAATCCATTGGCACACCAATGAGTCCTTCAACAAATCTAGACAAAGATGAACATGGAATCCTTGTTGATGAAACTAAATATCATGGAATGATTGGATCATTACTGTAGCTGAAGGCAAGTCGATCGGATATTATGTTTAGTGTATGTAAATGTGCCAGGTTTTAGTTAGCTCCTAAGGAATCTCATCTGACTGCAGTGAAGAGAATCATTCGATATTTCATTGGGACTGTATCTCATGGACTATGGTATCCTCGCTCTAACTCTTTTAAACTAGAAGGGTTTTCAGATATTGACCTTGCAGGTAATAAGGAAGATAGAAAAAGCATAAGTGGTACATGTCAAATACTTGGAAAGGAATTGATATCCTGGAACAGTAAGAAACAAGCATCAATTGCATTATCTACCACTGAAGCTGAATACATTGCTATAGGACAATGCTGTGCACAACTACTGTGGCATCAATTGGGTGACTATGAACTTTCTTTTAAACCTATACAAATTTCTTGTGATAATTCAAGTGCTATTTGTATTTCGAAAAATCCTGTGCTATCATTCTAGAGCAAAGCATATAGATATCAAGCATCACTTTATTAGAGATCATGTTCTTAAGGGAGACATAGAAATATCTTTTGTTGGAACTACTAATGAGTTAGTAGATATTTTTGCTAAACCATTATTAGAGGATAGATTTTGTATTTTAAGAAAATTACTTGGCATTACTTACTTAACTAATAACCTATAGGACCTATGTGTACCACAGTTACTTTTGCAGGTGTAATGATTGTCCTTTACTCATGCATTAATTACGCCTCCGTTTTTCCCTCTTTTTTCCTCTTCTTTCACATCAGTTCGTCGTTCAAAGTTGGAAAGTCAATCATTGCGTCCCTTCAACTGACGCCTTTTCCTTTTCTGTACTCAACTGTCAGAAGGTTCTCTTTTTAAGGCGGAGAACCCCTTTCAATCACTTTTATCCCTATTATCTAGAAAACCTTTCTCCAAAGCTTCAATCAAACCACTTTCCTTCAATGGCCAATCAACCCAGGAATCCCTCTGTTTCTACCAGAAAAAGTACCCGCTCCAAAGCAAAACCCCTTTCTATGCCCCCAGAACAAGTAGACCTGGGGTCCAACCACTCTGAGGGTTTTTCTTTTTCACAGGGAGACTCTGATCACTATCAATTCTTAGGAGAAAAAGCCCTAGAAAAACGACCTATGGAAGACCCCTTGTTTCCTCTACCCCAAAGAAATCCAAAATTGATCTTTCTGTCTCTCTAGAATCTGACCTAAATTTCTGGGATTCTCCTAATAGGAATTTCTTCATTACTCTGAAGGACAAGCCCATTGCACATGGAAGGGTAGTCGACCTTGACGACATGGAAGCCCTAAATTGTAAGGTCAAAAACCTCTTTGTTCATTAAGTATAGGCTAAGTTCCTCTCTATTCCTCCGCCTAAGGTCTATGAACCCCTGGTAAAGATGTTTTATGCTAATCTCCGCTCCAGTAAACCTGATAGGTTGGAATCCTTAGTGTTAGGTAAGCACATTGTTCTTTATTGTGCCTTGTTTGATTCACTCTTTCAGTGTAGATGTTCTGGTTTTCCTATGCTTTTCAAAAACACGTGGCCCGATGATTTTGAAATTTCTTTTGACCAAGATAAATAGTGTATTGCTGAGTATCCCTTTGAATCCCTTCCCAACCAGTTAGGTCCCAGTGATGTTAGTTTTGAAACTCGAGTTCTGGCTCACATTGTAGCAACTACTCTGCTTCCCCGCACTGGTTCCTCTTCAACCTTCTCTCAAAGAGACACTTTCTTAGTATACTGTCTTGTTACCAAACTCAAAGTCAAGTTATCTTCCTGGGTCATTAATTTCATGATTGAAAGTACTGAAGATCCCACCAGTCTACCCTATGGCATGGCCATCACTCACATTCTAGAAGTTCATCAAATTTCCCTGTCCAACTATCCCTTTATCACTGTTTCAAAATCTTACAAATCTAGAGCCTTTGCAAGTATGGGATATATGAGTGTGAAGGGCTCCTGGGTTAAGAAGCACGAAGGGGAAGTAAAGCATGCTCCTATAGAGCCCAAACCTAAACCCTCTGTCTCTCATCCCAGCCTTGGTGATCCTGATCTTGTGAGAAGCTTCGCGCCATTGACACTCAACTCTCTAAAATAAAAAATCTCCTCACAGCCACTCAGTCTACTGTTGGTGACATTTATGCCATCTCCAAGGAAACCGAGTCTGATGTGTCGAAGATAAGAGTTGTTGTTCTCAGAGTTAGGGAGAATGTTGTCAAAGCTTTTAGGGAGATTCATGACAGGTTGGATGGAGTGAGCATCTCAGCCAATGCTAGCTTTGAACAATTGAAAGAGGCCATCTGCAACACTCTTACTTATTTTCTACATCGTTAATGTGGTTGTTTAAGATAATATTTTTGCTGTGCTATTTTTGGGTTGTTATCTCAGCCATTGGACGAATTCAATTTTTCTCTTACTTTAGCTTTTTTTTGGACTATAACTCTACCGTTTAATGCTATATATTCTGTCTAGTTCTTGGTTTGTTCCTTCTTTGCTGATGCCAAAAAGGGGGAGAAGAGTATATGTTGTATCTGTACAGGTATAGTTGACTGTGGCAAAAGTAGCATCCTCCATGGCAGGAATCGACTCCAACCATAGACAAGTCAACTGCATAAATTGAGGGGGAGTGCCATGAACCTGTCAACTGCATACATTGAGGGGGAGTAAAACACAGGGAAGTCAACTGGTGTTTATACATGTATATTATTTTGTCACCACCAAAAAGGGGGAGATTGTTAGATCTAATTTAATGATGCAAATAATATATCTGTGCAGGAAATCAATTAGAGAAGATCAAGGAATCAAGGAGCTACTGTGAGATTGCTGAAGTCAATCTGTATGCATCATTAAACTTAAGGCAAAGATTACGAATCAATCAGCAAAGATCATGGATAGCTGCAATGGAAAGAATCAAGCAAGCCTAAACTTAAGGCATCAATCAAGACTAGCACATTCAATCCGAAAGATTGAAGAAGTCAAAAAGCATCAAAGATTCTGTAAGAAGATTAGCTGCGCTGCTAATTTTGGAAGGACCAACAATCAAGGAGTAAACCCTCATCATCAACAACTGTAGAAGGAAAGTTGTCAATGTCCTCTCATCAAAGAAGAGCAATGGCAAGCAATCTTGGAAAGAATCAATCTCTTTCCAAGGATCAAATCTCTTGGGTTGTCAAGTCTCGTTAGCAAAAACAACCTTCACCAAAGTATTTATACTCAGCATCAAGCCTTAGTCACATATACTTTGATCGAACCAAAAATCCTTTCTTTATTCTACTGCAAACAAACATTGTAGTTCTCTAAGTCCTGCTGTGTAACAAGTCAGAGAAAAAAAAAAGTACAACACTGGTGAGGCATTGTATCAAAAGAAACGAGTGTTATAGGATTTGAGCTATCACGTCATTTCCATTGTACTCGAAGAAACGCATTTACTAAAGAGAACTCTCTTGAAACCCAAGTGGACTGGACTAGGATTCACATTGAATCTAAACCAGTATAAAATTCTGGTGTCTTTAATTCCTACACTTACTTTCTATATTTTATATTCTGCTATTATAACTATTAGGTTATTGCATCTAGTCGACTAATTGAAACACCAGTCAATTAATAGATATTAAGATTAAAAATATACAATTCACCTCTCCCCCCCCCTCTTGTACTTTCACTTGCTGGTAGAATGACCAGGAGTCCCTCTCCTCTCCAAACAAGGCAACCCTGGCAATGATAAGGTCATAGTCTTGGCATGACAATCCAATATAGCATGATAAGGAGATAACCAATCTATCCCCAAAATGATATCGAAATCCACTATGTCGAGAAGTAGGAGATCTACACGGGTCTCAAGACCCCCCAATAACAACCACGCAAGCATAATAAACACGATCTACCACAATAGAAGCACCCACCGGTGTAGACACATATATAGGAGCACTCAAAGCATCATGAGGCACAACCAGATAAGGGGCAAAATAAGATGATACATAAGAATATGTGGACCCTGGATCAAATAGAACTGAGGCATCTCTAGTGCAAACTGAAACTGTACCTGTGATAACTGCATCGGAGGCCTCAGCCTTAGGTCTGGCTGGAATAGCATAACATCAGGGCGGGGCCCCACCACTCTAAACTACATCCCTAGGACGGCCTCCTACTAGTTGGCCTCCACCTCTAGCTACCTGGCCTCCACCTTTAATGGCCTGACCTTCACCTCTAACACCTCGACTCCTACCTCTAGCTGGATGAGCGGGCAGTGGAACACCTAGTGTTGGAACCATAGCACGAGAACCTTGGTGGTGAGAACTGATCGAGGCTCGAGGGAAAAACCTAGCAATGTGCCTCGTATCGCCACAAGTATAGCAAGACTTGGGCTACTGAGACTGCTGACCCTAAAACTGACCTTGACGGCCTAGATAACCACCTTGAAAACTCTAGAGCGGAGGTGCACTGATAGGAGTTGGTGGTGCACTGTAGGGAAACTGATCAGAATATTGCATATGAGAACCACCGCCACCTAGAGCACCGTGAGAAGCTTGAAGTGCTGACTGAAATGGCCTAGGAGTCTACCAAAAGAATCCTTGCCTCCAGACGGGGCACCACTGAATCTGCCAGAATGACGAGGCCTCTAATTAGATCCCTGACCGCTCCCCTGAGCTAAAACCATCTCAACCTGCCTGTCCACATTAGGCGCATCCTGGAAAGAAATCTCGCTACTTGTCTCCTTAACCATCTGCAGTCTAATAGGCTGAGTGAGTCCCTCAATAAACCTCCTCACCCTCTCTCTATCTCGGTGGGGAGTATCAGAAGAGCATGAAGAGCTAAATCAATAAACCTCATCTCGTACTGGGTGACAGTCATAGAACCCTGTTGGAGACATTCTAACCGCCTGCGGTACTCCTCTCTCTGAGTGACGGGAAGAAACTTCTCGAGAAATAGCTGCGAGAATTGGTCCCAAGTGAGAGCTGGTGATCTAGCTGGTCTGGCCAAATAATAATCTCTCCACCATTTCTTGGCGGAACTTGACAGACGGAAAGCAGCAAAGTCGACCCCATTGGTCTCCACTATCCCCATGTTCCGAAGAACCTCATGACAGCTGTCTAAATAATCTTGGGGATCCTTTGAAGATGTACCACCATAAGTAGTAGTGAACAGCTTGGTGAACCTGTCCAACCTCTACAAAGCATCGGCAGACATAGCTGTTCCATCACCAGTTTGAGCTACTACACCCAGCTGAACTACTCCAACTGGTTGAGCTGCTGGAGTCTGAAACTAGGGAGCCATCTGCTCCGGAGTGCGGGTAGCGGGAGTCTGTGCTCCTCCCCCAGCCTGAGAGACGGTTGGTGCTACAGGAAGTAAGCCTGCCTGGATGACACTCTCCATAAGGACCACTAGACGGACCAGAGCATCCTGGAGTACCGGAGTAGCGATGAACCCCTCTAGGACCTGAGCTGGGCCCGCTGGAATTGTTTGTGTCGGAACCTCATCATCAAACTCTACTTGAGGCTCCATCGCTGGTTCTGCTACTCTGGGTCGAGCTTTGCCCCTACCTCGGCCTCTAGCACGGCCTCGGCCTCTAGCACGGCCTCGGCCTCTGTCCTTCGTGGGAGCTGCTGCTGGGGGCTCGGGCTGCTGATCAGCGGATGAAGAAGCACGTGTTCTCTCCATCTATGAAAGAAAAGAGTATAAGTTCAATTAGCATTGAGAAACCAAATTGCATGATAGAGAAGAATAGATGTGAAGTCATTCCTAAACTCTGTATCCTCTAAGGGATAAGCACAGACGTCTCTGTACCGATCCCTCAGACTCTACTAAGCTTGTCCGTGAATTGTGAGACCTAAGCAATCTAGAGCTCTAATACCAACTTGTCACAACCCGAATTGCCCACCGTCGGTACTATGATGGCGCCTAACATTAAGCCTGCTAGGCAAGCCAACATTATTGATTATTCACCCTTTTACCTTTATATTTAACAATTTACCAAATTAATGCAAGTATACAATGGAATTAAAAGTGTGGAAGAACAGAATTTAACATTTAAGCTAATACCAATACGAATCCATAATAATAATCCACCCAGAACTGGTGTCATAATCTCACAGACTATCTAAGAATACTATAAATAGGGTCTGAACAAAGAGAATACATGTTTGTCTCTGAAATAGAAAAGAACAAAAAGAAACAAGATAGGAAGGGGATGCCAAGGCCTGCGGATGCCTGCAGGACAACCTCGGGTCTCCGATGGACTGAAGGCAGCAACCCCTAGCTAAGGTCTGTATGCTCTAGTACCGGGATCTACACAAAATGGTGCAGAGTGTAGTATCAGTACAACCGACCCCATTTACTGAGTAAGTGTCGAGCCTAACCTCGGCGAAGTAGTGACAAGGCTAGGACACAACAAACAACATAACCTGCAGTTAAACAGTATCTAACAGAATAACAGTAATAGAAGCAAATCAAAAGTAACAGGGAGTGATAACATGCTATGGGGGAATACCAACATAAAAAATCACAGTAATAATGAAATAAAATAATTAAGGCACTTGAACCGATAATAACAAGAAATCATAACAAACTGGCAATAAGTGCACGGCATCATCCTTCGTGCTTTTACTCTCAATCCTCACCATGCAATCAATAATGAAAATGTGCACGACATCACCCTTTGTGCTTTATCTCTCTTCCTCACCATATAAATATTAGAAATGTGCACGGCATCACCCTTTGTTCTTTATCTCTCTTCCTCACCATATGCATCAATATCAATATAAATGTAGACGGCATCACCCTTCGTGTTTTATCATTTTTTCCTTACCATATGCATAAGTAAGAATGTGCACGGCATCATCCTTCGTGCTTTATCACTCTTTTCTCACCCAAACAATAGCAACGACAACATCTCGGCGAGGGAATCAATAATAAGAATAAATACATCCCCGCAAGGGAATCAACAATAAGAATTAAATACGTCTCGGCAAGGGAATCAGCTATAACCAAACTTGTAACAATTAACTTCACAAATGAACCTCAACTGGAGCCAATGCTCAACAATAAACAAATACCAAGAAGATAATCATAAGTCTTGCTCAACATGGATAATCAACAATTTAGGCATTTGTAGTACTTATTAAGAATCACAACGATCACAATTTAAGACTCACGGACATGCTTAACACCAACGTATAGATACTCGTCACCACACATATACATCATACACTACACTAACACATAGCAAATAAGGCATAATACCTATTCCCTCAAGCTAAGGTTAGACCAAACACTTACCTCGATTCCACGGCCACGAATCAAGCCTCAACTATCGCTTTCCCTTTTGATTCCAGTTCTAATTCAACTGTATCTGACCAATATTAACTTATTAACATCAATAAATGCTAAAGAACTCATACCCAATGCTTAATTATATAGCTTTCCCAACATTTTCCCCCAAAACCCAAAAATCGACCCCGGGCCCGCTTGGTCAAAACTCGAGGTTCGGACGAAAACCCGAATACCCATTCACCCACGAGCCCAAATATGCAACTAGTTTCGGAATCCGACCCCAATCGAGGTCTAAATCCCTAAATTTGTAAAATCCCCAATTCTCCTAAAATCCCTAATTTCTACCCTTGAAGAACAAGATTTAGGCCTAGAAATCTAATGGGTGTTGATGAAAACTGAAGGAAATAGTTGGAGAACACATACCTATGTCTGATTCTATGGAAGGAGATATGAAAATATGGATTATTTCCCATTCTGGTTCTATTTTAAGTGTTGGGCGACAGTGTTCATCGCATTCACGAAGAGCTGCCATCTGAGGACTTACGAGATCGTAGGAAAAGCGAAGGCTTAACCCAAACCTGCCTTCGTGTTCACGATAAAGGGGTCGCGTTTGCGTAGGTTTCCCTAGGTTCCCTGACCAGCCCATCCTAAAGCTACGCGTTTGCAGTTGACCGGTCACGTTCGCGTAGAGCAGTCCCCCCAATGATCTGCGTTCACGACCTTGGTCTCACGTTCGAATAGGGTAAAATCCTCCCCAGCCCAGTTTCCCCATCGCGATCACGAGAGTGACTACGCGATCGCGAAGCATAGTGCCACAAACACCAGATACAGCAACTATACCAGATTTTTCTAAGTCAAAAATACCCCGAAGCCTACTTGAAACTCACCCGAGCCCTTGGGGCTCCAAACCAAACATGCACACAACCCTAAATATATCATAAGGACTTGCTCGTGCAATTAAATTGCCAAAGTAACACCTAGAACTACAAGTTTAGCATCAAAATCAAAGAAAAAATCTCAAGAACTCTTAAGTTCAAATTTTACATCCGAGGGTCCGATTCACGTCATATGAATTATGTTTCTTAGAAAATTTTACAGGCACAGCTTAAATACCATATTAAACATGTACCGGGCTCCAAAACCAAAATACGGGCCTGGTACCATCAAATTCAAACATTTTTAAATTTCCAAAACTCTTATGTTTTTTCAGTTAAACAATTTCTTTCAAAAATTCATTTCTCGGGCTAGGGACCTCGGAATTCATTTTCGGGCATACTCCCAACTCTCATATTTTCCTACGGACCCTCCGCGACCATCGAATCACAGTTTCGGGTCCGTTTATCCAGAATGTTGACCTAAGTCAACTTAAATTAAATTTTAAAGGCAAAATTAGCATTTTCCTCAAATTTTCAAATAAAAGCTTTTCGGATTTACGCCCGGACAATGCACGCAAATTGAGGTGAGACAAAAGGAGATTTTTAAGGCCATAGAATATAGAATTGACTTTTAAATCAAGTAAGGTCATCACACATGATCACTTTGAATTGTTGTAATAAGATACCCTTTTTCTCTTTCGACTCTTTTACAGAACATCTCAAAAAATTTCAAAGTTTCATCTTAGTGAGATAGAAAAATCACCCAATTAAAGCGTGAGTAATCATCAACAATAACAAAAGCATATCGTTTTCCTCCTATGCTAGCAGTTCTAGTATGTCCAAATAAGTCCATATGAACCAATTACAAAGGCTATGAAGTAGATACAATATTTTTGTTTTTGAAAGAGTTTCTGGTTTATTTACCAATCTGACATGCATCACATATATGATTTCTAGAGAAATTGAATTTATGTAAACCAACTAAATCATGCTTGGAAGGTTTCTCTATCAGATGCATGCTTGCATGAGCAAGTTTCTTATGCCATGACCATGGATCATCATATATGGATGTTAAACAAATATGACCATCTATATTTTCAAATCCAACAAGAATATAGACATTTCCATACCTTTTTCTTTGGAGAATTATTTTACTTGTCTCACTTCAATAGCACAACCCGTTTTCTTGAACTTTACTTCATACCCTGAGTCGCATAGCTGACTTATACTCAGAATATTGTAGTTAAGTCTGTCAATAAGATAAACCTCAGTGATATCACAGTCATTATTGAAATAAACTATTCCGGTACCGACTATTTTTCCTTTTGAGTCATCACCAAATTTGGCACTTCCTTCATCTATTTTTGTAACTTCTTTAAACAGGTTTTTGTCACCTGTCATGTGACTGGAACACGCAATATCTGAGTACTATTTTGCTTTGCGACTCCTTCTGTGGTATTCCTACAAAATATAATTATCACTTCCTTTTAGGTACCCAAGCTTTCTTGGGTCCTTGTTGGTTAGTATTACTAGACTTAGGATTGTTTTGGGTTTCCAAACCCACTTTTGTTACAGTAATGACACGTAGGTCCTGATCATATTTGGATCTTCCATTTGTTTTAGTACTAGTGGACTCTGTTCTGACTGGTCCTTCTCCAATTGACTTGTAAGTTGCCTGGTTCGACTTGACAGAACTATGACTGGTGGATTCACACATGCCATTGAGTTGCATTTGCAATTCCAGAAACTCTTCTTGAAGTACTTCTTTTTCAATTTCGCATACTTCAAGCTTGAGTTTCCAGTCTTTCTTTTCTCTGTTGAGTCTCTTTAGTTCATTCATCATTTTTTGTGACTCTTTCAAAGTAAGGTCAAGAATATCATGCAATTCATTACATCTTCCACAATTATAAAATGTTACCTCGCTTGTTTCACCTCGTGCCGTGAAGCAGTTCTCATTGTCATCTTTTCACTCATCATCTGAAGTGTCCTCATCTGTCCAGCACCCTAGAGTTTGTTCATATCATTTTCCAAAATTGTCATGAAGCATAAATTTGCTATCTCTTCGTGTTCTGAATTGTCTTCATCACTGTAGCTTCCAAATGATTTTTTCTTGTTAAAACCTCTGGAAAACTTTCTTTTAAGATCAAGACATTCATCTTGAACATGCCCAAATCTTCTACACTCAGAGCATTTACCATCATTTTTGTCTTGTTTGTTATAATGCCTAGTTCGCCTAGGTGGTATCCTGCCTCTTCTTGTATTCCTATATCTCCTCATTAAACCATCTATGTTCCTTGATACCATGGCAATTTCTTCTTGAAGAGCTTCAGGGTCGTCAACAATATCATTGTTTGCTCTTTCAGTTGTAGCCTTGAAAGCAACTATTTTCTTCTTTTCTTCCTGGCTTGTTTTCTTGAGATGAGTTTTCTCGAAAGCTATAAGTTCTTCTCGAAGTTCATCATATGATAATTTGTTCAAATCATGTGATTCAAGTGTAACCACTTTTGTCTGCCAAGTGGTAGGTAGACCTCTCAGAATTTTCCTAACTTGATCATTAATTGAGTATGGTTTGCCAAAACCTTTTAGATCACTAATGATTTTGTTGAATCTGGCAAACATCTCTTCAATGGATTCTTCTTCCTTCATCTGGAAAAGTTCGTAGTCATGAACCAACATGTTGATGGGTTTCTTTCACTTTACTGGTTCCTTTATATGTAACTTCAAGTTCATCTTTCTTTGGATGTATCATGATAACTAGGGATTTTGACGCATTTTATACTCCTTCTTGCTTATGCTTTGATTAGAAATTCACACAAAATAGTCCCAAAAGGCTCACAAGTTGTGCTTGATTGCAGGTTTGCTCAACAAAGTGACAAAATGTCAAAGATCAGCTCAAAAAGAGTGAAACTTGCACAAGTGCCAAAGACAAGACAAACTCAGGCAAAACAAGCCCAGTGTGGCCGCACACCACTTTGTGCGATCCGCACTAGGAGATTCAGAGAGCATGATTTCTAGGCTAAGAGGCAGTGCGGCCGCACTAGGTTTTGTGCAGTCTGCACTGAAGGCAATGCAGCCGCACTACCATTTTGTGCGGTCCGCAGTCCATTTTGTGCGGACCGCACTAGAAGCCTCCACAGCCGCAGTCCAGTCTGTACGGTTCGCGGAGCCCGAGTTCAGAGAACCAGATCTTCAATTTCAGAGCCCTAGTGCGGCCGCACACCATTTTGTGCGGTCCACACTAACCCCGCAAGGGCATTTTTGTTTAGATTTTTTAGCTTAGTATAAATAGATTCTTTTTCCATTTTTAGGGTATCAGATAGTTTGTGGGAACGACTCTTGTAGCCATTTTGGGAAATTTTATCTACTTTTCATCATTGAATCTTGTTATTTAGCTTAGCAATTAATTAATATGAGTTGTTCTTCATCTATTTTTGTTTTTCTTCTTCAATTATGAGTAGTTAGACCCATAAGCTAGGGTTGTGGCTCAACACTAGTGTGGGTAATTGATGGGTCTTGTATTTTAGGGCTAAATTGACGATGGGTGTTTGATATTTGGGCCAATTCATGGTTAATTGCTGAATTAGTGGTTGCAAACACTAGTTTGTGTTTAGTTGACTAGGGCTCTTCTTGAGAAAGAGAGCCTAAGTCTCTAAAATTGATCCAACAAGGAATTGGGGCGTACTCAAGAGATTGATAGCCTCAATTAAAGAGTTAAACCTCGAGCGAGTAATACCCGACTTGAACCCTAAGTTGCTTGTGTAAATTTGCATACTTAGTTGGTCTTGAGAAAGCCAATTGGACAAAATCATTTGAACCACCGAGAGGTGTAGAGTGGGTAAAGTAGTGCAATGGTTATATCATACTCCCCAACATTTCAATTGTGCCTTAGACTCAAGTACCCGTCAATTGACCACCTAGGCTGATGTCACTACTCTAGTTCCCTTTATACCATTTGAATTACCCTTTTAGCTTATATCTTAGCTTAATCTAGTTGCAATTATAATTTGTAGTTTGATAAAAGTAAAATTATAAAGAAAACCCCCAAAAATGATTAGAAGTGTAATTTGGAACACTTACGCAATCCTAAGCTAAATAGACACTCAATTCCAATTCTAGCTCTCTGTGAATATCAATTCCGACCCAAAATCGAGTAAAAAATGCTCCGACTCTCTCTCGATACATAATTAGTAGTGCGGAGTAGGCTGTGATCATATCACAACTAGAGATTTTCTCATATTCTTCACCACTTATAGCATTATAAAGCAAATTCCTTGCTTTAGTATTAACTTAAACAACTGCCATTTGTTCATCTGTGTATTCATCTATATCTTCAGGATCAGCAGGCTATTGAGCAGCAGACGACAGGGGGTAGTTTCCCTTTTTGAAAACTCGCCAGACCTTGACACCATAAGACCGCGTGTATATTTCCAT
Organism: Nicotiana sylvestris; assembly: GCF_000393655.2. Lineage (NCBI taxonomy): Eukaryota > Viridiplantae > Streptophyta > Magnoliopsida > Solanales > Solanaceae > Nicotiana > Nicotiana sylvestris. The sequence goes on from NC_091058.1 coordinate 19,459,158, forward strand.
ACACACTTTCCAATGAGAGAAATGTTGTCCATTGAAATACGGTGGTCTCACTTGCGATGTCCCTTCTTGGAAGAGTGCTCCGACAATAACTTGATTTACCAAGATCTTTTCTTACAAGATTTTAAGCAAAAGAAAATGTGAGCCTTGCTCTGATACCAATTGAAAGTACAAGGGGGGGATGAATTGCTTACTGTTAACAACTTTTATCAGTAGTTGACTAGATCAACAATTAGTCGACTTGAGGTATGGATAAGATAATAATAATAAATGCAGAATTTAAATGCAAGAATTAAAGACACCGAGATTTTTATACTGGTTCAGACTCAATGTGAATCCTAGTTCAGTCCCCTTGGGTTGCAAGGGTGTTCTCTTTCAGTGATCGTTGTTTGCGAGTACAGATTGAATGGGCATAGCTTTACACAAACTTAGTCTCTATGTATCTCTTCTCTTTTCTTGATATATTGTCTCACCAGTGTTTATCTCTTTTCCTTCTCTCACTTAGTTACACAACAGATCTAATGAAACTACATGCTTGTTTGGAGTAGAACAAAAGGAGGGTAGATGGTTCGATCAAAGTATGTGTCTCCAAGTCTTAAGGTCGCGTATAAATACTTTGTAGGAGACCGTTGAAACTGAAGAGATTTGATCCTTAGAAGAAACTTATTCTTTCCAAGAATAAGGTCAATTCCCGTTACTATTTCTTGATGTGTGGACTTTGACAACTTTCCATCTTTAACTCTTGGTAGTTCTAGATTTGCTCATTAAATCTGGGTCCTTCTAGTAATAGCTTCTGATTGATTATCTTGCCTAATTTTCAGTGCTTCTTTTCCTTTTTGACATTGATTCCTTTCCTTTGATTATTTCAATCAATCCTTTGAATGCTTCAATCAATCTCTAATTGATTTCTTCCTTCAGTTTTGATTGTTTCTCTTTTTGCACTTCGATCTTGGTTGATTTTTGAGTCCTTACACCAAAAGAAATTATATTATTTTTCATCATTAAAATTAAAACCTAACAACACAGTCTCTCGAAGCAGTGCTGAAGCTGAATACAGGAGTATGGCATCTGCAGTAGCTGAGATAATGTGGTTGAGAGGATTGTTTGCTGAACTAGTGAAAGTACCGGGGGTGAATTATGGTCTATTGAAAATTAGTCAACTAACGATGAATTTAGTTGACTAGATTGAGATCAGAATGTAAAATAATAATAAATGGAAAGAGAATGACATATTTTATACTGGTTCGGTACCAGTGTGGTACTTACATCCAGTTTCCCTTGGGTCACAAGGGTTCCCTTTAGATCTTGAAAGCATTATAATACATATGGTTTTGATTCATTCACCACCAACGAAGTACAACAACAATGAATTTCGAATAGTGATGCAACTCTCTTTTGTATTCTAACTCTTCATATTTTTTGAGACACTGTAAACTAAGGATTATAGTATTTAGGCTAAGAAGTAGAGAGACTTAGAAATAATGTGTGTAGTTGCACAAGTCTTCCATTTGATCTTAGCAAACTTCTCATAGGATAAGAAAGAGTCGTTGAGCCTTGACCAAAAATAGAGGGACGAGATCTTTAAAAGGATTTGACCCAAGGGGTGCCTCTTCAATTTATTTTTGAATACCCATTTAGTTCCAATGATGGAGGGGTTTGAAGGTCTTGGAACCAATTCCCATACTTTATTTCTTTCAAATTTATCTAGTTCCTCTTTCATATCACTTATCCAGTGAGTATCTTTCAGATCTTCATCCACTTTCTTTGGCTCAAGTTGAGAAATAAGAGCTACATGATATTTGTTCTTTTGAGATCTTCTTGTAGTGATTCCTTCTTGTGTATCTCCTATAATGAATTTGTGAGGATAGCCGGGTTTGCTTTTCCATTCATTTGGAGTGTTTGAGGGAGAATCTTTTTCTGCATTAGTCGACTGATCTGTTTGAGATGGTTCGTGAATTTCTACAGACTCTTCAGCTGGTTGAGTTTGCTGATTAGCTGACTTACTTTGATGATCCTTTCCTGTAATGCTAGATTTAGGGACAAAGGGAATTTCCTCATCTTCAGGGAAGTTTTTCATTCCTTGGGCGAGTGTATCAACAAAAACAATATGAATTGATTCTTCAATGCAAAGCGTTCTTCTATTATAAACTCTATATGCTCTACTTGAAGGAGAGTAACCAAGAAATATACCTTCATCACTTTTAAGATCGAACTTACCCAAATTGTCCTTCCATTGTTGTGAATAAAGCATTTGCATCCAAAAGGGTGAAAATAGCTAATATTGGGTTGCTTACCATTCCACAGTTCATACGGTGTCTTTTTGAGGATTGGTCGAATCAGACACCTATTGATGATATGGCATGTTGTGCTTACTGTTTCTGCCTAAAAATGGTGAGGTAGAGAGTTTTTCACAATCATTGTTCTTGCCATGTCCTGTAGGGTTCTATTTTTATGCTCTACTACTCCATTTTGTTACGGAGATCTTGGTGAAGAGAAGTTGTGAGAGATTCCTTGATCATTGCAAAAGTTTTCAAAAGCCCTGCTTTCAAATTCTCCTCCATGGTCACTTTTGATAGAAGAGATGTAGTAATCCTTTTCTTGTTGAACCTTATTACAGAAAACTTCAAAATTCTTTAGAGCATCATCTTTATGACTTAAAAATATAACCCAGGTAAATTTAGATAAATCATCCACAATAACAAAAGTATATTTCCTACCACCTATGCTAGCAGTTCTAGTTGGACCAAATAAATCCATATGAAATAGTTGGAGAGGTTTTGAGGTGGAAACAAAATTCTTGATTTTGAAAGATGAGCGAGTTTGTTTTCCTAGTTGACATGCATCACAAATATGATCATTTGAAAAATCTAGTTTTGGAAGTCCAATAATGAGATCATGTTTGGAAAGCTTTTGAATAGTATGCATGCTGGCATGACCAAATTTTCTATGCCAGACCCAGGGATCATCAGTTATGGAAGCAGGACAAATTTGATCCCCAAGATTATCTAAGTTGCTAATAGTGTAGAAATTTCTATCTCTATTACCTGAAAGAATGACTTTACCTGATTCATCTTCTATAAACAAACCATGTTTCTTAAAACGAACCTCGTAATCATTGTCACATAGTTGACTAATACTGAGAAGATTGTAGCTGAGTTCATCAATCAGGTGGACTTCATCTATATCATATGTTGAGCTCAGAGGGACTTTACCAACACCAATTACATTTTCTTTGGATTTGTCTCCAAATGTGATCATTCCTCCATCTGGTTTGGTGACTATCTTGAATAATTATTTGTCACCAATCATATGTCTCGAACACGCGCTGTCGAGATACCATTTTCCTTTTCGATTCTTCTCACTACAACAAATTTGATTATTAATGATGAATTATTTTGTCACCTATGATTCACTTTTCGGCACCAAAGATTTTTGTGACGAAATTTTTTTTTGTCAATCTTTATTCTCTAAAACACCATCACTAATAACATATAAAGGCAACTTTGTGTTTCGTTGACAAATAATGAAATATTAAATACGAAATTCTTTTTTGTCCCCAAATACGTAATATTTATGACAAATTTATTTGTCATAAAAAGTACAAAAAAATCGTACTTAATAGTATGATTTCGTCACTAAAAAGTGCATTAATGTCGACGAAACTGCCTCGTCTCTAAAAATTTAGTTTAATTACTGACGACGTCAAATGTCTCTAAAGCTATGTTTTGTCATTAAAGACTACCTTTTATCTACAAAAAACGTATTTCGTCCCTAAATATATAATTGGTGACAATTATAATTTTGTAGTTAAAACTACCATCTCGTCACTAAAAAGAATATTTTTATCGACAAAACAAAGTTGTCACTATAAGTTATCATAATTAGTGACAATTACAATTGTCAAAAAATACAAAATTGATTCGTAGTCAATAAAAAGATGATTTTGGGACGTAAATTATTTTGTCACTTACTATATTGAATTTATGACAAACTTAATTTGTTTAGTGACGAAAATGTGATATTCTTAAAAACTATACAAAAGTGAACTTTTTTGTCACTAATAACAAATGTTTGATGACGTTTATATTCGTATTTGTTTTAGAATGAAGTTATACGAATTTGAAATAACATAATAAAACAATCAAGGTAATAACATAAAAATAAAAACAATCAAAGGTAATAACAAAAATATTCACCATTGATCATAACTAATATTAAAAATAGTTTGAAATAAAAGCTCCTTAAATTAAAAGAAACATAGTTAAAGTAAATATGTTCAACATAAAAGTCTAACTGAGAAATATTACTCCTAAACTAGGAGTGAGAAGTGGAGGAATGCAGTGAAACTTCACTTGCAATTAGTCTTGATCCAATAGTTTCCTACATATACCTGTATAAAAGATAGAGAAAAAATTATGATTTAAGTTAATATTTTATGGTATCATGGTATAAATAAAATATAATTGGTATAAACTACAACTTCTTGTTAGACGACTGGTGAAACAAATAATTGAATTGTGATACAAATAAATAAAAATGAGAAAAAAATTAAATAGTGTGAAGTTTAGTGTACCCAAAGTTGATAATCTGGTGGGGCTCAATCTTCGTTGTATCATTAAAAAAAATATTCGAACCTAGATGCTAAAAGAATTATAATTGAATTTATCATTTAAAGATGTAGTACTTCTAACCTTGATGGTGATGAGCCAATAAAATGACGCTTCATTTGGTTTAATATTTCCTCTTGGCATGCCCTTAGAGTACCCAGCTCAGAAGTTAATGTTTTTATCTGTATCTGCTAATTTGCTACCTCAGTTTCAGCTACATTCAAACGTTCTTGTAAACCATGTTGGGCAGTAGCAGCATCCTCTTTTGCCCTCCTAAAAGCATCCTCTAATTCTGTTGTCCTTCTTTTTGTTGTTGTAGTTGTATTAGGCTTTGGACCATAGCCAATGCCTTTAATATATCCCGACCTTGTACCAAGTATATTATCAACAATTTCATCAATAGTCATTGGATTCTCTTCAGAAATAGACCGAGCTCTCAAATCTCTCATTTTGTTCTACATAATAATATTACATCAGTTAAATTAATTATAAAATAGAATGAATACATGTGACATATTACTAAAATATTACTTACGTAGTTAGTCTCAACCTCTGGAGATGACCATCCTTTTTCACTCGAGTAATAGGTACTTTTGTAGAACTCAATCCTATTTGGCTCTACTCCTTCATGTTCTTTCACACCCTACACAATATGAAAATGATATGAAATATTACTAAAATATCATCTTAGTAAAGAATGTGTAGGGTGATTGAACCTCAACCATATTGACATGATTAGATTACAGGTTCAACAAAAGGTAGTGAATGTATGTGGACCAAAGCTTTTTACCTATACCAACTCCTATCAAAGCAGCCATTTTTGAGAGTTTTGTGAGACATAACATTGCAGAGTCAGAAATTGATGTGACAAGTAACATTAGACAGCTAATAGAGAGTAGTTATGTCTTCCCAACTAACAACAAGACAGAATTTTTATATGCTGACTGCCCTTTTATACAAAAATAAACTCAGAGAAAGGAAACAAATAAAGATTTTATATCAGAAAGTTCAATATATTTTAAGAGCCTTAAAATACTATTACTAACAGTTGTTGTAGAATACATGACGTATACATAGAACTGGTTTTCCTTGTTATTAAGGTCCTAGATGTGATACTAATATTTGATAATTAAAAGTTTAACTAAAGCATGCTGACAAAGATTTAAAGAAAAGTAAAGAGATACGAAAGAAACAAGTTGCACAGAAACGTCCCCACCTCTCAATTACCAATTCACCATGACTTTGCTCACTATAAATTACATCTCAAACTTAGAAATAACTAAATAGGCTTCAATGTTTCACGACAGACTCTCCTTGATTCTTGGGACCCTTTCTCATATTCCTGTGGTCCAAACATTGATCCAAAGTCGAATATGTAACTCCACCAAAGACCCTAAACACACATCTAACTATCTAAGTTATTCTTAATACAAAAGGAGTTCAATCAAACATCCTAAATGCAGCCTTTCTAGTTCATTTCATATTGTCGACAACTTAAACCAGACAAAGAAGGAAAAAGAGCAGTGATTCAGATCTTTGTTGACTTTAATAGAAGCGCGACTTTCTTACATGGGCAATTGGAGGGCATGATATCTAGATGACTGTATAACATATACAAACAGATTAAAACTTCTTATTTATGAATAGGTTTGGTGGCTGGTTGTGAAAATATTTACACATATGAGGCAAGGTTAGTTTTAAAGAGTCAAGTACTACACATTAAGCATGTTCTCTATTTTTTATACAAATGATAAGTTTCTCCCATTTTAGCAATTCTCATCCCACATATCTGACTTTCTAATGTAGGCAGGGATCATAGAACTCAAGCAAAAAAAAGCAAATAGAAAGGAAGAGGAAGAACTGACACAGAATGCTTTCCGAGTTCGAAAAACTCAAACATAAATAAAATAAAAATAACTTCTTTACATAGAAGATATGCCTTCCGTATGAGAAGAGATCAGATATTAACTAAATCGGTGGATTTTAGACTCGACCTTGTAACCGATGGTTTTAATCCATTTGATAACATGAGCACAACTTATAGTATGTGGCCAGTCATTCTAGTTCCTTATAATCTTCATCCTTGGAAATGTTTAAAGGGTCCATTTATGTTAATGTCATTGCTTATTCCGGGTCCTCAAGCACTAGGAAAGGATGTTGATGTTTATTTGCGTCCTTCGGTTGATGAATTGAATGAGTTATGGAGTGAAGGTGTAGATACATCTGATGCATCAACAGGGGAGTCCTTCAAGATGCATGCTGCTGTTATATGGACCATAAATGATTTTCCAACTTATGGTAAGTTCTTAAACTCCTTACTGTCCAAGATGTCTAAATAATTGTTAAATAGAAGATTTTGTATAAGTTTTACTAGTATACTATTTGTAAGTAATTTTTGTATATTTTAGGAATATAAACTAATGTGCACAAATATTATTTCATATGGATTAGGTAATTTATCTAGATGGAGTACTAAGGGATACATGGCATGTCCTACTTGCAATAAAAATGCACCTTCACACAAGTTAAGAAGTAAAATCTGTTACATGGATCATCGCTGGTATCTTGACCCTAAGCACACATGGAGAAGAAGCAAAAATTTTGATGGTAAGATAGAAAAAAGATTGAAACCAAAAGAGCTCTCAGGAGATGATGTCTTACAACAATTGGATTTTCTTAGTACTAATAGACCAGGAAAACACCCTAATAATAAGAAAAGAAAACGTCTTCCTGAAGAGTTGAATTGGGTGAGGAGAAGTATTTTATTTGAGTTGCCATATTGGAAGAGCTTGAAGTTGCGACACAATTTAGATATCATGCACATAGAAAAGAACATTTGCGAGAATATTTTGGGGACAATACTGAGTATTGAAGGGAAAACTAAGGACACATATAAAGCAAGACAAGATCTTAAGGATATGAACATAAGAAAAGAACTATGGTTACAAGATAATGGTTCTAGTTATACAATGCCAGCTGCTTGTTATAATATGTCAAAAAGTGAAAAAAAGGAGTTCTATAAATTTTTAAAATCAGTTAAATTTCCTGATGGTTATGCTTCAAATATCTCACGGCGTGTAAATGAGGATGATGATAAGATAACTGGACTCAAAAGTCATGACCATCAAGTTTTAATTCAATGACTGCTGCCTATTGCTATTCGTGGATTTGTACATAAAGATGTCTCTTCAGCATTGATTGAGTTAGGCGATTTCTTTCAACGATTATGTTGCAAGACTTTGAGAAAAAGATGACTTAGAACAACTAGAAAAGGATATAACTTTAATATTGTGTAAGCTTGAGATGATCTTTCCATCAGCTTTCTTTGATGTTATGGTACATTTGGCTGTGCATTTACCACGAGAGGCTATGTATGGGGGACCAGTACAATATCGTTGGATGTACAAAATTGAAAGATTTTTGTGCAATCTTAAGCGTTATGTCCGAAACAAGGCACGACCAAAAGGTTCTATTGCAGAAGGCTATCTTATTGATGAATGTTTGACATTTTGCTCTATGTATCTTACTGGCATCGAAACTAGATTTAATCGTGAAGATCGAAATAATGATGGATCTAGTAACAAAGATGAAGTTATTCTGGACATATTCTCAAAGAGTGTTAGACCATTTAGATATGGAAACTATGATATCATACCAAAGAAAGATTTCGATATGGCTCGGTGGTATGTGTTGAATAATTGCGAAGAAGTAGAACCTTTTCTTCGGTATGTTATTTTTCTCTCTATTGTTATTTTACTGTTTTACATAATTTATAAGTAATTTATTTTGCATACAGGGAGCATAAAGAAGAGTTGATGAAGCAAGCTGTTGCGAATACAGAAGAGAAACATAGAGAACAATTTCCTTTATGGTTCAAAAGGAAAGTAAGTAACTTTTTAAGATAAGAATCATCTTAATGTGTTTAAATTCTAATTTGTTTTCCTCTTTACTAATTAAAAGTAATATTTTTTTCATTGTAGATTATGCAATTATATAATAAGGAAAAGTCTGTGTCTATCAATCAGTTATATCTTTTGGCAATAGGACCTGATGTGCGTGGAAGAACATATAATGGGTGTACTGTAAATGGTGTTAGGTACCATATTCAAAGACGCGATGAACTACATAAAAGTCAAAATTGCAGTCTAGTTGTTGAAGGCTATCACGAAAATGACGTGATTGATTTTTATGATATTATAACTGACATGATTGAGTTAGAGTATCTTAATGGCAATCCAGTTCTGCTATTTAAAATGCAAGTGGTTTGATCTTCGCAAGAAGACAGGGATGCAAAAAGATAAAAAATTTACGAGCATCAATGTTAATAGATTTTGGTATGAACATGATTCTTTTGTACTAGCTACTCAAGCAAGGCAAGTATTTTATATTGATGATCCGAAATTGGGAGAAAATTGGCGAATTGTCCTAAAATTTCAAGATAGACACTTATATGATGTGCCAGAGATGCAAAACTCAGAGCCAGGAAATAGCGAAACAAATGATGAAGTATATCAAGATGTTTCACTTGAAAGTAATTCAATTGTAAATGATACGGATAATATGTTGAGTCAACTACATAGAGATGATGTTGATTCGGTTACCCTAGATGCAGTTGTAATTGAATTGAAGGCTCAGACAGAACATGAAGTTGGTTATGGCGAAGAAAATTCTGATTAAGAGGATGAAACAATGGTAGAGTACATCAGTGATCATGAGGAGAATGAGGGGAATGAAGGTAATAATAGTACTAATGACGATGAAGTCGATATCACAGATGATGATGACGACATTGGTTTTATGATGTAACCTCATAATAGTAAGGTCAGTAACCTGCTGGGTATGCATCTTTTTTTAATATATTATGTTGGCGATAGGGAGAATGAGAGGTTTTAAATAATTAGGTCATTTATAGATGTCTTGAGGTAATATCCGCCTGTGTAGGTCTTTCTGTCCTCTGTTTATCCAAGGCTTGTTGCTTTTCACAAGCTCCATGTAGTGCAGCAAACCAAAGATAATAAGAGTGTTGTTCCATTAAACAGCTAAATAATAGTATATATATTACCTTGTCCTCAGCTGCTAGAATTACTAGTTGGCCATCTCCAGTTGGCTTTTTGCTCCCTGAAACTGGAGCTTCAACAAAACAACCACCCTTTGATGTAATGGCATGTAATCATTCACTATTAGTATTTCACTTCAACTTACTAATTCTTTGTTGTTCTAATATGTGCAGTATTCATCATAAACTTGATTCTGATAGTACACTGCTTCAGCTCTAGTGTAAAACAAGTCAATAATTAATATTCCCACATGCAATTTTAACCTCACTAATCTTTGAAGAAGTATCAGCATCAACGGTTGACATGTCTATATACCCCTTCCCACCACATATATGCTCAAGAGCACCATCTTATCAGGCTCTTAAGATTTCAAAGACAAATTACCCCTGCTTTAGTTGAACCTGGTCAATGATGGAATTTTGTCCAGACCAACAGATCGATTTTCTGTTGAGCTTTCTACTGCACATTGTTCAATGACCACTACAACCTTCTCATGGTATATAACACCACCTGTTCGTCTTTGGATGCATGATGGTACAGCAACGTAAATAACTAGATGATTCCAGCTGCTTGAAACTTGAAAGTCTTCAAGCCAGTCATGATCCTAATGAGCACATCTACTACAGTCAATATGACCTCTACCTTTGTTTTTTGCCAAAAAGGGATTGTAGTTTTCCACGAGATGTTTATAAATTGATCCTTTAGTACAACCAATTGGATATTCCTATTTTCTGGTAATTCTTTTTACTAAAAATTACTAGGAACCTCAGACCTCTTGAGCCGGGGTCTTTCGGAAACAGCCTCTCTATTTCTTCGGGGTAGGGGTAAAGTCTGCGTACACACTACCCTCCCAAGACCCCACTAGTGGGACTTCACTATGTGGTTGTTGTTGTTGTTGTTGTTGTTGTTATAGATGTCTTAAGGTAATATCCGCCTATGTAGGTCTCTCTGTTCCTATCTAAATAATATGAAATTTTGTATCAGCAAGTGTTCCTTGGGTTCTATTAAATTTTAATATGGTTTTTTGGTTTTATATTTTCTAAAGTTAGATATGGCAATTGAATCAAAATGAGTATAGTTTTAATTTGATTTCTTTCATTTGTAGGTGATATAGACTTCATAATAGAACTTTATAAAATGGGATTCAAGTTTCTCGAACTTGATAATTTTTCAAGATGGTTGCTTCAGTCATAAGGTTAATTAGCCCTAAAGTAACTTTTTGTATCATATATGAACAAAACTATATCTTTTAGTTTTTTTACTATGAATCTTTTTTTGTCACCAATAATTGTACTATTCAACTACAAAATTCAAGTCGTAGCCATTTAAAAATCATATTTTTTCGTGACAAAAAAATTGTTGTGACTAAATTGTACGTTAAACAGAGACAACTAAATAATTGTCACTAATTGTTTACACTATTAGTGACAAAAACTAATGTCATAATAAACTAGAAACTTTTGTAGCTAAAGTTTACCATGTTTAATTACAAATTTTATTTTGTCACTATTGTAATAACGCATTTTTTGTGACGAAATTTTTTCGTGTCCAAAGCTTTACCAATTTTAAGACAAATTATTATCTATCACAAATTGGATACATCATTAGTGACAAAATAATATGTCACCAATTGTATAAAATTCGTGGCTAATGCTATTAAATAATGACGCCAAGTTATTTTTTGGTGGAAAACTTTAGTGGACAAAACTTTTGCTATGAAATTTTATGTTTCATCACTAAAAGTATGCGGATTATGTATCTAAACACGAAACATAATTTTCGTCACGAAAAGTGAATAATTAGTGACGAATTTTGTGTCGTGGCTAAAAATTTTGTAGCTAAATATCACATTTGTTGTAGTGTCTTGCGGTGTTCCTACAAAACCAAATTACTGATTTTAAGGTACCCAAGCTGGCTTGGGTCCTGAATGGTTAGAATGTTAAGTGTTAGTTTGATTTGAAGATTTGGGTCGCCAGACCCATCTCCTATCATCCTTGAACCTACAGCGATTTGAGGTGTAACCCCTTTTACCACAATAAAAACAAGACGGACTATTAGAATTTTTGGAGTCTTTTTCTACTTTGATTCTGTTCCTGCATTGGTTAGTACTATTTTCATTTTTACCACAAAAGGAACATGCATGAAATTTCTTCTGTTTGTGATGAACAGTCTGAGTAGATTTGACTGAACTATGACTAGTGGATTTTTACAATCCATTCAATTGAAGTTTAAGTTCATTGACTTCTTCCCGTAGCATATCGCATTTAATTTCACAAACTTCTAGCTTGAGGGTCCACTCTTTTTTTCTTTGAATTTTTCTGAGTTCATTTAGAATTCTTGCAATATCTGCAAGAGCAATATCAACAAATTCTTGAAGTTCATAACAATTTGAGCAATTGGGAGGGCATACCTCACTAGTTCCCTCGTCTACCATGAGACCAAGTTGATTTGAGTCTTTTCCTTCATCTACTCCTTTGTTTCCCAAGAATCCACGTTCTCCTGATTCTTCATTGCTATAATCTTCTATAGCAATGAAGCACACATTGACAATTTTTTCATGATCAGACTCTTCTTCATCACTACAGGCTCCAAAAGACTTCTTCCTTTGAAGGTTCCTGTTCAGCTTCTTCTTTAGTTTTGGAAAGTCATCTTGAATGTGTTCGTGTTTTCCACATCCATAGCATCTTCCATCATTTTCATTGTTTATTCTTCCCTTTTTGAAGTTTGGTTTACCTCTTCTGCTATTTCTGTTTTTCTTCATCATGCTGGTTACAACTTGAGACAGCATGGTTATATTTTCATTTATTCTCCTCCTTCCTCTTCTTCTTTATCTTCTGGTTCAGCCACAGTTGCTTTGAAGGCAACTGTGTTTTCTTTTCTTGTTGAATCTGTCTATCCAAGTGAGTTTTCTCAAAATCTATTAAGTCACCTCTGAGTTCATCATAAGACATTTTGTCAAGATCCTGACATTCGATAGCGATGACCTTTGGCTGCCAAATCGTAGGTAGACTTCTAAGAATCTTTCTGACTTGTTCTCCTCTTTTTATTGTTCTACCAAAATATTTGAGATCTCCAAGAATTTTGCTAAACATGGAGAACCTATCTTCCGCAGATTCTCCGTCCTTCATTTGAAATAGCTCATACTCATGAACGAAGAGATTTATCCTCGTTTCTTTTACCTTGTTGGTCCCTTTATATGTGACTTCCAATTTGTCCCACATTTTCTTAGAAGTTTCACAGCTTAAAGATCTTTGCATACTCTTCACCACTGATAGCATTATACAACAAATCTTTTGCTTTGGCATTCACAGTTATGACAACAGCTTGCTCATTAGAGTATTCATCCAAATCAAGTGGATTAGTGGATACTATTACTTGACAATTCTCATCTTTCTTTGGGGGAATTGGAAGATTTTCTTTTTTGTTCACCCGCCAGACTTTGATGTCATATAACATGGTGTATGTTTCCATACGCACTTTCCAATGAGAGAAGTGATGTCCATTGAAGTATGGTGGTCGAACTTGAGAGGTTCCCTCTTAAAATAGTGCACCAACAACTGTGTTTGATCCCATGATCTTTTCCTCACTAGTTGTTAAGCAAAGTTTGTAAGCCTTGCTTTGATACCAATTGAAAGTAAATTGGGGGGGGGGGGGATAAATTGTGGTCTATTGAAAATTAGTCTACCAACGATGAATTTAGTTGACTAGATTGAGAGCAGAATGTAAGACAACAGTAAATGGAAAGAAAATGACACACATTGATTTTATATTGGTTCGATACCGGTATGGTACTTACATCCAGTTTCCCTTGGGTCACAAGGGTTCGCTTTAGATCTTGAAAGTATTACAATACAGATGGTTTTGATTAGTTCACCACCAACGAAGTACAACAATAATGAATTTTGAATAGTGACACAACTCACTTTTGTGTTCTAACTTTCCTATCTTTTGAGACACTAGCAAACTAAGAATTACAATGTTTAGGCTAAGAAGTAGAGAGACTTAGAAAACAATGTGTGTAGTTGAGCAAGTCTTCTTTGATCTTAGAAAACTTCTTATAGAAGAGGAAAGAGTCGTTGAGCCTTGACCAAAAATAGAGGCACAAGATATTTAAAAGGATTTGACCGAAGGGGTGCCTCTTCGAATCATGCTCTTGGGAAGGGCCGGATTCAATCATGACTTTCCTTGTCACAGCTTTTATTCACGAGACAATCAAGCCTTTGATTGAGCTTAATTAAGGATACCGAATATTTGTTGGCAATAGCTCCTTGATTTGTAATCTGATTTCCTTGATTGAGGCCGAATGGATCGGCTGATTTTTGATTCCTTCTTCTTGTCCATTAATTTAGCAATCATTGGACAACTTCTCATTGGATTTCTTTTCTTTTGATGATTCCTGCAAAACATGTAAGTGAACATTGTCATTATTGATACCTTTGAATTTAACTTAACAACTAGGGACCCCAATCCATCAACCAGTTATCCTATTCTCAGACAGTAAGGCAGCAATTCAAATAGCTGCTAATCCCATCTTTCATGAACGAATAAAACATATTGAAATAGATTGTCATCAGGGAGAAGCTTAAGCAAGAAATGCTACAAACATAATATGTATCTACACGAAATCAACAGGCAGACATACTCATTAAAGGATTGGCATCACCTTAGCATCAGTTTCTACTTAGCAAGCTTGGTGTGTTAAATATTTCACACCCTTCAGCTTGAGGGGGAGTATTGGAATTTATAGTTAAGTGTATAGAGTTTGGAAGTTAGTAAGATATGAGGACCTAATTGTACATGTTAGAAGTTAGGGTGTGTTAGAGTTATTTTAGTTACTTAGTGATTACTAATTGTTAGTTAGAGGTGTATATAGTCGGTAGTCTTGTCCTCAATTAGCTCATTTTGAGCTACTCTTCAATTCCAGAAATTTCTTCTCCAAGCTTCCTCTGCTAATAAGTAATAAGTTTAATACTCTACCCGTTAGATATTATCTCATATATTCAATACTAATTACTAAGTTACTATCAGAATACTTTCTATTTGGACAAGATTTTACTATTGCTACTTCTTATCGGTCATATTAATGTCTTCATTGTATTTGTTTTAATAATAATTTCATTACTTGAATATTTTATTTGGATGATTACGGCAAGAATGAGGACTTTTTCAGGCAATTTAACGTGAATACTTCATTTGGATATTCATTTTTGTAAAGTATGAAACATCTCAACTTATACGCTCAAAATCGAAAATTCATAATATCCAAACCGATTAATCCGAAACCTAACTAAAAATATCTTATCCAATCCGAACTTATTTGGATTGGATTTGGATTGTCATTTCTTCAATCTGAAAACCGAAATTCTCATATACAATCCGAACTGCCCGAATGCCCATCCCTACTCGCATTCCATTCCATTTCTGTCATCCATCATTTTCCGTATAAAAATATTCTAATTTAGATTTTTTTGCAAACAAGTTTAAAGCATTTTAATAAAACCAAATATACCAAGGGATTATTGTTAGTTTAATTAACACTTATCTTTTTATTTATAAAGTTAGTTTTAGCACTTAAAAAGTATTTTTTTAACTATTGATGACTATCAAATACTTCTAATTTGTTCAGCCAAACGACCTCTCCGTTCATTTACTATCTTTTGCAGGTTGTCAATTAATAATTGCTAGAAAACGAATGACCTGTAATTTGCTTTTGTATGGCTTCACGGTGAGAAACCTTTTTTCTTTCACTAGCAGTACATAAAAGTTTAACTCCTTTTTTATTCGGGTGACATGCAAAGGAATCATAATCGCAAATATGAAAAGGAATTAAATAGAGGCTTGGAAAATTGGTACAGAAAGTATTCCGTATTCATACAGGATCGGAGCTCGGTTAAACAAATTATAAATAGATGTATTCTTTTGCAACTTGGTCATCTAAAATTACTTTGGAACTTGTGAAAGAAGTACGTGCAGAGGGTCTTTAAAGATTTTCAAGTTAACGTTAGCTAGCATATATGTATTCTCTCGCCTGAAATCATGGCTAAGTTGGCTTTTCTCATTCTCTGCGTTCGTTCATTCAAAAATCTGCTTTTCTGTTCACACTTTCCACCCAGCTAGACGTCTACTCCTCCATTTGGCTTCTTTCCCATAATTCAAACAACTCTAATAATAACGATAAAAAGAAAAAAAGAACCAAAAGCAATGCGAAAATTCTCAAATTTCTCGAGTGTCTATTATTCATGCTTATGAATTATTCCAAACACTTGTCCATGTCTCTGCCAATTAGTC
The DNA here is from genome assembly GCF_000393655.2 of Nicotiana sylvestris. NCBI lineage: Eukaryota > Viridiplantae > Streptophyta > Magnoliopsida > Solanales > Solanaceae > Nicotiana > Nicotiana sylvestris. The sequence goes on from NC_091058.1 coordinate 19,475,107, forward strand.
CTTGAAGAGAATATTCCCCCTATTTTCTAAAACCACTCCATTCCCGTTTTCATCCCTAATTTTTTGTCCACATACGTACCATATTTTGGCTACATTCGGCCATATCTTTGGCCGTGAATGGAATTTGGGAGTGGATTTCTCTCAAATTCCATCCTTTCCACCATACTGCCAACGTAAGACATTTAGAATTTTTGCACCCACCCCACAAATTATAAGATCATATCCAAAGTCCGGACAATAATGACGTGAATAGTTTAACGTGTCCTCGTTTAAAAATACCACGAATATATTTTGGTATGTTAAAATCTTAATGAACGGTCTCCTTATTCATTTGAAGTAGTTATCACGAATGAGCCACATATAAAGAAACTTTTGAATGTGTCATCGCACGTCAATATTCATTGGCTCTGTCTAGCCAGAGTAACGTAAATAATGTCCTAAGCAAAAATAAAATATAAAATAAAAGTAAAGCTAACTATACAGATGAGAGGGGGTCATGGTCTCCGGAAAGCGGAATTAGAGAATTGTGGGAGATTTGGTATGTTTCCTTGAGGACATACATTTGCCTATGTCAGCCTCATCTTTTCCTTATTCGGCCTCATTTCACTACTCATCATTCTTGTTCATAAAATAAAGCTAATTAAATTATCTCTGCCAACTTCCCAACAAGGAAGGTTACTCTTGTGCGTTTTTTTGTTTTTCTAAAAAAGAAAATATTAGTATATAAGTAATATTTTATCATTATGAAAGAGGTGTTAATAGTAGCATAGTTATCCAAGCTAGTAACATCCAAAGCAGTTCTAATTAAAGTAGCTCCTACTTTATCGGTCTATTTATGTTTATATATAGCATACAGAGGAAGAACTGCCTAAGTAAACAAAAGGTTCAAATCTTAATTTAAACTCGTACAAGTGGTTCCACTTATTGTCTTTTGGTTATTGGATTGTCCCCGTGGGAATCAAACAATAAATTATTAAAGGTTAAATAAGCTAATTAACTATATATACTAGTACCATTTTGGAAGTTTAGTACCAACACTTGACTTCTATATCCTAACATTGGAATTTAAACTTGAAAAAATCCCCGACGTTCTTCATACAAGTTCTTTTCTTGATCTAGTTTAATTAGAAACACATTTTCGAGATAATATGATAACTATATAAATATTTGAGTAATTCAAACTTTAGAGTTAGTATGACGTTTTGCACTTTTTAAATTTTGTTATTACAAGTGTAACTAAGGGTTTTAAATTTTGTTATTACAAGTGTAACTAAGGGTGGCACTTAGGAAGGTCGGGAAGGATATGAGACGGGTCGAAAACGGGTAATGAAAAAACGAATAAATTATCCGACCCGACACATATTTAATATGGATAAAAAAAAAAAGTTAACATGCGGATAATATGGATAACCATATTATCCATGCCTCCATGGCTACATGAATATGATCACTTTTGGGAGAATTTCTAGTCTCCCAAACTTGAAGAATCCCCAATTTGAGGTTTTAAAAATATAAAAGTTAAACTCATTAATTATCCATTGGTTATTCATTTTTTTCTAAATGAAGAATATGATTTTTATCCATAATTGATCCGTTTTTAAAAAGTTCATTATTCAACCTATTTTTTTCTTTTAACCTTTTTGCGCCCCCAAGTGTAACAGTCAAATTATCTTTACCAAAAATATAGTAATAGAGACTAGGCAGAGTTAAGAATTCAGAACGCACCAAGAGGCAAGAGGAAAGAGGAGATAACAAGTCATGCTCAGAAATTAAAGCTATATTAAAACCTTAGAAACAAACACTTGTATACACGCTTGCAAGTCTTAATTTTTCGTAACTGACTTCAGAAGGCCTCACCAAATGCCAAAAGAGGTTTTCTCATACTTGTCTTTTAGCAAGTCTTATGAGGTCGATCATTACTAAGTTAAACAACCAGCAGCCAGTGAATAGTCATTAATACCCCTTCTGATTTCTTGGTAGATATATCTCATATGAGGGCACAAGAATGTTTTGATACTGACTTCAAACAAACGAATGTCCTGAAAAATAACACTATCATCAATATATTAGAATCTTTTCTGCGGAACTATTTCTTTCCTTTTTCATTTTCTTCTAGTACTCTCACACTATTTTCATACAATAATGAGTGCGATGGTTGAATATCTCACTAGAGTTCCTGAAATTCCGTGAAATATTTTCAGCTTCATAATCAAAAATTCAGTGGACTAAATTAAACTCTCTAAGAACTCAAATTTTTGTAAGAAATTCTATCTTCTTAAAGCCTGTAGAAGTAGACAAAATATGACAACAGACTCACAAATATTTATTCTCTTTTGTTGTAGCATAGACCATATATAACTCCTTTCCCCAGCCTACCTACATCTTCCCAACTCCTCCTTTTTACCATGATGAAACAGCCGCTAGAATTATCTGAAAGTTCTTCACAAAGTTTTCCTTCTTTATCCATTGAAAATAACTTAAAAGATCATAGCAATAAATCTGGAGGGGTAAGACCATATGTTAGATCCAAAATGCCGAGACTTCGGTGGACACGAGATCTTCATCGCAGCTTTGTGCATGCTGTTGAGAGACTTGGTGGAGAAGATCGTACGCCACCTCTCTCTCTTTTTTCCCTTTTCTTGCATGAAAATTACATGCATTGAATGAACTAGCTATATATAGAAGTGCATGAAAAGGGGTCAGTTTTTTCCTTCTTAAGAAAATTTTTACATTATTCTTTAAAAAGGGGAGTGGACCAATGATAAGTTAAGGAGAAAAGTATCCATTAGGTAGCTAGGAAAAGAGCTAGTTACGTTTCTAAATATTCTTGGCTATTATTTTTTGATTGTTGTATTTAATTTAGGAGCAACTCCAAAGATGGTGCTACAATTAATGGATGTGAAAGGCCTGACCATATCTCACGTAAAGAGTCACCTTCAGGTTAGAGAGAAAGCTTTCTTAAAGAAGACTTTGGAAATGCATGTTTTGTCCCTTTTTTGTTTTCTCTATTTTGTTTTGTTTATGTAGTTAATTTTAAGATTTATTTTGATATGAGTAGATGTACAGAAGCATGAAGCATGAACAGATGATACAAGGTATGGATTTACAACTTTGGATCAAACTCAAGTTTCCTTGTACTTTTTATGTTTGTGTATGTCGTAGTATATATTTGAAGGAGTTCGGCAAAAATTAACTTATCTTTTATTTGGGCTTCTTCTATAAAATTTATAGTCCTTAAACGGAAGAATTAAAAGGCTTGACTGGCTTGAAGCTTGATTTTATAATCCAAAGAAACAGAGTCAATTGAATACCATACGTCTTATCCATCATTAAATAATACTAAAAGTAATTAAAATAGTGACTAATGATGCAATCAAGAAAAGATAGAGAATTCCATTTTAGGAATCTTTTGATGTTTTATTTGACCCTTATTTGTGCTTTGCTCACTCCAGTTATATTCCATAGGATAACGCCTTTTAGTAGTTACTGAAAGCGCAAGGCCCTTAGAACTCGTAGTAGTATATGACTGTTGGCTAGCAAGGCCAAAATTGAGAATTCCCTTTAATTCCCATTTTCATCGTTTTTGATTTGGGTAGAATTTATTTTGAAGAGTTAAAATATGTGCAAGACATAGCCAATGTGGTGGTCGTTGCATAACGAAAGTGTTCATATAATAGAATGTGGATTCAGAATTTGAAATTAATGTGTTTGGGTGAATGAATCTTATTCCATATATACTTTCTTCTTCTTTGACTTTTTTTAACGCATATACTATGGTACGAGTTAATCCAAACGAGTGAAAACTGAATTAGTGCATTTACTTAAAAATAAAACATTTACTTTGAAAACCAATATAATATCCATTTTAAATAATAATTTCCTGTTTTCTGAATATGAATGGAAATTCTTTCCCAGGGTATAAATAAAGTCTGTATTTAATGTTGATGTATGGGAAACAGTAGTTTGGCATTTATCTTGAAAACGTTATACCCAAGTGTGAAAATAAGTAAACATCATATAGAACGAAATCTAGAAAGTAAGAATCTGCATAAATATAAATCTACAGGAATTAAATATGAGAGAGGTAAGATCATATTCAAATGTATTTTTGTTTAATAATAATTCGTTTGACTTTAATATTTTTGTTTTGTTGCAGCTGAAGCAGAAGCCGCAAATGGGAGTAAAAGGAATAGAATGGATGGTCCAGAGCAAATGAATTATCATCACTACTATTATGGCAAAGCCTTGTTTGATGCCCATTCGTCGAGTACAGTAACATGCAGTAACTATGCGGACTTTGCCTCTGCGCCTACTATTTTGCCTCCTCCTTGGTTCGTCTAATTAACTTCTCAATGTCTTTTTTTAAACCATTCGGTACCCATTGGTCTGATCTGGCTAATTTGGAGTCGTGCCGCGTAAGGGAAAACACTCTTTACGACAAATTCATTCTCATAATTCGAGACCTTTGGTTATAAAAGCGGAGGGATCTCTTCCATCCCACCACATCTCTTGGTAGTCAAATCTTCTTTTTTTTCCCTTCTATGAATTCGTTTAATTTTTCAAGTACACAATAATTACTGGAATAACTGGCAAGCTGTCCTTAATAGGTGGAATTATTAAAATGACAAAAATAAGACGGACAACCGATTATAACAGTCATATGTCAAATTATATAGATTATTGTGTGAATCCGTGTGAAAACTCTTGCTTAATTAGGTCCATTTTTTTTCTTGGTTACGCATAAACAATAATTGAACAGGAAACATATGCAAGAGACCATGGAAAATAAGATGATGGAATTGGAAGGAAAGTCTAATAATTGCACCATGTTCAGGGATTTCTTCAATGGCTGCAGTGTTCAAGTAACTAACGAAATCTTTGGCTTTTTATATGTTACAATTCTTTGATTAACTTGATACAATAATTTGGAAGCATGATAGGATTGGTACCTATGACCACTTAACTAATTACTAGATTTCTTCTGCTTTTGGCAGGATACTGGCAACGGGAATAAAGTGGTAGGAGAAGCTAGCAGTTTCTCAAATAAGAGTCCATCTGCAGAAGAGGAAGATTTCTCCAGTAGCACCATGTCTTTAGAGCCATCTACCAGTTTTGATGTCAATAATCTCTCTCTTGACCTCACCCTTGCTTAGAATCTTTTGGTCTGTTCTAATCCCTGAAGAGAAAGGGAGAGAAAAAAAAAACTCTTTTAATCCTTATTTGACTCTCTTTGATCACTTTTTTTGTGGACTAATCCAAGGAAGTAATTAACCTTTTTGTTTTGTAAGTGGAATCAAACAACCGAGCTGGGCTAGAACTCAATTTGTACTTAAATCAGTTTTCTAATCTACCTGAGACTTGTTTCAAATTCATATTATGCACTTAAGCTTGATTCTTATGGTTACGTCTCAGCATAATTCTAGACTTATTAATAGCTAAGAAGCAAAATGTCTTGATATATGTAAACTAAAACAAGTTGACCGCGGTCTGCCACCGGAAAAGTTTGACGTCTCTCTACTATACTTTCTTCTGTCTCTCTATTAATAATTGGTCTAGCAAAAATATTGTACGTAATACTTTACGTAACAAAGAATGTGACAAGTACTCGTATTTTCACTATATATGATGAATCCATGACTAGCTATCTTCCTAAAAATTGAATGTTAAGTTGTAATTTGTTTGCTGTGTGTTAGACTTAGGTTGATCATGAAATTGAGAAGGTGTTGATTAAGGTATATTTATGAAAGGATCGATGTAGTTGGCTTCTTCTCTTTCCTTTCTCTAATACATGAATGTATGCACTATATGCATGAGCTACTGATGTTCCTACCTTTAACATTCTTCATTATTGTATCAATTTCTCCACACCTATATAACTTCAGGTTACAAACCCAAATTTCTCACACTCAAAACATAATTTATCTCTCTTAGTTTATACGACTACAGATCGAAAATGGCAACCAAGATTCTCATTATCGTTCTTATGATCACCAGTGTTCTTGTATACCCTACAAACGCGAGGAACCTAGCATTAATGGAGGCAAAATCAGCAGCAGATGAGCAGAAGGAATATTTTCGGCACCCTTTACCACCATTTTTTGGTGGTTTTGGTGGACTTAGAGGTGGAATAAGGCCTCCGTTTGGTTTAGGAGCAGGTGTTGGTGGGTTTGGAGGTGGTTTTGGTCCTTTTATTGGAGGTGGCGGAACAAGTACCATTGGCGCTGGCACTGGATTTGGTTCCAGCATTGGAGGAGGCTTTAATATTGGTGACAATGGTGGCAATAATCCTGATGCTAATGCTGAATTTGGTGCAGGTCATGACCTAACTGAAGGAGGTGATGCAGCAATTGGACATGACCTGCCTTGAATTAATACGCAAAACTATAGTAGTATGTTTAATTTCTATAAACTAGAACAAATAATATAGTTGTGACTTCATATTGCACCTAGCTAGGAGAACCATATATTTTATGTTCTTTTTTCCCGATTTTTAAGTTATTTGAATGCTGTAGCACGAAATTTCGCAAGTCAGATCTCTAGTTACTGTTTGATTAGTATGCAAGTGCAATGATACGTTTGGTCAATAATATTCTTGCTGCTCGGTTGGCGAAATTCTCTGTCTTTTCTCATTTATTTTGTTTTCCTTTTCTTTTTTAAATGGGATTTATGAAGAAAATCAATGTCTTCTTATTAAGAGAAATACGTCAATTCTTTTTGGCCCTCCCTACCAAAAAAGAAAAAAAAACATTGGCCCTCCAATATTGACCTCAAAACCAACCTTGGTATATTTATGTTTTTTGTCTATGAAGTATGTAGTCCTAGCATATTAATTAATTTGACGGAAAATAGTTCCAGATCAAGTTTAGGTCCAAGAAGAATATTTATCTTTCTTGTCAAATATTGAAATGTTTTAAGTTGTACCAATTTGTTGAAGTTTGTTGGTTGATCATACAAATTCCAATGGCATACATACGCAAGTTTTATCACGAGAGATATGCCCTTTGATTAAAGTATTGAACTACTGATCATTTACGAATTGACAACAAACATTGCACAATTATCTATTTTTCCTTAGAAACATTGATTAAGAAAAACACAAAGGTATATTTGTTTAATGTTTGAACGCCGCTCTCTACAGAATAACATGTGTAGGTTGTAGGCCAACCCTTTTGTTTTTGAGTTTAATTAACTTGTACTGTTGAAGATAGGAGTAGTCACGTGTCAATCACGTGAGTGTAGTTAAGTCTGTTAAGAAGGATTAGTTAGTTATAACTAATTATGGAATTGGTTAGTTTAGGTGATAAAAGGTTGTAGATTAGATGCAGTTGTAGAAGTGTGTGTGTGTGTATATATATATATATATATATATATATATATATATATATATATATATATACATAGTATCAGTTCATTGTAATGTAGAGCTTCAATAATACAAGTCAATTTTCTCTCAAATAGAAAAATTCTCTCTAGAACCTTCTCTTCTATTTTTCGCCATTATTGTCTCACTGAAGCTCTCACATCTTCATTATGGTATCAGAGCAGGGATGATAGATCCGCGTTCACTGCAATTGTCATTCCTAGTTTTCTCCGTCAATTTCTGTCGTAGATCGATTGTGTTTTTTTGCAATCGATTAAACTAGGGCACACAGCTTTTTTTTTTTTTTTTTTGCAATTTGCGACTGAAAACTCTGTTAATTGTGGAATTCAAAACTTAGTTTACTTGAATTTGATAGACATGGCAGTTGGAGAAGAAGTTTCAGCTGAACCAGCACAGGAACAACCGCAATAACCATCGATCATCATCACCCTTTGTTTTTACAGCCAAGTGACACACCACGTAGTTCGTTGATTTCAATTTAGCTAACTGGAACTGAGAACTATGCAGTATGGAGTAGATATATGAAAATAGGATTGATAGGCAAGAGTAAATTAGGGTTTGTTGATGGACGATGTACTAAGGATAAGTTCGATCAGTCATTGCATGAACTTTGGGAGAAGTGTAATGCTGTTGATACCCAATTTTTTCTATATATTTTAAATATGTATAAATACCTTCAAAATAGCATATATATATATATATATATATATATTTTTATATGCATAAATACCTTTGAAATAGCATATATAAGCATGCACAAGGTTTTTATAATTTTTTCCATAATTTTAAGGATTTAAATTGATTTATTTTCTCCCCTTTTATTCATAAAATCCCCAATAATTATTCTCAAAATTATTGTTATGATGATTTATTCATTTAATTTCTATACTTATGCCAAAATATTGCTAATATATTTTTCATGCATTTTTATAATTATATTTAGTATTTTTAAGCTAAATTGCATATAATTGCAATGTTAGCCCATTTTGATGTATAATTATATTTTATAGGCGTGAAATAGGTCCCTATATTTTTAAAATGATAATTATATATTTTAAATAATTTTGGTATAGAAAAATTATTTTCAGAAAACTATTTATTATTTATTATAACTTAAAATAGGGAAAAGTGGCTATTTAAATCATAGCCAGATTTGGCTTTCAATTCTAGCCTAATTTTAGCCCAACCCCAGCCCAATTTCCTACCCAATTAACCCGACCCAGACATTATAAACTCCTACCCAAGCCCTTTCCTTTTTTAATCCTAAAGACCACTAACCCTATCTCATTTTTGAGATTCCACCACCCTCAAACTCTCTCATCTCCTCTCTTCTCTCAACCTAACCCTAAACCTCTTCAATCGCCGCCTCCTTCACCGGTCATCTCCGGTGACCACCTTTCAACCCCAAGCCTCCAATGGTTCCTCTATCGCCTTGCTCATCATCTCTGAGGCCTTCAAAGGCCCTAGGCCATGGCGATTTGTATCTAGGGTTTCTGGTTTGGTTGTTCATGGCTTCTCCGGTGTGATTTTGGGTAAAATCACACCATATATGTTACGATCTTTGAAGTTTATAGCAGGTTCTTCCGTTTCTATTTGGGTTTCCTTTGAAACCCTAACTTTCGTTTGTATCTCTCAGATCTGTGCCCCTTTTAACGATTTAAGTCTGTTTCTTTCTATGTTTTACACTATTCTCAAACTTCTTTTGAAATATTATCAACTTTAAGCTATTTTTACTTTCTTTAAAGTTAGGGTTTCTCATAGTTTCTTCTACACTTGTTTAAACTGATTTCTCTTTATGTTTAAACATCTTTCCTCGCATATCTTGACTGATTCTATGTTCTTACTGCTTTTTAACTCACTACAAAAAAAACGCACAATTTGCGGAGGTTTTATTTACATATTGTGGTGGTCAAAAACCTCCGCAATATACTTTTACGGCAGTTTCCAAAACCCCCGCAAATATTGTTCGCCGCAACCAATTTGCGGGGGTTTTTGACAGATCGACGTTATCATATAGCGGCGGGTATTTGACGGCGATATAACCTCCGCAATTTGGTAGTTTAGCGCTGTCACTTATTATAAAATAACGGAGGTTTAAACCCGCAATTTCTTTATTTAACCTCCGCAAACTTTATAACACAATTATTATTATAGGTTAAATAGTGACAGTTATAACCTCCGCTATTCAATTTTGTTCTGCAATGTTACTACATAACTATTACATTTTCAATTATAATTTTCTTTTAACAATTAATAAAGGCAAGTTTCCCAACTACTGGAATACTAAAAAGATAAAATGATCTTTGCTTTATTGTAAGGGGGAAATATAGTGATTCCATATTAAAGTAAATTATCATTAGTCTTAAAAATTTATTTTAAACACAACTACTCACACCATTAAACACAAAACATCAATATTATAATTAGCCTTAAAACTAACATTAAACAGAACATCCCGTCCAACCATTATGGACAAAAGATCTACTATGACCATTCAATCAAGTGTGATACTTAATTATCTAATACATTTGAAAGCAACTTCCATTTGAAAGCAACTTCAATGGTTGTTGTTAGGATTACTTTCACTGGATGATCTTATATCAACGGGTACAATGGGTCCGCTAGCCGCATCACTTGGCTACAAAACAATCAAAATAAAATATAATTAACAAAAAGTACCTCAACAATATCCTAACTAATAATACTTGGACTGATTAATCATACTTTACAAAATTAAATAAGAAAGTTATGAACTATTCTTACCGTTGAACGAGGAGGAGAAACAAATATCCCTGCAAATTCTTCAGGTATCTTCCCTTCTTTCATTATCATATATGCCTTAAAAGCATTCATCATTTGAGTGTTAACATTCATCATTTCTTTGTAGTTCTCTTGGCTTTGATTGTGGGCATTCAACATTTGATTGTACTTCTCTTGGCATTAGGAAGAACACGAACCATTATTATAACTTGAAGCATTCAAATCACTATAACGAGGTCTTGTTTGTCTAAAAGCTCTGCCAGGAACAACTCCTAATCCTAAGCACCTTACCCTTCCAGAGTGCTCTTTTCCCAACACCTTACCAACATCATCATTTGGCGAAATTTCATACTCATCCATGGTGCTTTGGTTCAATTCTAGTTCAATTTTTTCCTAAATACATTACACACCAAAAGTCAGTGTTTTTACTTCAATCATTGATTGACAAGTTAAAATTAGTGTAATTTCACCAACAAACTATCCACATTCTCTCTAGTTCATAGTGGCTGACAGTTAATATTTTTTTTTGACACAATAAAACTTAACTCTTTAAAAATATATTCATTGTGAAAAGAACTGAGAATTTGAAAAAATCTTCAACTATTTAATTTCTAATAGGAAAAATTTAATCATCTAGTAAAATGAAAAAGAAACATTAGTTAGAACATCAGAGGAATATGTTAGTCTACTTGGGAAGAGTTTCATTTGAGATGACTTTACATAGTGGACTAGTGTTTTGTGCTAAGAGAAAGCTACTTCACAACTTCTGAGACGAGAATCTGATGATGGTGTGATCTTATGAGGTCTGTTCAAACTTAGAATGTAGGAGCGAGTTGCAGACATAGTTAAAATATATTATTTCTCGTGCTATATAAAGCTGGTAGCTTTCTGCAGAGAGTTTAACTTCTGTACACTGATCAAATTTTATAGCTTTAAGAAAATAATTAAGTTTTAGCCCCAAACTTATGGAAGATACCGGCATTACTAACCCTCAGTATGCCATTTTCATAGACTTTTTGTGCCATTGATTCACATTCTCACTGAAGCTAAACTGGCAAATTCAATTAATGATATAGAAAATTTCGGGGTGTCTTACACATCTCTTTTGCCGCCTCATTAACATATGATCCATCTTCATTCCTATGTGTAGCGAGATAAAGCTATCCTCGTCCAGGCTTTTGTCTAGTCTCAGCCATCTATAAATGAAAAGGTCAAATTCGCATTAACTTAACTAACTAGGAATAGTTGCTAGCTTAATTAAAGTATCCAAAATGAATTATTACCATTTCAGCCCTTCTTCTGGAGTTAGGTTTGGAGCCACCGATATGTGAAACAGTTTGTTTCTTCCGAATTTCAGCATTTCTTTTACAAGTTTCCTTACAAGAAGATACCAAAAAAAAATTACATGTTAGAAATATATATCTGAATCTTAGTGTTTGCTTTACCTGCATGCACATGCAAGGACACAGAAGGGGGGGTCATTTTTTGCATTATGTAGCAATTGATCCAGTTTTACCTTTGTATCTGCAGGTAGAATGGAACAAATATACAAAAGGGCATCTTCTTACAACCCAATAATGACTAAAGAGGAGAAAGAACACAAGTCTATTATTTCATCATTGAGTAGAATTTTGAAAGATTTCATTGGGACTTAAATCAGCAAAAGCTCTTGTCTTTCTTGTCCTTTCCTCAAGCTTAGAAGAAAAATAGTAAAGTGGTAAACTAAAGATAGAGGTCACTTTGTCTCAATGCTACAGTAAAGTGACAAAAACACATTATATTATAAGCCAGAAGATTGCCTTCCAAGAACAAATCCCAAACTTCCACCAGTAATAGCAAGAAAATAAGCCAAAATTTAACAATAAGTGTGTAGATTAAACCAAAAAGGATCTGTCAAAGATTTTCTTAAATGGTTGTGGTTGATATTGATATTTATAAGCTCAAGCAAAAAGAGGCAAGTTTGAAGAAGTGATCTCAAATTTCGAATCTGAAGGTTAAGTCTAAGTCAAGTCGATGTTGTTGGAAAAGTTTGAAAACATTAACAGGGATGAAGATTGGTTAAAGTGAAGCCATATAATTACACATATAATTGAAGGATTGAAATAAATACCTGTGTTTTTTCCTTTAAAACGGTAATCAACATAAGAGACCCATTGATCCGGTGGAATCCCCAGTGGAACACCATCCATTATCTCAACTCTGCTCTTAAGTGGATCATAGACCTTATCAAACAACTTTAGCCTTTTTGCGCCCCACTTCTTACACATAGAATTGTAAACATATCGTCTTGCATTTGACTCTGTTGTCCTAAAATAAAATCGAGGCTTCAAGAATAAACCAATGGTTAGATAATTATTACATGCAAATATACAATTCAATGACATAAAACAGAGATATTGTATGCCTTAGTAATACCTTTATAAATCGATCATAGCAACACTTGAAGATTGTCACAGGTAAATCCGACCATAAAACAGAGATATTGTATGCCTCAGTAATACCTTTATAAATCGATCATAGCAACAGTTGAAGATTGTCACGGGTAAATCTGGTCATTTCTCAAAGTGAATTAGAAAAATGGAGCAGTCGGTTGCTAAAATTCCGCAAAAGCCTACAAGAACGCCTTGTCCTTCACCAATGGGAGAATCCATGTCATCAAAATCAACCACAATGCGTTCTCCATTAGATAAATTTAACATGTCCCTTTTCTTCACTTTAAGTATCTTGCTAGCTCCTTGAGAATCTTAAAATATAAAAACAGTATGAGATAGCACCTATACATAGGAATTGAACAAGCAAAGGATAACAAAGTACTTGACACTAAATTTTCATTTCGCATAATTGAGGCAATTATGATGCAATACTATATATATGTGACAATTGTTATCTAAACAGAAAGACCTAGTTCTTTTTATGAACCCTTGGCTACTATTTGGTTTTATGAGATTATTGCCACCTAAATAGAATATAATATCAACCAGAAATACTAAAATTGCACGTTAAGGTAATAAACATCACTTCAAAGTCATATAAACAGAATTCATTATCAAAGATCACACTTTTACCAACCAAATCATCTTCAGAAGAGTCACATATCAAACGTACAACATTGTAGGCAGGTATTCTAAATATAAAATACCATTAACGCCCAAGCTAACCATCACTGATCGATCAGAATGAAATAATAATTATGGAACTGTATATCACAAAGAACATCCCACACTCAAGAAAATTATCATATTATTTTTAAAAAAAACAGCAACGCGTCAATTCAAAAAACACAGAAACAACATTCCATCGTAAGCCCATAGTAGAATCAAGAACATGCATTTAACACAAACATATTTCTTAAGAAGAAACAAAAAATATTGGCGACTATATAAGTAAAAACCTTCAGGGCAGCCAGGGGTACAATTGCAGGAGAATACGAATTCACCAGAGGAGAAAATCCTAAGTTTAGCAACACCATCTTTAAAAAAATTACAACTCCTTAAAAGTTTCACCACATGAGATTTGGAATTCATAAAAGAGGACAAGAAATAAGTATAGCACAAGATCCTCGCTAACATCTAAATTCACATATAATAATTCGATAAGGCTAAGATACTTCTTGAAACAAATGCGCAGACGATCATCATATGATGAATTTTTATAAGTAACAGGTGACATTGATGAGAAGTCAATTCAGAAATTCTGGATATATTCCTTAAAATAAAGACCCTCAAGAAGATCAGTGGACAAAAGATTCTGAAAGAAGTAAGACTCAACCACAGATTGCAGACCAAATTGAAATGAAATACTGACAAATAAAGGGAACATAAAAGCATACAACTTGGCAAAATCTACATCCAGGGGAAAAAAAGGAAAAATCTTACATTGGGCTTAGAAAAATAAAAGGAATTACAGCTTGAATTAAATTTATGAAAGAAGAAAACTGCTATTGGGTATGAGATAAGCCATATCATTTCTATGTTTAAGTTATTTAACTTAGAACAGAAATAGCAATGGAGAGAAAGACTAGTATTTTCACCATAGAGATAAAAGGTGAGCAAACTAACTAGGGACTCAATATCACAACAAAGAATCTCAAATTCTTGATCTGGAAACAAGACAGACACATTAATTAAGTTTGCTCAGTATAATTCCAGGTCTAGGACTTTTCTTCATTTTTGACTGATGAATTTTCATTGGAGGCTAGCTGAAGATTGTGTATGCATGTAAATCTATTTCTATCCGGTGAAACTTAAAGCTTGTTTCTTTTTGACCTTTTATGTTTGGAAGTTTATTTCATGGTATGCTCCTTTCAATTTCTACCAATTATATAAATGACTCTTAGCATCAATTCCGATTTTAGCTTATTCAACAATTCATTACTTAGTTTAATTACCAGACACTTTTATGAAGTTGAACTCCAAACTTGACTATCAAAATTATTGAACAAAGATCAGCCAAAAAGCAGAACACGCATAGAATGAATACAAACATATGAAAGAATACATGATAATAAAACTATAAAAATTCCAAATTTCATATTTCATATGAACATACTATAATTTAATTTCCATCACATGAAGTTTTTCTCAAACTTATGACAGGTCCAGGATTCCAACATAATTGAAACTGCAGAAGAACTATACGACGATTCTAACGTAGATGAACTAGTCGATCCACTTCAGAATAACATCTCGGTATAACATGTGCTCCTAACCTATGTCTGCTCCAATATTATTAAATAGAAAAACAAAAAAGTACCTTGAGACTGATTGGAAAAGTTGCCGGCGACAATTGCGTCTTCTCTGAAGGTCCCCAGGAGATCTAAAATACACATACAAAAGGAAATATTTTAATTAAGACCCAAATCACAGAAATTAACCTACAAAATACACAAAAATCTAAATTTTAGAACCTTTAATACCTAATGCAAAAGGAGAAAGAGGACTTACATCTCGATTTCAACAAAAAGTATTATATCCTTCTTCAAAATACACTGATTCTACCAAATTTCAGCCGATACTACCAAATTTCTGTCGATTCAAAATACACTGATTCTAGTTAATCTCTTCAAAATACACCGATTCTACAAATTACAGAGAAAATAAACTTAAAACCCACATGCATGAAGAAAGAAAGACAAAAAAGCAAAATCAAAGAATGAAAGAGCAAAATCAAATAAACTTACATCCAATTGATTGATAGATCTGAAGTTTTCTTTCATATATCTTTCATGTTGCAACAGAGGAGGCACTGAAGAAAAGCAGAGAGCTATTGTATTTGAAATTTTGCTTTGCTGAAGAAAAGCAGAGAGCTACACGGGCTTGAAATTGGAGGAAATGAAGAAGAAATGGGCTTGAAATCGGAGGAAATAAAGAGATTAAGTGAATAGGAAAAATGGGTTTTGATTAAGCGAGAGAGATGGGTTTCTGAAAATGAAAAAGGGGTTTGGGAAAAAAGAGAGGGAAAGGGTAAAAAAATGAGGGAAACATTGGGCATATAAGTGGGGCGCTATTTTTTTAAGGACTGCGGAGGTTACCGACTGCCGTAAATTTAATATATTTGCGGGGTAAGTAAACCCCCATAATTTGATATATATTGTGGAGGTTATAGTAACCTCCACAATAAAACCTCCGCAAATTTAGCGTTTTTTTTTGTAGTGACTCGCCTATGTTAAAAGCCCTAATTTTTTAGATCTTCTTTGTTTTGATTCTGTGTGTTAGCATGACTAATCGACTTTTGTTAAGTTTCTGTTGGTTACCATGCTTCGAATGGGTTTTATTGAGTCCTTAGTCTACTTGTATCACCTTTGTGTAATTATATTCATCTTGATTTGTTCATCTCTTGCCTCTTTCTGTCAATATTGTTGACCTTGCCTGTTTGCTACGTCTGTTTGTCCTTCTCTATTTATATGTTGAGGTATAGAATCATGACTCCTCTTGATTGATTCTGATTTCCTTAACTGATGGTTTGATTGAAAGATTTCTTTTGAAACCCTAAAATTTTACCTCGTTTGTTTAAATTGACTGATTCCCTGCCTTATTTGCTGTGGTATTTTATTCTGACTGAATCATTTCCTTAATTGGAATTTGATGAACCTAGTCCTAATTGGCCACCCCATGCTTACTGAACCTTGACTCTTTCCTTACTAGTCATGTACTGATTTTCTCTTGCCTTATATGCTACTGGTTCTTATCGTTTAAATTAATTCCCAACTTAAGGGAGTACTGGCCTTAATTTTCCGACTAACTAATTTTGAGTTCCTTAATTACCATGCTACTATGATTCTTACCTTATTTTACTACCTGTTTTCAACTATAAAAACTCCAGTTTTTCATTAACACAAGACGAACACTTGGTTTCAAAAACTCTCTCTCTTACTAAAAATCTCTGCTCTCTCTCTTGTGTTATTTGCTACTGTTAGCCGGCTGTAAGCTAAGGCTAACTATTTGTGCTCTCTTGTTCTTTCATTCTGCTTACTCTCCTCTTCACTGGTATGTCCTAGTTTCAATTTAAAATTCCAACAACAATATGCTTCTCCTATTGTTTCAGTTTCTCTTGTTTCTGGTTTGCTTCTATTTGTGGTTCTGTTGTGAAATTTGTAGTTAAGAGTTACATTATCAGCATGTTATTATGTCTTCCCCTTCCTTTAGATTAGTACATTCCCCTTATGTGTGTTTCTGAGAATGCCTTACCATTTATCTCTTACTTGTTGGTACTTACCATTTTATATCCCATGGATCCCAAATCCCTATCACCCCTCTATGTGTTTGTGTTCTTCATGACTGGTTATGTGACTATGCCAGTGTTAGTTGTT
The DNA here is from genome assembly GCF_000393655.2 of Nicotiana sylvestris. NCBI lineage: Eukaryota > Viridiplantae > Streptophyta > Magnoliopsida > Solanales > Solanaceae > Nicotiana > Nicotiana sylvestris. The sequence goes on from NC_091058.1 coordinate 19,492,056, forward strand.
TTTTAGCATGTCTAAACCAGTCCTAAAACCTTTGCAGGATTATGTGTTTGCAGCCAAATGTTCTACGTGTCCTAAAACTCTTGACCCCTGTATGACTACTGAATTCACTTGGTTCTGTGAGCTAGTTGTGTATGATCCTATCCTAAGGGGTTTGAACTTTGTTGACTGCTCCAATCTCTTTTCCAAACAATCTTCATTACTTTACTAAATTACTTTCAAGACAGACTTTCTAATACAGTCTTTTACTGAACCTTTTTTAACTTGTGTCCTTCACTTTCACTTTACTCTTAGTCAATAAGTTCTGCCCCCTCTAGTATGTGTACTGCCTTAGGATCCTTTTGAGAGCCCTATGAACTCTGGCATACTCAGGTTGGCCTTTCCACATTGCACTTGTTCAATTCTTTGGTTATTAAGTCTAGGTGTAAGCATTGCCCGGGGTCCTTGAGACCCTTAGAGAACTCTGATGCACCTAGACTCTGATTTGTCTATGGAACTGAGGCTTATGAGACCATTGGAGGCTTTGGAAAACTTGGGCCTACTTGAAGGCTCCCTATAGAATAGCGTCTTGATTTTCTATTTGTACTTATGTAATTTATTCATTGGCTTGTAATAATTTATAAACAGATATTTGGGGTATTTAGTAAAAGGGATGGGTAGATGTATACTTTATGGGGTAATACGGGTAAAAATTCTGCTCTTAGAATCTTACTTTTAAAGTCTGTCTACTTTACTCAATAGAAAACATGCTCATAAGGTTTCACTTTTTAATCTTATTGCTTTGCCTAAATAGAAAACATGCTCATAGGTTTGCTCTTTAATCTGATTGCTTCGCTAATAGAAATCATGTCCATAGGATTTCACTTCTAAGTTTGTTTGCTCATCAAGTAGAAACCATGTCTATAAAGTTTTGCATTATGACATGTTAGAAACCATGTTTATAGGTTCCGAACAATCATGTCTTAAAATCAGTTCAATAATAGATGCCATGTCTATAGGATTCAATTCCAATTCATGTTATAATGAGTATTTCTGTATGTTGCTGCAAATCAATTAAAATCAGTAATCCACCTAGATATCATGCCTATAGGGATTTCTACTCGCAATATTGTTTGATAATTTAATTTAGTCTAATAAATCAACTTCATTACGCCTAGTTCATTTTTAAACTGGTCTTGTTAAGTATTAAGCGTTTTCTGAAACAAGTTCTTTCAAACTACCGCAATCTCATTAGATATCATGTCTATAGGTATTCAAGGAGTTTATTTCAAAATCTGTTTGTTTCTGCATTAATACAGACACCAGTATTCTGCATATAGGCAAGTCTTTAGGGAGTTTTCAAAAATTGCATTTCTCTGAGACTATCTCTGTCGCTTAACATTTCTGGTTCTAACAGGCTTTTAAAAGAGTCCCTAGGCAACTACTAGGGTACAACTTCTGGGTATAAAGAGTTTTGTTTGTTTCTGCATATTCACTTAGACCTGCTTTAGGACATTGCCTAATAAAAGGCCTCAACTGTGTTTGAGTCGTGCTGCTTGTGTGTTTGTTTGAGGAGGAAACTCTGAGCCTCTTAATTGCTCCCATTATGTGAAAGTCCTAAATGTTTTGACTGTCACCTTAGAATTTTCGCCTTTTAAAACCTTAGGAGTACGTCTAGAACTACATATAGGTAGAGGTCCTAACTCCTTCCAGGACCATTAAGAAGGGACGGGTAGTAGCGCGTAATAGGAATCATTGACCAAACACTCGATTTGTATGACCAATAAGGGGATGGAAAGGGTAGACATGGGATATGATGCCTACGCATTAATGTCACGTGTAGCCCCTCATTGAGCAGTGTTTACCGGACATTGCGTGGGGTGACCCTATAGGATAACCAACCTAGGACCCCTCTTTACTAAATCCTTTCTTTATTGAAATCTTTGTTTTACAACGTGTTCAAACCTTTATCTTACTACTTGAATTATTCCACGTGCTTTACTTGCAACTTATTTAATTCAACTATTTATATGGACTAATTTGTGAATATAAGTTCGGCCGGGACCCACAGTTGTGGACCAAGAGGGGTGCCTAACACCTTCCCCTCAAGGTTATTTCGAGCCCTTACCTTAATCTCTGGTAATGCAAACCAACCTAAGAGTTAATCACTCTAGGTGCCCTAACGCACCATAATCTGTTAGGTGACGACTCTTCAAATACCCAATTCCCAAAAGGAAATGAGTCATTACACCCTGTGAATGTTGAAACCCACTTTCATAAGAAAAAAAGGGGGCGCGACAAATGCAATAGTTTTATCTTGGATCATGAATGTTGTGAGCAAGGAATTGGTCAATGGTATTGTGTACAAATCAAGTGCACATAAAGTTTGAACAGATTTGAAGGATAAATATGATAAAGTGGATGGATCTCGCATTTTTTTTCTACATAAAGAAATTGCAACTTTATTGCAAGGAATTTCTACTGTGCCAGCCTATTTCTCACGGTTGACAGATTTATGGGAAGAATATGATGCCTTGATGCCATGTCCCGGATGTGATTGTCCAGAATCTAAGATCTATCCAGAGCACTTTGAATATAAGAGGTTGCTACAATTTCTGATGGGCCTAAATGAGACATATGCACAGCATAGGAGTCAAATTTTGATGATGAGTCCAATACCTTCCGTCAACAAGGCCTATTCCATGGTTGTTTCTGAAGAAAGTCAGAGAAATCTGGGAAAATCTACATAGGCATTAGATATGGGGGACAGTACAACATTGTTCACTAACAAAGGAGGCATGAGTACAAGAAACACTTATAAGCCTAGAAGAAACAATCTGTTTTGTGACTACTGTAACTATAAAGGTCACACAAGAGAAACATGTTACAAAATACATGGCTATCCAAATGATTTCAAAATGAGGAGGAAAGCCAACAGTTTTCTAAAAAGACCAATGGTTAACATTACAACACATGAAGGACAGCAGTACATGGGAAAGGTAGCAGCAAATGAAGGACAGCAGTACATGGGAAAGGCAGCAACAAATGTAGTATCTTAGGAAGGGCAGCAGATGCTGAACTCACCAGTTGGAAATCCAACACCTGCACTGCCTCAGCCAATCATGTTTACTCAGGAACAATATGATCAAATTTTAAAATTGCTCAGCAAAGACACAAGTGACAATTCAAAGCATTTTGTAGGTATGACTAAGGCCACTACATTAGCTGACAAAACAAAAAATGAAAATTGGATAGTAGATTCTGGTGCAACCAATCACATAGTTCACACTAGAGAATTGCTTGACAAGATTAATACTAATAGCCTAAAGTCTGGATCTAAGGTTCATTTACCTGATGGTACCTCACTAGATATTACTTGTACTGAAGAAAGTAGAATCGGTGAATGTGGTGTTATTAGGAATGTACTATACATTCCAGATTTTAAATACAATTTGTGGTCAGTCTCTAAGCTTACAAGGGACTTACATTGTTTTTATCCTTCTATCGTGACTTTTGGATCATGCAGGACCTTCACAATGAGAAAGCAAAGGGGATTGGTAAAGAGCTTGAAGGATTGTATAATCTGCAGCATCAGCAGGACAAAGCCAAGACTGCAACTATGCAAACACATGATCATTCCAAAAGTTGAAGAGGATCTAGGGGTCTGGCATGGGAGACTTGGACATGCCCCTGATAAAGTGGTTAAACAAATCCCAAACATAAAGTTCAAGGTTAACAATGATAGAATAAGAGATTGCACAATATGCCCTCTAGCTAGACAAGGAAGATTACCATTTCCAAAGAGTACAAGTAGATCAAATAAACTTTTTGAGCTGATTCATGTAGATGTATGGGGTCCATATAGAGTAGCATGTCACAATGGATACAAATCCTTTCTTACTATAGTAGATGATTATACTAGAATGATATGGGTTTACTTGTTGAGACTTAAGAGTGATGTGATTGTATGCTTGAAATAGTTTTTTGATATAATAAAAACTCAATTTGGAGGAACAGTCAGAATTTTGAGAAGTGATAATGGGACTGAATTTTTCAATTCTGAATGCAGCAGTTTGTTCAAATTGTATGGAATGATTCATTAAATTTCTTGTGTCCATACCCCACAACAGAATGGGGTAGTGGAAAGAAAACATAGACATATATTGGAGGTGGCTAGGGCAATTAGACTGCAAGGTCATTTGCCTCTCAGGTTTTGGGGTGAATGTGTGCATGCGACCGTTTATATCATTAATAGACTTCCCCTGTCAGTGCTATCCGGGAAGTCCTCATTTGAGATGATGTATGGAAGAGCACCTTTCTTACAGCATATGAGGATCATAGGATGTCTGTGCTTTGCCAAAATTCTAGTAGGGGGAGATAAGTTTGGAGCAAGAGCCATTTGAGTTATTCATATGAGATATTCTTCATCTCAAAAAGGATATAGACTGTATAATCTCTTGACTAACTCATTTTTTGTCAGTAGGGATGTAAAGTTCATGGAGAACATATTTCCTTTCTAGCTTTTAAAGGAACTAAAGTTGTAGGTTTTTCCCAACGGAGTCATAGAATCAGTTACTAGCAATGACACAACACCACCCTCTCTTTCATCTACAGATGCAAATCCTCCACATGAAGCAGCAAGTCCTTCTTCTACAGATGCATTACAACATGAGCTAGTACCTGCTGCAGAATCACCATCTTTGCTGCCTTCACCAGTTTTTGAAGACATACAACAACCATAACAGCTAGAAGGAATATTCTCAAAAGCAGTCCATCATTCACACTCGGACAACCGGCCTAGAAAATCTAGCAGGACTGTGAAAGAAACTGCCTGGATGCAGGACTATGTGTGCAATGGTTCATTGGCAAGCTCAACTTCACAGACATCTTGCAAGTATCCCATGCAAGATTTTCTGAGTCATAATAGGATTTAGGTCAAGTACAAAGCTTATCTTTCCAAGATAACTAGCTTGAAGGAACCTAGCAGCTATGAAGAAGCAGCAGCAGATCCTAAATGGGTAGAAACTATGACACAAGAGTTAAATGCCCTCAAAGAGAATGAGACCTGGTCCTTGGTAGATTTGCCAACAGGGAAAGTTCCCACTGGTTGCAAATGGGTATTCAAAATAAAATATAGAACAAACGGGGAAGTTTAAAGATACAAAGCTCGTTTGGTTGCGAAAGGGTATAATCAGATTGAAGGCCTCGACTACCAGGAGACCTTTTCTCCTGTAGTCAAAATGGTGACAGTCAGAGTGGTTGTTGCCCTAGCAGCAGCACACAATTGGAACTTGCATCAGATGGACATATACAATGCCTTCCTTCAGGGCAACCTCACTGAAGAAGTGTATATGTGCTTTCCCTAGGGATTTCACAACCAGGGGGAGAAAGTATATAGGCTGCATAAATCCCTCTATAGATTGAAGCAAGCTTCTAGACTGTGGAATTTGAAGCTGACTGAGGCCTTGATCAATTCAAGATTTGTGCAGAGTCGATTTGATTATTCCTTGTTTACGAAAAGGCAAGGGATTAGTCTAGTGATCATTCTAGTATATGTGGATGATCTTCTCATAATTGGGAATGATCATTGCCTAATTTCAGAAGCAAAGTCTGTATTTCAAAGCAACTTTAAGATCAAAGACTTAGGGGAGATGATTTTTTTTTGGGAATTGAGATAGCAAGTGTCACACCTCCTTTTTACATACCCGCGAGGGTACAAGGGAGTTTTTTCCAATTAAAGGACAATCGAAACGGGATTCGTTTATTTATTTCAGAGTCGCCACTTGGGAGATTTAGGGTGTCCCAAGTCACCAATTTTAATCCCGAATCGAGGAAAAGAATGACTCCATATTACAGTCTGCGCACCAGAAATCCGGATAAGGAATTCTGTTAACCCGGGAGAAGGTGTTAGGCATTCCCGAGTTCCGTGGTTCTAGCACGGTCGCTCAACTGTTATATTCGGCTTGATTATCTGATTTTATACAAATATGAACTTATGTGCAAAATTTTATCTTTTTACCGCTTTCTTACTTATTGTTATTATTTTACGAGAATTGCAACGTCGTGGAAACATATCTCGAACCACGTTACATCAATGCACCCGTAGTTGTTTGGCATATCTCGACTCGGTTGAGATTTGGATTTGGGTCACATAAATGTGCACCCGAGTTAAGGAAAATAAATTATTAAAGGCGCGCCTAAAGCAACTAGCGTCTTATCTACTTTGGGTAGGGCCGTGGAATTTTGCTAAACGGTCCATCCCGAAGTCTAAGCAATATAAAGCAAATATTTACCGAGGGCCCCGCAATTTTGTATTTTTTATTTGGCGAGGCTCATCTCATTCTTATTTTTAAAGATAAACCAATAGTGACTACATTTCTTCTATTAAGTTTGTCTCTAAAAATAAAAGAAAATTTCTCAATTAATTACCTGCTGAAAAAAAAAATAACTTATTAGTTATTAGTTTACGGCTAATGTGAATGGAAAATTGCGATCAAGTTTGTACAAAGAAAAATTGCTTTCATTCTATATTCTATTATTCAATAATACTGGAACATGAGATTGACACACCATAATATCAAAAACAAATTAACTAGTATTTGATTAATTTAAACTAAAATTATTAGATGAAGAAGTTATACATATGCAAGCCCATTACTCATTAATTAATCGACTACATTTTTATACAAAGAAAGGAAAATTATATTCAAACACAAATCTAAACAGGAGGGATTCAACAGGAACAAAGCCTGATTAATATTTCATTTCGCTTCAAGCCGAGAGTGTACAAATGTGTACCTGGAAATGACAGTACAAGAAGAAGAAGATCAGCAAAGTAGTATGTAACACAGCAACATACAGCAGCAGAAAGCCCAACACAGTAGTTTTAATACCTCAGTCCAGAAATCCCAGCAACACGGAGAAAACTAGTAAAAATGGAGAAGACAAATAGTGCGGAAGGTTCTGACTATTTCAGATCTTAAGCGAGGCAATGAAACAGTAACTATTCTTTTTCAACTTCAAAACTCTCCAAAATGAATTCTGCCCCTGTATATTCAGTGTATCCAGAATGTATATCGGGTGTATACTTCTCACTCCGCCCCCTCTTTTTTTCTTCTCTCTATCTAGTTTTTCCTCTTTTTTTTCCACCCCTTCTTCCTAAATTTTCTCTTCTATTTATAGCAAAATTTTCGAAATTTTCAGATTTGTTTTTTTATTATTTTATTATTTTTTTAATTAAAAGAAATCCCACTTACAAATTGCTTTTATTTTTTTAGAAAAAGAAATCCCACCTTTATTTACTTTTATTTTTAAAATTCCAACTTTAATTACTTTATCTTATTTAAAATTCCACTTTTTATTTTTTTAAAAGAGAATCTCACTTTATTTAACTTTTCTTTAAAAAACAAACCACTATCTTTTCTTTTTCTTTTAAAAATGCTACTTTCAATTACTTTAAATTTTTTAAATTTTCAGATACCTTTATATTTATTTTTTAATTCCAACCTTATTTTACTTTTAAATTTTTTAAAACTTTTTACTTTTTTTAAATTTTCTACATTCTTTTACTTTTTTTTATTTTTTTATTTTTTATTTTTTTAAAATCATTTCCGAAATTACTATATATATATATTTTTTAAAATAAAAATAATAAATAAAATAAAATATTTTCGGATTTTTTTATATATAAAAAAACAAAAAATAAAACTATTAATAGTGATAATTCACTTTTTATTTTTTATTTTTTTGGTTTTGTTTTGTGTTGGACAAAAATGAAGAAGGGGTGTTGGGTTAATGGAGCGGACCGGATCGACCCGGTTTGAAACGGACCGGGTCATGGGGAAAGTTGGGCAATTATTTGGGCCTGTGGTTTGAAATTGAAGAAGTGGCCCAATCCGATTTTTCTTTGTATTTTTGTTCTCTTTTCTTCTTTTATTTTTTCTAAAACTAAATTATAAAAGTACTTAAATTATTATTAAGAACTAAATTAAGTTATAAAAGCGCAAATTAACTTCCAATAACAATTAACGCACAATTAAGTAATAATTAAGCATAAAATTGTTCATTTGGACATTAAATGCTAAAAATGCAAAAGATGCCTATTTTTGTATTTTTTATTAATTTAACAAATAAACATGCATAGACAAACATACAAATAGTTACACAAAATATCACAAAAATTGCACACCAAGAAAAATTATTTTATTTTTGAATTTTTTGGGAGTAATTCTCATATAGGGCAAAAATCACGTGCTTACAGCTGCCCTCTTTGCCCGAAGACACGAATGGTTTTCGTGCAAAGATAAAGCGAGCGATTTTTGCCCATCCGAGTACTCCGTGTGAAGCATTTTTTTTTATTTTTTTATTTTGAAAAAGATTTGACCGAACCTTTGCTTCAAAGGTTTCCTACATATCCTGGGCTAAACAGGAATCAGGTCAATGTAGTTCGGGAAGCTTTGGTAGCTGGGACTACCGTGGGACTGCAATGTTACTGTTGTTGCATGCTGTTATCACTGCTTACCGATCTCCTTGTTACACCGTGCTTAAAAGAAAACAAGAAGCTAGGCTAGACTAAAATTTGTTCTTGTTGCCTTGCTTTCTTGTCGGCTTGTGTTTCCTCCGGTGCTTTTCTTTCTTGAATTTGGGCGTGATACTGGCCTTTTGCTTTTCTGAATACCAGTTTTCATCATTTTGCTCGGTCCGCTAGGGACATGGCTTTCTTCATCAAGCTTTTTGGCGGTTCCTCTGGTGGGTACGGCTCTCTTCATCAGACTTGTTATGCTGGGCATGATTTAATGTTCACCAGCTGCTTCTTTCAAGACGCGTCTTTTCTTCCTTTTGAGTCATGCGCCTGAATTTGTGCTGGGACCTCTTGTTGCAACCTTCTGTTTCCGGTGCTGAGATTTTATTGTTTCCTGTTGGAGATTCTTGTTGTAACCCTCTGTTTTATTGTCTTCTGACTTGATCTTGAAATGTATGCCTCTGTTATTATGGGCGGGCTCCCAACTTCAACACTTGAAAAGTAAAGACTGGAATGTATGCCTCTGTTATCTGGGCGGGCTCCCAACTTCAACACTTGAAAAGTAAAGACTGGAATGTATGCCTCTGTTATCTGGGCGGACTCCCAACTTCACTACTTGAAAATTAAAGACTGAAATGTATGCCTCTGTTATCTGGGCGGGCTCCCAACTTCAACACTTGAAAAGTAAAGACTGGAATGTATTCTTCTGTTATTATGGGCAGGCGCCTGGCTTCATCATCTTGAATTTAACAACCTCTATTCTCCAGGTGGGATCCTACAACCAAAACAAACAAAACAAACGAGAATTTCCTAACCCAGTTTGCACTGGGAAGATTTGTGAGTCGTTAGCAAAATTGTAACCTATTTATACTACTGATGCAATGATGAGAGTAAACTAAAGACTAGGCTAGGATGTGCATCTCCTACGAGTAAAACCAAAACTCTTGCTAGCAAATGTGTCTGCTAAAAAAACCTCAATGACTCAAACTAGAAAGTGCTTCTTCTATGGTTGAATCGGAATGAGCTAAACTAGGAAGTGCGTCTCCTAAGGGTGAAAACTTCAAAGAACTAGACTAGGAATTGTGTTTCCTATGGTCGAACTCAAAATGAATCAAACTACGAAGTGCATCTCCTAAGGGTGAAATCTCAATTCCGGAAGTGCGTCTCCTGAAATAAAGTATAACCTGAAAAAGCCAAACTAGGAAGTGCATCTCCTAAAGTAAAAGTATAACCTGAAAAAGCCAAACTAGGAAGTGCGTCTCCTAAAGTAAACTTAATTCAGGAAGTGCGTTTCCTATGCACGAAATTAAACTTAGGAAGTGCGTCTCCTAGGGGTTAAATAGTCTTAGGAAGTGCGTCTCCTATGGGTGAAACCTTAATGATTTTGAACTAGGAAGTGCGTCTCCTATGAATGAAAATAATTTAGGAAATGCGTCTCCTATGCGTGAAATCTTAATTTAGGAAGTGCGTCTCCTATGGGATAAAAGTAAACTTAGGAAGTGCGTCTCCTATGGGCAAAACTAAACTTTAAGGAAGTGCGTCTCCTATTGGGTACAATAAACTTAGGAAGTGCGTCTCCTGTGGGTACAATAAACTTAGGAAGTGCGTCTCCTATTGGTAGAACTGAACTTGGGAAGTGCGTCTCCTATGGTAAAACTGAACTTAGGAAGTGCGTCTCCTATTGGTAGAACTGAACTTAGGAAGTGCGTCTCCTATGGTAAAACTGAACTTAGGAAGTGCGTCTCCTATGGTAAAACTGAACTTTAGGAAGTGCGTCTCCTATGGTAAAACTGAACTTAGGAAGTGCGTCTCCTATTGGGTACAATAAACTTAGGAAGTGCGTCTCCTATTGGGAAAAACTAAACTTAGGAAGTGCATCTCCTATTGGTAAAACTTACTTAGGAAGTGCATCTCCTATGGGTACAACTATACTTAGGAAGTGCGTCTCCTGTTGGTGAAATAAACTTAGGAAGTGCGTCTCCTATTGGTGAAATAAACTTAGGAAGTGCGTCTCCTATTGGTGAAACTTTTCTTAAGAAGTGCGTCTCCTATTGGGTAAAACTAACTTAGGAAGTGCGTCTCCTATTGGGTGAAATAACTTAGGATGTGCGTCTCCTATTGGGTGAAATAACTTAGGAAGTGCGTCTCCTATTGGTACAACTAAACTTAGGAAGTGCGTCTCCTATTGGTGAAACTATTCTTAGGAAGTGCGTCTCCTATTGGTAAAACTTGGCTTAGGAAGTGCGTCTCCTACTGGTGAAACTATTCTTAGGAAGTGCGTCTCCTATAGGTGAAACTATTCTTAGGAAGTGCGTCTCCTCTTGGTGAAACTTATCTTAGGACTAACTTAGGATGTGCGTCTCCTCTTGGTGAAACTATTCTTAGGAAGTGCGTCTCCTCTTGGTGAAACTATTCTTAGGAAGTGCGTCTCCTTAGGATGTGCGTCTCCTATTGGTGAAACTTAGCTTAGGAAGTGCGTCTCCTATTGGTGAAACTATTCTTAGGAAGTGCGTCTCCTATTGATGAAACTATTCTTAGGATGTGCGTCTCCTATTGGTGAAACTGACTTAGGATGTGCGTCTCCTCTTGGTGAAACTTACTTAGGAAGTGCGTCTCCTCTTGGTGAAACTTAACTTAGGATGTGCGTCTCCTGTTGGTGAAACTAACTTAGGATGTGCGTCTCCTGTTGGTGAAACTAACTTAGGATGTGCGTCTCCTCTTGGTGAAACTATTTTTAGGAAGTGCGTCTCCTTAGGACGTGCGTCTCCTATTGGTGAAACTTTTCTTAGGAAGTGCGTCTCCTCTTGGTGAAACTAACTTAGGATGTGCGTCTCCTCTTGGTGAAACTATTTTTAGGAAGTGCGTCTCCTTAGGACGTGCGTCTCCTATTGGTGAAACTTTTCTTAGGAAGTGCGTCTCCTCTTGGTGAAACTAACTTAGGATGTGCGTCTCCTCTTGGTGGAACTTACTTAGGATGTGCGTCTCCTATTGGTGAAATTGACTTAGGAAGTGCGTCTCCTAATGGTGAAACTTATCTTAGGATGTGCGTCTCCTATTGGTGAAACTTAACTTAGGATGTGCGTCTCCTATTGGTAAAAATAAACTTTAGGAGGAAATACATCTCCTATGGGTAAAAACAAACTTAGGAGGAAATGCATCTCCTAAGGGTGAAACTAAAACAAACTTAGGAGGAAATGCATCTCCTATGGGTGGACCAAAACAAACTTAGGAGGAAATGCATCTCCTATGGGTGGAACTAAAACAAACTTAGGAGGAAATGCATCTCCTATGGGTGGACTAAAACAAACTTAGGAGGAAATGCATCTCCTATGGGTGAAACTAAAACAAACTTAGGAGGAAATGCATCTCCTATGGGTGGACTAAAACAAACTTAGGAGGAAATGCATCTCCTATGGGTGAAACTAAAACAAACTTAGGAGGAAATGCATCTCCTATGGGTGGACTAAAACAAACTTAGGAGGAAATGCATCTCCTATGGGTGAAACTAAAACAAACTTAGGAGGAAATGCATCTCCTATGGGTAAAAATAAACTTAGGAGGAAATGCATCTCATATGGGTGAAATAACTTAGGAAGTGCGTCTCCTATGGGTAAAGCTTAGGAAGTGCGTCTCCTATTGGCAAAACTAGACTTAGGAAGTGCGTCTCCTATTGGTAAAGGCTAGGCTTAGGAAGTGCGTCTCCTATTGGTAAAGGCTAGGCTTAGGAAGTGCGTCTCCTATTGGAACAGACGTGGAATGTATTCCCTTGTTATACAGGTGGGCGCCTAATGGTAAAGACATGAAATGTATTCCCTTGTTATACAGGTGGGTGCCTGAAATATGAAATGCACAGACAAAAAGTATTCCTCTCGTTATTCAGGTGGGCGCCTGTCTATACTAAGACATAAAAGTATTCCTCTCGTTATTCAGGTGGGCGCCTGTCTATACTAAGACATAAAAGTATTCCTCTCGTTATTCAGGTGGGCGCCTGTCTTCGAGAAAATTTTCACAATGAGAAAATTTTCTGCCCCGGTTTGATGATTTTCTTTATGGCCTGTCTTTCCGCCATCAATAACGTTCATTTTCCCTGTTTCTAAATCAAAGAAAAATTTGTTAGTTTAAAAACATGGTAAGCGGTCATGCCACTCTTGTTGGGGATGGTTTCCTCTTTCTCCTTTCCCAGCTTTGTGTTCCATTATGCTATCAAACTTGCTGGGGATGATATTAATTGCTGACACTGGCCCATCCCTTTTATCAATCTCATCTTGATAGGGATACCCTTCTTGACACGGGTTTTGCGCCTGTTCCTTGTACCACTTGGATGTACTAGTTGATGGCCTATTTTGAAGTCATTTCCCACTGGTTCCGACCAAACAGACTCTACTAGGGAATTTTCCTATGAAAGGAAAAAAATAAAAAGAAACAAAATAAAAGACAAAGGAAAAGATGACTCTTTAACAAAAGAAACTATAAATAAAAATCTATCAAACGCAGATACCGACTCTAATGGCCATGACATGCGTATGTGGCCTATCCTCTGCCGTCAATCGTCTCTCAAGACCTTCCCTTGACGATTCCCCATCTGATTCCCAATCTTATTCGACTTGTAGTGCCCGAAGGGTTTTTTCACTATCAAGCCTCTCTCATTTTGGTTTTCTCTCAGCTTTCATCGCCTTATGGTGCCTGTGAAGGTTTTCACCGATAAGACTCTCTCATTTGTATTACTTTCCAGCTGGGGATTTGGAGTGTCGCCGGTATGACTCTTTCTGTTGGAGATTAGAGTCCTTTCTGCTGTGGAACAGAATGTTATGTTCGCCGGTAAGACTCTCATTTGTCTGACTTTGCATCTTTTGAAGACTGGTCAGAAGGTCTTTCTTGGGACCGTAATGTGGGTTTTGGATAGAGTTAGAAAGAAAGGGTATTAAAGACTCAAAAATGCATCGATTTCGGGTTATTAATTACAACCTTCGGAACTAGATTTATTTACAACAAACGCAACATCTGCCCCAGTTTCTTGCTTGGGGATTTTTTAATTGATTGATCTTTTTTTCATTTTTCAAAATTATGACCGAGCCGTGAAACGCCTACGTATCCTCTTTGAGGAATCAGGTCAAACGTAGTTCCCAATTCCTCTTTTTTCATTTGACTTTCCTTTTCTTTTTTTTTTCTTCTCTTTTTTCATCATTTTTCTTTCCTTCTTTTTTCATTTTTCTTTTGTCGTTTTGTTGATTTTTTTTTAGTTGCTACTGATTCCGAACGAGGGGTATGAAAGAAAAATAAATAAGGCTCAAAAGGGGTAACGAAGGATAAAGTGTTTAGGTAGCAGAACAAAATGTCTTCGTCATTCCAGTCTTCAAAACATGCCAAGTGCAAACAACACGTTTAAACAATAGATTTATAGTCTCTTCCGATTGTGCTGGACTTGACAATTATATTCAACATATGTTTGTTCATTTGTCACTTCTAAAGCACCGTTGGGCGACACTCTCATTCTCATTATTATGAACGACCCTCATGCCAATTTAGGTGAATCTTTCTTTAACGGTTTTCTTTGTGTTTAACTTGCCCCAGTTCCACATGACTCGGGCTCCAAATAATCCCAAACCGTTCTTATTTCCTTTAAATGCTTTGATCACCTTCCCAGGGTTTTATGATTAACTTTTAAGACTAGGCCCAAACTGGGTGCGCATGTCATGTCCCTAGAATCGGCATTGAACAAAAATGATAAAAGGACTAAACAAAAAGATGACTGGAAATAATAAAAGACCGGATTTTGTATTAGACTACCGGTGAAATGGTTTAAATAACAAAACAAACAAAACAATCCAGAACAAAATCCTAAAACAAACTGGACAAGACAACATCCGACTTATAACCCTAATAATCCGAACAACAGAAATGACAACAAAATGAGCCACCACAAGCTTCTCTCTTGCTGACCAAGGAACGAAACGTCCTCCCACTTTATCAAAATTGGCATTTTAGCCACTGAGCTTTGCATCAATACTGCCGAGACCATTACCAGCTTCAATCTCATCAACCTCCGTCGGCAAGTTCTCGAGGGGGTTCGAGTGCTCCATGTCACTGTTATTAATCACAACCCGCCCTTCTCGGATCATTTTCTCTACTTCCCTTCTCCAACTATGACAGCTCTCACTGTTGTGCCCTATGACATTGGAGTGGTAGGCGCATCGCGCTGCCGGATCAAAGCTCCTTGCAAGTGGATTTAGAGTACATGCGGGGAGTGGCTCAATCAAGCCAGCATGTCTTAGCCTTTCAAACAGACTGGCATAAGATACCCCGATGGGGGTGAGAGCTTTTCCTCGTTTCAGCAGCCTCTTCATTCTTGCATGTTGACAGGGCCGGAAACCTGATCCAGGTGGCTTTTGGTAGGCTTGTGTAGGTGGGTAGGCATTTTGTGGAGCCGGGTGCCTGGAAAGTGAAGTATGGCGGGGAAAGAAGTGGTGTTGGGGAGCGGAGAAGCATTGAGGAGTGATGGAGCTACTCGGGTAGCTGGGAAAGCTGCCATAAGTGGGTTGGGATGGAGAGTATGGGGGATCTTCCGTTATGGTGTTGGGTGCTTGGGAAATGACAGAGTTCAAGAGGCTTGGCGGTGGAGGGGGTGGTGCTTTTCCAGTTATCCATGCCTGATACATATCTGCCACATGTTGTCTCAGCATTTTCACTTCCTCTACCAACCCGTTATTCCGTTCGACCAATTGTTGTCGGTCATCGATACCGACCCACTCGGTTCTGCAGTTCTGAGCCATTGTCCTTTGATTTTGCTTTGCAGGGAAGAGCTACCACAACCAACCACTTTTCTATATATGAACACAGCAAAGGGAAGCCATCAACGTTAGTGTTAGGGCATTTGACAGACAATCATATATCAGAGATACAATTGTGCCCCTCCGAAAATTTCCCACACTTTCCTTTATTTATTTATTCTTTTTATTATTATTATTATTATTATTATTTATTTTTTTTAGTGGTGGTCGAATCTTATGGAGATTGCCTACGTATCATGTCCCCGCATGAATCAGACCTTGCGTAGTTCGCACCAATAAAGATAAACAATACTCAACATTTTTTTTTATTTTCATATTAAAACAAACTGGGTTTCAAAGGTTTAAAGATGACCTACAAACTTGAAAATCAAACAACCCGCTAATTCTAATCAAAAACTCAAAAACAAACGCTAGCTTCCTTTCCCCGTTTGTCAAATGCAACCAAACTGCTATTTTTGCAAATGTGGCCCCTTCCAAATTTCACATGAATTTTGAGGCCGAGGAGGATTATTTTATGACACTTTACAAACTTGTCCGTTCTTTTACGAAAATAGCCTTTCGACAACTGAAAGATACTCTAAGGCTATTTCGGCAAGAACGGTTTAAGACGCGGCTGAAGCTGGCTTGGCTTATTTTTGACAAAACCCAAAGGTATTCACCTGACCGCTGACTTTTTTTCCAAACTACAATAAAAACGTGGTGTTGCAAACACGGCCCTTCAGCGCCTCGGGGACGAAGATTTATAAGGCTGTGTGGGTCGACTAGACCAAAAATCCTAAACATGACCCAAAGGTGGCTATTTATGCAAAGTCAGTCTTCCGGCGTCCCTTTCGGGAACATTCGGCTAATTATGACAAAACAGCATCACCTGACTTATTTATGACTCTTTTTATCATTTTTTCAAATTAGAAAACTCAATATTGCAAGCACGGCCTTTCAACGTCTCGGGGACAAAGATTTTTAAGGCTGTGTGGGTCAACTGGACCAAATCTTAAAAAATGACCCGAAGGTGGCTGTTTACGCAAAGTCAGCCTTCCGGCGTCCCTTTCGGGAACATTCGACTATTTATGGCAAAACAACATCACCCGACTTATTTACGACAAAAATCAATATTTGACATATTATTTGTTTTTTATTATTATTATTAATTAATTGTTTTTGGCTTTTTAGCAAAAGATGGGGTTGGACCCGATGAGGGTTGCCTACGTATCTCACATCCGGTGAGAATCAAACCCGCGTAGTTCGGGCTGATCATGAATAAGTAAATGAACTAACATTTTTTTTAATTGAAATTTGTGAAAGAACTGCTTCAAAAGAAGAAAGGAAGTATTTTTTTTTGATTGATTTTCTTTTGAAAGAAAGACTTGTAAAAATTCCTTTTCTTTTGATTTGAACTTTGAGAATTTCAAAAGTAAAAGGAAGATATTTGTTTTTCTGAATTTTCATTTGTTTTTATTCTAAAGAAAAAAGAAAATATTTTTGGAATTTTACTTTTAATAAAAGAAATGCTTCTAAAAAGTATTTTTTGAATTTTGAATTTTCTTTTCAATTTGAAAGAAGAATCAAAATATTTTCGGATTTTTTTATTTATTTTTATTTATTTTTTTTAAAAAAGAAAGCATTTTTATTATTTTTGTTTTATCAACAATGGAAAATAAAGATATTTATATTATTTTTGCAAGACATATCTTTTTGGAATTTTACTTTGAATTTTCTTGGCAAGACAAATACCCTTTGCAGCAAATAAAGATATATATATCTTTCGGAAAAAAAAACTTTTCGGATTTATATATATATATATATATATATTTGCGACAAATAATGAAAGACTCTTTTTCATTTTCATTTTCATGGCAAGACAAATTATTTTCCTTTTCTATTTTTTGAAAAACAAGACAGAACAACGACTCTTTTTTCTATTTTTCCTTTGCTTTTAATAAAACAAACTAATAAGACATTCTTATTTTCTCAAAATTTCGGCAGAGTTTTGACAGTATTGGGGTATTGGTTTTTTTCAAAAATAAACAATCAATTCCCTAACCGCTATTTTTCGATTTCACAATATTCATAATATTCAAACACCGGTCAGCGAGACAAAATAAATGCACGGAAAACAAATAGGATGCATCAGGATGGTCTTTTCATATCAGGTTGCTAGTCCTAGACGGACCCAACCCCTGTGTTGAGTCCCCTAAGTCAAATGCAACGTGATGCAAATAAGCGTTCCTACTAGGGATCCGGCATGAAGTCACGTTATTCTATGTTCAAAACCTGGGTCGGTGTTCTAGACAGTGTACCCGAGCGGACAACTCGAGTTGAGGAAGGAGCTCCTTTCCGGGAACCAAAAGGCCAGCCGGCTTAGAAACTTTCCGAGCCTCTTTTATTTAGGGTATGACACTAACAGAATAGGGAGTCTCAACCAGTGAGCACATCCCCGAAGGTAAGAAGAGAAAGGTTTCGGCACAATTTATATACAGTTCAGATAATATCAAAGCGGTAAAAGCAGCATTTAGCACATTAGGCTCAAAACATGTAAAAATCAGATAAAGCCAAATATAACAATTTATCTAAGCTCGAATTCTTAACCCTGAACCAGTGGTTCTGGGTTTTATCCCCAGCAGAGTCGCCAGAGCTGTCACACCTCCTTTTTCCGCACCCGCGAGGGTACAAGGGAGTTTTTTCCAATTAAAGGACAATCGAAACGGGATTCGTTTATTTATTTCAGAGTCGCCACTTGGGAGATTTAGGGTGTCCCAAGTCACCAATTTTAATCCCGAATCGAGGAAAAGAATGACTCCATATTACAGTCTGCGCACCAGAAATCCGGATAAGGAATTCTGTTAACCCGGGAGAAGGTGTTAGGCATTCCCGAGTTCCGTGGTTCTAGCACGGTCGCTCAACTGTTATATTCGGCTTGATTATCTGATTTTATACAAATATGAACTTATGTGCAAAATTTTATCTTTTTACCGCTTTCTTACTTATTGTTATTATTTTACGAGAATTGCAACGTCGTGGAAACATATCTCGAACCACGTTACATCAATGCACCCGTAGTTGTTTGGCATATCTCGACTCGGTTGAGATTTGGATTTGGGTCACATAAATGTGCACCCGAGTTAAGGAAAATAAATTATTAAAGGCGCGCCTAAAGCAACTAGCGTCTTGTTATTTTGGGGAAGGCCGTAAAATTCGCTAAAATTAAAGGACAATCGAAACGGGATTGGTTTATTTATTTCAGAGTCGCCACTTGGGAGATTTAGGGTGTCCCAAGTCACCAATTTTAATCCCGAATCGAGGAAAATAATGACTCTATATTACAGTCTGCGTACCAGAAATCCGGATAAGGAATTCTGTTAACCCGGGAGAAGGTGTTAGGCATTCCCGAGTTCCGTGGTTCTAGCACGGTCGCTCAACTGTTATATTTGGCTTGATTATCTGATTTTATGACAATATGAACTTATGTGCAAATTTATCTTTTAACCGCTTTACTATTATTGTTTTTAGGAATGTGAACATCGCTTAAAATATATCTTTGGACTGTGTCACATGAAATGCACCCACAATCCGAAACATATTTTATTTGATGTTTTAGGATTTGGATTTGGGTCGCATGAAATGCACACCCGAGTTTAAGAAAATTAAGTTATTAAAGGTGCGCCTAAAGCAACTAGCGCATTATTATTTTGCGGAGGCCGTGAAATTCGCTAAACGACCCTCCTGAATTCTAAGTAATTTTAAACAAGTATTTACTGAGGGCCCCACGATTTGTGTTGTTATTCGGCGAGGCTCATCTCATGCTTATTTTTTAAAAAGGAATTTGCAACGTCATGGAAATGCATCTCATACCACGTCACAGTCAATGTACCCGTGATTAGAGGCACATTTCGATTTCGTTGAGATTTGGATTTGGGTCACATAAATGTGCACCCGAGTTTAGGGAGATAACGTTATTAAAGGCGCGCCTAAAGCAACTAGCGCATTATTATTTTTTGGGTAGGGCCGTGAAATTTGCTAAACGGCCCGTCCCGGAATCTAAGTATTTAATACATATATTTTGTGAGGGCCCCGCAATTTGTACATTTTTTATTTTTGGCGAAGCTTGTCCCGTTTTTTTTATTTTTATTTTTTTTTTTTTATGTTTTTAAAAGGATGCCATTTTTACGCCTTTAACAATACTAAACCTTACGGCTTCTTTACAACTACAATCTCATAACTTGTCAAGATTTGATAAAAGAAGTTAAGCGAATGAGTGTTTCGGGCGTAGTAACAACACGTACTAATACTAATCTTGTCCAAACAAACTAAGACAATGAAGGAACAAGCGAATCAACGTCGAACTGTGTCTTAGGACTACTACTACAACTAAATCAAATGACGTCAAGTAAAATAATAACATAACACAAAAATGAACTAAAATGCATACGGTGAAACATAAGCAGAATCTCAATTGATATATTGCACCTTCAAACATTGAACGTAAAATTTCTTTAATCCAATACATCGAGGCTTACTAACCTGAATAAACAGAAATGCATAGAGCCATGGACCGAACCTCAACATCGACTTCAACGAACAAACTCGACGCGCCGGACCTCGACGAACAAAGACGACCTCAACGGACTTTGAAGCTTTTCGATATATTAAGATCTTCAACTGGTTACAAGAAGAACGTGACACTATGGCCAAACACGAACAGACTGTAAGCCAAAGACTTAAGACGGAAAATCGGCGATCGGAAACAAACTCGAACCAGCACAGAAGCACTCAAGTAGATTTCATGGCTGTTGTGGCTGTGATAGACGAAGAAGAAGGAGCAGTGGCGATGAAGATCTTTGTATGTGTGTGATTTTTAGGCTGGTTTCAGGCGAGCTGCAGAAGAAGAAGAAGAGATCAGCAGTGACGACTCAACATGGAGATTAATGGTGGGGGGTTGTTCGGAGGTTGACGACGGGAGGGGTGGTCGTGGTCAGTAGGGTCGTTTGTGGTGTTTGGACGTGGAGATCGGTGGGGGGAGGTGATGGGTTGAGGAGGAGTGAGCTTGGTTAGGTCTCGTTCAAAGGAGGAGGAAGGTGACAGTCGGGTTTTCTCTCTTCTTCCTCATGAAGAAGATGATGAAACAGTACTATTTTTTCCTTTTCGTTTTTTTTCTTTTTTTTTTCTCACCAAAAATCCAAAAATTCCCCCTTTGTCAAATGTGTTAGTCCGTGTATTTGACATGGTTTGCCCAGAAAAATGAGCCCACGCGTGGTGGGGTTCAAGGCATATGTTCCCCACGCGTGGTGGGGTTCCCCACGTGTCCTGGACACGGTTTATTATG
This sequence comes from Nicotiana sylvestris, assembly GCF_000393655.2. Taxonomy (NCBI): domain Eukaryota; kingdom Viridiplantae; phylum Streptophyta; class Magnoliopsida; order Solanales; family Solanaceae; genus Nicotiana; species Nicotiana sylvestris. Next base: position 19,512,661 of record NC_091058.1, read on the forward strand.
GGCTAGGTCCGAAAATTAGGCCTAAAACCGGGTAGTTTGAACCCGAATATTATTCTTTTGCCCGGACCCGAGAAATAGGAACACGTTGCTTAACTAGTCCTATGTAAGCAAAATAACTACCAAAAATAAGACTAGTATTTAAACAAAACTATATATTTTTAAATATTTTTCAAGATTTTAAAATAGCTACAAAAATATTAATAAAACTATTTTTTTGTAATTTTCGTAAATATTAAGATAAAATATGAAGTACTATTTTTGTATTTTTTCAAAGTTAAAACGACTATAAAATATTAATAAAACCATTTTTTGTAATTTTCGTAAATATTAAGATAAAATATGAAGTAATATTTTTTGTATTTTTCAAAGTTAAAATAACTATAAAATATTAATAAAACTATATTTTTTTGTAATTTTCGTTCTTTAATAAAGACAAAAATATGAAGTAATATTTTTTTGTATTTTTCAAAATTATAATGACTGCAAACATTAATAGAACTATATTTTTTGTAATTTTCGAATTTATATAAAGTACCAAAATAAAGTACAATTTTTTTTGTATTTTTCAAGTTTATGAGAAATACATAAACTAAAATTATATATATATTTTTTGTGATTTTTCTTTTTGCAACGAAATAAAGTAAAATAGTTAAAATAGCTATACTAGACCCAATTTCACATATTCACGCTAAAAATGTGAAAATTCTCGGGGAGGATTAAAGGCGCGCCTAAAGCGACTAGCGTATCATCTACTTTGGGTAGGGCCGTGGAATTTTGCTAAACGGTCCATCCCGAAGTCTAAGCAATATAAAGCAAATATTTACTGAGGGCCCCGCAATTTTGTATTTTTATTTGGCGAGGCTCATCTCATTCTTATTTTTAAAGATAAACCTATAGTGACTACATTTCTTCTATTAAGTTTGTCTCTAAAAATAAAAGAAAATTTCTCAATTAATTACATGCTGAAAAAAAATAACTTATTAGTTATTAGTTTACGGCTAATGTGAATGGAAAATTGCGATCGAGTTTGTACAAAGAAAAATTGCTTTCATTCTATATTCTATTATTCAATAATACTGGAACATGAGATTGACACACCATAATATCAAAAACAAATTAACTAGTATTTGATTAATTTAAACTAAAATTATTAGATGAAGAAGTTATACATATGCAAGCCCATTACTCATTAATTAATCGACTACATTTTTATACAAAGAAAGGAAAATTATATTCAAACACAAATCTAAACAGGAGGGATTCAACAGGAACAAAGCCTGATTAATATTTCATTTCGCTTCAAGCCGAGAGTGTACAAATGTGTACCTGGAAATGACAGTACAAGAAGAAGAAGATCAGCAAAGTAGTATGTAACACAGCAACATACAGCAGCAGAAAGCCCAACACAGTAGCTTTAACACCTCAGTCTAGAAATCCCAGCAACACGGAGACTCCAAGTATAGTGAAGAAGTAAAAGGTAGGAAGGTTCTGACTATTTCAGATCTTAAGCGAGGCAATGAAGCAGTAACTATTCTTTTTCAACTTCAAAACTCTCCAAAATGAATTCTGCCCCTGTATATTCAGTGTATCCAGAATGTATATCGGGTGTATACTTCTCACTCCGCCCCCTCTTTTTTTCTTCTCTCTATCTAGTTTTTCCTCTTTTTTTTCCACCCCTTCTTCCTAAATTTTCTCTTCTATTTATAGCAAAATTTTCGAAATTTTCAGATTTGTTTTTTTATTATTTTATTATTTTTTTAATTAAAAGAAATCCCACTTACAAATTGCTTTTATTTTTTTAGAAAAAGAAATCCCACCTTTATTTACTTTTATTTTTAAAATTCCAACTTTAATTACTTTATCTTATTTAAAATCCCACTTTTTATTTTTTTAAAAGAGAATCTCACTTTATTTAACTTTTCTTTAAAAAACAAACCACTATCTTTTCTTTTTCTTTTAAAAATGCTACTTTCAATTACTTTAAATTTTTTAAATTTTCAGATACCTTTATATTTATTTTTTAATTCCAACCTTATTTTACTTTTAAATTTTTTAAAACTTTTTACTTTTTTTAAATTTTCTACATTCTTTTACTTTTTTTTATTTTTTTATTTTTTATTTTTTTAAAATCATTTCCGAAATTACTATATATATATATTTTTTAAAATAAAAATAATAAATAAAATAAAATATTTTCGGATTTTTTTTATATATAAAAAAACAAAAAATAAAACTATTAATAGTGATAATTCACTTTTTATTTTTTATTTTTTTGGTTTTGTTTTGTGTTGGACAAAAATGAAGAAGGGGTGTTGGGTTAATGGAGCGGACCGGATCGACCCGGTTTGAAACGGACCGGGTCATGGGGAAAGTTGGGCAATTATTTGGGCCTGTGGTTTGAAATTGAAGAAGTGGCCCAATCCGATTTTTCTTTGTATTTTTGTTCTCTTTTCTTCTTTTATTTTTCTAAAACTAAATTATAAAAGTACTTAAATTATTATTAAGAACTAAATTAAGTTATAAAAGCGCAAATTAACTTCCAATAACAATTAACGCACAATTAAGTAATAATTAAGCATAAAATTGTTCATTTGGACATTAAATGCTAAAAATGCAAAAGATGCCTATTTTTGTATTTTTTATTAATTTAACAAATAAACATGCATAGACAAACATACAAATAGTTACACAAAATATCACAAAAATTGCACACCAAGAAAAATTATTTTATTTTTGAATTTTTTGGGAGTAATTCTCATATAGGGCAAAAATCACGTGCTTACAGCAAGATCAGGAGAAGGAATACTGATGAATCAACGAAAATTTACAATGGAATTGATCACTGATCTTGGAATGACATGATTAAAATCAGTAGCCACTCCAATGGAGTGCAATCAGAGATTCACAATAGCAAAATATGACCAAAACTTGGAGCTGAAAGATGATGAGAAGCTACCAGATGCAGGGCCATACCAAAGATTGGTTGGGAAACTATTGCACCTTACTATGACAAGACCAGACATTTGTTATGCAGTGCATGTGTTGAGCCAATTTATGCATTGTCCAAAGAAGTCACACATGGAGGCAGCAATAAGAGTTGTTAGGTACATAAAAGGGGCACTAGGTCTTGGTCTACTGATGAGCTCAAAGCCTTGCCCAAAACTCACAGCATTTTGTGATGCTGGTTGGGCATCGTGTCCAGTGTCCAGAAAGTCTGTGACAGGGTACGTGATGAAGCTAGGAGATTCTTAGGTGTCTTGGATGTCAAAGAAGCAGTGCACGATATCAAGAAACTCAACAGAAGCTGAATACAGGAGCATGACTGCTACAGTCTCAGAAATCCTATGGTTGACATGGTTATGCAAGGAACTGGGTGCAGAGGTTGAATTGCCAGTGGAGATGTTCTGTGATATCAAGGCAGCAATCCAAATTGCTGTAAATCCTATATTCCATGAACGAACGAAGCATATAGAAATAGACTTGCACTTCATCAGAGAAAAAATCCAACAAGGAATTGTCAAAACAAGATATGTGATGTCTAGAGACCAAGAAGCAGACTTGTTCACAAAGGCTCTAGGAAGATCACAACATGATTACCTGATAGGCAAGCTAGGGGTGCTGAACTTGTTTGCACCATCTAGCTTGAGGGAGAGTGTTGAAGATAGGAGTAGTCACGTGCCAATCACGTGAGTGTAGTTAAGTCGGTTAAGAGGGATTAGTTAGTTATAACTAATTATGGGATTGGTTAGTTTAGGTGATAAAAGGCTGTAGATTAAATGCAGTTGTAGAAGTGTGTATATATACATAGTATCAATTCATTGTAATGTAGAGCTTCAATAATACAAGCCAATTTTCTCTCAAATAGAAAAATTCTCTCTAGAACCTTCTCTTCTATTTTCCGCCATTGTTGTCTTCACTGAAGCTCTCAAATCTTCATTATGTACTAATTGACAATATAAAAGAATTTTACAATATACTATCAAATCAAGTAAATGATACAAGCAAGTATTCATAATAAGTATAATAACTTGGAAAATAAATTAGGTAACTTGCTGCAACATGTTAAACTATATTGATAATTTAAAGATGTTTTACACTGAAAATGTATATAAATTAAAAAGGCGCATATATAATGCCATTTGATTGTATAGCTTAAGTTCTAACATGTACTCCTATTAACTATAATTTCGAATTAAATACCGTTTAAAGATGTAGCTTCATCAAACAGCCCACGCTTGCTTATTAAGATAAGATCTATATAATCCTGTGGTAATTAGACAATTAAAGTATCGTGGGGAACATAATGCTTTGGGGAGAGCATGAAAATAGAACATGCATATTTGATAGAAAAAAGATCAAGAATATCCAACTCGGAAAATTTTAAAATTAGATGGTTTGATAATTAAGCCATTGAAGAGGGTACTGGAAGGCACTATAATTTTAAAACTTTAAATTGAAGTTAAAGATATACCTATATATATGTAGTTGCTCAAGTGGGAGTAGTTTGTACAATTGTTCTCCACTAGAAGATTTATAAGAAGCTTCTTGAATATTTGGTGCATGGAAAAAGACAAAGTAGAGCATTCTCAAAATTAAATGTGCTAGATTTTTTTTTTTTGGTAAAAGAAAAGATATTATTAATCACCACAAAACAAATATAATAAAATTTGTGCAGGCTCATTTAGCTTAGCATACTTACTAGGTAGGGCTGCTAAAAATCTCATCTGTACAATTCATCTTTATCTTTTCTATATTTCCTTCACTGCAAAACTGTGACCACTCTAATCTTGCACTCTAGAAAATTATGACCAAGAAAATAGAATACTTTTTACTTTCAAAAAGTTCTCCCCTCCAATGCTTTATCATGTTCCATCTTTAGGGTTCATGATGGAAAAAGAAGATGCACAAGCATCCACACTTTTTTTTATTTTCCATCCGGTATCCGTCATTCACATTGGGTCCGACTAAATCCGGATTCGCGCCGAAAAATTTCACATTAGGGGTAAAAAGCTCTCTAATAAAGGCGACTCCATAGCCACAGACTCGAATCTGAGACCTCTGGTTAAGGATGAATGAGTATTTATCACTCCACCACAACCCTCGGTCAAGCTCAAGCATACACTTTGTTTCTCTTCCAAGATATGAATACGCTTTTGGATTTTTTTTATTTTTTATTTTTAAGGTCAAGCTATGGGGTGTTATTTAGTGATCATATAAGGTGATTCCGACAATCGTAATTAAAAAAAAATTTAGTCCTTCATTTCCTGAATAATTGTATTAAAGATTCTTTTCGTTTGGTATACTAAGATGTCAATTGCAATTAATCTTAATCCAGAAATTTTATGGGACCAGCTTTTACTCTTTTCAATACATTTTTTTAGAATTAATTTTTCGAAAATATTTTGTAGGGTATACAAAAACAAATCACATATTGCGTCAAGCCACCCCACGGAACATTAGAATTGCAACCTAAACCAGTAACCCTAGTATCATTAAACTGATAGCTACGAGTTATAAAAATGCCCGTATCGCCGGTCAGCCACCGTGAAGATTGGTTGACTGGAAGTGTATTAATTAAGTAATACAAATGATACTCCAATGATTAGACAAAAACCACTTAATATTGTTTTTTGATAACTATCACTCCCTTCTTCCACTTTATTTGGTACTATCATTTTATTAGTCCACTTAAAAAAGAATAATACTATTTTTATATATTTTCTTGATGAGATATTTTTATATGTGCTTTGATATTGTTTAAGATCATAAATTTTAAAAAAATTATAGTCACCTAGATATTATGATATATTTAAGATCACAAATTATAAAAATCTTTTAATTAAATTTTGTGACAGTCAAATAAAATAAAACGGATCGGAGTATTGTTTAGATCACTTTTTCTTTGTCCTGTTTTCACGTTTCCTTCGGACTCTGGGGCTTTCTGATTATTTATGGGATCTTTACATAAAATTTATGCACCTTAAATGAAGTCACCAATAATTGCACTAAAGTGTTCAACACAAAGGAGAAGCTCCATTAAATTAGGATAATTTTAAGGAGACAAAGGCTTCTTCTATTTGTCTGTCTTTAGGTGGACTCTGCCAATAGTTTTACACCATTAAATTAAATTAAATTTGATTTACATATAATAACATGTTCTCTTTCTGACAAAATTGATATGGTAATGAATAAAATACTCTTTAATTACTATTTTCTTATTAGTCCACTAAAAAAAGTGTCACATTTTATATGTAAAATTTTATTTACACTTCTCATTAAATGTAACTTTTTACACCCGTAAAAGATTTAAGACAATATTTAAGGTTACAAATTTCAAAAGCCTCCATTTATCCCCTTGAATATTATGTCGATTCAAACTATGTCACAGGAATAAAAACGGCCGAAATTGCATTAGTTGTGAAAAAGTTTTCTACATATACGCTATATTATCCATAACTTAAACCGTCTGGCGTAACTGGATGCTGATTGAAGTAGAATGACTAGTTCAATGAAATGAGTCCCAAATTAAAGGTGTCCACACACAAGTAGTAGAAACTTGTAAACGTATAAAGTGGTCCTTAATTGGGATCAAAACCTCGAAGTAAACGGAATGATTGTTGACTTTCTGAGATACTGTTTGGACCATGAGAGACAATATGGGTGCCATTATCGGCTGGATTTTGTTCCTTGCCACAAGTACACTTCACGTATCCAATGGAATGCCACTATACCTATAATACCAATAAGTTTTTCCTACTTCCTTTTTATTTTTCCTTTATTCATTTGGTTTCTCAATAATTATTTTTCCAATTATGACTCCCACTCACATGGGCTGCACAAACAATTTCTCAAATTTTGGAATTCCTCTGCTCGTCCTTTCTCTTTTCTCTATGCCAATAGAAATACAATCTTTTATACTCTAATCTTTGGTATCATTAGAAAATGGCATGTAGAGCTATAAAACAGAATGACACCTGGACCTCATGATCAAAACGAATCCAAAGTCTTTGTTAAGAATACCTTGATTTAGTGAAGATATAGTCACCAACTCCACTATTTCATTGTCGATTATCATAATGTACCAACATTAACATGTATAAGCCATAGGTTTAGTCACATGCAGCCCCGTTGCTTTTACTACGTTAAAAATTCCATGAATTTATATTTGGTTCGCCACTTTTAAGATTTATAGACATTATAATTGGAATTGGACCGAACCAAGATCCTTTAGTTGGGGGAATTCTAGTACTGGCAGATGCAAAAAGTAATGACAAAAGATATGCATAAAAGATATGCATTGTAGCGACATATTTGTACCAACTAAATATCGAAAATATTAAGTGCCCGGCTAGTTAGTAGCCTGTCAAAGTCAATGTTGACCATTTTTTTCTTTTTAAATTCCAAGACATGCATTTTTTAAAACTTACCGGTTGAGGTATGGCCAAATGATTGCATGAATAATGGCTATAAATAGGGGAGGTTCTTGCACAAAGAAGAACCAAAAAAAGTGGAAGCTCAAGCTGGTCAGTAGACTCACTACTTAGTCTGAGCTTACATTACTTTGTTATCTGAAAGAGTCATGGCTACTTCTAGTCGTTCTTTATGCATGGCTCTTCTTGTACTAAGCATTGTTATGGCATGTATGAAGGAGGGGCATGGGGAGGATGGAGATGATTATTGCTACTATGGTGGCTGGCGTGGATGCAAAAATCGTGTTGGAGGAGGAGGAGGTGGCGGTGGCGGTGGAGGAGGAAGTGGTAATGGAGGTTCTGGACATGGAGAGGGTTATGGTTCCGGGGCAGGTGTAGGTGTGGGAGGTGGTGGTGGTGGCGGAGGTCATGGAGGTGGTGGTGGGAATGGAGCTGGTGGTTCAGGTCATGGTGAAGGATTTGGAGCTGGAGTTGGTGCAGAAGGCGGTGGAGGTGGTGGAGGGTCCGGTGGTGGAGGTGGAGGTGGCAGTAGTGTTGATGGAGGTTATGGTCACGGTAGTGGTTTTGGAGCCGGCGGAGGTTTTGGAACTTTTGGAGGACGTAAAGGTGGTGGTGGTTTTGCAGGGGGAGGTGGAGGTGGAGGAGGAGGTGGTGGTGGCGGTGGGGGTGGTTCAGCAGGAGGATCAGGTCATGGTAGTGGCTTTGGTGCTGGAGCTGGTGTGGGAGTCGGTGGGGGAAGTGGAGGTGGTGGTGGCGGAGGTGGTGGTGGCGGCGGTGGCACCAATGGTGGGTATGGTCATGGAAGTGGTTTCGGAATGGGTATAGGTTTTGGTGGAAATGGAGGTGGTGGGGGTGGAGGAGGAGGAGGCGGAGGTGGAGGCGGTGGCAGCAATGCTGCTGGTGGAGGCTCTGGTCATGGTAGTGGATTTGGAGCAGGTGGTGGAGTTGATGGTACTGCCGGTGGTGGTGGTGGAGGAGGCGGAGAAGGAGGAGGATCTGGAGGAGTTAAAAATACTAGTGATAACAATGGTGGTGATGAAGGTTATGGTGAAGGATATGGGCATGGAGAAGGCAGTGGCTATGGTGGAAATAATAATGGTGGCATTGGAATGGGATTTGGAATGGGTATGGGATTTGGTTTTGGCATTGGAACAGCTGGTACTAGTGGAAATTCTAGTCCTGTTGATGAAGCTAGCAAGAATGTTGACAAACAACCTTAATGTCTCAGTGCCAACTTTGCTCAAAAGATGAAGAACAAAATAGTCAACCAATCATTTGCCATGCAAATTGTAGTACTGTTTGTTTTTTTTCCCCCTGTTCTAGTATAACGAGAATAATTCGGATAAGGTTACTGAGAGACAGAGAGTGAATAGATTCATGAGTGGAATTGTATTGTACAATACCATGCATAATGAGCAAAAATGATATATTTGTATTAGTATTTGTTTGCCAATTCGTTCAGAATAAAGGAAATCTTTCACCAGTTTCTGCAATTTGATAAATGCAATGCTTTACCTTTCTTCTCATTCTTCAACAACAACGACAATCCACTATAATCCCACTTACTAGGGTCTGGGGAGGGTAGTGTGTACGTAGACCTTACCCCTACCCTGCGATAGAAAGACTATTTTCAAATAGACCCCCGACATCCTTCCCTCCAAGAACTTCACACTCTGCTCTTGAGAAGACTCGAACTCACCACCTCTTGGACGAGGAGGTTGCTTGCTATCGGAGGCTGTTTCTTCTCATTCTTCCTTTTTCGTTTTTCCTTTTGGGTTGTATGATTGAAACATTTGATTCATTGTCCACTGTCCCAATCAAGGTATCCTAGTTTGACTAAACATAGATGTTAAAGTGAGTTGAAAACATTATTGTACCAAAACGGCGTGAGATAATAAAGTAGTACATAAGTTTGTTTATTAAAAGTATAAACTTGCTGTTTGATGAAGAAATGATTACTGCAACAGTTCTTTTAAGTCATGTGATAATAAAAGGAGTTAATTAGCACTACAAAAAATTTGATTTTTTGGATTCAGTCAAAAACTTTCAAATTACCAAAGTTAAAATGGGACAGAGGCCAGGGGTAATCCATAAGAGAAGTGAGAAAGAAATGAAAAGTACCAAATTTCCCTTTAACTTCTCTTGCTTAAGAAAGGAAATTGAAAAGATATAAACACAATTTTATGTAAGGGTCCACTATTTTCTCTTATATTTTTCATGTACTTATATGTTGTTTTCCTTTTATTATCTAGTTTCCAAACAAAGGTGAGATTTAAAGTCCACACGCCTAAATTTGGATCTTAATTAAAGAACTTGAATCCTGTGATATTTTTCTTGAGATCCAAATTATGCCTCGCAACAGAGCTGATAATCACCTCCATAGTCAATAGAGAGTGAAAATTTAGCATGTTTGGTATGATGGACCTCATTCATTAAGAAAAATGTTTTTTTCTAAAAAATGTGTTTCATGGAAATATTTTCGAGAAAATTATTTCTAATATTTGTTTGGTGAGTGGTAAATACTTTCCGGGAAAAGAATATATTTTCAACATTAAAAATAATATTAGCAAATTGATTGGATAGTGTTTTTATGAAATTATTGAATACCAAAAGATCAATAATACTTAATTGTTAGTTAGAGCAAGAATATAAAGTTAAAAGTTAAATTAATCGCCCAGAAATGACTTCCTCACTAGACAGCTGAAACATCTTTCTCTTGCTAGGCATGCAGAGCATACCTCAAGATCTAAAAGACCAGTTTTAAATATATGCATATGCATATCCATTTATTACTTTAATCCTGAGATAAGTGATCACATTTGAGTTTACACCAAATTTGATTTGGAAATATTATTCGAACCAAAATTCTTTCTTCATTTTATTTGTTATGACAGTTGATATTAAGGTGTATTGCCCTCTTTAGCTAATTGAGTTGCCCCTGTTGGACAACCTGTTTTGATCTACATCAGAATTAGAATTGCACTTCTGGTACGCTCCAGCAGTTATATGTTTTTTATCTTATATGCTCTGACTCACTATGAAAGTAGCCTAGCAATATGTTCAAGCAAGAGTAGACAGTGAGCAGCCTATGAATTATTTGCATGTCAATTAAACATTAATATAACAGAATATTCATGTTAACAGTGCATGGACAAAGGAAAGAAATGTACATATATATCTTGCTGAACTATGTTTCAAATTGGTGAAGTCTGAATTCTGGATCTACTGCTTTATCCTCTAGGCCATTGTGGACTCACAACCTTAAAAAGAACAAGGAAAAAAGATACTTTGTAAATAAGAAAAGAACATGTTACCAATGAAAAACCAGAAATTTCAATTTTTTTCGTTTGTCTTCGAACAGTTTCTTATGTTTAATAGATCATAAAACAAGAGATGATTGTTGTGTCCATTGTTTTTTTTTCCCTTAATGATTTGCTATTGCTATGTTAGCTTATTTTTTTTTTTTATTCCCTAAGTTTTAAGATTCTTTTCTTTAACAGAAGGGAGAAAGGTTTCTAAACCCTGTTAAAACCAAACCAGGAGTACTAAAAGCCAACTATTCAAGATCTGTTTAATTTTGCTTTGAGGCAAAAACCAGACCATTCGAACCATGAACACCCGGAGACACAATTGTGTCATGCTTTAGAATTTAGACATTGTGGGTTCTGAGTTGAGATCTAGTTCTATATATAATTGTTTTTCGCACACCTAAGCACTGAGCTCTATCAAAAACCAGCGAATCTATTCTTGAATCCGCCATTGCATATTTCTGTTGATGCTGTTTTGGAAAGAGTGTTAGAAGTAGAAAGTTGTCCATTGAACTTACCTCTAGAGTGGTAAAAACTAGTCTCATCCGACTAGCAACAACTGATGGCTCTTCAGCATGACCCACAACTGCCATTTGCTCTAGTTGGAGAGTCTTCACTGGAAGCCTTCACGAGAACAGCATGTTAATACACATGATACCTACTTTCATGTTAAACTGAATGGAAGTATATCAACTACAGCTCAATTCTTGAACTAAATGAAATATTAAAGGAAAGTTGAATAAAGTTCCTCAAAAGCAAAATAGTCGATGACAGGTTTTTCTTAACGGAAAAATATCTACTTTAAGACGGTATGCCCTCCAGCAACCTTACCATGCCATTCCTCTGACAAAGTATGCATTTGCTATGATTGCACAGAAGCCTTTCCAATGGACTATCATTTCATCAGAAACTGGGGGTGTGGATGACCATCGAACGATAGTTGGTTGAGGTGTACATAGAATGGTGATGAATATAATGCTCAACCACATAATACACTCATCAACCTGCACCAATATAAGCAGGTGTCATTAAATAGTTGTCATCACATATCTTATAGTAGATATGGTGGTTCTCATAAAAATAAGAAAACTTGCAAAAAAATACATGTAATCAACTGATTTAGAAAACTTATATCCATTTAGCGATGAGGAAACTCTGACAACTTGAAGTTTTAATACCCATGGGACCATTCTGGCAAGAGATCATTATGCAGTAGCATGGATGAGAAGTAAAAACATATTAGCATGTTTATTCTTTTCCAGACAATTTTTTCCAAGATTAGGGAGGAATTCCTGAAACAAGCATCCAAAATTTTCAGAATGAGAGCCGATATCCAGGGTTTCCAAGGAAACTTCTTGAAAAGAAATATTGTCTCTGGAAAACAAAAGCACCGGTGAAAGCAGCCTGTTTTGGATGGATAGCAGCTAGGGGTGCTTGTCTAACTCAGTATGAGTTGCAGAGAAGAGGCTTTTCATTATGCAGCAGATGTTATTTCTGTAATTCAGAGCAGGAAACTATTGAGCATTTGTTCTTGCACTGTAGATTCTCAAGGCAATGTTGGGAATTGTTTCTTAACATCATGGGCATATATAAGATCAGTGATATGTTGATAATGTGGCAGTCTCAAAGAGTCAAAACGAATTTACAGCAAATCTGGAAAACCATCCCTAATTGCATTCATGGCCTTTATGGCTAGAGAGAAACGAGGCATGCTTTGAAGGGAAGAGATTGCAAATATCTAGAGTAAAAAACAAGTGTATTAAGAACTTGTACTTGTGGTGTTATAGTAATAACCTAGATAGGATGGATCAATATCTGGATTTGTTGTACTTACTAGGGGGAAATATGTAACTATGTTGGTGAAAAAGTAATACTGATGCCTTGTACTTTGTTTCTGTGCCAGTTTGGTACTAGTTGAATAATAAAACCTTTTACTTATCAAAAAGAAGAAAAAAAACCCTCAAAATTCCAGAGAAACTTACCTCCGTGAAACCAAACAGCAGCATAACATTTTATTTCGATGAATGCTAGTGTTACTTTAAGAAAAGAGGCAGTCTAGCAAGAAGTTTTAAGATGTTCTACCTTGGTGCCTATAGAAGTGCGCTTCTCACAGTCAGCGGGAAAGAAGTCAACGATTTGGGAATCGAACCAAAAACATATGCGACAAATCAGGTCTGAGCAGATCCGGCTAATTGAATCATCAAAAACACAAATCAAACATAGGGTTCTCACTTCATTTGACTCGGCATTGATTAGAACGACGAACATCATTGGTTGTAACATTGATTCTGAAAACCAACTTTCTCGGTTTGATCCTAGAACCTACTAACGCGAAAACAATAGACTTCAAATATAAACAGGCAGTTACTTGTTTTCTTACAAGTGTCATTATTTTCTTGGAAAGTCACCAAAGAACAGTATGCATCCTCCTTATCAAATTCCACCTGTTCTCTCAGGAAAAGAAACACTGCTTGCACAAGCTTTTAACAGTTTAAGATAGTCTTTGTCTTCCTTTATCGATAATTCTCAGGAAAAGGAAACCATCTTTTGCACATGCTTTATATCAGATCAATGCATATTGTTGAAAAACATAACCTAGGTTTTACAGATACATCTTTGTCAAATTTAAGGATAGTAGAACATATGTTTCTATCATGACAACAAGAACCTTTTGCAGTTGTCTCGATTGGTAATCAAAACATGTAGTGCTGCAGTCACCTATAATTTTGGCAACAACAAAGTTGAAGCTTAATGAGCAGTTATAAACGTATATAGCTCATAAAAGTAATTAATCTGGAAACTTTTCTCTATCTTGTCAGGAAGTGTAACAACTCTAACCCTGTTTTATATAATGTTGATTAATCAATGGCAATACTGACAGTGGTGTCATCAATTATAGAAAATAATCTGAAATGAGACAACGGAGAAAAAGACAAAGAAACAACATAGAACTAAATAATTACTATTACATAATGCACCGAGATTAGTTTGGACATCCAGTCAACTGTGGAACAGTGACATCCAAACAAAAAGGACGAAAGAATCAAATTGCTTCATAACCTTATGAAATGAGAAAATCTAATTTACCTGGGAATACTTCACTTTGAGATGTGAATACGTACTGCTGAGTATCTACTGAAACATATTCATTCAACTTCCTCTTTATCATATTATGGAATATGTACATGTTGCATAATCCTAGTTCCCATCCCCCCCGCCTAGTTTTGTAATACAAAAGTGACTCACCTCCTCAGATGAAATCTTGGACTTCAGGGTGGTACTTCCTCCATATGTTTCCATGGCTTCAATTTCAGCACCAGATTCCTTCAGAGCAATCAGTTCTTTCCTCAAACCTTCATCAGTAGATCCCAAAGCATATGCATTTACACCAGCACTGATGAACTCCTGAAAGATCAGAATCATAACAGTGCACAGAGAAAGCAACATAAAGACCTAACAGAGGAAGGAAGAAATGACTGAGAATACTTTTAGGTTGTCACCTCCTCCACGCTCAATAAAATTCTTGTATCGCCTGAACAGGCTGATAGCTATATTTCGGGAGGAGCGATACTCATTTTCAGGCGAAGTGGCATCTTGCGACCGGCACTGAAACAATCACAAAAAGAAGAATTACATAAAGATAAATTACATGTCAAGAGAGTGAAAATGTTTTAATAAGCGCTTACCAGCAATCTATATGAAGCGGCATGCTGAGAGAGTTTATAAGTTTTTAGTGGACTCAGCCAATTCCAAGAGAAAGAACTACTGCTGATTCCTTTAGGAGAAATCACAAGGCAAGCAGAACTACGACTGCTAATCAAATGATGGACATATTTAGTCTTGCCAGCAATGGCTTCATGCAGCACGCTAGTATCCAGAAATGATTGGCAGCTGCTAAAGGCTTGTGGATTCTGAAGCTTTAACATTGTTGAACCATGATATGCTCACCTTTAAGCAAAAACAAAAAGGAATAGAATGAATGTCAAAGTAATTTTGTTTCCTGGATCTAGTTACCATATAAAATTTATAACTGCTGTGCAAATAAATTTTGAACTTTGTCAGGTTGGTGTTGCAAAGAATGACTATATAGTGTCTAAGCTCTTTATAACCATTCTACGTTTGCTTCAGTAAGTGAAACTGGGAAACTAAACAGGAAACAAATGTTATCGCTTTAATGACTTCAATTTATTTGTTTGGCTTTCGTCACAATCTTCAAACATTTCTTCGAATAAAACCACAATTTAATAATTAGTACCTAGGAAAGTGCAATCTACTTAAATTGACACTTTGAAGTAGTTCACTCAGTGGCGGATCCACAAGGAGTCTTATGGGTGCTTAAGCACTCATTGTCTATGGCCAAACTTAATAGATTTATATAGGTAATTATCGAAAAATTTAAATAAGTATTGAGTGAGCACCCATCGCTAAATTCATTTTTCCTCTTCTTGTGATATTTTTACCGGTGAGCACCCATAACTTTAAAATCTTGGATCCGCCACTGAGTTCACTTACATTATGATCATACCCATTTCACACTTCATGGATAATGCAACAAGAGGGTTTTTGTCTACTAGCAACCATCAGAAAGGTGCCAGCATGGACTTACTACAGCAACTATGCCTCAATCTCGAACTAAGTTGGCATCGACTATATGAATCTTCTATATCTATTCAGCTCTGTTCGGACCCATCCTAATACTGGAAAAATATTTGTGCGGAAAAATTGATCATAATCCAAGGACGATGCTGTTCTTTTCTGAAAACTAACAGCATATTTGAGATTTTGATTCATGCTAAAACAACACTCTAACCATAAAGAATTGATAGTCAAGACTCACATGGATAATGACATTAGAAAATTGGAAGATTGCTGTGAATAAACATGCAGAGTTGTGAAAGCTTAGACTAACCTTACCAGGGACTTGGTGATCTCATCTGCAGAAGAAGATATGTGCAACAAAGAAAAACAAAGAGTTCAGTTTAACAAGGGCTGGAATAGAAAGAAAGATCATGAAGATAGCCACGTATTTATTTTACAGATACTAAACACGCAGACACCTATAAATATTATTCGCAAACAAAAAAGGACGCTTGGATTTTTTTATATGCGAAGAATCTATTGGACAATTGGCTGGGGGCCACCAATTTCATGAATGGTTCTGAGTTTTCTTCATCTGAAGCCCCTTTTATTTTCTTTCAAATTTTTCATTTGCTGGCTGCTGTTTTTTGTTCGTTTGACTTTTCTTGGTCACACTCCCTCCACCAACTTCTGGTTTTTATGATTTTGGGAAGAACACTCAAGTGAAAATAAGGATGGACTCTGATAGAGAGGAAGGTTCAATACATACCATCATTCAAATCTTAGAAATTATCCACTAAAATTACTTTTTTGTATATTTTATAATACAACAAAATCAGTCAAGCTTCGATGATTTTCCTACAAAGTGATCTTATTGTTATAAACTATTAAAAAGTGACTCTAGCAAGTAATTTTTAAAACTAGGACGAGTATACAAGTAAAGAACTGCTTTTAATTATTACTCTCAGAATAAATCTCCTTTAGGGTAAAAACACAAATGGGCCCTATTAAAACATTTGGTGTAACAACTTTAAATATGTGAAGTCATTTACGAAAATCTAGCTAATTGTCGTCCAAATTTAATTTGAATTAACTTTTATAGTGATAAAATAAGAAACAGAGGTGTGAAAAAAGGCGATAACACTTTCTGTCCAAAATTTATACTATCTCAATATGGATTTGTCAGCCTGAAGTGATAGATATTTGAGGGGACACTTTGGCACAACCCCCCCGGGCCACCCAAAAAAAAAAAAAAAAGTACCAGCACCTTCAGAAAGATAAAACCACCAATTTGATAGAAATATCCATCATTATCGGCCAAAGACATATCCAACATGGATATCAATAACTTTTCGACAAGAAGAAACTGAAGAAATAATAAACACCAAAAAAAATCTGTGAATCAATAACTTAATTAAATTTCATATTACAAGGAATATCTATATCGTATGTGTTCCTTTCACCAAGGTCTACGACCCATAATCGTTGATACAACAAGATTAAAAACATATCCACATCTAAGCTCTCCAATTGAGACCAGGGAGATAACTATTATATGGCTCCTTCACAAACATGGTGGGAAGGAAAAAATTACTTCAACCATACGGGACTCTGTAACTTAGAGTACTGGGGTTGGCAGGTAGCTCACATGGTGCAAAGGATCGAATTCCACCTCTGCAATATTCTCCTACCCTTTCCCTCCCCCTCCCCCTCCCCCTAACAGTTATAAATTGACAAAAACAAAAGAACTCGGGGTACTTGAATGCACCGTCTCTAGTGAGTTTGCAGAATAACCGCACACTAACAAATTGGCTTCTGAAGTTAGCAATTCATATGTGATAGGAATGACAGCTTCTCAATTGGTCAAACCTGGCACCTTATCTGGGAGAATTCCTTTCTCTTAGCTGCAAATGTCTCAGCTACTAATATGGGGAATGCAATAGTTGCATCACAGTGTACCTGCATTAAACAAATCAAAAGCAGTACGTGAAATTAGAATCACACATTTGACAGTCTATAGTCAATGTTCTTAATAGCAGGGGCGGAAGGGCCAGTCAAAGAACTTCTATTCCTGATATGATTTCTGCTACTGTAATTCTAATTTCAGCCAGGAAAACATACGAAATAAAAACTGATTTGTAAGGATGGGTAGATTTTGACAACAAAATCCAAAGATAACAACCAAAGCAAATGAACAAAGTACCACTGTTGCACTTCCTCAAGTTAAATTTCTGATGTTTCCCTTCCTGAAAACTTTTAAAAACTAGACTTCACCTCCTCTTAATTTATAATGCTTCATCAGGAGTCGACAACCCATCACAAACTGTCAGATACATATTTTCCCTCTCCACTTAATCTCATGACAACAAATCAAAAAAGAAATCCTCCAAAGCAGAGGCTTGCACAAAATGTATTAGAGGTAAGATTGTTAACCTTCACAGTCTTGGCACCACCGCGTATTTTTCCCCATGATACAGCTTCATCAGGACGGGCACCAGAGTCACTACCATCAAACTCTTGTGCAGTGTTAATGTAGACAGCAAAATCTGCACCATTGCGCATCATATTGGCATTGCAAACATGATGCTTAGGCAGCCCCCCACCTAGGATAATCATTCCCGTCTTCCTCGAACCAGCATGGACAGCCTCACTATTCATGGCCCTGATATCTGGTTATAGAACTTAATTTTGTCAATTCGTTAGCCAAAGAAATACTTGATGAGGGAAAAGAATCACTTGCTAAGATACTTATACCTCCCACAATGTCAATGATTAGACCAGGATTAAAATCTGGATTATCTGGATCTCCCTTTTTGAAAGAATGGAAGTACAGCATGTCACCCAGTGATCCATCAGTTAAGCCAGGACAGAAGACAGGAACCCGGTTCTGAAAATGATATATACCAGAGTAACATTAAATTAAATACTCAAATAAATGCATGTTTTCCTTTTATTCTCTGGACTGAAGTAAGCACCAACCCACCCCCTCTTCTCAATAGAATGAATATTCTTTCGAAAATTGCCAAGTATAAATTAGATAGATCTCCATGTATGAATTTCTGATTATCAAAAAAAAAAAATCACATGTTGATAAATGGGGTGTAAATCAGTATAGTAAAATGGGTAATAGTGGGATCACGTCTAAGTTTATTCTAATTGTCTAGTCTTCTGGTATTAAACCCAAACCTGCAACCACAGCATATGCTGGATTTGAAAAATAGAAGAGAGTTTTAGGGGCAAACTTTAGTAACTTCACAGAAACAAGATTTATTCTATTGAGGCAGTCTTCTGCTTGTGATAAAATATCACTTCGAATATCTAGTCTAGAGATAAAACGGATATTTCTAGAACACTAATTTTCCTACTGATTTTCATAAGATGTTTCAATTCATACACCTTTGGAAAGAGAGCTCTCCTTTCCCTATAGCATTTGCCAGATCAAAAATACTATAAATGCTGTCTTTTTCTCTCTTCCTCTATTTATGGGATAAAAGGAGAAGCAATCCTTATCAAAATACAACAATAAGGACTTCTTCTCCTTCTATCCTTCAGCTTCTTCTTGATTTCACTTGCTGATCTGAATAACAATGACTTTGCTACCAGGATGCACGTGAGTCCATGTTCTCTCAGGTAATATATCTTACTCTTTCTAATCTCTCTCATTTATGAAAATAATTTCCTGAAATTAGTTACATATATATACATATATATATATATAAGGCGTTCTAATTTCAAAAATATAAATTTTATCAAATATGTAATGAAAGGGAAGTAGATTGGAAATTTACCTTGTAAGCCCAATACAAGTATGAGGTTTCATCATTAATTTCTTTACCCAGGCGCGCAATGACTTTAGATGGTGTCCACAGAACCTTCTGCGGTACAACAAGAAGCTAAAGAGGTCAGATATTAAATAATCACAAGCGAAAACTACAATGGCTGATAAAACAAACAATAGTAAGGATCAACCTGAAATAAATAAGTATATCATATTCAAAAGAATTTCACAAACGCAATAACTCACGCCACAAATCCATTTATCTTTGAAAGTAAGCTCATAATAAAGGTTAAAATACTAAAGTTTCAGCAAAAGTTAAACAAGTCATGGAAAGATCTAACACTTCGACCGAACAAGGAGTAAGTACCTCTTTAATCTGCTCTTCATACATTTGGTCAAAAATTGGGATGATCCAATTCTCAAATTTGCAGTAGTTGTCATTAGGAACCAATAAATTACCAATACGGTTCAATCCTTTTGAGCGTAGAACAGCTCCAGGTAAAGAAAAGTCCCCCTTGTAGGTTGGTGCAAGGCATTTTATGAGATCCTCCTCAATACCACCAGCTGTAGTAACCACAACATCAACCTGCAGCGAGGGAAGACAATTTGCTTGGTTCAAGACGCAATAATTGATAGAAAATTCTTCCATATGCGACCAGTGCTAAGCACGATAGCTAAAACCTAAACTCAAAAGAAAAATTTGCTAACTTAACGTTTACTACTTGTGCGGCTGCAAGAGGGTGGTGAGGATATTCCGGTTCTCACAACCAATAGAGTAGAGGCAAGGAAAGAGGAACATGGTAAATAATATCAAATCCATTATTTTCAATAAATACAACCAAGCCTACCAGTGATTCAGTGCTTGACATAATAAATCTTCTGAAAGAGTATGGAGGTTGATTAAGAGGATGTGATAATATTAGTTTGGTAAGTATAACTTTAGTGTTTAGAAGGGGGTGGACATATAAAAAATAAAGAGAATATATAAGTACTCTCATACGAAAGCACCCAAGGTTCAGACTTGACGGTATAACTTCATCACACAGTACAGACATAAAAGTTACTTATTAGAACAGAAACAACTGCAACTGTTCCTTAAATGCCACTCACCATACGGTGCTGAACAAGGTAGCGGATGGTGTCTCTAACACCAGAAGAGACAAGGTTTGAAGTGAACCCCAAAAAGATTTTGCACGTCACAGACTCTCTGTATGTGACATCTCTTTCTTCTTCACTGCAATCTTCTATGGGCTGCTCATGTGAAAGCCTCCAATCTAGCTTCAAACCCATCGCACCACAAATCAAATACACAAATTTCAAACTTTTGGGAATCAATTTCAAGACTAGTTCAAGAACTTCAAGAAATTTAAAGATGAAGGTAATAACTAAAAAAATTAAGAAGCACTTCCTGAGCTACATACTCTCAATATACATAAAAATACGATGAATCATAAAATTTATACTAACCGAATTCCAATTTATTTGACACTCTTTCTGTTTTAGGACAAAATCTTTTAATATCTTATGATATTTTGACTACATAAAAGTTCTACAACTCCAAATTTTTGAACTTTCTCTGTTAAAATTTATATGACACTGTTTATATCTTATGACATTCCAAAACGTTTCATATCATTAAGGTATTCAAATTTCAAACATTGATGTAATGTTTTTTCCGCAAAGAAAACTTTTCAATTTTGTTCCACTAAGAGTAATATATTGTATAATTCAAATTAACATCTTAAACTCTGTTTCCAGTCAAAACCAATCATATAAAATGGAAAGGTGAGAGTAGTTAAAACATTTATAAAAGATTGAAAAAAAAAATTGAAATCCAAATACTAAAAATGCAAAAATTAGGGTAACGCAATTAAATTTTTTCCTAAGATCAAGAAAGAAGTAACTTGGACTATTCAGTAAACAAATTCAATAGCATCAAATCTAAATTAACTGAAAAACAAAAAAAATATTGAAACAAAGATACTAAAAGATGATAATTTGCAAAAAAGCAATAAACTTTTTCAGGCTAAGTCGAAGGAAGAAGTGAAAACTGACCATTTGATTAACAATTTGAATGGCGTCACCAAGATTAGCAGCTTGAAAACCAGTGGAGGCCATAGACTTGAAAAGCTCAGCATAGTTAACTCCTTTATTGAAATCGTAGCCTTCGACCTTTGTGGCAGAACCTTCTAGATTTTCGGATTCTTTGAAAACTACCGATCTTACTGACTCCATTACGTTGAGGGCCTCTCCCATTTTTTTTGGTAGGCGGAAGATGTATGTACGCGGCGAGTTTCTGCGTTTTCAAAACGCGAGTTTATGTAATTAATCCGTTTCTCTCAAACCGATTTCTGTTCGTTCAGTTGTTGGGCCAGGCCCGTATCTTTCAGGCGTTTCTGTTCGTTCAATTGTTGGGCCAGGCCCGTATATTTCATGCGTTTCTGTTGTAAAAATAGCACCATATAGCCAGTTTTTGGACTGGTCATTCAAAAATAGCCAGCGTTTACGAAGTCAATGAAAAATAGCCACTATTTTGCTGCAATAGAGACCGGTCCAGCATAATATACTGGAGTTCGGTGCACCTGTGTATGAACTCCAGCATATTATGCTGGACCGGTATACTTTGTTGACTCCAGTATAATATACTGGAGACTAGAGCACTGGTGCTCCAAACTCGAGTATATTATACTGGACAATTATACTTGCTGGAACTCCAGTATATTATGCTGGAGTTCTAGTGTACTTATGTTGGAACTTCATCATATTATGCTAGAGTTCCAGCATACTTATCCTGGAGCTCCAGTATAATATGCTGGAGTTCAAGCATACTTATGCGGGAACTCCAGTATAATATGTTGGCGTATTTTCCGGGTTTTGAACAGTGTTTTCGCTCAAATTTATCTTTACATGAAAAGTGACTAAATTTCGATTACTTTTGAAACTAGACTATTTTTGAACGACCAGCTGTAAATCTGGCTATTTTTAAATTTCTTTCGTTTTCGTTCGTTCAATTGTTGGGCCAGGCCCGTATCTCTTATGCGTTTAGTATATTATTCTTTGAGCCAATGGCCTGTGGAAAACAGTTTCTCTATTTTCACAAAGTAGTGGTAAGTTCTACGTACACACTATCCTTAGCATAACTCACTTGTGGGATCATACTGAATTTATTGTTATTGTTATTCACATTTGATTGATCGGCAAAAAAATTTATAGCTGCTAGTCAAATATAATATTATATATATATACACACAGAGAAGTATACATTCGCGGCTATTATTTCCGGGGTGGCTACACTATGTATTATTATTTGATGGAGAACCTTCTGTTTGGGACTTGGGAACTTTAAAATATTGAATATTTAAAGCAAAATAAAAAATTAAAAACAAAAACAAAAAAGATTCGGGCATTTTTCTAACTTTTTATGATTCTGCACACTGCACATTATACCTTAATGTTAAAATAACCTGCAAACTAGAAGTTCCCTCATAGGAATTCTAATAATAACAATAAAAATCAAACGGGAAAAGGTCATTGAGTGTGTCATTTTTTTAGGGGAAAACTATTGTATTATGTGATCTATCTCATTAAAATTTTAACTTGTTAAAAAAATAGACATATTTTTTGTTACGTAATACACTCTCATATGTAGATTTGACTCTTTTTTCTTAAACTAAACGCGTGAAAATTATTTGTTGGTGGATGTCAGGTAGCAACGAGATTTAAACTCATAACCTCTCCTTTCCTGCTTTAGACCAAGTTTTTTTTTTTTTTTTGTTGGTGCAATGCTTTAGACCAAGTTGAATTTTGTGAATCGTACATAATCAGACAAAGCACTTTTATTTTTTTTTAATATGCAAATAAAGATTGACTCCTCTCCATTTTTCATAGTCTCCATTTTCTTACGTTCTTCCTTGCATGTAGGAGAATATAAAGCTCATTACTCAAATTTTTGTATATTTAACACAAAAGATTCTTCCCCATGATATAGGCATATAGTTAATATGGACGCTGCAATCACTCCCATGGTCGCGCATCATATTGGCATTGCAAGTATGGTGCATAGCCATTTTGTTAATACCTCTGAAAAGATACTTCAAAATTTTTAGCATAAGAAAGCTTAATGATTACATGAAAACATAGTACATTTGCTCCTTTGTTGAAGGTATGAAGTTGGTATTACAGTGTTTCTTATATCTGCTTTTAGCAATTTGTTTTTACTGTCTAGTTTTACCAACCATTGTTGGAAAAATCATCAGTCTCTTGGCTCCCTTTCTGGATTTTCATCATCTCTAGCAATTGAGATGGTACTTGGCAATCGGTCACGCTATGTGGTGAAGAAATGCTATTCAAAACTCAGAATTCTGATACTTAACAATGATACAAGAGTAAAATGTTCCATTTGTCAGGAAAGAAAGAGTTGTTACCTAGTCATCAGATAATATATTCCTGACTATTAGGCTGCTGTCCAAGCAAGGAAAGGGTTTCCAATCAACAACAAAGGCCACAAATGTGCCTTACAATTCCCATTATGTTATTACCTATTCAGAACTGTAGCACCAGAACAGGAGAGTTTCATTTGATATAAATGCCAACAGTTGCATAATGGACGGAGACCAACTCAATGGAGGCCAAACTAACTATATAATTCATGTACATGCTATATCTACTGAGATCAATGCCCCAGTGCTAATTTTAAAAGACACTTCCAGAGGAAGGTGAAAGGGAAAATACACATATCATGCAAGAATCAAAGTGGTCCATGTTGGAATATAAGGAACTCATAAGCAAAAGAGGAAACATGTAGATTGAAGTATTCAGGGTTCGCTTTCACCAAAAACATTAAGAACAAGGTAGCAATTAGAGGAATCAACAAGTTTAAGAGGCAACAAAGAGTTATTATGGCTTGTAGTACTTGGTGGGTACAAAAGGCATCTTGGTAACCGCCCCATCATAGGACTTCCCTCGAATCACAATCTTGACATTGGTGCCTGCTTTGTGGTTACCCGTTTTTACGTATCCCATTGCTATGTTCTTCTTAAGACAAGGGCTAAAACCACCACTGGTGATTTCCCCAATATTTTGTCCATTTGAATCTTGAATCTCACTGTGACTTCTAGGGGGTGGGCCTGAAGAGAAAAAGCCAACTCGCCTGATTTTAGGACCTTCTTCAATTTGTTTTAGTATTACCTCAGCACCAAGGAAACCTCCTTCTGCCCTTCTTCTCTTCCCTATGGCCCATGTCAGCCCTGCTTCTACAGGTGTTATGTGCTGCTCCATATCATTACCGTATAAGCACAAACCAGCCTCAAGCCGAAGACTGTCACGAGCACCTAGACCTGTTAACCGAACCTTCCCTTCTGATTTCTCCAGAATAGCTTTTGCAAGGTCAACAGCATTTTCTGAAGGTACCGAAATTTCAAATCCATCTTCACCGGTATACCTGAAAACCTCCCAAAATACAGAAATCAGATAAGAGGCTGTCTCAAGCCAAGATTACTTCCGCAAGGATCAACTACTGCCAAGTGTAATAGGAAGCAGGGAATAATTGCATCGAGAGAAAATAGCACACTGAATACAGTCAAACCTCTCTATATCAACATTCCTATTTAACGGTCATTCACAATAAAAGCCAAATTTTTCTTGGAACCGATTTTTATATTATGTTATAATATATGTTTTTTATAACAACACTTCACTATAGTAGCCAGAAATATCGGAACAAACGAGGTTGTTATGGAGAAGTTTGACTGTAACAAGAAACAAAGAAATGTTGCCTTATGGATGCAACTTTATATATTTAGTGTGCAATACCAAAGGGGTATTCGACCAACCAGACAAGCAAGAAATAACCCGTTATTTAACACTAAATAAAGGAACTGCCAGACAATATGTTCATTTATCTGAAAAGATTCTGATTTTGAACTCAAATATTCTTAAGAAGTTGATCAAAACTTAAGGAATATGTTTTTTTTTTCTTCTTCTTTTTTCAGGCACAGACTCAGCACTCAAGTTTGAAGAGGAAAGCAAGAAAAGAAACATACCCTGTCCTTGTGAGGAAGCACGATGCCCCATTGATGTCCAAAACCCTGAATTCCCCAAAGTACATCTTGCTCAAATCATCTTTTGTCAGATGTTGAAGAACTGGAGCAGCAAGAGGACCCTGAAAATTGAAGCAAAGAGAAATTCTGTAAAACTATCACAACAAAAAATAAAATTAAGAACGTACCGATGAAATGCAGCTCCTGTTAGTTTCCTAAGATAAGTGAATTTACTAAGAGCTTGGAATTAGCAAACAAAAAAGTACAACCACTTAAATGTTCTCCTGAAATTTGACATTCTATATCCACTGTGAAGATGGATGTCATATTTTCTTATCCTTTTCTACTAAAGTGCCCATTTTCAATCTATTGATCAGATCTCAGAGCATGTGATAAACATTATACTTCCTATTTATGACAAAAGCATATTTATATAAAGCACATTAGCATGTACCAATTGTTGGAAAGAGCGAGCTAACCTGAAGGGCTAAAAGTGATCTCTCATCATGGATGTGCCATGAAACATCACCACCTTTTGACTTGAATGATTTCATATGCTCCTCAATGTGTGCAAGATCCTTGTCCCTGCAACCCGCATTTACGACAAGGTAGAGGTGATCATTTGTAACCTTGGTGATCACCGAATCATCAATTGCACCTCCCTTCTCATTTGTGAAGACAGTGAGAGTACCAGTCCCAGGAGCAAGGCCAGCAACATCAGCAATAACAAGCTTTTCTAGGAAAGGAATAGCATCTTTCCCCTTGAGGCTTAGGCCACACATATGAGCAACATCAAAGAGGCTACCGTTCTCCCTACAATTTATTGTAGAGTCCATAATTGAGTCCTTATACTGGATAGGCATACTCCAACCAGCGAAAGGCACCATCTTGCCCCCATTGACAACATGGAAGTCGTATAGAACAGTCTTTTTGAGATCAGCATCTGAAGCGAAGCATCTGCGACCAATAGTCTTCTTATCAGCCTGAGCCAGACGCCTTGTGATCGATTGCCCAAGTTGCCACAATCCTCCTCTCATCTTTCCAAATAATCTGAGCAGTTTATACACAAATCATCAAAATTAAGGCTATGAAACTGTGAGAGGTGTTTCGAGGAAAAAACTAATCCATCTAATTTAGAAATATCTAAATCAGATTGAGAAACTATCAAAAAGTCCATTCTCCTTAGTGACGAGAATAAGCAGAAAGTGAGAACATGTATTATGATAACCAACTCATAAATCTTCTAGTAATGTAAATTTTCTAAGTTTATGATAATTAAACTTATCATGAGACGCTTCATGCAAGAATCATTTAAATGGCAAAGGCTAAAGTTAAAAGAAGCTATGGTATTTGAAAATTTATCATGATCTTGAACCTGTCCATCCACTTAAAATCATATTGCAGGCAGCTTAAAGAGTATATAAACTTTCACAAGTACATGTATTAATCCGTTTGATTCAATGACCCTCAATACCACTCTTTCTTAATAATGATTCTTAACTGCTTTATCCATCCTAAATCACACCAAAATGTTGAGAAGCTTCCTCTCATTATGTAATTTGGCCTGATATGGGATTCTAACTAGATCAAAACTATCCTCAAGGGTCAAATGCTTTTATGTCTTTGAATAAGGAGGGACTCTTTTATATACACAACAGGATGCAAAAAAAAAAGATTGGGAACCATATAACAGTTACAATTAATTAAGTGTGTAAATTGTGTCAGCATTCACCAGTTCAGATTCAAATACAATCATCTATAAGGTCATAGAATGACAGATCTCTAAGGTTGCTGAAAGAGAGAAAATGGAGGATAAAAAGATACAATCTTGTGTTTCAAGAAGTAAAGGAATGTTAATTACATGAGAAGAGTTGATGAAGAGATAAAAGAACACTTACCACCTTGAAAAAGATTGGATCTTTTTATTTCTGGAGAAGATAAATCTGAGAGCTTAAAAGAGCTCAGTCATAGCAACTTATATATGGGCAGAGAAAAAAGAGGCTGCCTTTTTATCGATAAATACCAATCTTGGAGTTGGTGGTAGGCAATAAGGAAAAAAAATTAATATTTATATTTGCAAAAATATTAAATATGTATATATATATATATATATATATATATATATTATTGAAAAATAGAGATTTGTTGGTGGGAGAGAGTGAGAGGGAGAGTGGGTGGAGGAGGCTTTCTGCTCCAAATCGAGAACCCATCTTTAGTGAGTGGTAGGAATTTGGCTGGTAGAGGATTACAAACTTCCAATTTCTCAAGAGTTGAGATGGCTTTTTCATACACTCTATTCTTTTCTCTTTCGTTTGTTTGGGACCTTTTAACGCCTACTTTTGGTCCCATTGTTTTACTAAATGGAGAGTTTCGATCTAAATAATTTAAATGTCAAGTCATTAAATGTAATCTTTTTTCTTTTGCTTTGAATAATTTTGATTTATTTAGATTCAATAATGAGCTTTAAAATTGATGTAAACCAAGAGTCCACCAAATTGTATAGAGAATCAGGTTCTCTGTCAACTCCCACAATAAGCAACAGACTATAAAATCAAACAGTATAGGGAACCAGGTTCTCTATCTGTTCCCACAATAAATAGATAGTAAATAAAGAACACACGATATTTACGTGAAAAAGTACTTGCTCAAGGAATTAAAAATCACGACCTGTCCTAGTAGAATTTCAACTCCACTAAACCGAACAAACTTCATATTACACCCTATTGCAATTTAGGAAACTCTTAATCATTCACCCCTTGCAATAACTCTATTGTAAGCCCTTTGTAATAACTCTATTACAAAGTAACAACCCTTGACTAACTCTAATCAAGAAACTAAACCAAACAGTGGTTTAAATCTGTCCTAAAAAGGCACTTCTTGAAAATAGTGTAGGATTAAAATGAAGAACAAAATAACAAAGACTCAACAAACCTAAGGACTTAAGATATCTTCAATCTTTGGATCTGGTCCTTGAGGTTGCACCAGCTTTGTTCTTGAGAGAGGCGGTGGCTGGCACTTGAGAGAATATTATTTTTGGATTTGCTAGTGTTAGAGAAATCCCTAGACCCCACTTGTGGGATTCCACTGGTTTGTTGTTGCAAGTGTTAGAGAAATAAAATCCCTGCCCCATGTTGATAATATGTGTGTGTGAGGTCATCAAGGATGATGCAATAAAGTGTCCTTTAATTTGGCCTTAACAAGCTATAGTTGTGATGTTGTACTGCTACCAGAAGGTACAGTGCAACAGCTTTTACAACTATAGAGGTAACTGCGTGATGACTAGGGGAACTAACCCCTATTTGTTCCATATGTTGTTCCCTTATCTGATTTCATTGAGAATTGAACCAGACATTTGACTAGTTACTTTGAACGCAAGGGAACTAATTATATCAGGCTCCTTATCTAGTTCTGTCATGAAGTTTGTCAAATCATCAAAACAAAAGACGCATAACTTATCAATTTCCCTCTTTTTATGATGACAAATTTAGAATTGATATTCCCCCCGAAAACCAAATCTCATCATTGTTCCCCCTACGAATAAGCCATATTCCCCCTAAAAATCAGACCAAAAAAACTGATCAAAACTGGTTCTTCGATACTGTTTGGCAAATCATCTAAAACACTAAATAACATAACTTATCAATTTCCCCCTTTATGATGATGACAAACCCAAAATTGATATTCCCCCATGAGAATCAGATTCCTTACATATACTGATTTACATCTGGTTCGTATCTGGTTCCTCGAGAACGTTTGGCAAAACATCAAAATACGAAATAGTGTAACTTAAAGCAGTTTCCCCCTTTTTGATGATGACAAATCCAAAATTGATGTTCCCCCTGAGAACTAGATTCCTTACATGTTCCCCTATGGATCAGACCTATAATCAACATGTTAATAACAACGTTCCCCCTACGAAGCAGAGCTATCTTTCATGTACAATACATCATATCAATTTGATTATGTTCCTCCCCTTGTTGACACCTATGTAACTTTCCACTTTTGCCATCATTGAAAAGAATAACAGAAGAAGCAAAACCAAAAAGAAGTTCACGAATATTAACTCATGCCATTTGGGCAACACAATATAAACAATAACAAGAATAACAAGTGAATATCATTGCACAAAATATCATATGAATTTTCCCTTACTTTGATCTGTCGTTACGTGATTTGTCGCAATTGACGTGTGTTAGAGGGATTGTCAAGAGAATCGGCTCAGGTATGTTAAGGCTATCTCTGCTTTCCTTTAGGCATGATCCATATGATACAAACGAAACGAGCAAATGCACAACTTCCATAAATGACTCTATTTATAGAAATACTAGAGGTTCCTATGTTTTTGAATCCCCATATGTCTTATTATTCTATCGTTTGTTCAGGGGTCTTAGAAAATACGAAAGTTGATAAAGTTTATTTCATGATATTAATCAGAAACATAATGGTCTTATGATGTTCCGAGAGATTTTATTGACGTACTTCTCATGCATTGCATTCATTTATACATATAAATTGACCCATGACCAGATGGAGTTATATACGCGTATATATATGTATATGGGATATGGGAAAAGGTTACGACGTTATACACGCACCACCAACTGATCAGCTGGTACGTTGATGATTTACCCATAGTAGCCGAGATGATATGATGGGATGCCCTCAGAGGCTTGATGATGTTATGAATGCATATACCTATTTACAGTATGATATTTATACGTATATGCATGACATTATCAATATTAATAATCAGAATTATTCAGACTTACATGTTGAGTCTTTTACTCCATGTTTCTCTCATGTCTAATATTTACTGATTTTTATTCCTTACATACTCGATAAATTATTTGTTCTGACGTCCTTTTGTCTGGGAACGTTGTGTTTCATGCCCGCAGGTCCCAATAAACAGGTTGAGAGTCCTCCAAGTAAGCTATCAGCTCAGTAGAAGGTGTTGGTGCTCTCCATTTGCTCCGGAGCTTCTTATTTAATCAGTATGATTAGGACATGTATTGATTAGTATGACAGGGTCCTGTCTCAACCTTTATGATATTTATGTACTCTTAAAGGCTTGTAGACATATGTCGTGTACATAAAAGATTGTATGGCCTTGTCAGCTTATATTTAGTGTACTAGTGATCATTTTGGTCTTATGGGCCAGTATGTCATATGTACAAGTTTGTATTCCCTCATGTTTTACTCCAGTTCATTTATCTATGATAGAATAATACGAAAGATATGTTACGTTGGTACTCGATTGAGTAAGGTACCGGGTGCCCATCACGACCCATTGATTTGGATCGTGACAGTCTGCAACATAGATGTTCTTGAATCTTTTGGCTATCAACACCATTTCACCAGTTGTGAGATTGGTGAAGGTGCAAGATTTGGACAAAAACTTCGCTTTATTTTTCCTTATCACAGATTTGAGATACACTCAACAAGCTATATTTCAAGTCATTCACATAGTACACATTTTTAATTGCATGAAAAAGTATTTTGCCGATTATGCCAACACCAAGAATATAGCATTTTTTGTCGTTTTCAAAGGACACGCTCCCACTTTGGAAGGCCTATAGTGAGAGGAAATCATCCATTCTTTTAGTCATATGCTTAGAGCAGCCACTGTCCCTGTACCATTTTTTGATTGCTGCCTCTCACTCCAGCTTGCACACGAAATCACTGATAAGACTAAGGAACCCAAGCCAGTTTGGTCCCTTATAATGATAGAACGGGCGGATCAAACTTCTTTTTGCCCATGCATGCAATATATATTTTCCTCTTAGAGGACCAGGTTCCTCAACAATATGCTTTTTTTCAACAAAAACTTTATATTTCTGTAGAGACTGAATTTTAACTTTACAAGAGTCGTTGTAATGACAAGTTTGACCATAGTGAGTACACAACCAATTATCAGCAACAGTTACATACTTGTTGTGGGAATTATAGGAGGTTTTAGCCTTTTGGAACTCGATTCCTTGCCTGTTTCTACCATTACTCTTGTACATAGACATTATTACATTAGAAGACCGGGTCCATTTAAGTGACTTATCAAGGCCATTTTTAACCCTTTCAGATCCTCCTGAGGTTGTCTATTCTTTTCAAGCTCAACCACAAGATTTGTTTTAACTTTCTTAAGCTCACTCTCAAGCCCAAGTTGAGCCCCAATAGCCACTTCTTTACCCTTAGGGGTGTCCATCCATTTTTATTTGATATTTCAACAAGGTATTTTCTCTAGTTACTTCTTCCACTTGTTCCTTCGAGTCTACAATGAAAACTACCATACCATCCGTCTCTTATTCTATGTCACCAATTTCTTCAATTAAGGTATTTTTCTCCTTAAGGACATCAATTTTTTCTTAGAGTAAGTTTTCAAATTTCTTTGAACGTCAAGAAAACTTACCTCATCTTCCTCATTGTCCTCATCATTATCAGATTTGGCCATGGGTGTAAAGATTGACTCATATTTTAAAGATTTATTGTCAACAACCATCATCGATGTATCTTCTTAGTCATCTTCACCTTCAGATTCACTGGAGGAATCTCTCCAGGCAGCCAAAGCTTGCTTCACCATGTTGTCAGCAGTATTTGTAACACCCTAATTTTTTTTATAATATTTGCATTCTTGATTGAGCATTTTTATAACGAGGAGATATTTTACTTTGCACTTCCTAAATGTGAAATTTTCAATATATGAAAATTTCTTACTTTAGATTGTGTTAATATTGGCAAAGAAGTTCCATGATATTGCTATATGTAACACTTAATATTATTTGATGAGTTGTTATTAAATACAGTATATAATTAAGTTTTTGGGTTGCCAACCTTTTATATTTATCTAAGAATATTTAGTAATTGGGAAACTATTTTTATTTCATATTTATCCAAAATTCTTAAAGTTAACTTTGACTGACTTAGTCTTCCATAAACTCCCCATTTTTTATTCTTCAAGACTAAGAAAAGAACCCCCCTCTCTCTCCCCCCCCCCTCTCTCTCTCTCCTTCTTAGCATATGAAACTTTCATGAAACAACCATAGATTTCTACTAAATCAACCAGCAAATTTCGTTTTTGGTGAATTTCAAGTTGCTCCTCTCTTTTGTGGAAAGTTTCTAAACTCATTTTTACACTAGACATCTATTAGTGTTTTTTAGATATATTTTTGTACAGAGCTCCGATTTAAGTGATCCAGGACTTTCTGGAAAGATATTTCATAAATCTATAACTCTTATGAAGGAACCAAAATCTAGTTTTGCGGGTATTTACCTGAAAGAGGATCAGAAAGTACAGGGCAAGTGCTGCCCAGATTTCCAATTTTAGAAATACTCCATGTACTACTGTTAGTAATTTTAGCGTAACTTTTTGTTAATAATTGATACGGAGGTGATTCAAGATGTTCTGAAATGATAAGACATAAATCTACAACTTTTATGAAGACTATACAGTCTAGTTTGTCCGTATAGATCTTCAAAATCGAGTCACAATACGAAACGGTGATACTGTCCAGAATTCTATTTCAACCATTTTGGGTAATTTTTACCAATATCATGCTTAGTTTGACATGTTAAATCACTGAACTTATTTAGATATTTTATTATGCATTTAAGGTATATAAACCCTTGAAAAATCAAAGGGGAAAGTGTTTGAGGAAGTGGACAGATTTGGTTTGTTTACGGCGTAGACGATTCGAACGTCCCCAAGTTGTGATTGAACTGTTTTGTGGTAAAACACCAAGGTTTGTGTATAAACTTTGTATTCTTTTTGCTTGCTAGAATATTTTGAAATAACCTGTTATTTTTTTTGTCTTCAATTTATATTGTTATATTCGTATTATATCAATTATTGTAAGATATTTGCTAAATCGCCCATTCGTACGGATTGTTTGATCATTTTGCATTCTTGTTGGGACTTTGTCCTTTTTGTCAGTGACTTTGTCACTCATCTTGGAATGCCTCTTGATTCGGATCTTTTGCCATCTTGACTTTGGATTTGTAGTTCGTCTTGAATTATGGAACTTGTCCGTGTTAGGTACGAACTAGGAAGCCATTTTTAATATGGTTCTTGATTCTCTTGTCTATTGGGTTTTGACCCTACTTGATTTGGGGCTTTGATCCATCTTGATATTTGATTATGCTTAGTGTGATGGCATGACGTACATATTGGGCGAAAAATGGATATTTGGTATACTCTCTTAGATTGATAGTATACGCTTTCTCGACTCTTGAACATTGTTATTGATATTTGGAAACACTTCAAAGTTTGATATTTGATATATTTGATATATTTGTTCACTTGTTTTAAATTATGTCAAATTGAGCTAACTATGACTAAAAAGAGGAATTGGAGAATTTAATAACTCCAAGCCTAATGTTTATACACCACTAAGCTTTATGCTTAGCGATAGTTATTTTCTATCGTAGGTAATGTTAGGGATGAAATCTGAAGATGGTCATGATGAAGTAGTCTTTTGGGGAGAACTTATGGGGATCACATTTCCATATGCACCTTGGTTTTGCATAGTTTTGGGACATGTACATGATATATATATATATATATATATATATCACATTTATGTATGTTATTTGGAGGCTTGTTGGATTTTAAAGACCAAAATCTTGTAACTTGAATTTGGTAACCTATTTTACTCTTTTAGGGTGTGTTAATAGTCTTGTAATATGCTAAATTTACACTTTATCTTGTAAATATGTTCAAAGGAGAAAAACTAGTTTCCTTTTTTATATACCGATAGTTTGAAATTTATGTCCAATACAAACTTGCAGTGATGTTGAATTGACATCACTTCAAGAAGGGTTATATCACCTTATGTTGTTATTGACATTGTATTTCGTTTAAAATAATATTATGAAGTGTACAATATATATATATATATATATATATATATATATATATATATATATATATATATATTGCACTTTGAATCTTTTTGCATGGGTCTATTTCCGCTACTAAATTATTCTGAATATTTTTAACTAATATCTTTTTAATATGGCCAAATACATACATAGCTCCTTAAAGTTGGCTCCAATTTTCATTTAGACACCTTACCTAAGGCAAGTACCTATTGAACACCTCAACGTTAATAAAAGTGTGTCTATTGAACACAAATTTGACAGCCCCAAAACAAAATAAGTGCATGAATCTCAGTCTCCTATAACTCTTATGATGTGGCAAATCAAACCAATAAGAAAATAACATATCATCCAAATAAAAATTTAAAAAATAAAATAAACACGAAAGAACTTAAAAAACAATAGGTCAGGATCTGCCAAATTCCCTGCAGCTCTAATGTCGGAATTAGAGCTTCTTCTTTTGTCTATGAATTGAAATTGCTCATAAATCTCAAAGTAATTGGTTGGCAACATTGAAAGGTGGAACCTGGGTTAACATCTCCTTCGCCGTAAGTCTTTTGCGAATTTCTCGAGCACTTGTTTTTGCGTTTCAATTGCTTTGTTTAATGCCAGATTTATGAGATTCGACTATTTTCTTCTGTGGCTCTAGTCGCTTCAATGAGCAAACCCAACAGTGGTTTTGCTTCTGTAACATCTCAACCAAATGTTTAGCTACAGAGCTAATGTCTAATTTTGCTTCTGTAATATCTTGTCCGAACTATTTTTTGAGACTTTACAATAGAAACGAACGGTGGTTTTTGTTGGAAAAAATGTTCAGGTGGTGTTGTCATCGGTAGATAGTGTTGAAAATAGGTGGCGAATAGTGTTTATGGATGATTGAATGAGAAGCTGAGGTGGTGAAAATGGCAGAATAAGTTGAGATGACGAGGAACGGGCGGTCAATGTGTTCGTCAACGCATTTTCCGATAAGAGAGAAAAATAAGATATAAAGAAGAGAGAAGAAGGAGAAAGAAAGAAACATATCACGCGCTCCACAGAAGGTGAGAATCACTTCATGTGCCATGTCAGCGAAAGGTGTTTAATGGGCCACTTTCTTTAGGGCTAAAATGTTCAATAGGTATTCACCTTAGTTGAAGTGCCTAAATGAAATCTGAAGCCAACTTTGAGGGGTTGTCTATGTATTTGGCATTTTAATATTTTATAAGTAGTGAATTTTATTTGTTTCCTAAGTAGCACCCTCCCAAAGGGGCCGCTACAGTATCTCTTCTTTTGAGCTTTCTGTCAGGGACCTGGCTCTTCTTAGCCCCATTATCAGTGTTGCTTTTGTAATGATCTTACTTATGAAGAGGACAATCTTTAATGAAGTGTCCAGGCCTTCTGCACTTATGACAACAATCATTGCCTTTGAAATTCCTGCTGGAACTTCCTTTCTTTGGGATCCCACCATTTCTATGAATCAACTTTTGAAATCTTCGAGTGAGATACATTATCTCAGATTCATCACTACTTGAGTCTTGGGCAACTTTGAGAACCAGGTCCTTCTCCTTCTTGGGCTCTCTTTTTTCAAGACTTTTCTTTCTCTTCATCTCATAGGTTTTGAGATTTCCAATGAGTTCATCAATGGTCAGATTCTGCAGATCTTTGGCTTCGGTAATAGCATTCACTTTATTTTTTTAGGAACCTAGTAAAACATTGGGTATTTTCTGGACCAGCTTGTTTCTTGGGATGACTTCTCCCAGAGAGTGAAGCTCATTGATAATGGAGGTGAAATGTGTGTGCATATCCTAAATAGACTGATCATCCTTCATCTTGAAAAGCTCATACTCAGTAGTAAGCATATCAATTTTGAACTGCTTAACCTGAGTAGTTCCCTTATGGGCAGTTTGAAGAGCTTCTCAGATCTCCTTAGCAGACTGACAAGTTAAGATGCAGTTGTATTCATCTGGTCTGATGCCACAAACAAGAATCTTCTTTGCCCTGAAATTCTTCTCAATAGCCTTTCTATCAGCATCGTTGTACTCTTTTCTTATTTTTGGGATTGTTACTGTTCCCTCACCAACAGTTTACAAAAGGTCCATCACAGATTACATCCCACAACTTTGAGTTCTCAGCCATGATGAAGTCATGCATTCTTGTTTTCCACCAACCATAGTATTGGTCGTTGAATCTTGGTGGTCTGTACATTGGTTGTCCTTCCTCGAAGTTTGGTGAAGCATCCATGAGGATCCTTTCTAGGTGTTAACCTTCTAGAAAGAACCTGCTCTGATACCAATTGATGTAAACTAGGAGTCCACTAAACGGTATATAGAACCAGGTTCTCTATCAGTTCCGACAGTAAGCAACAAACTGTAAAACCAAACAGTATAGGGAACCGGGTTCTCTATCTGTTACCATAATAAATAGGTAGTAAATAAAGAACACGCGATATTTATGTGAAAAACTCCTTGCTCAAGGGATTAAAAATCACAACCTACCCTAGTAGGATTTCAACTCCACGAAATCGAACAGACTTCAGATTACAACCTATTGCAATCTAGGAATTAAACTTTTAATCTCTCACCCCTTACAATAACTCTATTGTAAGCTTTTTGCAATAATTCTATTACAAAGCAACAACCCTTGACTAACTCTAGTCAAGAAACTAAACCAAATAGTGGCTTAAATATGTCCTACAAAGACACTTCTTGAAAGTAGTGCAGGATTACAAATGAAGAACCAAATAACAAAGACACAACAAACCTAAGGACTTAAGATATCTTCAATCTTTGAATCTGGTCCTTGAGGTTGCAACAGCTTTGTTCTTGAGAGAGGTGATGGCTAGCACTTAAGAGAATATTATTTTTGGATTTGCAAGTGTTAGAGAAATGAAATCCCATGTCTCATGTTAATAATATGTGTGTCAGGGGCGGAGTTACGTACTAAATTTAGGTGCTTCAGCACCCATTAAACTTTACACAACATATGTATAGTTATATAAGAAATTTGAGGCATATGATATAAAAGGAAAAGAAAGAACCTACCAACCAAAAAATTAAGTAGTTACTACACATCAAGAAAAATTAAGCACCCACGAACATAAAATTCTGGATCTGCTACTGATGTGTGTGTGAGGTTATCAAGGATGATCCAATAAAGTGTCCTTTAGTTTGGACTTAGCAAGCCACAAATTTGCTGATGTATTGCTGCCAGACGGTACATTGCAACAACTTTTACAGCTGTAGATCTGATTGCGCGACGACCAGGGGAACTGATCCCTATCTGTTCCCTCTGCTGTTCCCTTATATGATTTCATTGAGAATTGAACCAGACATCTGACTAGTTACTCTGAACGCAATGGACTTTATTATATCAGGTTCCTTATCTGATTATCTCATGAAATTTGTCAAATCATCAAAACAAAATACGCATAACTCATAAAAAATTATTAAGATTGTGCTCATTTAGAAATTCATGTGAAGGTACCTCTAATTTTACCACTATTTTATCCACTATCGTCGGCTCACTGCAGAAACGTTAGCACCGGTTTTCATTGCACATCCATAATCATCAGTCACCACCCCCAATGACGTCTGTTTCTAGTCACCATTGCCAACCACCACCAACCTTGATATGCAATCTTTACCACAGCGTTGACCACACAGCCGCTACCACCTCTAACGTCAGTTGCCACTCTTATCGTCCTTTTTAAATTTCAAGATTCACTTAGTTGTGACTTGTAAATTTTGTTTTATTTAGTCAAAATTATGGGATTGGATCTACGAAAAATAGTAAAAGAAATATTAGGCTGGGGGAGTAATTAGAGCTACGTGATACCACAATTTATCATTCGTTCACTACTAGTACTATGCAAACCTATGCTTAACGAGGGGACAAAATGGAGATAATTGTTAAACCTAATTATTTGAAATTGAACCCATTAGGAGAGCAGAAATCAATATAGCTTGCAAAGAACGCGTTTCATATCCCGTGCCAAAGAATATTAGTATTTGTTACGTAGCATAGAGAATGGATCGTCAAATGCTGATCAAGCATGTGACCGCCTAGGACGCAAATTGACACACGACCTGCTCAAATCTCAATATATGCATTGGAAAAAATATGAAGGTTACCATAGACAAACATAAGTAAATAAACAATCATAAAATTCTTTTTCTAGGCAAAAGAGAGACGTGATATTGTTTTTGCACATGTATTACTGTCTATAGTCACCTTGCTAAAGTAGTCTTTTCCCATTATCTATAAAAGTATTGCTAACCAATTTTTTTCCGAAAAACTAACAACATTCAAATTTTATGGCAAAAACATTTAAGCGAGTAACCAATGGTGGTATATCTTTCATCCTTAATGGTTCAAGTAGAAGTGTTCTTTATTGGATAGTGTTTAACCTCCAATATGAAACTTTTTGGTACCAATCCAATTTAATGGAACTTCAATAAGTATAATGAGTCAAAAATTATGTCGTAGTCAAAAATTATGTTGACTCTCCAAAACAATAATTGTCGAACATAAGAGTTGTTCAAATGATGTTCTTTTTATTCTACCAACTATTATGTGTTCTTTTAATACCTGTGATCGCGTTTGAAAATTAATGGGTGGGACAAAGTGGGAAAAGAGGGAGAATATACTTTTGCCTTCCAAAGATCACATTTATAGAGTCATAGTAACTCATAATTAACCAAATTCCCAAATTGCAGAAACTTGTCACAGATTATTATGGGATTCTCCGTTTAGTCTGATTCGGCTGCTTTATATGGGCCCCACAGGATGTGACACTTGATTATATTTTAGGTACAAATTCGCCAAACTGTTGTAAATGTAATGAAAGCCTGAAGAAGGCAGTGAGTGAGAAGGAAGATCGAATCTGTTCCTCTTCTCGGTTCTTGCAGTTGAACAAAGTGAACAAGATCAACAACAACAAGAATGGGGTCAATAGCGAAAAAGGGTCTGCAACAGTACTTGCTACAGCTTCAGCAACACCCTTTACGAACAAAGGTAGCACCTTTTTCCTCATCTCTTGACCAATCTTTTTCTTTTCCTTCAGTTTTTCTCTTTGATTTGTGTAGTGGGTTTGGGCTATTTTGAGTTTTTAGCTTAATTGATGATGTGGGTCTTCTTTAATTTCCTGTAAAGTTTCTATCTTGGTAAAAAGATCACACCTTTTTTTCCCTGTACTTTCTTGATGTTTTTGCTAAATTTGCTTAAGTTTAGCAGTATTGGTACTGGGATATTCTTTGATTGATTGAATCTTTGGAAATACGTATGATGGCAGGCAATAACTGCGGGAGTGTTGTCAGCGATTAGTGATATAGTGGCTCAGAAGATCACTGGCATTCAGAAACTTCAAGTCAGACGTCTTCTCCTCAAAGTGGTACGATTCCTCTTGCTTCCCTTTGCATAGGTTTATACTTTTACTACAAAATAATATATGGAGGTCATTTTTGCAAA
The DNA here is from genome assembly GCF_000393655.2 of Nicotiana sylvestris. Classification (NCBI taxonomy): domain Eukaryota; kingdom Viridiplantae; phylum Streptophyta; class Magnoliopsida; order Solanales; family Solanaceae; genus Nicotiana; species Nicotiana sylvestris. Next base: position 19,552,103 of record NC_091058.1, read on the forward strand.
TTGTTATGCACTCCCATGGTTGCATTTTATCTATCTGAGCTCGGGTACGTTGACTTTGATAATCTGATGAAGCTTTAGCATTTTTGCACTCCCATGGTTGCATTTATGTATTGGTTTCTGTTTCTTTTGATAAAAGATCAGCTTGGTTCTATAACATTACCTTAGACACTAGTCTCTTTCATTTCTTTTTTGATGATGGTGGTGATCGGCCTGTTTACGCACACGAACTAATATTCTGGGCAGCCTGATATAACCCATAAGTACTTGTATTGAGTAAACCTGCCTGTCAAGGTTAGAGCAGACACACTGAGAGTTGTAGCTTGGAATATAGAACTTCATTGCCGCAATCACTCAGCCATAACCTTAAGCCCTAGTCTCTTTATACTATGCCAACTGTATATCAATTTTAGCATCCGAGTGCATCAGGTACAGGAAGTTAACGCTAAGTGAACCAATTCGTTGTTAGCATGCTGTTTGGCTTAGATTGGAAGTGGTAAATTTACATGTCAACTGTCACTCAGGGTAACGTGATCAGCTTTTCTCAATTTTTTCTAAAAATGGCAGAATTATTGGCTGAAAAGAGTGCATATTTCAGCAGAATTGATCTTAAAATGTAGGGTAAGGTTGCGTACAATAGACCCTTGTGATCCGGTCCTTCCCCGGATCGCGCACATAGCGGGAGCTTAGTGCACCGGGCTGTCCTTTTTTTTTTTTTTTTTTAATTTTTTTTAATCTTGAATGCACTCTAGTTTACATTGGCACAGATGACATTATTGTCTCTTGAATCTTTATGTTAGGATCCCAGTGATCCGCTCTCGTTTGGATAAATACTTCAGATGTGCCCATCTAGTGGTTGGACGGATAACTTGATTTCAGATTCTAGTTCTTCTTCTAGACGAAATTTTTTACAACTTACGGGAAAAAGTGTTTTGGTTATGAGCCGCAAAGGATGTTACAGATATTCTATTTTTTTGCCCCTACTGCACAAAGGCTTCTGCACTTGAGTCTTAGAGCTGTAGCCTTTGTTGAGGAGATGAGGGGTTATTTCTGGTTAATCTTATTATTTCCGCTTCGAGATCGTCAAATCCTAAAACAGGAGTGGAATCTTACAAGTAGAACTATACGTGGAATATGATTACTTGATACGCCACTATTCTAGGAAAGTTGGAAATCAGAGAAGGAAATGTTTCAAATAATTGACGACTAGTATGGAATATGCTTGAGATCACTTAAATATCTTGAGTTGCTTTAAAGAATTGTGATTGATGTCTGAGAAACTGAAAACAGGGCAAGTAGTTACCAGTATGCATATATAGAAAACTTTCTCTTCTTGGCTAACTTTAGTTGCAATGCGCGAGTGGAGCAATCATGGACATAGATGATTCATACAGCCGACCTCAACTAGTTTGAGATTTAGGCGGAGTAGTTATTGGTGTAGGTGTAGTTGCAATTCTGTGTCTAATTCTCTTCAATTTCGGGGTTGTTTCAGACATGACACATCCAAATCATTTTTCATTTAGTATCATATTCTTCTGCTTGCGCGTATGGGATGTCATCATCTGCTTTAGCTGTAACTGCATGCAGCTTTTTGGCGTTGTCTATCTTGGACCATTTGGGCATTTTCTTCACTTAGTACTGGACAAAATTTTCAAGGGGAAACGAGACAAGAGTACAGTTGCCAAAAAGGTATGCTAAACCCTTTCTTCTTTGATGATTAGGATACGCATCAGGAAACAGGATATTCTATCTTGTAAGCAGAAGTTACACATTTATCTTGTAATTTATGGATCTGATCTACCTCCTTTTTGGTCTTCAACGTGAATCTATACTAATAAAACTGCTTAACTCTATGCTCACGACCTGGTAAATTGCTACATTGCTCTGCTTGAAAGTCTACTTGTTTACTGTTTTGCCAAATAATGTTAACAGAAGAGAAATAAGTGAATAAACAATGCTGATAAATATACAAGAATGTGAACTTGCATTTTAAATTGTTTCAGGTGTTGCTGGAACAAGTTACATCGTCACCCTGGAATAACTTACTTTTCATGGTTTACTATGGATTAGTTGTTGAAAGTGAGTTTCTATATCGAGTTGCCACTGCCTTTCAACTTTGCAACTCATAAACTATTACTTGGTATACCATCATGTTCTACAACTAAATGTCCAATAAGTAGAGAAAAATGGCCTTGCAGTCAAATTAGGATTTGATATTTATGGAGTCAAAGGGCATGCAAATAGACATAATCTTCAAGTTAAAGAGTTATAATTGCAAAGAAGCTTGTAGTATTAGAGGAAGAGCTCTTGAACCCTCTGAAATAGGACTTAAGAGGTTTTAACACTCATCCTGTAGTAAAATGAGGAAATATATCTTTTTACCTTCCATCCTATCCTAGAAACAATCGAAGACAGGTGATGAATGTTCCATTAAAGGAAAGTAAACCATGAGTTTCTCGCTTCCTTGCAATTCCTTCTCCTTCATGGAGCCATATGTCGCATAAGTTTTTGAAAGATCTGCGGAAATGGATCATATAACAGTCTGGCTCATTTAAGTTTGCTGACCTTCCATTAGTTAGAGATATGATTATGTACACACGGAATAAAGGTTTTGGCTGAACATTATCTTGTATTATCACAGGAAGACCCTGGATCCAGGTGAAATCTAATATCAAGAGGGAATATCCAAAAGTGCAATATACAGCTTGGGCGGTTTGTCAAATTCGCCCTCTCCCAAGTCCAATTTGTTTCTCTAATCCTGTTCTTTAGTGAATGATGACTGTAGGTATTATTCATGTATGTGCAGTTTTGGCCAGTTGTTGGGTGGGTAAATCACCTGTATGTTCCACTGCAATTCAGAGTGATCTTTCACAGTATTATCGCATGTTGCTGGTATGCACCATTTCCCTGCTTGTTGCTGTTTAGGCTACAATCAAGTATGTTCCGATCTTTATAATTTCAATCACAGTATTATTAATGCTCTCTGTTTTTTAATCAATTTTCAGGGGAATATTTTTGAATCTACGTGCAAGGTCGATGGTTTTAAAAAAGGCTTGAAATCCTCAGAGTTGATATATGAACATGGCAACAAAGATATTGAAAGTTGCTCGGGATGCTTATTTTGTTCTGATCTTCACCTTTTTTCTTTTCTGTTCTTAAAATCAAGACATCTTAATTAAACAAAATGGCATGTTTGTGACAGAGCAAGTGCATACTCAGAATGTTTCTCACATGGCAATGTGAAAAGTTGTCAAATCGTGGCAAAAGTTTATTACTTTCTTTTTTCTCCTAATTCTATCTTTTTGATGTTCTCATCTTTGAAATTCAACAGTGGCTGGCTTGCTGATAATATATGAACGTAAAAGGCATTAATCTTAATTTGAAACTTTTCTCATCTTTGAAATAATAAATAAAGTCCGTCACCTGAGTTGAAAAATATGTCATCACTCATCATATACTCCTTGTTGTCTTCTAAAGCAGGAGTATTTTAGAATTAAATGAACTTTAACAACTACAATATCATAAAATTCCAAAAATCTCGGGGAATTGACAATCCACGTGATTTTTAAAATGATTTATCTTAGAAACAACGTAGAGAATTATAATTTAGTACGCCTTTCAAATGCTATTACTTCTGGCCGATAAATGTAGGCTATGGTTAATTGGTGTTAATTGTGTAAATACTCACGGACTCAAATCTATTTTCTTTCGAATTTCTTACACAATAAAGTTTATTTATTTTGGTATCCCGTAAAATTCATCTCATCAATTTGCGACGCAGGTCGAGCTAATGATTTGATCTTGCAAACTAAAAAAAGAGAAAAAGAAGAAGAAAACTAGATATGTTTTTTATAACAGTTTGGATCTTGTTTTCCGAGAACCGGTGTCCAATATCCGTGTTTTATTATAATGCTATAACAATTGAAAATATAAACAAACAAAAAAAAATCGTACATTTTTTCATTCTTTCTTGCTTGTAATTGACTGGTTAATGAAGTAAATCCACTTATAAATTTATACAAAATAATCATTTTTACTTTCAAGAAATGTGGTTAACTCTTAATTAAATTCAATAATTGAAAGAATGTAATTTAAGCAAGTAGTATCATACATGAAATGTATAATTGAAACACAGGATTTGAGTTGTCAGGGTCGTTAGTATAGTTTTGGCTGTTTCAAATTTCAAAATGAAAGTCAATACGAGTAGACGACAAGAAAAAAAAGTCAATAAGAGTACGTGCAATGAGGCAAAGGGCTAAGCCAAAATAAGAAATAGTCTTGGCCATAAGGCAACATAAGAAATTGTCTTGGCCATGTACCCATTCAATTCAAACTTTGAATAAATTACTATTATCTCAAATTTTTTTCCAGTCAAATCTTACATCCATTGTCAATTCTCTCTCTCTCTATATATGTCCAATGTCTTCTTTGTTTACCATAATCACAATCAATTAGCAGGTTTTCTCCTCTTTTTTTCCAATCATAAATCATCATTTAAAATCCCATTGAAGAACAAAAAAAATGGCATTAATCCTCCAATCTTCAAGTTTCTTAAGTTCTTGCAGTACTTCTGTTCCCTCAACATCATCTTGTAGTTGCAGAAGAGGATTGATTAGAGCGAATATTAATATTCCAAATAATCAGACAATTAAAATCTCCCTTCCCAGGTTTCAAAGAAGAGCGAGATTAGTGCAGGAACAAGAGTTGATTAGTGGATTTTCAACCATAAGCACCAACAACCCAATTGAGAAACAATTTAGCCCATCAAGAATTGGTCCTGATCCGCTGGTTATCAAGAAGCTTTACGCAATCAAGGAGGCAGTTGCAGATAGAGTGGAGATGCATAGGAATATTGGGGAACAGAGAAGCCAGTGGAACAATATGCTTTTGACATCCATTAATGGCATAACTTTAGCTGCTGCTACCATGACTGGAATTGCAGTTAGCAGTGGTGATCCTGTTTTGGGACTGAAGATGTCTTCTACTTTGTTGTATTTGACTGCTACTGGCATGTTGGTGATCATGAACAAGATCCAACCATCCCAGCTTGCTGAAGAACAAAGAAACGCAACAAGGCTGTTTCAAGATCTCTATAACCAAATCGAAACAACTTTATCAATTGGTCATCCTTCAGCTATTGATGTGAAAGAGGCTATGGACAGAGTATTGGCTCTTGACAAAGCCTACCCACTCCCTCTTCTTGGCGTAATGCTTGAAAAATTTCCAACTTCTGTGGAACCTGCTGTTTGGTGGCCTCAACAACGTCGAAGACAGCCCAAAAGAGTCAGTGACGGCGATAAATATAATGGTTGGAACGGGAAATTGGAAGAGGAAATGGAAGAAATAATGGGAGTATTAAGCAGAAAAGACCAAGAAGAATATATTAGTCTGGGGAAAAAGGCCTTGAAATTTAACAAGTTTTTAGCCATTTCTGGTCCTTTACTCACAGGCCTAGCAGCGGTTGGCTCTGCATTTGCAGATTCTTCTCCTTCTCATGGATCTTGGGCAGCTATGTTTGGAATTGTTGGTGGCGCTTTAGCAAGCGTTGTTAACACGGTTGAGCATGGTGGACAAGCTGGAATGGTATTCGAAATGTATCGAAGTAACGCTGGTTTCTTCAGGTATATGCAAGAATCAGTTGAGTCCAACTTGACAGAAACAGACATGGAGAGAAGAGAAAATGGTGAAGTGTTTGAAATGAAAATGGCTTTGAAGTTAGGTAGGAGCTTATCTGACCTAAGAGATCTTGCTGCTGGTGCTTCGTCGAAGGGAGAGCAAATTGAGTTCGGAAGCAAGCTCTTCTAAAATTTTGACAATTCATAGTGTAATGCATAGACAAAATCAAGTACATATCATTGTCTATAATTAAGAGTAGGGCTAACTCATTCTTTCAGATTCAAATGTTACTTAATTAAATTGCTTATAACAGTTTCTCAGGCCATCTTGCTAGCTGCAAGTGCCTTGATTTGTTCTTTTTTCTTCTGTTGAGACTTGTATAATTATATTTTTATATGTAATGATAGTTAGTTTTACACTTAGTGAAATTAGTTAGTGGGCCAGCTTAGCCAACTCAGCATTAGTTGTAATTTTCGGTATTGTACATGTATATACTTTGTGCTACAGTGAGAAAAGAAGGTGAGCTTTCACTTTCCCAATTTCTATTTCTCTCTTATGTTTTCTTTCTCACATAACTCTCTAGAAGGACTCCATTGAAGCTCCAGATCGAGTTTCAAGCTCATCTTCAATCCCAGTTCTAACATGGTATCAGAGCAAGGAAGCTCATACCCAACTATCCGCCATCGTCCCTCTCAACTTCGCCCACTACTTTCTTTCTTCTGAGTCTGTCTCTCTAGTTCGATCGTCATTTGCCTAATTTGTTCGAATTGCAAAATTGATAACTGATCCTTCAAGTTTTATCTGAAATTAGCGTGTCACACAACAGATTCATCTATTCATGGCTGTATTAGATCAGGAAGATACATCTGTTGGTGATACCAGTGTCGCCGCTGCAATGAGCACCAGAATAGATCCAAGTGATCCACTCTACCTACATCCGTCAGACAATCCTGGAGCGATGCTTGTCTCAGCTCCTTTCAGTGGAATTGGGTATAGATCCTGGAGATGTAGTGTCATGCAAGGTTTGTCTGTCAAAAACAAGTTAGGGTTTATAAGTGGAGAGTGCAAATCACCAGATCCTCAATCTCAAAGGTTTCGACAGTGGGAGCGATGCGACGATGTGATAACGTCTTAGATTCTAAATTCACTCTCCAAAGATATTGCTGACAATGTGGAATATGCTAATAATGCTGTTGAGTTGTGGAGAGAATTAGAGGATCACTATGAGCAAACTAATGGTACTAGGTTGTACCAGATTCAAAAAGAGATAAACGACCTGTCTCAAGGTGTGTTGGACATTAAAGGTTATTACATTAAACAGAAAAAGCTCCGGGAAGAGCTGAATACTTTGAGTAAGAAGACTCACTGCAGTTGTACCTGTAATTGTGGTGCCAAGGAGAACATGCACAAGGCCGAGCAGGACATGAGCTTGATACAGTTCCTTATGGAACTTAATGAGGTCTACATTGTTGTACGTGGAAGCATTCTTATGATGAATCTGCTGCCAACTCTTGTACATGCTTTTTCACTGCTCATTCAGGATGAGAAGCAGAGAGAGATCAAACCAATTAACCAAATGCTTTTTGAGTCTGCTGCCCTAAATGTCAACACATCAAAACCCGGTTCCTACAGAATAGATTAATCTGCCAATAGCAATTCCATCGGAGGCAATAAGCCTCAACAATTTTGTGATTACTGTAAGAGACCAGGGCATACCAAGGACAATTGCTATAAACTACACGGGTACCCTCAGAGTTTTGGCAATTCACACACTCAAAGTTCAAATGCAGGACAAAACATGAATCAAGCTGCAAGGTTCAACAAAAGAACGAGAATAGTAGCCAGTATGCAAGGGACCTCTCGGAAAAAGTCATTTCCGACGAACTTTCTTCTTTTCTTTACTTTTTTTGTCACATACAATGATACAAATATATTGTATTATGCACAAATACACTCAAATACATTGTATTTTTATATAAATACATTATTTTTTTGCTTTTATGTATTCTGAAGGACTGTAATTTTTTACTACAGCCGAATATCACGGTGTTTTGTGATTTTTTGTTGTTTGAATATAGTGAATTGAATACGGTGACTTGAATACAATATATAATAGTGAATAATAAATATATGTAAATTAAATACAATGTACACAACCGAATAAAATACAATTTATTTTGTTGCATATTATACTTGCTGGGAACATCAGATTGTGCTTGAGCTATTTCGCTCCTCTTGATTTAAATTTTAAATGGATTGAGAAAACTATGGCGGAGTATTTATTTAGCAATTACATTGCCTTGCACTAGTTATTTTGGGTTTTATCCTTTCAACACATGCAAAACATCGTTTTCTTCTTAAGCTAATACCAGTAAAACACTTAGTCAGGATGCTTGTGTGGACTCTTATTAATAAATCACATCTCAAAAAGAATAGTACTAGTAAGAGGGAAATTATAAACCATTGCACCACTTAGTAATAAGGTAATGTGATGTAAAAGTTAATCATGAAAATGTGCATATAAGGACAGATCATTAACGTACCCGTAGCCTAAACAAATCAAAATGCAAAGTCAAAAAAATTGAACATTTTTTACTTCGTCATCATTATTTCTTGTTTTTTTAATTTGAAGTAAAATACAATTATCCTATAAGTTTTCTCATGGATTTTTTTTCCAACCGTGGCAATTCTTTCTTACTCTTCAAAAATATATGTGGTTAAAGCTTAACGCTATTCCATAATATAAACAATAAAAAAGTGATTGTTTATACCAAGTATTATCGTGCATGAAATACTCCTAATTTGGAAAGATAGTTGAGTTGGACGGGTCTTGAGTACAATTACCGATGGCGGTTTCTAAATTGAGACACCATAGAAGTATTCTACGTTGAAAGTCAATATAAGAAGTATGTGTAAAAAATAAACAAGGGGGCTGAAAATTTTCAAGAGGCCTAAAATAACCGAAGCCAAAATAAGAAAGAGTCTTGGCCATGTACCCATTCAATTCAAACTTTGAATAACTATAATTAGCTCTTGTTTTCAGTCAAATCTTATTAATTTCAATTGTCAACTCTCCTTATAAATACGTGCCATTTCCCTTCTTTACCATAATCACAACTATAATCTTTTATCTCTTCTTTAACAGCTACTACTACACAAATCTCTATCATCTTTCTTTTCCATTCTAAATCAATTAACATCCCATTATAGAAAGAAAATATGGCAATCGTCCAATCTTCAAGTTTCTTGAGTTCAAGGAATTCTGTTCCCTCAACATCATCTAATTGCAGCTGTAAAAGAGGATTGATAAAAGCGAGTATTAATATTCCAAGAATTAAAACAAGCAAAATCTCTCTTCCCAATCTTCAAATAGGAGGGAGATCAGCAAAAGAACAAGAGCTGATTAGCTATTCAACCATAGTAAACAACCTCCTAGATGAGAAACAGCTTAGCCCAGCTAGAACAAGAAGTGATGATATGAACAATGGTCCTGATCAGCTGGTTATCGCAAAGCTTTATGCGATTAAGGAGGCAGTTGCAGATAGAGTTGAGATGCATAGGAATATTGGGGAACAGAGAAGCCAGTGGAACAATATGCTTTTGACATCCATTAATGGCATAACTCTAGCTGCTGCTGCTATGACTGGAATTGCAGCTAGCAATGGTGCTAGTGGTGATGCTATTTTGGGACTAAAAATGTCTTCCACTTTGATGTATTTGGCTGCTACTGGCATGTTGGTGATCATCAACAAGATTCAACCATCCCAACTTGCTGAAGAACAAAGAAACGCGACAAGGTTGTTTCAAGATCTCTATAACCAAATTGAAACAACTTTATCAATCGGTCAGCCTTCAGCTATTGATGTGAAAGAAACAATGGACAAAGTATTGGCTCTTGACAAGGCCTACCCTCTCCCTCTTCTTGGCGTAATGCTTGAAAAATTTCCATCTTCTGTTGAACCTGCTGTTTGGTGGCCTCAACAACGTCGTAGACAGCCCAAAAGAGTCAGTGACGGCGATAAGTATAATGGCTGGAACGGGAAATTGGAGGAGGAAATGAAAGAAATAATGGGAGTGTTAGGCAGAAAAGACCAAGAAGAATATATTAGTCTAGGGAAAAAGGCCTTGAAATTTAACAAGTTTTTAGCCATCTCTGGTCCTTTTCTCACAGGCCTAGCAGCGATTGGCTCTGCATTTGTAGGTTCTTCTCCTTCTCATGGATCTTGGGCAGCTATGCTTGGAATTGTTGGTGGCGCTTTAGCAAGCGTTGTTAACATGGTTGAGCATGGTGGACAAGTTGGAATGGTATTCGAAATGTACAGGAGTAACGCTGGTTTCTTCGAGTACATGCAACAATCAATTGAATCAAACTTGACAGAAACAGATATGGAGAGAAGAGAAAATGGTGAAGTGTTTGAAATGAAGGTGGCTTTGAAGTTAGGAAGGAGCTTATCTGATCTAAGAAATCTTGCTGCTTCTTCTTCATCGAAAGCAGAAGATTTGGACGAGTTTGGGAGCAAACTTTTTTAGAGTTTGGCTATTCACAGTATAGAGCATTGACAAAATCAAGTGTATAGTTATTTTTTTATTCAATTACTATATATCTGTACACCCGAGTAGGGATTCCTTAATTCTTTGTTCATACAGCCTTATTGATTAATCTTAATTCTTTGTTCATATGGCCTGATGGATTCTTAATTATTTTGTTGCTTAATGAAAGATATTTTATACTATATATTATTACATAATTTTATACCAATAAAGTTGGGACCTTTTTTTTGCTCTATATAGTAATCAACCCTTTATATTCTCTTTGCTGCATCAAAACAGTAACCAATCAACCACACACATATATATAATAGTAAGGATTATGCTTTTAATGGATGGATATATGATTGAAGTTCCAATATAAATATTACTCACTTTTTTACTCTTCTTATTGTTTGTATAATACCAATCTGTTCAGCGTTATCAACTCAAATATACTCCTCTTCTATTTTTTGAACATAAAAAACCATGCATATACACATGTTTCTGGCATGTTTTCCTTCTTTTCTTTTTCAACAACAATTTTGCATCATGTATATATCCTCCGCAACGCTGCCGCATAACGATCGAAAGTAAGCTTCATTACCATTTAGCTATATTTTCTTGAATATCACTCAAAATATAATTGAAAATATGACCCTCCTCACCTCTTTCTTTTTTGATAACACTGTGGATTACCATTGATAATCAACAGTACACCTGATAAGCACCTCGACCTTAAAACTCCTTATCTGGAGTGTTTCAGATCCAGCCTTAGAGATCACTAATTACACATCAACCTCTGCATCGATACACTACATCTCTGCCCTCTGCATCGATACACAACACCTCTGCCCTTTCTTAGTAATTAGTATGTCTAAACAAGTCAATCCTATCTACTAGTTCTTTTTTAATTTGTGTTCCTATACTCTCCATATTTACAATTGTATTCCTGAAAATTTTCCGATTCCTAGCCTTTCAAATATGACATACTATTGCTGCCCATAATAGTATGATCATGCCCTTTTTAATGTCAATTATGAGGGCCATTGAAGAATGTATAACGACGGGCATGAGTGACAAATTCTTTAACCGGCAGTGTACTAAATGCTGTAGAATATTCTCCATTAAATACTGCCGGATAGTAGTATTTTTTTTAATCAAAAACCACTATGGTGGTGGGGGGTTAGGCCACGACCCCTACCAGTTTATTAATACCACAAAAAAATAGTACATGGAGGAGGATATAAACCGTGGCCTCCATTACAGAGTGAAGAATGTTCTTAAACATCCTTATGGTGGATCGCTCAACAGAAAGTTTCTGGCTAGAGGACTTCTCCTCCTTTACAATTGACCTTAGTAAGGTAGCAAAAAAGGTGAACAATGCTAGCAGTCCATACATCAATTACTAACTACTCATTTTGGCTTGTCTAACTCTTAAGTATATAGAAAGAACCTCTAGCAGCTTGTGGTAGTTCTTGGACTGAGAAGAACATATCAGCAATCCCTTGATCCTGCATTTAGAGGCGGACCCGGAACTCGAGCATGATGGGGGCACCACTGTATATGCTAATCGCCAGCGATAAAATTCGGTGTGCAACTCTTTGAAAAATGAATATGATGACTTATCATCCAAGTATTAACATAAAGAAGTTCTAAAGAAAAAGAAAGCACTAGACGGGGGAGGGGGGGGGGAGAGAATTCTTCGTAATAGGGCGTTCAAATGTAAAATTATAAAAGACTTACTAAAGAAATTAAGATTAAGAGTATGTAATAACATAAACGAATTGAAGAAGAGTCTCAAACTCTTAGTTTCCATTGCCAATTCAAAGTGATTGTTAAAGAAGATTTGTATTTTTCTTTTTGTGGAGCGATAAGTTGCAATTTGAGGCTTTCAATTCTAAGGAAGGAATTTACAAAAAAAAAAAAAAATTAATTAAATTGACTATTTTGTGTTAGTACTAAACTATAATTGAATATTAGAAAAAAAAGAAGATTAAAGTAAAAATAAAGTAATTTGCTATTAAATAAAAATTACATTGTATTCAAAGCTTTGGGTGGTTTCGAACCCGCGTCACCACAGCATAGGAGAGAATTTAAGTTCCCAAAGCAACCACTTCTTCCATCCATCACCTTGTGTTTGGGGGCACCATTAAAATATTTAAGGGGTCCCGTATATAAGTACACATATATATAATATGTATATACAGAATTTTTGCCGAGGTTAACGGGGTCACGTGACCCCTCAACTACCAACCTACGTCCGCCCCTGCCTGCATTGTGCCTCCATTTATTTTATCTTTATGTGCACCATTCTTTCCGGTAAGAGATGGAATAGTTGTCTTCGATTTTAGCTATCCTTTGCCTTCGGCTTCACGTGTCACTCCCTTATGCAATCACTTAACATGACATATTTTACCCTATATCAAATTCACTACTAATATAATACTAATATTATACGATTTAGGTTAAGCCTACATCATTTTTGTTGCGGAATATTGTGGGTTAACTAGCACACAATCTCACACAAAGCAAATAGAGAAGAAAAATCAACACAAGGATTTAACGAGGTTCGACTAAATCTAATCCTCGGGACAAAAGAAGAGAGAGTTTTCCACTATGAATGAGAAGAAAAGCACAATACTGATAAGTACATTTTACCTGATTTAAATATATCACTTTCCTCGCAAAAGTATAAAAAATATCATGTTTCTTTCACAAATTTAATTTGATTGCGCAGAAAATGCTACAAGAAGAATTAGTGCACAAGCAATAAAACTTTAAGAAGAAAAAAAAAAGGGAAACAAGCTATGACAAAATACGGACGGCATAAAATCCATCTACCACAACAAAGTGGCCGTAACCAGATTCAAAAAAATAAAAGAATCTTTCATAACCAAAACAAATGGTTATAACCGAACCAACTTGTTTTGGTTTGATTATAAAAGCATACGATGAAGAAGGAGAGGGGGGAGCCCAGCAGACAACAAAAATCCATTTCAGTCTTTCCTTTGCATTTCAGTCAGTTGTTCAGTTCTTTGAATTTTCATCCAGTCATTACAGTGGCTTTTATTTCTAGTTCCTAATAAATCTTAGCTTTAAAAATTACTCTATATCCTGCTTTTAATTAAATAGGGGGAATATTCTTTCTGAATATTTCTTTCTATTTTCTTATCTAATGGACAAGAATATTTTCATTAGCAGTATTAGCTTTAGTATGGAGTAACTTTTCTTGTGTTGGGAGAAAGACAGATCTTAATATTTCTATATAATAGTTGATATTATTCCTCAAATTCACATGCTTGAGCTAGAATTTATTTAACTTTTATCTGCTTTTACAGTTAGAAGTTATTTAATTTATTAACATCTATCCATCTTGTATTACATATTAACTATTTATTAATTCTGTAATCGAGAGAGGCGGAATAAAATAATATAGTTAAGTGTAGTATTGATAAATATTAATATTTATTAAGTAACATCTATCTCTTTTATGTTATAATTAATTTTATACTTATTTGTAATCGAGAGAGGCGAATAGTGTAATAGTCAGTTATAACAAGTAGGGCAACCGAAAGGGACTTACTAACAAGAGCGTGTTTTAGTTCAATCATATATTTCTGGTTCTTTAATATTACTAGTTTGAAGATTAATTTGTATAACCGAAAGGAGTGCGATTAATTATCAACTTAAGTAATAATATATATTTGTAATCGTGAGAGACAATTATACATTTTTGAGAAATAGAAATTGAAGAATAATAATTCTACTATATAGAAATATTAAGTGAAGTCAAGATCCCAACACCTTTTTATTATATTTGTCAAAAACAAAATATTTTCTATTGCTTTATTCGTGTATTTTTAGTTAGTTAATTCACAACTCAACTCTTTCGAATTTTCTTAAATAGTAATTAAAACAAGAAATGTCTGTAGAATAGATAAATCAATCTCTGTGGGTTCGACATCTTTCTCTACTACAATTTGACAGAGTACGAGTTTAAATAATATACGCCAGACACTCGTCAAATTTTTGGCGCTGTTGCCGGGGATTGGCAAAATCTACTACAAATTAATTGTTTTACTACTAATTTGAGATTTTTGTTTTTAATTATTTTGACTTTTATGCAAAAATTTCAGGAAGTGTATGACCCGTTCCTCCTCGAGAGAACTAGTTGAATACGATCCTGAAATTGAAAAATCCTTGCGGTTGTTGCGAAAAGAACAGGTTTCACAATCTCAAATTTCTTCACAAGATAAAATGGAGAACGAAGAACTTAACAACAACAACCAACTCCCGCCACATCAAGTAGAAGAACATGAAGTGGCACCACGACGTGATAGAATACTAAGAGATTATATAAGGCCAGATCATTTTGAAGGAGAATCAAGTGTAAGGAGACCACTAATTGCAGCAAATAACTTTGAAATTCGCACAAGCTTGATTCAAACTATTCATCAGTCGTGCCAATTTACTGGTGATGCAAGTGAAGATCCTCACACCCATCTAATTGATTTTCTTGAATTAGTTGAAACTTGCAGGTATAATGGAGTCACAACAGACGCTATCAGGTTGCGGCTTTTTCCCTTTTCTTTAAAAAATGAAGCCAAAATATGGTTGCGAAGTCTGCCAAGAGGTTCAATCACTACATGGGACCAAATGACTCAGAAACTTTTTAATAAATATTTTTCACCTGCAAAAACATTTAAAAAGAAGCAAGAAATCAATAATTCTGTGCAAACAGATACTGAATCTGTATACCAAGCATGGGAACGATTAAAATCAATGCTAAGAAAATGCCCACACCATGGTATCCAAGATCCTGATATTTTTTATATATTTTTTATCATGGTCTTAAACCCTCTGCTAGAAATGTTATTGATGCAGAATCAGGAGGATCCATAATGAGCAAAACTACTGCGGAAGCCATGCAATTGCTCAATGAAATTTCAGAAAATGTTGTTCAATGGTCCTCTGATAGAATGATTGTTAAGAAAGCAGCAAGAGTCAATCAGGTTGAAGCTTGGAATTCATTAGCGCAACAAATTGCAACTCTAACACAAGAGGCATTTCAGGTAAATACTCAATCATCATCTCAACATGAGAATTGTGACGTTTGTGGAGGCAATCATCCCAATCATGAATGTCAAGCTTCAACGCAAAATGAAGGACAAGTAAATAGTACTGGATATAGAAACAGTTATCCATTCGGTAGTCCAATGGCATAAAAATATCCTAAATTCCAAATGGTGCTGAAAATCCTCAAAGATTTTTCAATCAAAATCAGCAGGTACAGGGACCACCTGGTTTTCAAAATCAAAACAGAGGGCAACAAGATTTTCAGAAATATTAACAACCACCCCAAAAAGCTCATCAGCAAAGCCTCGAAGACATGATGTACAAATTCATTAAGGCTACTGATGAGAAGGTTGAAAGTCAAAGTTCAGCCATCAATAATTTAGAAATTCAGATGAGCCAATTAGCAACCCTCATGTCTGAACAAATAAAAAGTGCTCTACCAAGCAACACCGAAAAAAATCCAAAGGAACACCTCAAAGCCATCTCTCTACGGTCAAGTAAAACTCTTGATGATCCATATGCAGATAGACAAGGAAAACCACACGAAGTGGAACAGGTAAATGAAGGTGAGAATAAAAGAGACTCTGAACTTCTAGAAGAACAAAAAGAAAAAGAAAAAAAGGTACAAGAAAATGAAGTGAAGACAAATCCTCAGTCTGTACCCCTCCCGTTTCCCCAAAAAATGAAAAGAAAAAATCTTGACAAACAATTTTCAAAGTTTCTAGATATTTTAAAGCAACTTTATATTAACATACCTTTCACAGAAGCTTTGACACAAATGCCATCATATGCTAAATTTCTCAAAGAAATTTTGTCAAGTAAAAGAAAATTGGAAGAAGTTTCAGTTGTTAAGCTTACAGAGAAATGTAGTGCTATACTTCAAAATAAACTTCCACAGAAGCTTGGCGATCCAGGGAGTTTTACAATTTCTTGTACTGTGAGAGGTGCTCACTTTGAAAAAGCATTATGTGATTCGGGTGCTTCAATAAAACTAATGTCTTTCTCAATTTTCAGAAAATTAGAACTTGGTGAAATGAAAGATACTTGTGTGTCTCTTCAGTTAGCTGATCAAAGTACTAAAAGGCCCAAAGGAATAATTGAAAATGTTCTCGTTAGAGTAGATAAATTTGTATTCCCAGTAGATTTTATTGTACTTGAAATGGAAGAAAATACTGAGGTACCATTAATTTTAGGTAGACCATTTCTCGCAACAGGAAGAGCGATCATTGATGTTCATCAAGGACAATTAATATTGCGAGTTGATGAGGAGAGACTAATTTTTGATATGCAGAAAATGATAAAATTTCCTGAGAATGAGTCGTCATCATCTTGTTTTCAAATTGACTTACTAGATGACCTTGTAGATGAATTCAAGGATAATCAATTAATTACTGATTCATTGGAAAGATGTTTGGTCAGGTCAGGGACCACAAGTGATGAAAATCCCACAATCAGAGAAGAAGCTGAAACACTGGAAAAAGATTCAGAAAATGAGAAAATCTCACAAGAAGAAGTTCAATCAAAAATTGAACTCAAAAACTTCCTTCTTATTTAAAATATGTTTTTCTTGAACCTGAATTATTTTCAGTAATCATTTCATCTTCTTTGACTCCAGAGCAGGAATACAAACTGATAGAAGTCTTGAGGATGCATAAAAGAGCTTTAGGGTGGACTATAGCTGACAATAAAGGAATCAATCCAGCTATTTGTAAGCATAGGATCCTCATGGAAGAAAATTACAAACCTATAGTCCAACCCCAAAGGAGACTGAATCCAGCAATGCAAGAAGTTGTCAAGAAAGAAGTAGTGAAACTTCTAGCGGCAGGTATCATTTATCCAATATCTGATAGCCCTTGGGTAAGTCCTGTACAGGTAGTACCAAAGAAAGGAGGTATGACTGTAATAAAAAATAAAAATAATGAACTCATACCTACTAGAACATTCACAGGATGGAGAGTCTGTATAGATTACAGACGACTTAATGATGCCACGAGGAAAGATCATTTTCCTTTGCCTTTTATTGACCAAATGCTTGAAAGAATTGCAGGCCATAAATTTTATTGTTTCCTTGACGGATATTCTGGGTATAATTAGATACCGATTGCTTCAGAAGATCAGGAGAAAACCACATTCACATGCCCCCAAGGTACGTATGCTTACAGAAGAATGCCATTTGGACTATGTAACGCTCCTGCTACATTTCAGCGTTGCATGTCGGCAATTTTCTCAGATATGACTGAAAAGTTTCTTGAAATTTTCATGGATGATTTCACACTTTTTGGTAAGACATTTGAAGATTGTCTCTATCATTTAACTTTGTTGCTTAAAAGATGTGAAGAGACAAATTTAGTTCTTAACTGGGAAAAGTGTCACTTTATGGTAATAGAGGGAATTGTTTTAAGACATAAAATCACTGCTAAATGAATAGAAGTTGATAAAGCTAAAATTGATCTTATAGCAGGATTATCCCCTCCCACCACTGTTAAAGGTATTAGAAGTTTCTTAGGGCATGCAGGTTTTTATAGAAGGTTTATAAAAGACTTTTCAAAAATTTCAAAACCTCTGACTAACCTATTGATGAAAGATGTGAAATTTGAATTTTCAGATGATTGCAGAAAAGCATTTGAGTTTCTCAAAGAACAATTGACTAATGCTCCAATTGTTGTCTCTCCTGACTGGAGCCAGCCATTTGAAATAATGTGTGATGCAAGTGATATAGCAGTAGGAGCGATATTGGGGCAAAATAAAAAGATCTTTAGACCCATATATTATGCCAGCAGAACCCTCAATGAAGCTCAAATGAGTTATGCAACAACCGAGAAAGAGTTATTGGCAGTAGTATTTGCACTTGACAAATTTCGTTCTTATTTGATAGGAACAAAGGTTACAGTATTCACTGATCATGTAGCCTTAAAATATATATTAACAAAGAAAGATGCTAGACCTAGATTGCTAAGATGGATACTCCTTTTGCAAGAATTTGATCTCGAAATAAAAGGTAGAAAAAGTTCAGAAAATCAGGTAGCTGATCATTTGTCACGTCTAGAGAATCCTCCTACTGAAATACTAGATATCCAAGAGGAATTTCCTGATGAGCATATCTTTTCTGTCGCAACAGTTGTAAATAGACCTCATTGGTTTGCTGATATTGCCAATTATTTAGTGGGAGGGTGGATTCCAAAAGATTTTTCTTACGATCAAAGAAAAGAGTTAAAAAAGAGGCAAGACATTATTACTGGGAAGATCCTTATTTGTTTAAATTTTGTGCAGATGACATAATCAGGAGATGTGTACCTGAAACAGAAATGAACAATATTTTAAGTCATTGCCATGATGGAGCTGTAGGAGGACACTACGGAGGAAGAAAGACAGCAACTAAAGTACTTGAAGTTGGATTTTATTGGCCTACTTTATTCAAAGACGCAAGAAATTATATTGCCACTTGCGACAAATGCCAGAGAAGCAGTAACATTTCAAAAAGGGATGAGATGTCTCTTAACTCTATCCTTGTTTGTGAAATATTTGATGTTTGAGGCATTGATTTTATGGGTCCTTTTCCTCCTTCAAACGGCTGTGAATATATTTTAGTTGTTGTTGACTATATTTCAAAATGGGTAGAAGCAATTGCTACTAGAAAAAATGATGCTCATATTGTTTGTACTTTTCTCAAGAAAAATATTTTTTCTAGATTTGGAACTCCACGAGTTATCATAAGTGATCAAGGAACTCATTTTATAAATAGACAATTTGCTAGTTTGTTGTCAAGATATGGAGTTACTCATAAAAAAGTAACTCCATATCATGCTCAAACAAGCGGACAAGTAGAAGTATCCAATAGGGAATTAAAAAGAATTTTAGAAAAAATTGTTGGTTCTTCTCGAAAAGATTGGTTTTTAAAATTGGATGATGCGTTATGGGCGTACAGAACTGCTTATAAAACTCCCACAGGCGCATCTCCTCATAGACTAGTTTTTGGAAAAGCTTGTCATTTACCTATAGAGTTAGAACATAAAGCATATTGGGCTATAAAATTGTTGAATCTAAACTTACCAGATGCAGGTAAAAATCGTCTATTGCAACTTGATGAGTTGGAAGAGTTCAGACTTACAGCATACGAAAATGCTAAATTGTACAAGGAAAAGACAAAAAAGTGGCATGACAAGATCATCTGTCATAAAGATTTTAAAGTGGGAGATCATGTTCTGCTATACAATAGCGATTGAGATTATTCCCAGGAAAGTTTAAGTCACGCTGGACAGGGCCATATATAGTGACATGAGTGACCCCCTATGGTGCCATTGAAGTACAACATGCAGATGGGGGAGACAAATTCAAAGTAAACGGTCATCGTTTGAAGCCTTATATCAGCAGATTCTTCGACAAACAGGCTTCAACAATCCTTTTTGCCTAATTTTTAAAATAAGTCAAGCTGGCGACGTTAAACTCAGAACTATTTTTTTCCGCTCTCTTTAATCTCAAAAGTAAGTATTAGTAGTAACATATAATATTTTCTTTTTAGTAAATATATATAATAAAATTACCTTTTTTTTTCTTATAAAAAAAACAAAGTAAAAAAAAAATATATTAAATACTTGACAAAACAAAGAACTCTCACAGTTACGTAGTAGTGTAGATATACTTTTGAAACAGTTTAAATATTATAAAATAAAATAAAAAAGCAAAAAGAGGAGGGAATTGGTAACAATAAACGGTGATAAAGTAAAAAAAATGGGGTTTTAAGTGTTGTAACTCCTTTATCACATCAATGTAAGTGTTGACCCAGAACTTACAATACCTGCTCTTGTTATCTTCTCAATGTTGTCCATTTAATTACTATTTTACTTTGGGATTTTTACCTATCTATACCATATATCAAACCTTATTACTAAAAATGTTCATAATTTGTTATTTACCCGTGTAGTCCACATTTTTACTATAAATTATATACCAATCCAAAAACAGGTAGATTTTGCCATAAAAAACGCGCTAAAATGAAGGCACCAGATCTGCGTGTGATTCTGTCAACATTAAATTCGAATTGTTGCGTAATTCTCTCCTTCCTCAATGGAAAGAGATCTCTCTTCTCTCACTCAACTACAATTCTCAAAAAACGCAAGCTACTGAAGCTCCAGTAATCAAACGGAAAGGAGATTTCTGTTCTTCATCTTCATCTTCATCTTCATCTGTTCTTCCATATATTTTCCACCATTGATAGCCATTAAAAAGCTTGAAAGCTTTGAATTCAAATTTGGGTTTTCAAAAATCATTATTTGTTTGGATTGGGTGTTGTTGTAAATAATTCGGAATATATTTAGGAGTTTGTATCTCAATTTTGAGGGGTTTTGGTGAAGATTAGACTTGGTTTTGACTGAATTTTAGATTAAAACTCGAAGAAGAAGAAGAAGAAGAAGACGTATTTCCAGAAATTCTAGATAAATTGTAGTTAAATTGTAGAATTGTAGATATATTATAGATAAATTGTAGATGAATTGTAGATGAATTGTAGATTGGGAAGACTAAAGCTTCTACAAATCTTCTACAATTATGTCGAAAATGTCAATTATGCTACAATTGAAATGAGAATTTGGATATTAAAATTCAATATATCTATTTTGTAGATATCTTGTAGATAAATTGTATTCTGATTGTAGATGCATTATTTTCTGTTTTCACAAATCCAAAATGACTAAAGCTTCTACAAAATCTTCTGCAAAAAACAATCTACAATTTATCTATAATTTTTCTAATTTGACCACAAAATATCTACAAATTCTGGAAATATGTCTTCTTCTTCTTCTTCTTCTTCTTCTTCTTCTTCTTCTTCTTCTTCTTCTTCTTCTTCTTCTTCTTCGAGTTTCAATCGACTGTGTTAACCAGTAACCTTCAACCACTGCCCCAAAAAAAAGAGGTCAAAGAATTTCGAACTCTCTGCCATTATTATTTCCAGTGGGATTCAAGCGGTTCGATCAAAGAATTTAAAATTTTCTTGTGAATTTGAAAATATGATATTCTTCGATGGTGGTGGGCAATTGGGGATGATCAAAGAGAGGAAGCATAGGAGCATCGTGAGTTGTGTGTGTGTTGTGAACAGTTGAGATGAAAGGAAAGAGAAAGTGGGAAGATACAGTCCTATAATTATGCCTAATATAAATGAACCCTTAATTATATCCCTAATTTGAATTATGGTATAGAAATGGTAATTTGGTATGCTTAAATGTATTAAACACAAACCTTAAACATTGAGGGTAATAAGGTTTGATATATGGTATAAGTAGGTAAAAATCTTTTTTACTTTTACCTCAATCTCCAAGAAAACCACCTCTATCACCGGTCACATCTTTCATTAACTCCACAAATAAATATACACTATTATTCTATTATATATTTTACTTTTGAATATTATATATATATATGTGTGTGTATATATTATATTAAAATAATATCAAACCATCCTTGTTAATATAAATTACACTGAGATTACCAAATAACATTTTTTTACATGGTTTACCTACTGTACATAGAAATTAT
Organism: Nicotiana sylvestris; assembly: GCF_000393655.2. Taxonomy (NCBI): domain Eukaryota; kingdom Viridiplantae; phylum Streptophyta; class Magnoliopsida; order Solanales; family Solanaceae; genus Nicotiana; species Nicotiana sylvestris. The sequence continues at coordinate 19,573,850 of NC_091058.1, forward strand.
AATATTATTGATATTTGAAATATAAATTTCTTAAAAAAAAGAGAATATCACAAAACCAGTCACACCTCCTCTGTCAAATCACACACAGTGATCAAGAAAATCAAGTTAGTGATAGCATATATTTTCACCTTTTGAACTCAATAAATACATTAAGACACCTACATCCTTGCTCATCTATCCCAAAAAAGAAAAAGAAAAAGAAAAGAAAGTAAAACCAAAAGACAAACATCTTTTTTCTCACCGTCATTTTCAATGTAAATTAGATTGCTTTTGTATTTACCTTTTCTTTCTCTGTTCATTCCTTTCATAAGAAAATTAAAAAAATCTTAGCCAAAAAAAAAGGTCCTCTTTTAAGAGAACTAAATCAGGAAATAGCTTGCAAGTCCATAAGAAAATGCAAGATCTTGATCCTATAGATTGGATTTTCTCAGAGAGTTTCAGGAAAGTGGTTGAGGAATGGGGGATGAAATTTTTACCTACAGATGGAGATAAGGCACTGGAGATACTGCAACAAATCAGTTCTTTGGATTAGGAATCATTTGTACAAGACCCAGGTACTTATGTTAAAGAAATAGTTCTGGAATTTTATGCTAATATGAACAAATCAGAAGGGACCACTACAGTTCAAAATAAAGTGATACCTTTTAACTCTTCAATTATAAATGATATGTACAATTTAAGGGACATTAATGATGAGGAAACCAGGTTAAAGATTGAAGGAAAGGATGAATTATTTTGAAAAAATCTGTTGTGAAATTATGTCCAAATGGGGTTAAGTTAATTTCAGGAACTGAAGAATATCCTTCACAATTAGCAGGGTCAAGTATGAGAGAAATAGGAAGGACATGGGGGAAGTTCGTAAGTTCTCGTTTATTCTCATATGTGAACAATTCAAATTATAATTTGAAAAGGGTCCTTTTGTTGTATGCTTTTAGAAAGAATTTGCCGATTAACGTTGGGCGGATGATTTTTGATGGAATGATGAATTGTCATTTTAGAGACGATTGTGAACACCTACATTTTTCATCGACAATCACACGTCTGACAAAAATATTTAAGGTAAATACGGAAGGTCTTGCTGAAATACGAAATGGTTATCTCATAGAACAGAGTTACTTGAATTCTTTAAAACCTCCGCGAGGTCCAGCAAAGCCAGAGAATTCGAATGCTAGTGCTTCTTCACATGATGTTATGACTTGTATGAAACAATTGCTACACGGACAAGCTGAAATGAAAAAACAATTGGACGATTACAAAAGTGAACAAAAAATCCGTGAAGAAAGGCTAGCGGCAAGTATGGCACATAATCAAAATGAATTAGCAGAAGCTAAAAGTTGTCAATCTTTCCTTTATCAGACGTTGCGAAATGAATTTGCAGCCACTTCCCCCATCGTCCATATGATTGGAATTTTCACGCGCCATGTTAACAATGCTGTGAAATGTTTTGACAATTCAAGTTTTCAGCATTATTCTTTTGCAGATCTAGAAAGTAGCAGTCTCCAAGGTGCGAGATTATTTCCAACTCCAGAGCTTTCAGTACCAATACCGCAAGCACCCCCGACTATGTTCGTTCCACAAAGAGTAAGTCCAGCTGATTTTATAGGTAAGGGACCCTCTATCCCTTTGTAACGCGATGGAATTGGACACTTCGAAGTTGATTTTGACTTTCTCAATAATAATGAAACAAGAAATGGTGGTCAGTAACATTTACATTGTTCATCCAGGAGGATGAATAGTCCAAATGTAAGGATGGTTGAACTCTACTCAATCATTCCTTTGTTAAAAATTTTATGGTGTCTTTTTGTTGTCGATGTCATCCAGCAGGTATATCTTTTTGATAGCTATGGCAAACGGCTTGTAAATAGACGAACCTGTTGGTTCTTCTATGTGCTAGTAAGTTATTATTATCTTTATTTTATTTTGTTTTGTTTATTTGTTTGTTGTCAGGAGCTCATCAAGCAGGTAACATCTTTTGATAGCTATAAAAAATAGCTTGTATATAGTTTGACCTTTTAGTTGGAATGTGATAAAATGCCGAACCTGCGATGAAAGTGTCAATACATGTTATTTAGTATGTTTTCTACATTTTTTTTAAAAAATATATAGAAAAAAGCATAAAAAAAAGGAGAGGGGGGTGTTACTCATTTTATTGTCATTTTTGTTATCTTCTTTTTATAAAAACATATGTAAAAAAAAAATATTTTAAGGACTTTAAGGAATAAATTACACGTAAATGACTTTCGATCATATTCTGACAACATATCATGAATATTTCAAGTTCATAGAACACTGAAAACTTCTTACTTTATGCCTCCAGTTTTGCTGATGTAAATTGTCTGTTGCTGTGCAACTTTGAGTGATTGAAGAAAATAAAGGCATGCTTAAATTAATATAATCAATTACTAGAACTTGCCTCTATTGTTGGTCAATGCGAAATCTTAGAAAAATGCTGATTTCAGAAAAGGAATTAGGCTATCTTTGGATCGATTGAGCCTTTTGATTTATCCTACCAAATGAAAATTATCCTTAGTATCCCATTTTGAGCTTCAAATATCTTCTTGTTCATTTATACCTTATAACCCAAAGCCAATAAGTGCACATGTACATCTGATTTTAAAAAAAAAATCCATTCCTTTTCTTTACTGGCACTGTTGGCACTGTGGTATACGAGTTTGAGAGATGACAGCTTGCAGTGGTATATGATAGAAAAGAATTTGGATACTTGTGAAGTTTCCAACGAATATTTCTAAAAAAAAAGTGTGTATGTATATATACACATATATAAGAACATATACATAGTATATGTATGGGTACGAGTGTGTGTTCTATTAAAAAAAAGAATATACATGAAAACTGGAAGGCTAAATAATTTAATTCTTCGTGATCAGTACTAATCTATATATTTTTATTTGCTGAACAAAGTCATCTAGCTTAACAAACCAAGCCAGAAGGAAGGAAAGTCACTATAAAAAAAAATTCTTTATCCTACCAGCCCACAGCCTAACATTACAAGCTAACAAAAGTCCTAAAAGATTTTGAAGTCAACACTGATCTACATTAGTGGCGATTGACAATAAAGGCAAGTCTATGGTTTATTGTAGATAATTGAGTCAGTATTCTTGATTTTCCTAAAACTCGAAGATGTCGTACAGTGATAGTTGCAGAGTAAAATTGGAGATATAAAGAAAATAAGTTTTACAAAGTTCAAATGAATTGAAATTTCGGGTGGAGTCATTAGATGTCGCAAAGTTGTAAATGTGTAATTATTCCTCAATTTCAAAAAAAAAAAAAAATTATTTCCTCGAGGACAAATAAAAGCTTAATTGTGGGAGAGTTTGATAAGTACATTTTACCTGATTTTAATATATCACTTTCCTCGCAAAAGTATAAAAATTATCATGTTTCTTTCACAAATTTAATTTGATTGCGCAGGAAATGCTACGAGAAGAATTGGTGCACAAGCAATAAAACTTTAAGTAGAAGAAAAAAAAAGGAAAACAAGCTATGACAAAATACGGACTGCATAAAATCCATCTACCACAACAAAGTGGCCGTAACCAGATTCAAAAAATAAAAGAATATTTCATAACCAAAACAAGTGGTTATAACCAAACCAACTTGTTTTGGTTTGATTATAAAAGCATACGATGAAGAAGAAGAGGGGGGAGCTCAGCAGACAACAAAAATCCATTTCAGAGTCTTTCCTTTGCATTTCAGTCAGTTGTTCAGTTCTTTGAATTTTCATCTAGTCATTACAGTGTCTTTTATTTCTAGTTTCTAATAAATCTTAGCTTTGAAAATTACTCTATATCATGCTTTTAATTAAATAGGGGAAATTATTCTTTCTGAATATTTCTTTCTATTTTCTTATCTAATGGACAAGAATATTTTCATTAGCAGTATTAGCTCCAGTATGGAGTAACTTTTCTTGTGTTGGGAGAAAGACGGATCTTAATATTTCTATATAATAGTTGATATTATTCCTCAAATTCACATGCTTGAGCTAGAATTTATTTAAATTTTATCTGCTTTTGCAGTTAGAAGTTATTTAATTTATTAACATCTATCCATCTTGTATTACATATTAACTATTTATTAATTCTGTAATCGAGAGAGGCGGAAGAAAATAATATAGTTAAGTGTATTATTGATAAATATTAATATTTATTAAGTAACATCTATCTCTTTTATGTTATAATTAATTTTACACTTATTTGTAATCGAGAGAGGCGAATAGTGTAATAATCAGTTATAACAAGTAGGGTAACCGAAAGGGACTTACTAACAAGAGCGTGTTTTAGTTCAATCATATATTTCTGGTTCTTTAATATTACTAGTTTGAAGATTAATTTGTATAACCGAAAGGAGTACGGTTAATTATTCAACTTAAGTAATAATATATATTTGTAATCGTGAGAGGCATTTATACATTTTTGAGAAATAAAAATTGAAGAATAATAATTCTACTATATAGAAATATTAAGTGAAGTCAAGATCCCAACACCTTTTTATTATATTTGTGAAAAATAAAATGTTTTCTATTGCTTTATTCGTGCATTTTTAGTTAGTTAATTCATAACTCAACTCTTTCGGATTTTCTTAAATAGTAATTAAAACAAGAAACGTCTGTAGAATAGATAAACCAATCTCTGTGGGTTCGACATCTTTCTATACTACAATTTGACAGAGTACGAGTTTAAATAATATACGCCAGACACTCGTCAAATACAATCTATAGAATCTCCAACTACAACCCCTATATATAGATCCCAAAAAGATCCCAAACATATATGAGAAAGGTTTCCCAATTTGACAAAGACTATAGGTTTTTCTTTACCAAATCTTTTAGGACAATGGGTTTTCCTAAACCTATAGGAACTATGAGTTTCCTAAAAATACAAGAAAATAATTCAAGCCACAAATAACAAATCTTCCCTTTGGCTTGAATTCTCTTCATCAACAGGAACAACGTCTCTCTACCTTGCCCTCAGCCCTCGCAAGGGCTCTATTGAGTACTGCCCACACCAATTAAGTCTAGGCAATGCCTAAACTTGTTGGCCGGGACTGCCTTGGTCATCATATCAACTGGATTATCATGCGTAGACACTTTCTCCACTTTAACAATCCCCTTTGATATAATGTCTCGAATAAAGTGATGTCTGACTTCAATATGCTTCGTCCGCTCATGAAATATCTGATTCTTAGTAAGATGAATGGCACTTTGACTGTCACAAAAAACTTGTGTCTTCTTCTAAGCTATTCCAAGATCACTTACCAAGCCTTGTAGCCAAATAGCCTCTTTAACTACTTCCGTAATTGCCATATACTCGCTTCTGTGGTAGACAAAGCAACGACAGACTGCAACGTCGCCTTCCAACTGATGACACTACCAGAAAGAGTAAAAACATAGCCTGTCAGAGATCTTCTCTTATCCAAGTCCCTTGCATAATCTGAATCGACATAGCCAACTAAGGATTCACTCAACTTGTCTTTGTAAAAAGTCAAGCCTACATCTGCAGTACCCTTCAAGTATCTCAAGATCCACTTCACCGCCTGCCAATGTTCTTTACCAGGACACACCATGTATCTACTCACAACACTAATAGCATATGAAATGTTAGGGCGAGTGCAAACCATAGCATACATAATGCTACCTACAACACTCGAATATGGAACACTAGACATCTGTTCCATCTCCTCGTTTGTTTTTGGTGACATGTCTGCAGACAACTTGAAATGGGAAGCAAAATGAATGGTCACAGATTTAGCACCTATCATATTAAATCTCTTGAGGACCTTCTCAATATAGGACCGTTGGGACAACACCAGCTTTCCAACCCTTCTATCACGAGTAATCTCCATCCCCAATATCTTCTTTGCAGCGCCTAAATCCTTCATCTCAAACTCCACACCTAGTTGCTTCTTCAATTGGGTAATATGTGACATGCTTTTAGCAGCAATAAGCATGTCATCCACATATAGCAACAAATATACACTAGAACCGTCTTCAAGCTTTTTGTAATACACAAAACTATCATATGCACTTCGAGAAAATGCATTTTGAATCATGAATGTATCAAAACTTTTATACCACTGCCTAGGCGACTATTTCAGACCATATAAAGATTTCTTAAGCAAGCAAACATGATTTTTCTTATCTTGAGTAATGAATCCCTCGGGTTGACTTATATAAATCTGCTCACCCAACTCACCATGCAAAAATGTAGTTTTCACATCTAACTGCTCTAGTTCTAAGTCATGAAGAGCTACCAAAGCTAGAATGACCCTGATAGAGCTATGCTTTACCACTGGAGAGAACACTTCATTGTAATGTATCCCCTCCCTATGTGAAAAACCTTTAGCTACTAATCTTGTGTTGTACCTTGATACTTTAACCCTTGGATTGCCCTCTTTTCTTTTGAAAATCCATTTGCAGCCTAGTACCTTCTGTCCCTTTGGCAATGGAACAAGCTTTCATGTCTGATTCTTATGAAGAGACTCAATCTCTTCACTCATAGCACCAACCCACTGATCTGTTTCTGGACTAGAAATAGCTTCTTTATAGCTATTAGGCTCAAGCACATCAATAGTCTATGCAACAAATAAAGCAAACTCCACAAAATTAGCATATCCAAGAAAATTACCATCAGATACGTTTGCAAACCTTTATGGTGGATTGATCACTCTCTTCTCTCTGCTTGTTGCAATGCTATAGGGTTTTTGCGCAGGTGCATCAACATTATCGTATTGATCAATATTTTGCACCTCCTCCACTTCCTCTACTTTAGAACTACTGGGCTGAGCTAGTGGAGATTCAATTTCTATCTCTATGAGGTCACTGACACCACAATCTGTTTCTTCTATTGCCTTCTCCCTCTGACTGTCTAGTGAGGCAGATTCATTGAATGTTACATCCCTACTGATAATTAGCCCTGGAATATTTTGATCTATGCACCACAACTTATAACCTTTCACTCCAGTTGCATACCCTAGAAATATGCACTTCTTTGCCCTCGGCTCAATTTTTCCATCCCTCACATGAGCATAAGTAGGACAACCAAATATCCTTAAATTTGAATAATCAGCAGGCGAACCGGACCATACCTCAAAAGGAGTTTTGAACTCAATAGCTGTGGATGGAGATCTATTGACCAAATAACAAGCTGTATTGATTGCTTCAGCCCAAAAAGCTTTGCTAATACATGACTGTGAAAGCATGTTTCGTGCCCTATCATAAAGCATTCTATTCATACGTTCTGCAACACCATTTTGTTGTGGTGTTCCAAAATAAGTGCGGTGTCTCACTATGCCCTCCCTGTTGCAGAAATTATCGAACTCAGAATTGCGAAATTCCAACCCATTGTCAGTTCGAAGACGCTTAACTTTTCTTTCCGTCTGCCTCTCAACCATCGTCTTCCATTTAACAAATGTCGAAAATGCCTCATCTTTTGTTTTCAGAAAATACACCCACATCATCCTTGAGTAATCATCAATCAAAGTCATAAAATACTTGGCACCACTTTTGGAGGGAACTCTGTTTGGACCCCACAAATTAGAGTGTATATAATCTAACTTGTCTCTGGTCTTGTGCTCGGTCTTCTTGATGAACTTTACCCTTGTCTGTTTACCAAACACACAATACTCACAAAAATTCAAAACTTGATTTTTGTACCCATTCAACAAATTCTGCTTACTCAACAAAGACAATCCATTATCACTCATATGACCAAGTCGCAAGTGCCACAACTGAGACTAATTCAGATCACTTTTCCCAGAAGCTACAGCAGCTTCCCCTTCAACTACACTGGCCTGAAGATGATACAATTTAGAATGTAGTTTTCCCTTCATGAGTACCATGGAGCCTTTATACACTTTAAGTATTCCATTCTCGGAGTGAAATTTATACCCTTGATCATCCAAAGTCGAAAGAGAAATCAAATTTCTCTTTATCCGAGGAACATGCCAACACTCATTGTTTCTGATAATTCCGTCGAACATTCTCAATTTGATGTTACCAACCCCCTCTACTGGTAATGGATTATCATCTCCCATATAGATAGTCCCACTCATTTGTTTGTAAGTTGCAAACCAATTCTTATGTGGACACATGTGGAAAGTATCACCAGAATCAAGAACCCAAGAATTTTGCCCATGACTAGAACTCACAGCACAAACTTTCCCCTATCATCAGAATTATTGCAAGTGTCAACAATATTTGCCGAATTATCTATTTTTTGCTTCCCTCTTTTCTCCTTCAGCTTAGGACAATCTCTCTTGTAGTGACCTTGCTCCCCGCACTCATAACAGTTTTGCTTCCTTGCTCTAGACTTTGATCATACGGTTGACTTTTTCCTGTTAAAGTCCTTTTGTTGTGTTCTTCCTCTAATCACAAGACCCTCGCCCTCAATTCTGTTGTCTGGAAAGCTCCTTTTCAACTCTTTAGATTTTAGTACATTACTAACATCTTCTAGTGAAATGCTATCTTTCCTATATAGCAGTGTATCGGCAAAAGTATCATAAAACTGTAGTAAAGAACATAACACAATCAAGGCCTGATTCTCACTCTCAATTTTGATATCCACATTCTTCAGGTCCATTATATTTGATTTAAACTCATCAAGGTGAGTTTTAACAGGTGTACCTTCGTTCATACGGAGATTGTATAACCTCTTTTTCAGGTAGAGACAGTTTGTCAGTGATCTCTTAGAATACAGATCTTCCAGCTTCTTCCATGCCGTTGCTGCAGAAGTTTCTTCAGCAATTTCCCGAAGAACGCTATCTGTAACGCTCATGAAGATCGCACTCAAAGCCCTCTCCTTCAGGTCTTCCTTCTTTGTCTCTTTCATATTTTTAGGAAAATCCTCATCAATTGCTTTCCATAATCCTTGTAACACCAGGGACGATTTCATCCTAATCTTCCATAGACTGAAACTGGAACCTCCGTCAAATTCCTCTACTTCATACTTTGTTGAAGATGATGAAGACATCTTAACCATAAATTATGTGTAGAAATTCGAACCTTGTTCTGATACTAATTGTTGCGGAATATCGTGGGTTAACTAGCACACAATCTCACACAAAGCAAATAGAGAAGAAAAATCAACACAAGGATTTAATGAGGTTCGGCTAAGCCTAATCCTCGGGGCAAAAGAAGAGAGAGTTTTCCACTATGAATGAGAAGAAAAACACTATACAATCTATAGAGTCCTCAACTACAATCCCTATATATAGATCCCAAAAGGTCCCAAACATATATGAGAAAGGTTTCCCAATTTGACAAGGACTATAAATTTTCCTTTTCCAAATCTATTAGGATAATGGGTTTACCTAAACCTATAGGGACTATGAGTTTCCTAAAAATATAAGAAAATAATTCAAGCCACAAATAATAATTTTTAACAAAAGGTCTCACAACATTAAGAATATCCCTCCATCTTCCAGTGAAAGATGAAAAATGACGCCGGTGAAATTGGGGATTCATTACTCCTCTAGCAAATGCTATGTTGATATCATAATACTACAAAAAACAAACTTGACTTTGCAGTTATATGTATTTCGAAAATGGAAGTCAAAAGACGATAAATGTTCTGTATTTACCGGTTAAGATGGTAAATGACTTGTACCGCAATTCCACAGCAAAGCTATTAGTCAATATTACATCCTCGCATAGCTAACGCCTGTTGTTACGTAGCTTTTATGACTTCAATAATCATTTGTGTTTAATTAATATTTGACATAATACTGGCCAACGACTGTTTCCATATCCCCAATTCAATATTCCCAGCTTCTTCCATTTAGTTAGTAGTATTAAAAAGAAATTCTCAACTTTTGTTTTTCATTTTTTCGACATACTGACATCTATTTTGGACGATATTAGCAGAAATTATAGCAGTACGTACGATATGCGCCAGCAATAGTAGGTAGAATGAAACTTCAACATTGCTTGCATTTTGTTTGAAATCGCTCTCATCTTTGTCAAGTTATATGCGCAGAATTTGTAGGAATGCATGGCGTTTGCACAAGCAAGCATGACAAAGACATGACATGCTCTTTTCGTTCCAATTTGGGTGCTCAGAAACATATTACTATGACAAAAATTAAATATATAAATAATGTATTCTAGCAATACTTTTTGTTGGGGAACAAGTTGAATTATATTTCTTGTGCTCTTTCAAATGTGTGTAATTTTCCATTTAGAAGAAAGTGAGATAAGTAGGGATATATACAAGAAAATATTACATGCGTACTTAGGGACAAAGCGCCCATAATATAATATGATAATACCCAAGGTACCAAACTAAAATGAAAAAATATGATCCAAATTCAAAAATTGTTTTACGTTTTAATTTGCAGCATATAAAAATGAAATAACCGAAGTTCAAACGAATAACAATATTTACTATGGCTCAGCCCCAAATAAGTTAGGACCAACTATATAATTCTTACTAAAAATATCCTCCATTTAACATTACAAAAAAATAACAAGTGCAAGAATCTCTGATAGGGTTAGAATACTCCTAGAAAGCATAGATAAAGTACATATATTAATACGACTAGATCACTAGAATATTTATTCTATGTTTAGGAATAGTAACTGTTTTATTGGGTTTGAAGATATCATTCCAAAAAGACTTAGTTTTCAAAGGATGGAAAAGGAGAATGAAAACCGCTTGGTTGGTCGTTTCAAAATTCATACCCTACAAAAGTTTAGGTTGAAAGTCAATGTCAAAGCAGCCAATTATACCTGAAACAGCGACAATATCAAAGTTTGTGACTGCACGCCCCAGGTCACCAAAATTCGAAGCCAAAAAATAATAATAATCTTAGCCATGTACTTTCATTCAATTCAACTGCTGAAAATAATATACTACTCGTACTATTTCCGTTCGTCAACTCTCCTTTTATATATATATATATATATATATATATATATATGCCATCTCCAAACCCTTCCTTTGCCATAATAATCACAAACACATTACTAATTCGAAGCATTCATCATAACCCCCAGCATAATCAAAAGAAAAGAGAAAAAAACACTTATTCTTTTCCAGCATAGACCAATATATACATATAAATTTTTTTTATAGAAATTTATATATGGCAACCCTTCAAGCTTCAAGTATCTTGAGCTCATTTTGTTCTGCTTCCTCATCTTCATCTTTCCGAAGAGGAACAAATATTACAGCAAAGATCAATATTCCCAATATTCGGACGAATAAAATCTCCCTCCCTAGACTAATTCAAAGAAGAGGAATATCAGAGCATGAACAGCTCAACTTCAACACAATTGAGAAACAACTTATTAACTCCCCTTCAAAAAGAGGTGACATGATTAATGATCCTGATATGCTTGCTGTAGAGAAGCTTTACGCAATCAAGGAGGCAGTTGCAGATAGAGTAGAGATGCACAGGAATATAGGGGAGCAAAGAAGCCAGTGGAACAGTATGCTTTTGACATCCATTAATGGCATAATTCTAGCTGCTGCTACAATGGTTGGAGTTGCAGCTATTAGTGGTGATTCTGTTTTGGGACTAAAAATGTCTTCTACTTTGTTGTATTTGGCTGCTACTGGCATGTTGATTATCATGAACAAGATTCAACCATCCCAGCTTGCTGAAGAACAAAGAAAGGCAACAAGGCTGTTTCAAGATTTCTATAACCAAATCGAAACAACTTTATCAATCGGTCACCCTTCTGATATTGATGTCAAAGGAACGATGGACAAAGTATTGGCTCTTGACAAGGCCTACCCACTTCCTCTTCTTGGAGTAATGCTTGACAAATTTCCGTCTTCTGTTCAACCTGCTGTTTGGTGGCCCCAACAGCGTCAAAGACAACCCAAAAGGGTCAGCGGCAATGGAAATGACTGGAGCAGAAAATTGGAGGAGGATATGAAAGAAATAATGGGTGTGTTGGGCAGAAAGGACCAAGAAGAATATATTAGGCTGGGTAAAAAGGCCATAAAATTGAACAAGTTTTTAGCCATCTCTGGTCCTTTACTCACAGGCCTAGCAGCGATTGGCTCTGCATTTGTAGATTCTTCTCCTTCTCATGGATCTTGGGCAGCCATGCTGGGAATTGTTGGTGGCGCATTAGCAAGCGTTGTTAACATGGTTGAGCATGGGGGACAAGTTGGAATGGTATTCGAAATGTACAGGAGTAACGCTGGTTTCTTCGAGTACATGCAACAATCAATTGAATCAAACTTGAGGGAAACAGACATTGAAAGAAGAGAAAATGGTGAAGTGTTTGAAATGAAGGTGGCTTTGAAGTTAGGGAGGAGCTTATCAGATCTAAGAAATCTTGCTGCTTCTTCTTCATTGAAAGCTGATGATTTGGACGAGTTTGCAAGCAAGCTTTTCTGATGTTTTACATATTTTTGTAGTAGTAGTGGAACATATTCTTTAATCTTTTTAAATTTATATTCTTTAACTAGTTAATCGTTTGAATACTGTGTATGCTATTAGCATCTCTTACTAATGTATTGATTAATTCTTGAAATTTCTTGAACAATGAAGCTAAGCATAGATATTCCTTATCAAATCCTATCTGTCACAACCCAAACACAAGAGGTCGTGTAGCGAGTGACTACACACTAAGCGAATCAACGTTCATAACTCAATGCATATACGAATAATAATATATAATAATTGAACTTATATACATCTATATATTTATATAAAGCTGGGAATTGGCAAGGTGATGTGGCAGAAGAAATCAAAAGTTGAAGAAGCTCAAAAGTTTCTAACACCCAAAAGTTCTACTAATATTTATACCAAAAAACGTTATGCTTTTTGTAATAACAATTTTCATGGTAGGTTTTAAATGGGGAATAAATGATAATTATGAACATTAATAACTATTCTGTCAATATTTTCTTATAAGTCATAGCTCTCATTAGGAAGTGGCATTCTTCTTGAAATTACTGAAGCAAAAATCGGTCTCACAATCCAGATGAACAAGATCTGGATGAGAGCATGAAAATTGCGAGAAATTAAATTTGAGGTAGAGGAGAGATCTGATCAAAATGCTAAAATCAGAGGGGAGATTTAGCAACGGTGTATTTTCCTCACAACATTCTTAGTGTTGTTACATGTGATCGGTAATAAGATTGTATAATATCGTATCTCGTAAGAAGATTTTTTTTTCTCTGTACTTTGCTATTCTACCATCTCTTTAGTCTTTCAGTTGAATTTTCAGACTATATGGTTACTCTACTTTTCTTTGTTATGAGTTCTATATGGAAGAAGGTTGTACATGTTGTGCATGATAAAAATATATTTTCTGAGATGATAGAGTATTATTAGGATGTTTTTCCTGTGGAAGAAAAGGAGATTTGCCTATATTTAAAGCAGTTATTACAAATTTATCCAAATTAGTGGCGGGTGATAAAGATGTAAGAAAGAAAACAAAGAAATATGAAGAAAATTAAATCAAAAGAGTATCTCTAATTAGTAGAGTAAATAATATCATGCATTTATTGTGTCTTAAACAAGTGTAAGATCTATATATAGATGTATGTTACTTGTGAATGAATACTTAAACAAGTGTAAGATCTACAATTTAGAATAACCAAAAAATCTTATTCTATACACGTTGTCTACATATGCATTGAAAATTTGAAAGAAAAAGCTATGAGTGTATGAAATAGGCTTCTCATCTTTCATCGTTTCTTCCTATTTTAGCCTATGTAATTATTCTTTAGTTTTTTTAATAGAAAAAGAGTAATCTTATTAATCAATCGTGCTCTCCGGCTTATGCTCCACAAGAAGTGACCGACTGCAATTCATTTGATCATGAGGAAGACGTCTCTTGATCAATTCGACTTTGAGAAAGACATTATTTTATGCTTGATCTTGTTGTGAATATTTTGAATTTATGAAATTTTCAAAAAGGTTTTTTTGATGAATATTCCAAAAGTTCATAGAAATCTCGAGATGAATTATTAAGTGGTTATGATTAGAATTGAATTGCAAATACCAAATAGAGTAATTCATATTATTACAATTTCAAGATTGTTTATTCATGAAAAAGAAAAAAAAAAGTAAAAGGGGTTTGAAACTTTCTTATATTTATATGGATTGCTTATTTTCTTGTGTTTAATAATATTATATAAATCAAATTGGAATTTCTAACATATCAAATTTGTTAGATAAGACACACTTAATTAAATTAATTATTTTTAAAAACTTTCAAGAAAAAAGTAATAAGATATATGCACATTTATATATAAAAAATACTTTTTATGTAAATGTATGTCAACAATTACACTTATATAAGTAGTAAAAATATAATCAAATATTTATAAAATAAAGATGGAGTTCCAAAAATTATGTCAAAGTTTGGAAATAAAGGAACACTTTTTCCTTTTCAAAAGAAAACAAATGCAATGGTAAATTGACAAATCAAGGGCTCAAAACGGAATTTTTTTAAATAAATATTTAAGTACATTGAAAATATACCATTGAACTTTTGGCTATTTATAGTGTTCATATATTAAAATATTAATTTTATTATTACTACGAGAAACTTTTATAATCGCACGAAGCGCGAATATTTTCCCAAGTTATATATAATAATATATAAGAGATGTGTGTACTGATACAAAGGTTGATGTGTAACTAGTGATTTTCTAAGGCCTGATCCGAAGCTCTCTAGATGAAGAGTTTTAGGGTCGAGGTGTTTAATAGGTGTACTCTTATCGTTTATTATCAATGGTAATTCAAAGTGTTATCAAAAAAGTTTGTCGTAGCAGCGGAAAAAAAACATAAAGCATAATCATATGCGACATCCCATAAACTCACAATCTAGTAATAAATCATGCATATGAGAGATGCAAGTTTGTTAGTAGTAGTTAGTTTAGAACGCGCCTCACGCACCCGATAAAATCTCATCCAAAAGACCATCGTTTACAACCTAAATATCCCTCCCCATGGAGCCACTGGACCGCGCTAATACGACGCGTTCGGCAGCCCAAACGAAACCCCTAGAAGCGCCGATTCAGCCTCTGGATGGAATCACAGGGAAGATCTCATATGCCACTAGAGTGACCACATCTCCTCCTACAACGGCGTCATCCTCTAGCCGGGGATGTAAAGCTGTATCTGCAAGGAAGACAACACATAATGGAATACCTGCTATAATCTTCAAAGCAAAGGACTATTATGGAGTTATGGAGGAGGAATGTAGAAGAACCATTGTGGGAAGATTTATCAAAATCAGACCACAAATTGAGAAAATTAGATCGAGATTTGCGGAGAAATTCGCCCTAAAGGGATCGGTGAAAATTGGAATCTATGATAATCACAATGTGTTCCTGGATTTTTCCAACCATGAGGATGTCAATACAATATGATTCAGGAGGGTTATTGAAATTGAAGGCCGTCAAATGTGGCTCCAGAAATGGACGCCAGACTTTAAACCAGAAGAAAACATCCCAATTGTCCCAGTTTGGATTTTATTACCTCAGCTTCCATTTCACATGCACACTTGACACTATGTCAAGCAGGTAGCCAATGCAGTTGGAATTTCATTAGGGATGGACATAGCTACTGCCTGCAGGACCCGTCTTAGTATGGCGAAGGTTAGAGTGGAGGTTGATCTATTGAAGTTATTGCTAACTAGTGTCTGGGTAGGTTTAGAAGATGATGACTCTCCATTGAGTGGCTTTACACAAATGGTGGAGTACGAAGGAGTTCCTAAGTACCGTAGGCACTGTAAAAAGCTCGAGCATTCATTGATCGAATGCATGGTTTTGGAGAAGAAGAAACAGACAGAGGGAGATATAAAGAATGGCAAAAAAAATCACAAGAGGGCAATGAAGAGGCAGACAAGAGGAACAAAGAAAAGGGTAAGCCACAACAAGCTACTCAACAGATAATTATTCCAGGAGACGAGGCAAGTAGCTGAGGAGCAGTTGGAACAGAACAAAGGAAAGGACAGGGAGGGAGGGAAGTTAATGAAACTAATGAAAAACAATATGACAAAAATGAATACAAACTTGAGAGCGCAAACACCCATCACAGAAAAGATAGATAGCACAGAAGAAGATAACACAATGAGGAAGAAAACAAGAAGGAAGAAGAAGAGGAATGAAAGTGCAAAGAAGACTGCTAAAAAGAAACCAAATGTGACTTTCAAACCGGGGACAAGAAAGCTGATAGAGAACAAAAATAAGGCAAAGCAAATGATCATAGAGAACCTCACCTGGGGGGGCATGCTGGGCAAGAAAAGGGCCAAATGGAGGCTACAACTCACAAAATGGAGACCTCTAATAATATATACAATGTGGAGAAGAAGACAAATGAGATACCACAAACTAGCTCTGAAGTACAGGGAAAAACAAAGCAGGCCTGTACTGAAAAATTCGGCAGCAACACTCGAAGGGTAGAAGAGTCTATATTGGAGTCGTCAAGCCTAAGGTCCGAATTAATAATTAGCTGGGTATTCAGCTGGTGGTGGATCTGCGGAAGCATTAGATGGCTTTCCAAAATACAAACGAGATGGTTATACAAACATTGAATGATGACTGTTTGAAGCAACTTGAGGAGGAGGCTTCTAATAGCTCGAAAGACGAACAAGTAGACAACCTAATTGTTGAGCAAGAAGACAGCTTCCAAAAACACCTAAAACAGGTGGAGGATAATAAAGGGTTGTCCCTTAGAGGAAGAAGTAGAGGCAGAAGCAGAAGCAGATGCAAGAAAAGTGGAAAAAGAAGGAAACTTAAATCCAAACCTCATTCTGAGGGGAGGACATAAGGCCAACAATCCTAACTGATTGATGATCAGTGCAATATTTTGGAATATTAGGGGAATGAGGTCTCAAAAAGCCAATCATAGGCTTAAAAACTTAGTAAAGAAAAATAAGATTTAGTTTGTTGCGATCTTTGAACCATTTGTTCACAAACAAAAAAAAGAGGGATACAAAAGGTTCCTGAGTTTGAACACTGTATGTCTAACGAGATTGGAAAAATATGGTATTTTTGGTCAGAATATGTGAATGCCAATGTGATAAGCATGGATGATCAACAAATGACTCTACGATTTGAATCAAAAAATGAAGATGATGGGATCTTCATAACTGTTGTTTATGCAAAGTGTACTGCTGGGGAAAGGAAAGACTTGTGGGAAAGTTTGGTGAATACATAATCATAAGTTGATGGTGCATGGTGTATAGGGGGTGACTTCAATGTTATTTTGGAACACTGCGAAAAGCTGGGAGGCAGGCCACATAGAGCTTCAAAAAGTTATGATTTTGCAGAATGTCTTGACCTTTGCGGGGTGTCAGATACATGATATGTTGGATCTACATATACCTGGTGTAGTAATTGGTATCCCAAGAAAAGAGTATGGAAAATGCTCGATAGAGTCCTCACTAATGATTCATGGATTCATAAATTCCAGAATACAGTAGTGAGGCATCTTAGTAGATCAGGATTAGACCATAGACCTTTGCTAGTGAAACATAAAGAGGACCTAGTTAACCATATTAAGTACTTCAAATTTTTAGACTTCTGGGTTGATCAACCAGGATTCTATGAATTAGTCCAAGAGGTATGGGATAGACAAGTGGCTGGAAATCCTGTGTGGAGACTTTACCAGAAACTAAAAGCACTGGGTAGGAGACTTAGTATATGGTTTAAAGAAGTCATTGGGGATGTGTATAAAAATGTGGATGCATGGGAAAGAGTGGTACAAAAGCTGGAAGAGCTGGATCAAAGCAACAACACAGAACAATCCAGAACAGAATTGAACAAAGCTCAAGCAGAATATGTACGATGGATGGTAATGCAAGAATTAATGCTCAAGCTAAAATCCCAAATAAAATAGTTCGAGGAAGGAGACTGCAATAATAGATACTTTCACAATGCTATCAAGGATAGAAGAAGAAGATTACAACTCCACAAAGTGAAGAATCATAGAGGAAGATGGATTCAAGGGGATGAAAAGATATCCAAGGCTGTTGTTTGACATTTTGAGTCCATGTTTAATCTCAATGCTACTGTTGTAAATAGGGATGTAATCAGCTTGTCACGACCCGGATTTCCCACCCTCGGAAGTCGTAATAACGTCTACTCGTAGAAGCTAGGCAAGCCGTGCAAATGAAGAATCACTAACCCTTTCATTTTACCCCTTTTTAACAATTGAGATTAACAGGTAATCAACATTGAATGTTAATGATAAATAAAATAAGCGGAAGACTTAAACTAATAAAATAACCAAAACCAGTACTAAATGCCAACATACGTCTCTACCAGGAATCCGGTGTCACAATATCACGGACTGTATATGAGTACTACATACAAGTTTCTGAAAAAGGAAGTATAATTTATCTCAGATACAAGTGAAAACAGAGCACATAATAAGATAGAAGAGAACGTCGGGCATGCGGACGTCTGCAGGACTACCTCGGGATCTCTAGCTGGACTGAAGGCAACCACCCAAATGCTATGGTCCAAGAGCTGCTCCGGGATCTGCACATAGTGCAGAGTGTAGTATCAGCACAATCTGACCTTATGTGCTGGTAAGTGCCTAGCCTAACTTCGGCAAAGTAGTGACGAGACTAGGACCAGACTACCAAATAACCTGTGCAGATATATAATATACAACAGAAAATAAAATAGAAATAAACAAGTAAATATGGGAGGGGGTACATGCTGCGGGGTATACCAATATCAACAATAAATCAAGAGTAACAACATAAGAACAGCTTAGATTTCACAGCAAAACAATAAGAAATTTGTATCCAGTCTATAAACACTTTGTATCAGCAATTGTTGCGGTGCGCAACCCGATCCCAATATATATCAACACTGTTGCGGCGCACAACCCGATCTATATCATTTATCATTGTTGCGGCATGCAACCAGAAACATACATAATATTGTTGCGGCGTGCAACCCGATCCAAATATATCATTGTTGCGGCGTGATACCCGATCCAAATATATCATTGTTGCGGCGTGCAACCCGATCCAAATATCTCATTGTTGCAGCGTGCAAACCGATCCAAATATATCATTGTTGAGGCATGAAACCCGATCCACATATACAATCAACAACAATCATAGCAAGAGTCCCGACAAGGGATCAATAAAGGACTACACTATCCCGACAAGGGAATCGACAGTATAAGTAACAACATCCCGGCAACGAGAAACAACTATAACCAAACTTGTTCCAATATCTAACTACCTCATCTAACATCAATACTCAGTCATAAGTAATTGCCACGAGAATAATCACGATCCTTTCTCAATACAGAGAGTCATCAACTTAAGCATCCGTAGTATTATTTAAGAACACAATAAATTACAATTCAAGACTCACCGTCATGCTCGACACCAACGTATAGATACTCGTCACCATGCCTATACGTCGTACTCAACAAGAAACAAGTAGCAAATAGGACACAACTCCTAATCTCTCAAGCTAAGGTTAGACCAAACACTTACCTCGAACTTCCACGGCCAACTCAAGCCTCAAACATCGCTTTTCCTTTTGAATTCGGCTCCAAATCAATTGTATCTAGACATAATCGATTTAATAACATCAATAAACCTAAACAATCTAATTCCAATGCTTAATTATAGCTTTCCTATCATTCTTCCCAAAAAGTCAAAAATTGACCCCGGGTCCGCTTGGTCAAAACACGAGGTTCGGACCAAAACCCGATCACCCATTCACCCTCAATCCCGAATATATAATTAGTTCCAAAATTTGACCTCAAAACGAGGTTTAAATCACAATTATACAAAAAGCCCTAACTCTACCCAAATCCCTAATTTTCTACGCTTAAGAACATGATTTAAGCCTAGAAATCTAATGGGTGCTAATGGAAATTGAAGAAAATGAGTCTAAGATTGCATACCTATAAATTTGTGGTGAAATCTCGTTTCAAAAATCGCCCAATTTGGAGTTTGGAAGAAGAAGTAATGAATTTTTGGCTAAATCCCGTTTTGGTTCTATTTTAAAATCACTGGACAGGCCTTCATCGCGTTCGCGACAGGCCTGTCGTGTTCGCGATGGGTCAGGGCAAATAAACCATCACGTTCGCGACACAAGGATCACCTTCATGGAGCTTCAGCCCCCAGAGCCTTCACGTTCGTGTGGACGCGTTCGCGTAGGGTAAAATACCCCTCCCCCTGCCCAGGCCCGTATGCCTTCGCATTCGTGTTACCAAGCCCACGTTCGCGAAGGGAAAACCCCCAAAGCTTCGCGTTCGTGACCTGGGTTTCGCGTTCTCATAGAATGAAATCTCCTTCAGCCTGACTAACTCATCGCGTTCGTGAGGGTCCTCCCGCGAACGCGAAGAAGGACATACCAGAACATCAGAAATTGAACAACCTACAACTTTTTATGAGTTCAAAACCTTCCGAAACCCATCCGAAACTCACTCAGGCCCTCAGGGCTCCAACCCAAACAGGCACACTAACTCAAAAACATCATATGAACATATCCGTGCAATCAAATCGCCAAAATAACCCCTTAAACAACGAATTAAACCTCAAAATCAATGAAATATTTCAAAACTTCTTAAAACATGAAGTTTTGCATTTAAGGTCCGAATCACGTCAAATGACATCCGTTTCTTACCAAATTTACAGACTTATCTTATTCCACATATAAGACTTGTACTAGGCTTCAAAACCAGAATACGGACCCGATACCATCAAATTCTGAATGCATTTCATTTCCAAAACTCATAGAAATTTTCAGAAAATAATTTTCTTTAAAAAATTCATTTCTCGGGCTTGGGACCTCGAAATTCAATTCCGGGCATACGCCCAAGTCCCATATTTTTTCACGGACCCTCCGAGACTGTCAAATCACAGGTCCAGATCCGCTTACCTAAAATGTTGACCGAAGTCAACTTAAATGCATTTTAAGTCAAAATTTCAATATTTTCACAGATTTTCACATAATAGTTTTCCGGCTACGCGCCCGGACTGTATACACAAATCGAGGTGATGCTGAAAGAGGTTTTTAAGGCCTTGAAATGCAGAATTTATTTTACAAATAAGTGATTACTTTTTAGGTCATCACACAGCTGCATCACATAATCTATAACCAGGGAAGACAATGACTTACTATCACAAATGGTAAGTGGAGATGAGGTTAGAGAAGCAGTCCTAGATATGAGTCCAACAAGTTTAGCAAGCCTAGATGGATTCAATGATACATTTTACCACAAGTGTTGGTCTATTATTGCTACTGATGTCATAGAATTTATGAAGAGCTTCTTCAATGGCAATAAGCTTACAAGATTCTACTCACACACATGCTTGGTCTTAATATCAAAAGTGGATTCTCCAACTACATTTGCTGATTTTAGACCAATAAGTTTGAGTAACTTCTCGGCTAAGATCATCTCTAAAATATTGGCTAGAAGACTAAATCCATTACTTCCTAAACTAATCTCAGAGAATCAAAGTGGATTTGTGAAGGGTCGGCTAATCACTGATAATGTATTACTTGCTCAAGAAATAATCCATGGAATATCAGAACCTAACACAAGGGGAAATATGGTGATAAGGCTAGATATGGCAAAGGCGTATAACAGAGTATCTTGGGAGTTCTTGTTATCTGTCTTTAGAAATTTTGGCTTCTCCAGCTGGTGGACCGAGGCTATTGGCAGATTGATTTCAGAGGTATGGTACTCGATAATTGTTAATGGCACTAGGAGGGATTTCTTCAAGGATTGAAACAAGGATATCCTCTTTATCCAGCTCTGTTTATCATAAGATCTGAGGTATTTTTGAGATTATTGAATAAACTTTATGATGACCAGAGGTTTGTTCCTTTCTCTATGAACAATAGAGGACCCAGAATCAATCACCTGGCCTACGAAGATGACATGGTTATCTTTTCTGGAGGAAAGAGTAAGACGATAAGACTTGTAGTGAAGCAGATTAGGCTCTATGAGAGGAGTTCTAGGTAGAAAGTTAACGAAGACAAAAGCGTCTTTTGCACATCTCCAAAGGTATCTATTTCCAGGGCTAACAGGATGATAGACAAGACTGGTTACAAGCATAAGCAATTTCCTTTCTATTATTTGGGCTGCCCCTTATATATAAGAAGAAAAAAGCTAAGTTACTTTGATGATCTCCTCACCAAGATCATTAAAAGAATCTATGGTTGGAAATGCAAGCTACTATCCAGTGGACGAAAGGCCATATTAATCAAACATGTGCTCCAATCACTTCCAACATATACTCTAGTAGTAATGAACCCACCTAAGAGTACACTAAAATTAATAGAAATGTACCCAGCGAGATTCTTTTGGGGTACAAGCAATGAAAAGAAAAGCTATCATTGGTCTATTTGGGAAAACCTGTGCTACCCAAAATATGAAGGAGGAATTGGAATGAAGAGAGTGGAAGCAATAAGCGACTCATTTGCTTGCAAAAGCTGGTAGAAATTCAGAATTGAAGATTCTCTATGGGCATCATTCTTGAAAGCAAAGTATTGTTCAAGAGTTCATCCTATTGCTAAGGCTAGCAGCTCAAAACAATCCCATTCATGGGGAAAGATGATGCAGATCAAGAGGAAAGCAAAACATAATTTGACTTGAAAAATTCAAATGGGAAACAACAATTTGTGGTGGGATAACTGGACAAGAAATGGGGCACTGGCTCACCTAATCCCATGTCAAGCAAAGTTTGCTAAAGATAAGGTAGGAGACTACATATAAGAGAGAAAATGAAATGTTATGAAGCTAGTAGAGATCATACCTGAACGATTTGTTAGCCAAATATTCAAAGTAAAGATTGGTGACCCAAATGCAAAAGACTGTGATGTTTGGGACCCTTCAGCAGACAGGCAATTCTCAACCAAGTCGACTCATTCCCTCACTAACATTCCAAGGCAGAAGGATCCATTTAGGCATAAGGTATGTCATCCAAAGCTCCCTTTTAAATTATCATTTTTGGCTTGGAGATTGATACAAAAGAAGCTGCCCTTTGATGACACTATGGGAATGTTTGGAAGCAATGTTGTATCTGAGTGTGTCTGTTGAAATGTTCCAAAGAGGGAAACTCTTTAACATGTATTTCTGAATGGGAAAGCAGATAATAGAATGTGGAAGAAGTTTGGTGGACATTTGGTCATCGATGATAGGGCCAAATCTATTAACAGCATGTTAAAGAAATGGTGGGAGACTAAACCAAAGAACGGGGTACATAAAATGGTCCTACACATCACACCAATTGTGGTTGTGTGGAAAATTTAGAAGCACAGATGCGCATGTAGGTACAGGGAGCAGAAGAAAATATGGCAGGATACCATGGAACACCAATCTTGGTAGATAATCAAAATGATGATGGGAAGAACTTTTAAAAACTGTAACTTTGGAAATTCATGGTTGGAACTATGTGAAATTGTTGAAAGCTTCAAACCAACTCCGATATGGAAGATTGTTAAGTGGTTGAGACCACTTGAAAATAGAGTCAAGATCAACAGTAATAGCAGCTTCGCGGAAGGAAAAGTAGGAATAGGCGGGGTTGTTAGACATCATACAGGTGACATGATTATGGAATATTCAGTTCTAGCTATATGCTCTAGTAACATTCTGGCAGAAGCCCGAGCAACCCTCTTTGGTGCTTAATGGTGTATGCAACATGGCTATGTAAATTGTGACTTGGAAATGGATTCTATGGTAGTGGTTGAAATGCTGAAAACAATCACTCTACTAACTTGAAAATGAAGGAACAAATTGATGCTTTAAGGCAGATCATGCTTCAGCTTAATTGTACAGTGTCTCATTGCTTCAGAGAAGCGAACCAGACTACTGGTAGCTTGGCAAAGGCTGCTTCTAACTTAGTTGATCCTTGTATGTATTTTGATTGGTAAAGCTTGCCTGGATGTGTAGTAGGACCATATTTGTTGGATAGAATGCAGTTACCTAGCATAAGGCTAAGGTACGACAAAACGAACTTTTTTGTTAGCTAAAGAACTCTTAGTTGATACAGGTCAAGGTGGAATGTACCTTGGCCTTTTTTTGAAGTGTTGGCAGATGACCACTTCTTTTGGTGGTTGTGAGCATGTGATTTTTGTCCCATATGAAATACTCCTATAAAATTCCAAGAAAAATAGATTTTTGTTTAATTATTGGCCATTTTAGGAATTTTTGTAGAATTTTCTGAATTATTTGAATTTTTCTGTGGTCCATTCGGACCCAAAATGATACCCTGAACTACCCTTCGCCTCCCCATCCCAAATCTTCACTCCCTTTCCTTCGATTCAGGCCCAAGCTGTTCGAATCTTGGATCGAAAATTCGACTGAAAACCCTAAACGTTCCAATCGCCCCCAAAATAACACCCTAAGACCACCACAACCCCCCATCCCAAATCTCAACTCCTTTTCCTTCAAATCACGTCGAATCCTTCAAATTTTGAATCAAAGGATCTGGCCAAAACCTTAATTGCTCCAAATCATGCCAAATTAACATCCTACAACCCTTACCTCTCTCTAAGCCCTAAGCAACCTTTATCCCTATCCAAATCGGTTCCTATTTGGCCGAATTTTAGATCCTAGATTCAAAAGCCCTAAAAGACCCCTGCCCGAATCGATTCAAGGTTTTAATGGATCTATTCTACATGAGTCGACTGTGTTTGATAAGAGCAGTTGACTCTTGTGGATTAGACCTATTGTTCGAAGTGTCGTGACTCCGACCAAGTTCTCCGACTCTAATTGTTCTGTTATAGGTAATTTTCTGAATTTTCTTTCTATCTTATCCTCTTTTTCCTTTTCCCCTGGCCATTCGTTTTTCTTTTCTTCTGTTTGACTTTCCGTTGAGTTTTATTCTATCTGTAAATTGCATATTTTAGGTTTTCTGTTAATCATGATGTTTTAGGTTTTGTTTTTAGGTTAGTTTATCTTGTTACTCAGTTTCTTCCGTGGTTTCATTTCTTTTCTTCTTTTCTAATTACATCTCTGACTAATTGCATGTTTAGGCTAATTTCAGATTTTTGTTCACATATTTAGTTTAAGTTAGAGTTTGTTGCTTGTGCATAAGTTTAATGATCTTCATTTGAATTTCATGTTTTAAAAAAAGCTTTCATACATGTTTGTTTCATTTTGTTAAATGTTCCAGATTATGTCCCTACAAATCGAGTCTGTTTTTAGTTTAAATTTTATTTGCTCAATGGTCTTTCCTTGGATTTTTTTGTGCGTGCTGATTTTGGCCCTAGGGTGTTAGTCTTGATTTGCCAACCATTAGAAACTCTAGGGACCTAAGTGAACATAGAAATTTTAAATAAAGGCTGTAATAAGCAGGTTTTAAAAGGGTATTTTAGGGTTTTCTGTCTTAAAAATATTAAAATACTCTAGAAACAGGGGCAACTCGCCTCATTTGGATAGTACAAAGTACTGAAACCAATGGGAAAAGACTAGTTGTCCCAATTCTGTTTAGAATATGCTGTTCATGGCTGAAGAATGATTCCATCAGCATAATGCCTTATATACCTCTATATATAGTACCTTCCATACAGAATTTCACACGGACTCAACACCATTCTCTGCAGAAAAAATTTCTTTCTTCTCTGAATTTCAGACTTAAGGAAATCTTAGAAAAACTTCAAAAAAAGAAAAAGAAAAATCTCCTGCTGTTAACAAGCTGAAAATGAGTTGAAAAGAAGAATCTTTTTATGTTTTTGTTGGGACTTTTGACTTTTCAAGT